>NC_142489.1:27472796-28079384 GCF_049115385.1 Moschus berezovskii
CTTGGTATCTCTAATTTTCTTGAAGTGATCTCTTGTCTTTCCTATTCTTTTCCTCTATTTCCTTGCATTGATCACTGAGGAAGGCTTTCTTATTTCTCCTAGCCATTCTTTGGAACTCTGTATTCAGATGCTTATATCTTTCCCTTTCTCCTTTGTTTTTTACTTTTCTTCTTTTCACAGCTATTTGTAAGGCCTCTTCAGACAGCTATTTTGCTTTTTTGCATTTCTTTTCCATGGGCATGGTCTTGGTCCCTGTCTCCTATACAATGTCAAGAACCTCCGTCCAGAGTTCATCAGGCACTCTATCTACCATATCTAGTCACTTAAATCTATTTCTCACTTCCACTGTATAATCATAAGGAATTTGATTTAGGTCACATGTGAATGGTGTAGTGGTTTTCCCTACTTTCTTCATTTTAAGTCTGAATTTGGAAACAAGGAGTTCATGATCTGAGCCACAGGCAGTTCCTGGTCTTATTTTTGCTAACGGTATAGAATTTATCTGTCTTTGTCTGAAAAGAATATTATCAATCCGATTTCGGTGTTGACCATCTGGTGATGTCCATGTGTAGAGTCTTCACTTATGTTGTTGAAAAAGGGTGTTTGCTATGACCAGTGCGTTCTCTTGGCAAAATTCTATTAGCCTTTGCCCTGCTTCATTCCCTGCTCCAAGGCCAAGTTTGCCTGTTACTCCAGATGTTTCTTGACTTCCTACTTTTTACATTCCAAACTTCTATAATGAAAAGGGCATCTTTTTTTTTTTTTTTAGTATTAGTTCTAAAAGTCCTGTAGGTCTTCATAGAACCATTCAACTTCAGCTTCTTTAGCGTTACTGGTTGGTGCATAGCCTTGGATTACTGTAATAGTGAATGGTTTTTCTTGGAAATGAACACGTTTCATTTTGTCGTTTTGGAGACTGCATCCATGCACAGCATTTCGGACTCTTTTGTTGACAATGATGGCTCCTCCCTTTCTTCTAAGTTATTCCTGCCCACGGTAGCAGATATAATCATCTGAGTCATCTGAGTTAAATTCACCCATTTAGTCCATTTTAGTTCACAGATTCACTCTTGCCATCTCATTTGACCACTTCCAGTTTGCCTTGATTCACGGACATTACATTCCAGGTTTATGCAATATTTCTCTTTGCAGCATCGGACCTTGCTTCTATCACCAGTAACATCTACACCTGGGTACTGTTTTTGCTTTGGCTCCATCCCTTCCCTCTTTCTGGAGTTTTTTATCCACTGATCAACAGGAGCATACTGGGCACCTACCACGCTGGGGAATTCCTCATTCAGTATCCTATTACTTTGCCTTTTCATACTGTTCTTGGGGTTCTCAAGGCAGGTATACTCAAGTGGTTTGCCATTCCGTTCTCCAGTGGACCACATTCTGTCATATTTCTCCACCATGTCCTGCCTGTCTTGGATGGCCCCACAGGCATGGCTTAGTTTCTTTGAGTTAGACAAGGGTAACCATCTTTGACATTTATATTTAACTGAGAATTAATAATGTGGTATGTCTTCATTTTAATGCAATGTCTAGGTTTGTCAGAGCTTTTACATCCAAAAGCAAGTAACAGCTAATTTGATGACTGCAATCACTATTCTTAGTAATTTTCGAGCCATAGAAAATGAAGCCTGTCACTGTTTCCACATATTTCGGTTTAGTTCAGAACAGTCTCAGTCGTGTCCTACTGTTTGCTACCCCATGAATTACAGCATGTCAGGCCTCGCTGTCCATCACCAACTCCTGGGGTTCACTCAACCTCATGTCCGTCGAATTGGTGATGCCATCCAGCCATCTCATCCTCGGCCATCCCCTTCTCCTCCTGCCCCCAATTCTCCCAGCATTAGAGTTTTTTCCAATGAATCAACTCTTCGCATCACGTGGCCAAAGTATTGGAGTTTGAGCCTCAGCTTCAGTCCGTCCAATGAACACCCAGAACTAATCTCCTGTAGAACGGATTGGTTGGATCTCCTTGCAGGGACTCTCAATAATTTCCTCCAATACCACCATTCAAAAGCATCAATTCTGCTCTCAACTTTCTTCACAGTTCAACTCTCACATCCATATTGACCACTGGAAAATACACAGCCTTAACTAGACCGACCTTGGTTGGCAAAATTATGTCTCTGGTTTTTAATATGCTAAGTTGGTCTTAACTTTTCTTCCAAGGAGTAAGCGTCTTTTAATTTCATGGCTTCAATCAGCATCTGCAGTGATTTTAGAACCTAAAAAATAAAGTCTGGCACGGTTTCCGCTGTTTCTCCATCTATTTCTCATGAAGTGATGGGACCAGATGCCATGATCTTAACTTTCTGAATGTTGAGCTTTAGTCCAAGTTTTTCACTCTCCTCTTCCACTTTCATCAAGAAGATTTTTAATTCCTCTTCACTTTCTGCCGTATCGGTGCTGTCATCTGCATATTTGAGTTTATTGATATTTCTCCAGGCAATCTTCATTCCTGCTTGTGCTTCTTCCAGCCCAGTGTTTCTCATCATGTACTCTGCATAGAAGTTAAATAAGCAGGATGACAATATACAGCCTTGACATACTCCTTTTCCTATTTGGAACCAGTCTGTTGTTCCATGTCCAGCACTAACTGCTGCTTCCTGACCTGCATACAGTTTTCTCAAGAGACAGGTCAGGCGGTCTGGTATTCCCATCTCTTGCAAAAGTTTCCACCATTTATTGAGACCCACACAGTTAAAGTCTTTGCATAGTCAGTACAGCAGAAAAAGATGTTTTCCTGGAACTCTCTTGCTTTTTCCATGATCCATCGGATGTTGGCAATTTCAGCTCTCTTTCCTCTGCCTTTTCTGATACCCAATTGGAAATCTGGAAGTTCATATGTTTACCCCTTCTATTTGCAGAGTAGTGATGGGACCAGATGCCTTTTGCTTTGTTTTTATGAATGTTGAGTTGTCAGCTTGGTTTTGCACTCTTCTCATTCACCCTCATCAAAAGACTCTTTATTTTTTCTTCACTTTCTATTTGTTTCAGTGTTGCCATCTATATAATCTGAGGCTGTTTATGTTTCTCCCAATCCTTGATGTAAGCTTGTGATTTACTCATCTGGTATTTTAATAGTATACTCTAATGTAGATTCACATAAGCTGAGTGACAATACAGAGATTTGTCACTTTCTTTTCCCGGTTTTGAACATTCAGTTGTTTCATATCTGGTCCCAATTCTTTCGGCTTGACTCATTTAAGGGTGCTTTCAAAGTTTACTTCCTCAAGAATCTTCCAAGTACCCCACCCCTTTTTGTTTTGGTGTTCTCCTTCTCTACACCTAAGCTTCTCATTGTGGGACATTTATCACTGATGCGCTTTACCTGTTTAACTTGTTGTTTTTGTTGCACACCTCACTGTGCTTCATTTATTTCCTCCTTTCTGCCTCCACCTAATTAGTTCTTTCTCTGTCTCAGTTATTCTACTGTTGGTTCCTTCCAGGGTGTTGTTAATCTCAGTTATTGTATTGATTTTTACTGCTTCACTCTTTATTTCTTCTAGATCCATGTTAAACATGTTTATTTCTACTCATTCCGGTCCCCCAGTATATTTACTGGCAATTCTACATATCTTTCAAGATTTTTATCTTTACTTTCATTATTCTGAATTCTTTTTCAGGAAAACTTCCTAACTCCTCTTCTTTTCTTTGTTTTTGTGGGTTTTTTTGGTAATTTACCTTCAGCAGCTGCATATTTCTCTCCCTTTTCATTCTGTTTCGATTACTGTGATTTGGGTCCCTTTTCTGCAGGCCTGAGAATTATAGCTCCACTATGTTGTGGAACCTGTCTTTTGTGGGTGGGATTGGACCGATGACTTCTCAAGGTTTAATGTTTCCGAACATTTGTGTGTGTTCACTGGCAGACAGATCTGTATCTCTTCTCTCTGAAGTGCAATAAATTGTCCACGGACTGTGCTTTGGGGTGTTTGTGGGTCTGGTATGGCTTTTATAATATTCATTGTTGTGTTTCTGTTTTACTGGAGAATAGCTGTGGGTTCTCTTGTACTGAACTTACTGACTCAAGTGTGGAGATTGCTTTCCATGTAGACACGGAAACTCTGGGGGGTGTGCTTGTCCTTTAATATTCCTTGAGGTAAGGAGTTCAATGTTGATCTAAAGTTCTGGAATCGACGCCCTGGCCTCTGGGTTTCTGTTCCCAGGTTGCAGTAACATCAAAAATCCATGCAATACAGAAGATAAAACCGGAGGTTAATGGTGGCACAATTCTCCTCATCCCGAAAGAATCAAAGGGATTCACAGAATTTCAGACAGCAGAGAAAAGGAAAGAGGGAGAAAGAGATGCCTAGAGGAGGTGAGGGAGAAAGAGATGCCTAGGAGGAGTTATGGGAGAGTTGAAACGGGAGAGAGCAATCAATTCGGGAAAACGAATCCATTAGTGACATCAGATCGTAAAGATTTCGTTACTAAAGGTACAACATTGATATCAATTTTTGGAAAGTAAAATTAAGAACCAAAAATAAAATATATACTTGTTTAAACAGTGTAAAAAAAGAAAACGGAGTCCAAATTCATTCTCTCATATATAAAAAGTGTTTAAAAAATAGATTTACATGTGTTTTGCTTGAAAGTTAATAATAGTTAATAGAAATAAAAGTTTAGGTTATAATAAAGGACTAAAATATTTTAAAGTTAAAGAAATCCTATAGAAACTGGAGCCTATTATACAGAGTGAAGTAAGCCAGAAAGAAAAGCACCAATCCACTACACTAAGGCATATATATGGAATTTAGAAAGGTGATAAGGATAACCCTGTATACGAGACAGCAAAAGAGACACAGATGTATAGAACAGTCTTTTGGACTCTGTGGGGGAGGGCGAGGGTGGGATGATGGGATAATGGCATTGAAACATGTATATTATCATATGTGAAACGAATCGCTAGTCCAGGCTCGATGCATGATACAGGATGTTCGGGGCTGGTGTACGGGGATGAACTAGATGGATGGGATGGGGAGGGAGGTGGAAGGCGGGTTCAAGTTGGGGAACATATGAATACCTGGGTCAGATTCATGCCAATGTACGGCAAAACCAATACAATATTAGAAAGTAATTAGCCTTCCAATAAAATAAATAAATTTTAAAAGAAGAGAGGAAATAGATCTCAGAATTTTAAAGTAGTTGTGTGCTTTTCGGTGTCAATACAGTGTCAGACAGTCTCTTGTTGAAGCTTGTACTTGTCAAAGGTGACTGTTGTTCCTCACTTGAACAGTCTGGCCGTATATTGCAGACTTATTACGTTTAACCTGTCACTTCTGGGTTGGTATATGCTTCTTTGTTTATATTTCCTTCTTTTATTTGAAAGCCTCTCCATATCTGGTTTTCACCATGAAACGAGGGTGCAGTAGCCTCTTATTCGACCTCACCTGTTCAGTATTTGGGGGTGAGAGGTGGGACACAGGAAATAAAGGCCATTGGGATGGGGGGGTGCTTGAGGTCTATTGATCACATCGGGCTTGTCAATGACAAATGTGGCATGTACTTTCTGAGTCCACCCTGCTCAGACTCCTGGTTGATACATGAGGGCACAGTCCCAAGTGGGCCCTGTGTTTCATGCACTTCTCAGCCAATCAGGCAGTTAGGTGCTTGGCAAGGGCCATGACAACTATTGGCTATGTGCTTTGTGCTCTTCCCAAGTCCAAAACCTCGGGTGACTGGTTGGAAGCAAGGCACAGTCCCAGGTGGTCCATGCATCTTAAGCAACTTTCTGGTCTCAGCCACTCAGTTTGCTGCCTGTGTCTGTAGAGGGCACAGTCTCAAGTGTGCCATGCGTCTCCTCAGGCTAACTGACCCCAGGCTGTCATGTGTCTGGGCTATGTGAACTGTCCATGAAGTGAGGAATTCATCACTAGCAACTGTCAGCCAGCTTAGAGCTTGGCAGGGGAATGTGTCTGGGGCCAAGATTCTATGAGCCTATTTCCTTCTTCCTCTGGCAGTCGTACACGTTCCTCTCTCCCTCCGTGGAGGAATGGGTCTTAAATGGACACTGGCTTGGTCTCCTTTGGTATTTTCTAGTGCACAATCTTCTGTTCTGTGAGTATGCATGGTTCAAGATGTGGCCTCAGAGCCTTCTCACAGCAAAGGTCCTTTCTAAAATTTCTGTCTCTAGTGTCCCCATAGTTTATGTTTGCGTGTTACCTTAGCTTCGCACATTGTCCTCAGGGCAGTGATTGCATTTATTGGCATAATCTGTGTTTCTTTATTCTTCCTCTCTTCCGTTCTATTTCTTCCCCGACTGACACCTATGAGAGAGGGTTTCCAATTTTGTGCAAATTTCTCCTTCTTTAAGACTCCTTCTCCAAGGCGAGTCTCAATCCCTAAAAACATTTTCCCCCTTTCATTACTTATTTTTTCTTACCTACTTTTTAAGAGACTGGTTTTCCTTTATCGGTTTCTAGGGCCCATCAACATTGGTCACAAATTTGTTTCTGGAAGGTGTTCCATGTGCAATCTATCCTTTGATGGATTTGTGTGGGAGAAAGTGGACTCAGGCTCCTATTCCTCTAACATGAAGAGACCCCACCGAGACCCTGGAAGATCCATTTTATTAACTGAAATCTTGTTGTTGTTCCGTCACAAAGTCTTGTCAGACTCTTTGTGTCCCCTTGGACTGCAGCACACAAGGCCTCTCTGCCCCTCACCATCTCCCAGAGTCTGCTTGAGATCATGTCCATTGAATGAGTGAAGCTATACACTCTTCTCCTCCTCTCTCATGCAAATCATGAAACAAGATTTAATTGGCTCCTAAGAATCAGGGTCTTTTCTCATGAGTCGGGTCTTTTCTCATGAGTCAGTTCTTTGCTCAGGTGGTCAAAGCTTTGGAGACATAGCTTCAACATTAGTGATTCTAATGAATCTTCAGAGTTGATTTCCTTTAAGTTTGGATGGCTTGATCTCCTTGCAATCTAATGGAGGCTCACAAGTCATCCCCAGCAGAGCAGTTTGGTGTTCTCACATCTGTACATGTCTACTGGAAAGACCATTAGTGTACTCAATGTGCCCCCTTTGGTCAAGTCAACTATTCACTTTTTAACACGCTTACTAAATGTGTGAGTGCCATTTTTCCAGGAAGCACCTGTATTCTAATTTTATAACTGCCGTCACATTCATAGTGAATATAGAGCCACAAAAGAGGAAATCTGTCATTGCTTCTGCCTTTTCCATCTTTATTTCCCATGAAGCAGTGGGACCAGATGCTATCATCTTACTTTGTGTAATACTGAGAATTCAAGTGTACTGTTTATCCTGTTTTCCTATCAACATTGAGAATTATTTTATTCTTGTACCATTTTTTTCCCCTCAGTGTTTTGGATAAGAAATTATTTTCTAAGAGTATTCTAAGATGATCGTTACTCATCATATATAATACTGCTGGTTTTAAGTTTCCTGTTGGAGCATTTGTGCCATGCTTCTGTGACAACTCTGTAAAATGTTGACAATATACACAGCCTATAATACATTTCTCTATTAACATAATATCTTGAGCCTCTTCATGTTATCTCTAATGTGGCAACTACAAAAATACAAAGGAGGACAAGAAATAATGATATGATGTGGAGGCGGACAGGAAGCCGAACCACTGTGTCATGAAGGGAGAGAAGTTTTGATCATCAATGATTTCTACTCAAATATTTGGTACCAGAAGTTTAAAGTGATGAAATAAAAATGTACACACTGAATTATGGAAGAGTTATTTTAATGTACACATCATATAATTTCAGTGTTCAGCTAGCCATAGAGCCTGATTATGATCTATGCACAGTGCCTGGTGCATCCGTTTAACCCATTAATTTGAATGTTTAAAATTATATCCAACGTGAGGAGAGGAACAGCAGTCTTAGAACAGTATCTCTAAGTAAATGAGAGTTGCAGTTTTATGGGCTCAAGGTGTCCTCATATGTATGAACCCCATCACTATTATAGAAAGCATACTGCTGATCAGCTCCATTAAGGGACAGCCTTTCAGAATAGGATCTATATTATTCAGCCAGAAAGTTATTAAGTAACATTGGGCTTCCCAAACAGTTCATTAAAGATCTTGGGAACAAGCAAAGACTTTGACCACCTAAATAAAGTTGTCTAAAATTATATTTTGACATATACACATATATACACATATGTGCATGTGTGTATGGGTATTAAAAAATGTACAATGGCTTTTAATTCCTGTTAGGCAAAGCAGCAATGGAAAAAAATTAAAACCCAAAAGTAGAATTATTCAAAAATCTCAGTTCAGTTCAGTTCAGTCACTCAGTCGTGTCCAACTCTCCGCGACCCCATGAATCACAGCACGCCAGGCCTCCCGGTCCATCACCAACTGTCTACTCGGTTACTGAATATACGTAAGTGGAAAAAATACGAGAACTCCTTTATATCACTCCTCTCTATTCTTTTAGTAAATAGCTACCAATTTTCAAATGTTTGTCCAGTTTAATGACAAAAATAAAGTTATAGAAAAATATATATACATAATAGATATACATATATCTATATAAAGTAGACGGATATGTTTGCATAACAAAAAATATTGATGTCAGATTCATTTCCAGTTCCACGCTCAATCTCATCATGAGATAGCCAAAGTTGTAGTTAACTCAAACACTCCAAGAGCTGGGACAGAAATCGAACCTGCAACTGAGATTTTCAGTCACAGTTATGATCACGCTCTAAATCCAACACTTTATTTCATTTCTTGTTCTAAGCAGTCCCGTCTTAAGATTGAAAACTATGAAAACCAAGAGAGAGGAGTAGGAGATTCAAGACTTCCTCGTGTTCCCAGAGAAATTTTAATCAGAGAAATTAGAAAAGCCAGAAACAAAGGAAAATGACCAAGCAATATAGAATAATGATTCTTGAACATTAAGCAAAGTCAAGGATCTTTAGTTCCTCCTCAAGGGCCATAGATAACATTCTGTGAACAGTTTTAGAGATACTAAAGCCCCAACCAGGCTGAAATGTAATCACCTAGACCACAGAGTAGTTGGAACCAGATGGTCAATGATGTCGACTCCCAATATCCTCAGGAACAGGCCACTAGTAGAATGTTCCCAAACTAATCACACACCCCATGCCTAACCTCACTCTGTCAAAATGATAGTTCCCCTGAAAGTATTTGGGGAGTGTGGGTCTTTGAAACACCAGCTGCTAGGACACCTTGCCTGGTTCCACAATAAACTATTGCACAGAAGTGAGTAACCCAAGTTTGGTTGGGTAGGAGTTCAATTCAGTTCAGTTCAGTTCAGTCAGTCAGTGGAATCCAACTCTTTGTGACCCCATGAGTCACAGCACGCCAGGCCTACCCGTCCATCACCAACTCCCGGAGTTCACTCAAACCCGCCTCCATCGAGTCGGTGATGGCATCCAGCCATCTCATTCTCTGTCGTCCACTTCTCCTCTTGCCCTCAATCCGTCCAAGCATCAGAATCATTACCAGTGAGTCAACCCTTCGCATGAGGTGGCCAAAGTATTGGAGCTTCATATTTAGCATCAGTCCTTCCAATGAACATCCAGGACTGATATCCTTTAGAATGGACTGGTTGGAGCTCCTTGAAGTCCAAGACTCTCAAGAGTCTTCTCCAACACCACAGTTCAAAAGCATCAATTCTTTGGCGATCAGCTATCTTCACAGTCCAGCACTCAAATCCATTATGATCACTGGAAAAGCCATACCCCTGACTAGACGGACCTTTGTTGGCAAAGTAATGTCGCTGCTCTTTAATATGCTATCTGGGTTGGTCATAACTTTCCTCCCAAGGAGTAAGCGTCTTTTAATTTCATGGCTGCAAGCAACATCCGCGGAGGTTTTGGAGGCCCAAAATATAGTCTGACACTGTTTCCCCATCTATTCCCCATGAAGTGATGGGACCAGGTGCCATGATCTTAGTTTTGTGAATGTGGAGCTTCAAGCCAAATTTTTCACTAACCCCTTTCACTTTCAACAAGAGGCTTTTCAGTTCCTCTTCACTTTCTGCCATAAGGGTGATGCCATCCTCATATCTGAGGGTATTGATATTTCTCACAGCAATCTTGATTCCAGCCTGTACTTCTTCCAGCCCATCGTTCCTCATGATGTACTCTGCATAGAAGTTAAATAATCAGGGTGACAATATACAGCCTTGACGTACTCCTTTTCCTATTTGGAACCTGTCTGTTGTTCCATGTCCAGTTCTAACTGTTTCTTTCTGCCCTGCATACAGGTTTCTAAGGAAGCAGGTCAGGTGTTCTGGTGTTCCCATCTCTTTCAGAATTTTCCCCAATTTGTTGTTATTCCCACAGTCAAAGGCTTTGGCATAGTCAATGAAGCAGAAATATATGTTTCTCCGGAACTCTCTTGCTTTTTCCATGATCCAGAGGATGTTGGCAATTTGATCTCTTGCTCTTCTGCCTTTTCTAAAACCAGCTGGAAAACCTGGAGGTTCACATATTGCTGAAGCCTAGCTTGGAGAATTTTGAGCGTGACTTTACTAGCGTGTGAGATGAGTGCAATTGTGTGGTAGTTTGAGCATTTTTTGGCATTGCCCTTCTTTGAGAATGGGATGAAGACTGACATTTTCCAATCCTGTGGTCATTGCTGAGTTTCCCAAATTTGCTCCAAATTGAGTGCGGCACTTTCACAGCATCATCTTTCAGGATTTGAAAAGCTTAACTGGAATTCCATCACCTCCACTACCTTTGTCCTTAGTGATACTTTCTAAGGCCCACTTGACTTCACATTCCAAGATGTCTGGCTCTAGGTCAGTGATCACACCATCGTGATTATCTTGGTTGTGAAGATCTTTTTTGTACAGTTCTTCTGTGTATTCTTGTCACCTATTCTTAATATCTTCTGCTTCTCTTAGGTCCATACAATTTCTGACCTTCATCGAGCCCATCTTTGCATGAAATGTTCCCTTGGTATCTCTAATTTTCTTCAAGAGATCTCTTGTTATTCCCATTCTGTTGTTTTCCTCTATGTCGTTGTATTGATCACAGAGGAAGGCTTTCTTACCTCTCCTTGCTATTCTGTGGAACTCTGCATTCAGGTGATTATATACTTTTTTCTCCTCAGCCTTTCGCTTCTCTTCTTTTCACAGGTATTCGTAAGGCCTCCTCAGACAACTATTTTGCTTTTATGCATTGCTTTTCCATGGGCATGGTCTTGGTCCCTGTCATCTTTACAATGTCATGAACCTCCATCCATAGTTCATCTGACACTCTATCTATCAGATCTAGTCCCTTAAACCTATTTCTCATTTCCACTGTATAATCATAAGGGTTTTTGATTTAAGTCATATTTGAATGGTTTAGTGATTTTTCCTACTTTCTTCAATTTACGTCTGAATTTGGCAATAAGGAGTTTATGATCTGAGCCACAGTGAGCTCTGGTCTTGTTTTTTCTAACTGTATAGAATTTCTCCACTTTGACTGCAAAGAATACAATCAATCTGTTTTTTCTGTTGACCATCTGGTGATGTTCATGTATAGAGTCTTCTCTTCTGTTGCTGAAAGAGGTTGTTTGCTATGACCAGTGTCTTCTCTTGGCAAAACTCTATTAGTCTTTGCCCTTCTTCATTCGGTGCTCCAAGGCCAAAGTTGGATGTTACTCCAGGTGTTTCTTGACTTCCTACATTTACATTCCAGTCCCCTCTAATGAAAAGGACATCTTTTTAAAGTGTTAGTTCTAAAGATCTTGTAGGTCTTCATAGAACCATTAAACTTCGGCTTTTTATGCGTTACTGGTTGGGGCATAGGCTTTGATTACTGTAATATTGAATGGTCTGCCTTGGAAATGAACAGAGGTCATTCTGTTCATTTGGAGATTGTATCCAAGTACAGCATTTCGGACTCTTTTGTTGACCATGATGACTACTCCATTTCTTCTTAGGGATTCCTGCCCACAGTAGTAGATATAATGGTCATCTGAGTTAAATTCACCCATTCCAGTCCATTTTAGTTCACTGATTCCTAGAATATCTATGTTCACTCTTGCCATCTCTTGTTTGACCACTTCCAATTTGCCTTGATTCATGGACCTAACATTCCAGGTTCCTAAGCAATATTGCTCTTTGCAGCATCGGACCTTGCTTCTATCACCAGGCACATCCACAACTGGGTACTGTTTCTGCTTTGACTCCATCCCTTCACCTTTTCTGAAGTTATTTCTCCACTGACCTCCAGTAGCATATTGAGCACCTACCGACGTGGGGATTTCCTCATTCACTATCCTATTATTTTGCCTTTTCATACTGTTCTTGGGATTCTCAGGGCAAGTATACTGAAGTGGTTTGCCATTCCCTTCTCCAGTGGACCACATTCTGTCAGACCTCTACACCATAACCCGCCCATCTTGGGTGGCCCCACACAGTATGGCTTAGTTTCATTGAGTTAGACAAGGCTGTGGTCCGTGTGATCAGATCCACTGGTTTACTGTGATCACGATTTCAGTGTGTCTGCCCTCTGACGCCCTCTCGCAATACCTACCATCATATTTGGGTTTCTCTTACCTTGGTTGTGAGGTATCTCTTCACGGCTGCTCCAGCAAAGCACAGCCATTGCACCTTACCTTGGACGAGGGGTATCTCCTCACGGCCACCCCCTCCTGATTTTGAACGTGGAGTAACTCCTCTCGGCCACCACTCCTGGCCTCAGGAGTGGGTAGCTCCTCTCGGCCACCACCGAGAAACACTTTTATTTCAGAAACCAAATAGATTTACTGATGTGATTTATCCATATAAAAATTCTTTAGGAATGAGATTTTGCAGGTTCATGGTTTTGGTTGCGATTTGTGTAAGGAGCCTGTATTTTCAGTTTATGCTGAAGTAAACACTGGTTGAACATTACGCTTCAATTGCTAGGAGACTAGTGACTTTGTGATGCCACAGTGACCGGTCCATTGCTAGGAGATCAGTGACTTTTTGAAACACTGTGATGGTCTGGGAGTTTCCCTCTGTAGGCCAGCCAAGCAGCATTTGAATTTTCAGTGTGTAAAATCACACAAATGAGAAAACTGTTTGAAGAAAGTTTTTTCTGAGATGGCACAAATTTCTTCAGAAATTCAAGATGTGCCTCTTAACGATGAATCCACTGGTTCAAAAACCTCCATCAGACCTTTGCATGATTATACACTTGCTGGAGACTCGGTTTCGTGATCTATTATTGAAAAATATGCTTTTCAGGCTTTGTCTGAGGCAGTTCTGATGAAAAGACCACATTACACATTTTCTGTCTCTGAAAGAGGTGAACTGAATGATTTTCTTTGACTTACTTTTCCACAAAAATTGTGCAATAGAGTGGAAAGTGATCAATTTGAATCTATTTGGTGGGATGAGAGTGACACTTGTATAGTGATCAATGAAGAACTCTTCAAGGAAGAAGTCTTGGAAAGAAAGGCACCTTTCAGGATATTTGAAACCAATAATATGAAATGTTTAGTTTGACAGCTGAACGTTTATGGGTTTAGTAAAAAGCAACAACCTCTTCAAAGATCTGCTTCACTATCTGACTTTCTGGAAGAAGAAAACAACATCTCTCTTTTGAGCAAGGTATTCCAAAATTTTCACTTATTGGCAAAATGGAAGATTAAATCATGTGACCTAGAAAGCATGTTACCATATGTAGCTAAAACAGAATTTAAAATTGAGATAGCAAATTGTTGAAGAAGCTGTATTTTTTGAAGTTGAAAACAGCTGGAGGATATAGTATTTGACGTTTAACAAACTTTTGAATCAACTTGAAACAAGATATGAGTCTTGAAGCTACTTAAAGTGGTATTTACTGTATATATACAACGTATTTTTAGTTGAGAAACATAATTGTTTCTACCATGTTAGCTATTAAAACTAATCTGGAGGCGTTTTAGTTGAGGCAATTTAATTAGTATCATTAAAGGAATTTTTTTTTTCTTTTTAAAATTTATTTAATTAGAGGCTAATCACTTCATGGGAAATAGACGGAAAAACAGAGGAAACAGTGTCAGACTTTATTTTTTGGGCTCCAAAATCACTACAGATGCTGATTGCAGCCATGAAATTAAAAGATGCTTACTCTTTGGAAGGAAAGTTATGACCAACCTTGATAATATATTAAAAATCAGAGGCATTACTTTGCCAACCAAGGTCCGTCTAGTCAAGGATATGGTTTTTCCCGTGGTCATGTATGGATGTGAGACTAGGACTGTGAAGAAAGCTGATCGCCGTAGAATTGATGCTTTTGAACTGTGGTGTTGGAGAAGACTCTTGAGTGCCCCTTGGACTGCAAGGAGGTCCAACCGGTCCATTCTAAGGGAGATAGATCCTGGGTGTTCATTGGAAGGACTGACGCTAAAGCTGAAACTGCAATACTTTGGCCACCTCATGCGACGAGTTGACTCACTGGAAAAGACTCTGCTGCTGGGAAAGGTTGGGGGCGGGAGGAGAAGGGGACGACCGAGAATGAGATGGCTGGATGGCATCACCGACTCTGTGGACACGAGTTTGAGTGAACTCCAGGAGTTGGTGATGAACAGGGAGGCCTGGCGTGCTGTGATTCATGGGGTGGCGGAGGGTCGGACACGACTGAGCGACTGAACTGAACTGAACTTTACATTATTGTATTTGTTTTGCCATCTATTGACATGAATCTGCCCCAGGTGTACGTGTGTTCCCCATCGTGACCCCCCTCCCACTTCCCTCCATATCCCATCCCTCTGGTTCATCCCAGTACAACAGCCTGAGCATTGTATCATGCATCGAACCTGGACTGTCGATTCGTTGCACATATGATATGATTCATGTTTCAATGCCATTCTCCCAAATCATCCAATACTCGCCCTCTCCCACAGAGACCAAAAGTCTGTTCTATACATCTGTGTCTCTTTTGTTGTCTCGTATACAGAGTTATCATTATCACCATTCTAAAGTCCATATATATGCCTTAGTATAATGTATTGGTTTTTTTCTTTCTGACTTACTAATTCTGTATAATAGTCTCCAGTTTCATCCACCTCATTAGAACTGATTCAAAGGTATTTTTTTGATGCCTGAGTAATACTCCATTGTGTATATGTACCAAAGCTTTCGTCTGCAGATGCACATCTAGGTTGCTTCCATGTCCTCACTCTTATAAACAGTGCTGCAATGAATATTGTGGTACATGTGTCTCTTTCGAATCTGGTTTCCTCGTTGTGAATGCCCAGGAGTGCGATTCCTGGATCATATGGCTGTTCTATTTCCAGTTCTTTAAGGAATCTCCACACTGTCCTCCATAGTGGCTGTACTACTTTGCATTCCCACCAACAGTGTAAGAGGGTTCCCTTTTCGCCACACCCTCTCCAGCATATATCGCATGTCGACTTTTGAATAGCATCCATTCTGACTGGTGTGAAATGGTATCTCATTTTGCTTTTGATTTGCATTTCTCTGATTATAAGGGATATTGAGCAGTTTTTCATGTGCTTTGTTAGCCATCTGTATGTCGTCTTTAGAGAAATATCTGTTTAGTTCTTTGGCCCATTTTTTGGTTGGGTCATTTATTTTTATGGAATTGAGCTGCAGGAGCTGCTTGTATATTTTGGAGATTAATTCCTTGTCAGTTTTTTTCATTTGCTATTACTTTCTCCCATTCTGAAGGCTGTCTTTTCACCTTGCTTATAGTTTCCTTTGCTGTGCAGAATTTCATTTGAATTATGTCGCATTTGTTTATTTTGCTTTTAGTTCCAATATTCTGGGTGGTGGGTCATAGAGGATCCTGCTGTGATTTATGTCAGAGAGTGTTTTGCCTATGTTCTCCTCCAGGTGTTTTATAGTTTCTGGACTTACATTTAGATCTTTAATCCGTTTTGAGTTTATATTTGTGTATGGTGTTACGGCTGAAACTGCAATACTTTGGCCACCTCATGCGGCGAGTTGACTCACTGGAAAAGACTCTGATGCTGGGAAAGGTTGGGGGCGGGAGGAGAAGGGGACGACAGAGAATGAGATGGCTGGATGGCATCACTGATTCTGTGGACATGAGTTTGAGTGTACTCCTGGAGTTGGTGATGGACAGGGAGGCCTGGCGTGTTGTGATTCATGGGGTGGCGGAGAGTCAGACACGACTGAGCGACTGAACTGAACTGAACTGAACTGAATGGTGTTACGAAGTGTTCTAATTTCACTCTTTTACCAGTTTTTCCAACACCACTTGTTAAAGAGACTGGCTTTTTTCCATTTTATATTCTTGCCTCCTTTGTAAAAGATAAAGTGTCCATAGGTGCATAGATTTATCTCTGGGCTTTCTACTTTGTTCCATTGATCTATATTTCTGAGTTAATGCCAGTACCATACTGTCTTGATGATTGTGGCTCTGTAGTAGAGCCTGAAGTCTGGCAGGTTGAGTCTTTCAGTTCCATTCTTCTCCAAGATTACTTTGGCAATTCGAGGTTTTTTGAATTTCCATGCAAATTGTGAGATTATTTGTTCTAACACTGTGAAAAATACCCTTGGTAGCTTGGTAGGGATTGCATGTAATGTATGGATTACTTTAGGTATTATACATATTTTCACAATATTTTTTCTTCTAATCCACGAACACGGTATATATCTCCATCTATTAGTGTCCTATTTGATTTCTTTCACCAGTGTCTTATAGTTTTCTATATAGAAGTCTTTTGTTTCTTGAGGTAGATATATCTCTATGTATTTTATTATTTTCGTTGCAACAGTGAATGGGATAGTTTCCTTATTTTATTTTTCTATTTTTTCATTATTAGTGTATAGGAATGCAAGGGATTACTCTGTGTTGATTTTAAATCCTACAACTTTACTGCATACATTGATTAGTTTTCTGGTAGAGTCTTTAGAGTTTTCTGTGTAGAGGATCATGTCATTGGCTAACACTGAGAGTTTTATTTCTTTTTCTCCAGGTTGAATTCCTTTAATGTCTTTTTCTGCTCTGACTGCTGTGGCCAAAACTTCCAAAACTATGTTGAACAGTAGTGGTGAGAGTGGGCACCTTTGTGTGTGCTTCAGAAAAAGGAGAAATTTATTGTTTTGGGGTGAAATATCCTATAGATATCTATTAGGTCTAACTGTTCTATTGTATTTTAAAGTTTGTGGTTCCTTGATAATTTTCTGTTTAGATGATTTATTCATAGGGGTGAGTGGGGTATTAAAGTCTTCCACTATTATTGTGTTGTTGTTAATTTCCCCTTTTATACTTGTTAGTAACTGTCTTACATATTGCAGTGCTCTTATGTTGGGTGCATATATTTATAATTGTATCTTCTTCTTGGATTGATCCTTTGATCATTATGTAGTGTCTTTATTTGTCTCTTTTCACAGCCTTTATTTTAAAGTCTATTTTATCTGATATGAATATTGCTACTCCTGCTTTCTTTTGGTCTCTATTTGGGTGGAATAACTTTTTCCAGCACTTCACTTTCAGTCTGTATGTGTCCCTTATTTTGAGGTGTGTCTCTTGCAGACAACATATATAGGGGTCTTGCTTTTGTATCCATTCAGCCAGTATTTGTCTTTTGGTTGGGGCATTTAACCCAATTGCATTTAAGGTAATTATTGGTAAGTATGATACCGTTGCAATTTTCTTTATTGTTTTGGGTTCAAATTTATACACCCTTTCTATGCTTCCTATCTAGAGAAGATCCTTCAGCATTTGTTGGAGAGCTGGTTTGGTGATGCTGAATTCTCTCAGCCTTTGATTGTCTGTAAAGCTTTTGGTTTCTCCTTCATATTTGAATGAGATATGGGTATAGTAATCTTGGCGGTAGAGTTTTTATTTTTTATTTTTTCATCCCTTTCAGTATGTGAGAGTTGGACTGTGAAGAGGGCTGATCGCCGAAGAATCGATGCTTTTGAACTGTGGTGTTGGAGAAGACTCTTGAGAGCTCCTTATACTGCAAGGAGATCCAAGCAGTCCATTCTAAAGGAAATCAATCCTGGATCTTCATTGGAGGGAGTGATGTTAAAGCTGAAACTGCAATACTTTGGCCACCACATGCGACGAGTTGACTCACTGGAAAAGACTCTGATGCTGGCAAAGGTTGGGGGCGGGTGGAGAAGGGGACGACGGAGAATGAGATGGCTGGATGGCATCACCGACTCTGTGGACATGAGTTTGAGTGTACTCCGGGAGTTGGTGATGGACAGGGAGGCCTGGCGTGCTGTGATTCATGGGGTCGCGGAGAGTCGGACACGACTGAGCGACTGATCTGATCTGATCAGTATTTCTTGCCATGGCTTCCTGGTCTTAAGAGTTTCTGCTGAAAGATCAACTGTTATCCTTACGGGAATCGCCTTGTGTGTTTTTTGTTGGTGTTCCCTTACTCCTTTTAATATTTGTTCTTGTGTTTGATCTTTTTTAATTTGATTAATGTTTGTATTGGAGTATTTCCCCTTGGATTTATCCTGTTAGGGACTCTCTGTGTTTCTTGGACTTGGGTGATAAATTCCTTCCCCATTTTAAGGAAGTTTTCAACTATTATCTCTTCAAATATTCGCTCATGGTTTTTCTTTGTGTCTTCTTCTTCTGGGACTTCTATGATTCGTATGTAGGGGCACTTGACATTGTCCCAGAGGTCTCTGAGATTGTTCTCAATTGTTTTAATTCGTTTTTTTTCCGCTCTGTTTGATTTATTTCTATAATTCTATCTTCTAGCTCGCTTAACAACTGTCTTCTGCCTCCGTTATTCTACTGTTGGTTCCCTTCAGAGTGTTTCTGATCTCATCTATTGCATTATTCATTGTATATTGACTCTTTTTCATTTCATCTAGATACTTATTAAACCTTTCTTGCATCTTATTGATCCTTGTCGCCAGGTTGTTTATCTGTAACTGCAGTTTGTTTTCAAGATTTTGAATCATTTTCACTATCAGTATTGGAAATTCTATATCAGATAGATTCCCTATATCTTATTCTTTTGTTTTCTTTTTTCGTGGGCATTTATCCTGTTCCTTTACTTGCTGGGTATTTCCTTGCCTCTTCACCTTGCCTATATTGCTGTGTTTGGGGTGGCCTTTCCATCTTTTGGCAGTCTGTGGAGTTTTCCTTATTGTGTAGTTTAATTGCTGTGTGTGGCTTTGGATGGGTGGTTGTCAAGGTTTCCTGGTTAGGGAAGCTTGTGCCGGTATTCTGGTGGATGGAGCTGATTTCTTCTTTCTGGAGTGGAATGAAGGGTCCAGTAATGAGTTATGAGATGTCAGTGGATTTGGAGTGGCTTTGGGCAGCCTGTATATTGAAGCTCAGGTCTATTCACCTGCGTTGCTGGATAATTTTCATAGTATGTCTTTCTCTGGAACTTGTTGGCCCTTGGGTGTTGCCTGGTTTCAGTGTAGGTATGGAGGCATTACTTTACTAACCAAGGTCCGTCGAGTCAAGGCAATGGTTTTTCCCGTGGTCATGTATGGATGTGAGACTAGGACTGTGAAGAAAGCTGATCGCCGAAGAATCGATGCTTTTGAACTGTGGTGTTGGAGAAGACTCTTGAGAGTCCCTTATACTGCAAGGAGTTCCAACCAGTCCATTCTAAAGGAGATCAATCTTGGGTGTTCATTGGAAGGACTGATGCTAAAGCTGAAACTGCAATACTTTGGCCACCTCATGCGACGAGTTGACTCACTGGAAAAGACTCTGATGCTGGGAAAGGTTGGGGGCGGGTGGAGAAGGGGACGACCGAGAATGAGATGGCTGGATGGTATCACCGACTCTGTGGACATGAGTTTGAGTGTACTCCGGGAGTTGGTGATGGACAGGGAGGCCTGGCGTGCTGTGATTCATGGGGTCGCGGAGAGTCGGACACGACTTAGTGACTGAACTGAACTGAACTGATGGAGGCATTTGATGAGCACCTATCAATTAATATTCCCTGGAACAAGAGTTCTCTGGTGTTCTCAGGATTTGTGGTTAAGCCTCTGGCTCTGGTATTCTTGCAGTAGGCTCAAGACTTCTCCATCTGTCTCTTCCAACTCAGTTCCTTCTGTTTAAGCTTCTTCTGTTTGCTGGTCTCTTCAGTGTCTAATTCCCGTCCTGACACAAGGGGGCGGTGGTAGACACTTTTTTAGGCTCACCCATCAGTCGTGCTGTGGGGTGGGAGGTAAGCTGCAGACAAATATCAACGGCATCTGTGGGGAGTGCTTGCCGTGTCTCAGCCACACTGGGTTTGCCCCCACTCTTGGCATGTGTGCTGTCCCAGTCTACACTGCACAGGCTCTAGGTTTCTCTGCTGCAAACCGTCCAAGGACGGCGCTGTGTTGGATGTACATCTCTGGTCTAAACCGCCCAGGTTCCGGTACTCGGGTACTACCAAAGGCAAAGACTTGGTTGGGCCTGCGTTTTGTGCCCTTCCCCAGTCTGAGCAGCTCAGGTGAGCAGGTGTTTGGCCAGCGGGGTCACTGTGACTTATTGCCTCCCCAGTCCCTGCTGTTCGGTTTTCTGGGTGTACAACCAGCGCACCTTCTCAACGGATATCAACCGGCCAGAACCCAGGAAGTCTTGGTTAGCAACGAAGCCTGCATGCAGCTTGGTATTGGATGCCTCACTAGGACCGCGATTGTCTGCTTCTGTCTCTGGCTGTACTTCCCTGCCTGTTTCAGCGGGGGATGGTGGATGGGCTGACCGCAGCTATCTAGCTCTGTTTAGTCCTTTGTTCTGTGAGTGGGTCTGGTGGTGTCTTATCTTGGGGCTTTTCGCCTTTTTGTGGGCTAGCTATCCCACAGTCTGCTTAGCTATCTTAAGTTAGCACCCTCAGATTGCACTAGGGGCATTCAGGCCCTGTCCTTACTCTAAGGGATGCAGCCCGCCCTTCCCTGCCCAGTCCCTGCTTGCTGGTGGGGTGTGCGGGCGGCTGCACTTCTTCTCTGCTGGGAGTTACCACTGGACACGTAGTCTGTAGGTTTTAATTATTTATTTATTGTTCCTCCCAGTTATGTGGCCCTCTGAGGTTCCAAGAGTTGTCACAGATTCGCCAGTGAGTGTTTCCAAGTGCATGGAAACTTCTAGCCTCCCTTCTCGGGATGGACCTCCATCCCGCCCTGTTTTACCACTCTTTTTATCTTTTGTATTATTTCCTACCTCTTTTCGAGGACAATGGCCTGCTTTTCTTTTTGCCTGATGTCCTCTGCCAGCATTCAGAAGTTGTTTTGTTGGATTTACTCAGCGTTCAATTTTTCTTTTGATGAATTTCTGAGGGAGACAGTTGTCACCCCGTCCTATTCCTCCTCCATCTTCCCATCTTCCTATCTGCTCCCTCACAGTAATATTTAAAATTCATTCAATCCTAAGATTTATTTCTTTCAGACCCTACAGTTCCCATATTTGTTTACAAAAAATGCATTGCACCATCTGCTATTATACCACCTTAGTTGTTATTTGTTACTACTTTCATTAAGTATTTAATCATAGAGTGATTTGAAGAAGTGACACTAGAGACATTGAGTGTCATTTTTCAGTCAACAAGTTGTCTTCAACTCTTTTGTGACGGCATGGACTGCTGCACAACAGGCCTCTCTATCTTTCAGTATCTCCCAGAGTTTGTGCCAATGCATGTCCATTGTTTTTCTGATACCGTCCAACCATCTTATCCTCCATTACTCCCTTCCTCTCCTGTCATCAAACTTTAAAAGCATCATGAATTTTCCAGTGAATTGACACTTTGCGTCAGCTGGCCAAAACTGAACTTTCAACTTCATCATTAGTCCTTCGAATGAATACTTATGTTTGATTTCATTTAGGATGAATTGGCTAAATCTCCTTGCAGTCCAAGGGCCCCCTAAGAGTCTTTAACTTTTCGGGATTCAAAATCACTGCAGATAGTGATGGCAGCTATGAAATTAAAAGACGCTTTCTCTTTGGAAGGAAAGTTATGACAAACCTAGATAGCATATTAAAAAGCAGGGACATTCCTTTGCCATCAAAGGTCCATCTAGTCAAGGCTATGATTTATTCAGTGGTCATATATGAATGTGAGAGTTGGACTGTAAGGGAAGCTTAGTGCTGAAAAATTGATGCTTTTGAACTGTGGTGATGGAAAAGACTCTTGAGAGACCGTTGGACTGCAAGGAGATCCAACCAGTCCATCCTAAAGGAGACGAGCCCTGGGTATTCATTGGACTATGTCATGGTGAAGTTGAAACTCCAATAGTTTGACACCTGATGTGAAGAGATGACTCATTGGAAAATACCCTAATGTTGGGTAAGATTGAGGGCAGGAGGAGAAGGGGATGACAGAGGATGACATATTTGGATGGGATTGCCGATCAGTGGACATGAGTTCGGGTGGTCTCTGGGAGTTGGCATAGTCAATGAAGCAGAAAAAGGTGTTTTTCTGGAACTCTCTTGCTTTCTCCATGATCCAGCGGATGTTGGCAATTTGACCTCTGGTGCCTCTGGCTTTTCTAAAACCTGCTTGAACATCTGGGAGTTCACGGCTCACATAATGCTGAAGCCGGGCTTGGAGAATTCTGAATACGACATTACTCGCGTGTGAGATGAGTGCATTGTGTGGTAGTTTGAGCATTCTTTGGCATTGCTTTTTTTCGGGATTGGAATGAAGACTGAACTTTTCCAGTCCTGTGGCCACTGCTGAGTTTTCCAAGTTTGCTGGAATACGGAGTGCAGCACTTTCACAGCATCATCTTTCAAGATTTGAAATAGCTCAACTGGAATTCCATCAACTCCACTAGCTTTGTTCGTAGTGATGCTTTCTAAGGCCCATTTGACTTCACATTCGAAGATGTCTGTCTCTAGGTCAGTGATCACGTTATCGTGATTATCTTGGTCGTGAAGATCCTTTTCATACAGTTCTTCTGTGTACTCTTGCCATCTCTTCTTAATATCTTCTGCTTCTGTTAGGTCCATACCATTTCTGTCCTTTATCGAGCCCATCTTTGCATGAAATGTTCCCTTGGAATCTCTAATTTTCTTGAAGAGATCTCTTGTTTTTCGTATTCTGTTGTTTTCCTCTATGATTTTGCTTTTATCACAGAGGAAGGATTTCTTATCTCTCCTAGCAATTCTTTGGAATTCTGCATTCAAAGGCTTATATCTTTCCTTTTCTCCTTTGCTTTTCACTTCCCTTCTTTTCACACCTATTTGTAATGCCTCCTCAGACAGCCATTTTGCTTTATTGCATGTCTTTTCTTGGGGATGGTCTTGGTCCCTGTCTCCTGTACAATGTCACGAACCTCTGTCCAGAGTTCATCAGGCACTCGATCTATCAGACCGAGTCCCTTAAATCTATTTCTCACTTCCACTGTATAATCATAAGGGATTTGATTTAGGTCATATGTGAATGGTCTAGTGATTTTCCCTACTTTCTTCAATTTCAGTCTGAATTTGGCAATAAGGAGTTTAGGACCTGAGACACAGTCAGATCTCCATCTTTGGCTGCAAAGAATATAATCAATCTGATTTCGGTGTTGACCATCTGGTGATGTCCATGTGTAGCGTCTTCTCTTGTGTTGTCGGAAGAGGGTGTTTGCTATGACCAGTGTGTTCTCTTGACAAAACTCTATTAGCCTTTGCCCTGCTTCATTCCGTGCTCCAAGGCCAAATTTGCCTGTTACTCCAGGTGCTTCTTGACTTCCTACTTTTGCATTTCAGTCCCCTGTAATGGAAAGGACATCTTTTTTGGATGTTAGTTCTACAAGGTCTTGTAGGTCTTCATAGAACCGTTCAATTTCGGCTTCTTCAGCGTTACTGGTTGGAGCATAGGCCTGGGTTACTGTAATATTGAATGGTTTTCTTGGAAACGAACAGAAATCATTCTGTCATTTTTAAGGTTGCATCCAAGTACTGCATTTCGGACTCTTTTGTTGACCATGACGGCTAGTCCATTTCTTCTAAAGAATTCCTGACCTCTGAAGTAGATATGATGGTCATCTGAGTTAAATTCACCCATTCCAGTCCATTTTAGTTCACTGATTCCTAGAATGTTTATGTTCACTCTTGCCATCTCCTGTTTGACCACTTCCAATTTGCCTTGATTCATGGTCCTAACATTCCAGGTTCCTATGCAATATTGCTCTTTACAGCACCGGACCTTGCTTCTATCACCGGTAACATCCACAAATGAGTATTGCTTTTGCTTTTTCTCCATCCCTTTATTCCTTCTAGAGTTATTTCTCCACTGATATCCAGTACCATACTGGGCACCTACCGACCTGGGGAATTCCTCATTCAGTATCCTATCATTTTTCCCTTTGATACTGTTCATTGGACTCTCAAGGCAAGCATACTGAAGTGATTTGCCATTCCCTTTTCCACTGGACGACATTCGGCTGTGTGGACTACAATAAACTGTGGAAAGTTCTAAGAGACGGGAATACCAGACCACCTTACCTGCCTCTTGAGAAACCTGTATGCAAGTAAAGAAGCAACAGTCAGAATTTTACATGGAACAACAGACCGGTTTCAAACAGGAAAAGGAGTACGTCAAGGCTGCATATTGTCACCTTGCTCATTTAACTTATATGCCGAGTACATCATGAGGAACACTGGGCTGGAAGTAGGACAAGCTGGAATCAAAATTGCTGGGAGAAATATCAATAACCTCAGATATGCAGATGACACTAACCTTATGGCAGAAAGTGAAGAGGAACTAAAAAGCCTCTTGATGAAAATGAAGGAGGAGAGTGAAAAGGTTGGCTTGAAGCTCGAGGTTAAAAAAACAAAGATCATGGCATCTGGTCCCATCACTTCATGGGAAATAGATGGAAAAACAGTGGAAACAGTGTCAGACTTTATTTTTTGGGCTCCAAAATCACTGCGGATGCTGATTGCAGCCATGAAATTTAAAGACGCTTACTCCTTGGAAGGAAAGTTATGACCAACCTTGATGGTATATTAAAAAGCAGAGGCATTACTTTGCCAACCAAGGTCCGTCTAGTCAAGGCTATGGTTTTACCCGTGGTCATGTATGGATGTGAGACTAGGACTGTGAAGAAAGCCGATCACCAAAGAATTGATGCTTTTGAACTGTGGTATTGAAGAAGAGTCTTGCGAGTCCCTTAGACTGCAAGGAGATCCCACCAGTCCATTCTAAAGGAGATCAATCCTGGGTGTTCATTGCAAGGACTGATGCTAAAGCTGAAACTGCAATACTTTGGCCACCTCATGCGACGAGTTGACTCACTGGAAAAGACTCTGATGCTGGGAAAGTTTGGGGGCGGGAGGAGAAGGGGACGACGGAGAATGAGATGGCTGGATGGCATCACCGACTCTGTGGACATGAGTTTGAGTGAACTCCGGGATTTGGTGATGAACAGGGAGGCATGGTGTGATGTGATTCATGGGGTCACAAGGAGTCAGACCCGACTAAGTGACTGAGCTGAACTGAAGAGTCTTCGGCAGCGGCACAGTTGAAAGCCATCATTTCTCCTTTTCTCAGTTTTCTTTATATTCCAGCTCTCACATCTGCACATGACTACGGGATGAAAAACAGGGGCGTGTGAAGTGGAGGCCTTTGTTACCAAGGTGAATGTCTCTGCTAAATACAATGTCTAGATTTGCAATAGAGTTTTCTCCAAGAAGAAATTTTCTTTTACCTGATGACAACTCTTCACCTGATTGGAAGAATATGGTCCACTGTCATAGGCAATTGAAAAGCACTTCGGTATTTTGCTTTGATTACCCCATGATATCCATGAAAACAGAAAGAGAGGACACTGAAAGATTTCGGTAGGTGCCCAATATGCTTCTAGAGGTCAGAGGAGAAATAACTCCAGAAATAATGAAGCAATTGATCCAGAGCAAAATCAGTAACCAGTTGTGAATGGGACTGGTGATGGAAGCAGGGTTTGATGCTATTAAGAACAATACTGCATAGAAACGTGGAATTTTAGGTCCATGAGTCAAGGCAAATTGGAAGTGTCAAACAGGAGATGACAAGAGTGAACATTGGCATTCTAGGAATCGGTGAACTAAGATGGAATGGGAGAATCTGTTACTGTGGGCAGGAATCCCTTTGAAGAAATGGAGTAGCCATCATAGTCAACAAAAGAGTCCAAAATGCGATACTTGGGTGCAGTCTCAAAAATGAGAGAATGATCTCTGTTCTTTTCCAAGGCAAAGGATTTACTGTCATAATAATCCAAATCTCTGCTCTTATCAGTAACACTGAAGACGCTGAAGTTGAAAATTCTATGAAGACCTACAAGACCTTCTAAAACTAACACCCAAAAACGAGGTCCTCTTCATTATAGGGGACTGGAAAGTAGAAGTAGGAATTCTAGAAACACATGGAGTACCAGGCAAATTGGCCTTGGAATACAGAATGAAACAGGGCAACGGCTAATTGAGTTCTGCCAAGAGAACGCACGGGTCAAGTAAACACCCTCTTCCAACAACACAAGAGAAGACTCTACACATGGACATCACCAGATGGTCGACACTGAAATCAGATTGATAATGTTCTTGACAGCCAAAATAGAGAAGCTCTATACATTTAGCAAAAAGAAGACAGGAAGATGACTGTGGTTCAGATCCTGAACTCCATATTGCCAAATTCAGACAGAAGTTGAAGAAAATGGAGAAAACCACTATATCATTCAGGTATGACCTAAATCTAATCCCTTATGACTATACACTGGAAGTGCAAAATACATTTAAGGGACTAGATTTGATTGACAGAGTGCCTGATGGGCTATGGATGGAGGTACCGGACATTGTACAGGAGACAGGGATCATGACCATCCCCAGGAAAAGAAAGGCAAAAAATGAATGGCTATCTGAGGAGGCCTTACAAATAGCTTTGAAAACAAGGGAGACAAAAAGCAAAAGAGAAAAGGAAAGATATATACATTTGAATGCAGATTTCTAAGGAAAAGCAAGGAGAGAAAAAAAAAAGCCTTCCTCAGGGATCAGTACAAAAAAAGAAGGGAAACAATGGAATGCGAAAGACGAGAGATCACTCCAAGAACATTGGAGATCCCACGAGAACATTTCATGCAAAGATGGACTTAAAAAAGCACAGAAACGGTAGGGTTCTAACTGAAACAGAAAATATAAAGAAGAGATGGTAAGAATACACAGAAGAACTGTAGAAAAAAGATCTTCACGACCCAGATAATCACGATGGTGTGATCACTCACCTAGAGCCAGACTTCTTGGAATGTGAAGTCAAGTGGGCCTTAGGAAGCATCACTACGAACGAAGCTAGTGTAGGTGTTTGGATGTCAGTTGAGCTTTTTCAAATCCTGAAAGATGATGCTTTAAAAGTGCTGCACTCAATAGGCCAGCTAATTTGGAAAATTCAGCAGTGGCCACAGGAGTGGAAAAGAGCAATATTAATTTCAATCCCAAAGAAAGGCAATGCCATAGAATGTGCAAACTACCGCACAATTGCACTCATCTCAAATGCTAGTAAAATAATGCTCTATATTCTCGAAGCTAAGCTTCAGCAATACATGAACTGTGAACTTCCAGATGTTCAAGCTGGTTTTAAAAATGGCAGAGGAACCGGAGATCAAATTGCCAACATCCAGAAGAGAGCTCCAGAAAAGCATCTCTGTCTTCTTTATTGACTATGCCAAAGCCTTTGACTGGGTGGATCAGTATAAATGGCGGAAAATTTGAAAGAGATGGGAATACCGGACCACCTGACCTGCCTCTTGAGAAACCTATATGCAGATCATGAAACAACAGTTAGAACTGGTCATGGAACAACAGACTGGTTCAAAATAGGAAAAGGAGTAAGTCAAGGCTGTATGTTATCACCTTGCTTATTTAACTTATATGCAGAGTACATCATGAGAAGTGCTGTGCTGGAGGAAGCACAAGCTGGAATCAAGGTTTCTGGGAGAAATATCAACAACGTCAGATATGCCAACGACACCGCCCTTTCGGCAAAAAGTGAAAAATAACTAAAGAACCTCTTGATGACAGTGAAAGAGGATAGTGAAAAAGTTCGCTTAAAGCTCAACATTCAGAAAACTAAGATCATGGTATCTGGTCCCATCGCTCTATGACAAATAGGTGGGGAAACAGTGAAAACCGTCGCTGACTATTTCTTAGGCTCCAATGGTGATTGCAGCCATAAAATTAAAAGACACTTATTACTTCAAAGGAAAGTTATGACCAGCCTAGTCAGCATATTAAAAAGCAGAGGCATTACTTTGCCAACAAAGGTCCGTCTGGTAAAGACTATGGTTTCTCCAGTGGGCATGTATGGATGTGAGAGTTGGACTTTAAAGAAATCTGAGCGCTGAAGAATTGATGCTTTTGAACTGTAGGGGAGGCGAAGACTCTTGGGAGTCGCTTGGACTGCAGGGAGCTCCAACCAGTCCATCCTAATGGAGATCAGTCCTGGGTGTTCATTGGAGTGATTGATGTCGAAGATGAAATTGCAATACTTTGGCCACCTGATGTGATTAAGTGACTCTCTGGGGAATTTCCTGTTGCTACGAAATATTGAGGGCAGGAAGAGAAAGGGATGACAGAGGATGAGATGATTGGATAGCATCACCAACTCAATGGACATGAGTTTGTGTAAACCCAAGGAGTTGGTAATGGACAAGGAGGCCTGGCGTGCTGCGGTTAATGGGTCACAAAGAGTCGGATATGACTGAGTGACTGAAGTGAACAATACATAGAATTTAAATAAGCAGCCTTGTCATAATCCTTTCTCTAATTGGAAGCAGTCTGTTGTTTTCCATCCAGTCCTAACTGGTGCTTCTTGGTCTGCATACAGATATTTTAGGAGGCGGGTCAGGTGATCTGGTGTTCCTATCACTTTAAGAATTTTCCAGCATTTGTTGTGATCCACGCAGTCAAAACCTTTGTTATAAACAACGAAGTAGAAGAATATGTTTATTTGTTTGTTTGTTCCTGGAGCTCTCTTGTTATTTTCATGATCCCACCGATTTCGGATATTAGATTTGTGGCTTCTCTTACGGAGAACTTAAGCACTGGACATAGTGATTTATACCTGGAGCCCTGAGGGAAAACCAGTGCCACTTGCTCGTGGTCATGGTTCCCGCCAACACCAAGGTGACACAAGATCTTCAGTTTCTATGAAGTTCTGGGAAATGAGTTCTTTAAAATCAAACAAGCAAACAGGCAAGCAAACAAAGGTGAAACCCTTGAAAACCGTCTGGGTCATATACAGAGATTTCTGTCCCACTTCTCTGAGCTCTACTCCATCTATTTACCTATTTCTCCATCTTTAGCTGTTAAAAGGACATAAAGAAGGGAACTTTTGTTGGTATATGTTTAACAAAAATTGAGCTTCACTAAATTCTAAGGTAGGTCAGGTTTCGAGGTTTACCTTTTCCTTTAATTTGTATCAGCCTTGCTGTGATCATGAGCGTCCACAATATTTTAACCATTTCTCATTCCCAATTGCATCTTTGGAATTTCGGAAAGATTCACTCGAGCAAAGAGCCTGTATAATTTATTTTGTCTTGAAAGAGATGCAAGAAAATTCATGGGTAATATTTTCATTCATTCCATACATCTAACAGTGGAGTAGGAAATGGCCACAGGAAGCAACTATCTTGCCTGGTAAATCCCATGAGCAGAGGAGCCTGGTGTTCTCCATTTCCTTTGGTTGCAAAGAGTTGGACAAGACTGAACATATAAACAAACATGTATCTTAGTGTGAGATGCAATTGTGTTTATTTATTATCTCATAGGACTTTGTGTCGCTCACACTGAAGGGCTTAACATTTTTCTAAATTATCTCTGTGACTGTATTAAAGTTCACTGCCTGTCTTTTACCTTCAAAGAAAGAAGAAAGATGACCAAGAAGGAAACAAAAACATATCCTATGAGGAGAGTCTTATGCTTCTTCTTTACCATCCAAGAATTGAAACTTCTTTCCTAGTATACGAAATAAAGACACTGTTTTGACTTTAGAGAATCTGGTCCACTGGGATGTTTCATTTCCTATTTTGGAATGATAAACTCTAATTTAAGTTTTACTTGTCTGGACTAGTAAGGATCACAATGGAAAGATATGGAACTGAGAGGAAATGATAATCTTGATACCAACATATACCTCTTCCTTTCTAGGAGCAGGCTGCTTTATGCATTTAACAGGTCTGTCGTAGAGAGAAAAAAACCCAAGAACTTTCACCCCACATATATGTGGCTTTGTGTCTGTCTTTCCCATGCTGTCTCATCATTTTTTATGTCACATGTGAAAGGACTTATTAATTCCATCGTATTACCCACTTCTTTCCATAGCAAGAGTGAGCATATTCTTTATATTCTTTCCCACAAGTTACAGGACCTTTACCAAGAATTTATCAGGAAGGCTGGGACTCCCTTTTCTGAAGGCGTTCTCAGTATTAGGGAAGTTTTCCAGGTCTTTTTAGCATATTTGTCTATTTCACACTTTAATGAGATTGATAAGAGGTCATGAGGGTTGTTCAGTTGCCTTCATGAGCAACAGCTAAGAAGTACTTATGGAGGTACCTGATGCTCAGGGGAACATGGAGATGATGTTAGGAAGAAGAAAGGATGGGCTCCACAGTGACATACTTGAAGGCCTCAGTCACAGTGGGTTAGACTACTCATTGCTACAGTAAAAGAAAAGTGGATGACGATGAAGTCATAAGCATTCATGTCATGAACCTAAGGTAGAAGTTGGAATGTCCGGTTTAGATTTGACATCAAACTGGTTCATCCCCGCTAGGCTGGGTATTGACGAGTGGATAGAGTTAATGAGAGCTAACAAGGAGAAAAAGAGACTTTTTCTTTTCCTGTAAGACAAGTGAACTTCTTTCATGGTTACTGAATTCTCATCAGAGCTTCCTCCACACTATTATGTCAGTCACCTATTTCATGGACTCATCCTTCTCGGTTGTCCCGCAGCACCAGTTTTGCATGCCTTGCTTCATTCAACGACCTTCAACTGGTTGTCTGTTCTCCATACGATAATATACATGTTTCAATGTTACATGTTTCAATGTTTCATGTTTCAATGTTATTCTTTCCTAGCATCCCACCCTCGCCTTCTCCCACAGAGTCCCAAATTCTTTTCTTTATATCTGTATCACTTTCATTGTCTCGCTTATAGCATCGTTGTTACCTCTTTCTAAATTTCATATATAAGGTTTCGTATACTGCATTGGTGTTTCTCATTCTGGCCTGCTTCCCTCTGTATAGTAGGTTCCAGTTTCATCCACCTCTTAGCACTGACTCAAACGTGTCCCTTTTTTAATAGCTGAATATTCCATTGTGTATATAGACAGCATCATCCTTAACCATTCATCTTCGAACCGGACATCAAGGTTGTTTCAAAAGTCCAAGCTATTGTCAATAGTGCTCCAATGAACATTGGAGTACATATGTCTCATTAAATTCTAGTTTTCTTGGTGTGTATGCCCAGAAGTGGGATCACTGTGTCTCATGGTAATTCTATTTCCTTTTTTTTTTTTTTTTTGTAAGAAACCTCCACACTGTCCTCCATAGTGCCTTCCCACCAACAATGTAAGAAGGTTCCCTTTCTCTGCTCCCTCTCCAGCATTGCTGGCTTGTAGAGTTTTTTGATGGTAGTTTTTGATGGTAGCTTTAGACCCGTGTGAAACGGTACCTCACTGTAGTAGTGATTTGCGTTTCTCTGATAATGAGTGATGTTGAGCAGATTTTCCTGTGTTTGTTAGACATCTGTATGTCTCCTTTGGAGAAATCTCTTTAATTCTTTGTGCCACTTTTTGATGGATTGCTTATTTTTCTGGTATTGAACTGCATGAGCTACTTGTGTATTTTGGAGATTACTTTGTTTTCAGTTACTTTCTTTACTCTTATTTTCTCCCATTGGTAAGGCTGCCTTTTCACCTTGCATATTGTTTCCTTCATTGTGTAAAACTTTCAAGCTTAATGAGGTCCCATGTTTGTTTTAGTTTTTATTTCCATCACTCAGGGGGGCCACAGAGAATCATGCTGTGATTTGTGTTACAGTCTGTTCTACCTACGTTTTCCTCTGAGAGTTATATAGTTTCTAGACTTACGTTTATATCTTTAATCCGTTTTAAGTGAATTGTTGTATAGGGTGGTAGAATGTGTTTTAGCACATTCTTTTTACAGTTGTTGACCATTTTCTCCAGCACTGCTTTTTAAAGTGGTTTCTCTCCTCCGTTATATATTTCTGCCTCCTTTGTCAAAGATAAAGTGTCCATATGTGTGTGGATATATCTCTGAGCTTTCTATATTGTTCCATTAATCTATATTTTTGTCTTGTGCCAGTACCTTACTTTCTTGATGACTGTAGCTTTGTAGTATGACCTGAAGTCAGGCAGGTTGATCCCACTATTTCCATTCTTCTTTTTCAAGATTGCTTTAACTTTTAGAGGTTGAAATTGTTTGTTCTTGTTCTGTGGAAACGACAACATTCATTTTCACATATTGATTCTTCTGATCTAAGAAGCTGACATATTTCTCGGTCTGTTTCTATTATCTTTATTTCTGCAGTGTTTTAGTTTTCTATATATAAATACAGGTCTTTTGTTTCTTTAGGTAAATTTATTCCTAAGTACTTTGTACTTCTCTTTGCAATGGAGAATGGGGTTTTTCCCATTAAAATTCTGAAAACATTATCAGTTTATGGGTCAGAGAGTTCTTTAACAGTTTCCTTTCTTTGAGAACCTGGGTATGAACTGTAGGCTTCTTTTGAACTTTAAAGCTTATTTTCAAGAGGTAGTGGTGTATGTCTTTTCAAGGTTTGCTGTAACAGCATGCCATATAGCAGGTAGCTTCAATAAAGATTTTCTCATACTTCCAGGGATCTAGCCAGTAATCAAAGGGTTACAAGATTTTCTTTCTTCTGAGGCCTCTTTTGGATGATAAAACATCTTCACATGGCTTTGTCTCCACATATTAATGTCTCTGTGTTTTCTGTGTCTGCTCTCCTTTCCTTGTAAAAACCCAGTCCTGTGTATCAAAATATCTACCTAAAAACCCTATTGGCAAAAAGGTTCAGAAAGCAATTATACATTGCTCACAATTTTGACTCTGTACAAGGTACAGTGAGTTCAGTTCAGTCGTTCAGTCATGTCCGACTATCTGTGACCCCATGAATCACAGCACGCCAGGCCTCCCTGTCCTTCACCAACTCCCAGAGTTCACTCAAACTCATGTCCATCGAGTCGGTGATGCCATCGTCTTCAAAGTACACATTTTGAGAGGACAAAATTATTCTACGATATTGATTTTCTTCTTTTCACTTGTTACTGTGGTATACTAATCTGTCTCTGAGTGTTCCCCCCACTAATCAGATCTACCCAATTCAGAAAGCAGATTGTCAAGAAAAATGGGGTTTTGGGGACTAATTCAACTGTGAACAAGATTCAGAGTTTCTTGCCAACCTCCATATCCTCAACATAAAGACATTAGGGAAAGAAAAATATTTATTTTGTATAAGTATTAAAGCAAACTGTGATGCACATATACGAACTACAAAATTTTTGTAAAGTCAAAATACACACACACACACACACACATATATATATATGTATATATATATTATATATATATATATATATATATATACATATATATATATTATATATTTCTACTTGGAAGTCAGTTCATTACAATATTTTCAAAGTTATAAGTATTCTTCAAATAGACCTGATGACATCTGTCACAGCAATCTGGTCCTTAATTAACTTGATCATTGGGGTAGCCATCAGTGTTTGCTAATTTGTTTTTATTACTATTATTATTTTAAATGTATTTATTTGAATTGGAGGCTGATTACTTTCCAATGTATTGGTTTTGCCATACATTGACATGAATCCACCCCGGGTGTACATAGGTTCCCCATCTAGACCCCCCTCCAACTCCCTCCGCATCCCATACCTCTAGTTCATCCCAGTGCACCAGTTAATTTGTTTTATACTGGAAAAGGATAAACTTCTCATGTACACATGATAGAATGTGGTTTTGAAATGAGGCACTCTCTCATCCACAGAAGTGAGACATAGATGTTACTGCTAAAAATACCCAATATTATTAGGCTAAGATATTTTCAAAGATTGACGTTTACATACTAGAGGTTTTCATTGCACAATAATGCAAGATATGTGGCTTATTCCTTTAATTACACCAAACTCCTCAATCCCAACTCACTTAGAGGAAAGGTAAGTGAGGGTTGTGATAAGGTGTTGCAAATATCTTGCTGTCAGGTTCTCTTACTTCTGCTATTGAGGTAAGGTCACAGTCAAGTAATACTGCCTCTGTAAACCTGTACTGAAGAAAATATCAATCCGTATTCTGAAAGGAAATATCCTAAAACGACTTTCATCATCCAACAGCCTGGTTAGAAGGAGGGTTTCCCTCTGAAGGGTGGTTATCCTGTCTGGGCGTAGGCTAGATCTGAACGTCTGGTCTTGGTTCTCCCATCAGTGCCCAGTCCCAGCTGAAGGGGAAGCTGTCTGTTCTCTGTGTCCTTCTATTTCCAAGGTTCTCATACTTTGTCCAGTCATTTTAATGAGGGAGTCAGGTGCCCGAAACACAGTTGGTCCTCGGTCTCCTCATACTATCCAAAAGGGGGCTGGGTGTCATAGACTGTTACCCCTACCGTTTGCCACAGCCATTAGGTCATGGAGGGGAGCATCGGACGTGTGGCTACTTCTTCGAACACTGGTGGAGGCCAGTGAATGGCTCCATCAAGGGAACTGTGCCTCTGCAATGCATAGTTTTTGCCTGTCCAGAAACTCTGCCTTTCACTACCCAGCCCTAGGGTAGAAGGCCTAGAGGGCCCTGAGAATGGGAGCAATGTATATTCCACTGCACTCCATTGAACGTGTGACTGTGGTTGCAGTTGTACTTCCAACTTCACTAATAATCTTGAGCTAAGATCTGCAGATTTATGTCCGTCCTGTCTCTATTAGACACCTTTCTTGAAGAAATATTTGACCTACGATACAAGTTGGTAACTTGAACAATCATGGTCCATTTTGAACAGGCTCTGATAACCACTTTTAACTCACTTTTTAAAAATTCAGATATTTTTACAAACACCATCACGTGATTAAAGTTTCTGTCACATTGTAACTGAAATATTTTATTTACCGTCATGTTCTCAAGGACCAAAATATTGCAAATGGTGGAACCATTTATTTCTTCACTGCTTGAGGTACAGTTGACTTGTAATATTGCATTAAGCAATCTTGTTTTATAAAAATTATACAATCTTATCTTAGATTTTTTCTACTATGTCAAAATGAAGGACACTTATGTGTACATGAATCCCTGAATTTTCAGACTTCCTTCACATTTAGGTCATCAGAGAACACCATGCAGAATTCTTTTTTCTTCTTTACTCCTTTTTCATAATTTACTTTAAAAACTAAATGGACAATAAACATAATTGAATATTGGGATTTTTTTTTAATATACACATATTAATGATCCATAATTATACAAGGAGGTCAGTTTTCATTTCAATCTTAAAGAAAGCCAGTGCCAAAGAATTTTCACACTACCACACAAATGCAATCGTCTTACACACGAGCACAATAATGATTGAAATTCTCCAAACCAGGCTTCAACAGTACGTAAACCATGAACTTCCAGGTGTTCAAGCTTGATTTTTAAAAGGCAGAGGATCCAGATATCAAATTGTCAATAGCCTTTGGATCAGCAACACAGGAAGAGAGTTCCAGAAGAAAAAAGTCTACTTCTGCATCGTTGACTACACCAAAGCCTTTGACTATGGGTCACAACAAACTATGGAAAATTTATCGAGAGGTGATAATACCAGACAACCTGCCCTGCCTCCTGAAAAATTCGTATGCAGGTCAAGTCGCAACAGTTAGAACTGGAAATGGAACAGCAATCTGAATCCAGTGGGAAAGGAGTATGTCAAGGCTGTATGCTGACATGCTGCTTATTTAAATTATGTGCAGATTACATCATGTGAAAGGCCTGGTTGAATAAGCACACACTGGAATCAAGATAGACAGGTGAAATATCAATAATCTCTTAGCTGGTGATGGCACCATATTTATGGCAGAAAGGGAAGATGAACAAAAGAGCCCCTTGATGAAAGTGAAAGTGGAGACTGAAATAGATGACATAAAAATCAAAATTCAGAAAACAATGATGATGTCAACCGGTCCCATCACTTCATGGCAAATAGAAGGGGAAACAATGGAAAGAATGTGAGACTATTTTTTTTTTTTTTTTTTTTTTTGCCAGTGGTGCGGTTTGGGGAATGGAACTGTAATCAAAATCACAGGAGATTGGGAATGCAGCCATAAAAATAAAAGATGCTTTCTCTTTGTAAGAAAAATATGACCAAACTAGACAGCATATCAAACATCAGAGAGATTACTTTCCAAAATATTTCTGTCTAGTCAAAGTTATGGTTTTTCCAGTAGTCATGTATGGATGGGAGATTTGCACTCTAAAGAAAGCTGAGCACCAAAGAATTGATACTTTTGTACTATGATGTTGGAGAAGAGGCTTGAGAGTCTTTTGGAGGGCAAGGAGATCAAAGCAGTACATCCTAAAGGAAATCAGTCCGGAATATTCATTGGAAGGACTGGTGCTGAAGCTGAAACTCCAACACTTTGGTCACGGGGTGTAAAGAACTGACTCATTGGAAAAGACCCTGATGCTCGGAAAAATTCAAGGTGGGAGGATAACAGTAGACAGAAGATGGGATGATTGGAGAGCATCACTGACTTAATGAACATGACTTTGTGTAAACTCGATGAGTTAGTGATGGACAGGGCGGACTGGCATGCTGCAGTGCATAGGGCCACAAAGATTTGTCAATGACTGAGCCACTGAACTGGCATGGCCCTACCCATCAGAACAAGAACCTGTTTCCCTTAGTCAGTCTTCCCCATCAGGAAGCTTCCACAACCTCTTGACCTTATCTGTCAGAAGGCAGATCGAATGAAAACCATAATCTCAGAAAGCTAACCAAACTGATCACATGGGACACAGCCTTGTCTAACTCACTCAGTGAAACTATGTGTCATGCTTGTAGGGCCACCCATGATGGACGGGTGATGGTAATGGGCTCTGACGAATCGTGGTCCTTGGAGAAGGGAATGGAAAACCTCGTCAGTGTTCCTGCCTGAAGAACTCCATGAGCAACATGTAAAGGCAAAATATAGCATACTGAAAGACAAATTCCAAGGTTGATAGCTGCCCAATATGATATAGGAGATCAGGGCAGAAGAAACTCCAAAAAGAATGAAGCGATGGAGCCAAAGCAAAAACAAATTCCCACTTGCAGATGTGACTAGTGATGGAAGAACACCCCGATGCTGTAAAGAGCAAGATTGCATAGGAACTTTAAAAGTTAGGTCCACGAATCAAGGTAAATAGGAAGGGGTCAAAACGGCAATGTCAAGAGTGAATGAACATTGACATTTTAGGAATCAGTGAACTAAAATGGACGGGAATGGATGAATTTAACTCAGATGACCATTATGTCTACTACAGTGGGAAAGAATCCCTCAGAAGAAATGGAGTAGCCATCATAGTAAAAAAAAAAAGAGTCTGGAATGTAGTATTTGGTGACAATCTGAAAAATGACAGAATGATCTCTGTTTCTTTCCAAGGGAACCCATTCAATAGCACAGTAATCCAAGTCTGTGCCCTGACCAGTAATGCTAAAGTAGCTATAATGGAACAATTCTATGAAGACCTACAAGAATTTGTAGAACTAACAGACAGGAAAGATGACCTTTCCATCACAGGGGAATGGAATGCAAAAGTAAGAAGTCAAGAGATATCTGGGGGTAAAAGGCAAATTTGGCCTTTGAGTACAGAATGAAGTCTTCCAAAGGCTAACAGAGATTTGCCAAGAGAACACACTGCTCATAGCAACATCCTCTTCTGGGAACACGAGAGGATACTACAAATGTTCCTCATCATATGGTTAAAACTGAAATCAGATTGATTTTTCCTTCACAGCCAAAGATGCAGGAGATCTGTAGAGTAGGCAAAGCAAGACTGGGAGTGGACAGTGCCTCAGATCTTGAACTCCTTATTGCCAAATCAAGAGTTAATTTGAAGAACGTAGGGAAAACCACTAGAACATTCGGGTATGTCTTACATCAAATCCCTTATGATGACACGGTGAAAGTGACAAATAGATTCAAGGGATCAGATCTGATACAAAGAATGCCTGATGAACTACTGACAGAGGATTGTGACATTGTACAATAGGCAGTGATCAAAACCCTCCTCAAAAAAAAAAAAATACAAAAAGGCAAAATGGTTTGCTGTAGATGCCTTACAAATAGACGAGAAAAGAAAAGAAGCTAAAACAAAGGAGAAAATTAAAGATATAACAATCTGAATGCAAAGGTTCAAGGAATAAGAAGGAGTGATAAGAAAGACTTCTTCAGTGATCAGTGGAAAGAAATAGAGGAAAATAATGGAATGGGAAAGACTAGAGACCTCGTCAAGAAAATTAGAGATACCAAGGAATCATTTCATGAAAAGATGCTCAAAATAAAGGAGAGAAATTGCATGGACCTCAATTTAGCAGAAGATATTAAGAAGATGTGGCAAGGTTACTCAGAAAAACTATTTTAACAGGATCTTCATGAGTCAGTAACCTGGATGATGTGATCACTCACCTAGAGCCAGTCCTCTTGTAATGTGAAGTCAAGCCATCCTTATGAAACTTCACTATGAACAAAACTAGTAGAACTGAGGGAATTCCAGTTCAGCTATGTCGTAGCCTGAAAAATGATTGTCTCAAAGTGCTGCACTCAGCATGCAAGGAATTTGGAAAACGAAGCAGTGGCCACAGGACTGGAAACTTTCAGTTTTTATTTCATTCCAAAGCAAGGCAATGCCATAAACTGTTCACACTAACACGCAATGGCCTTAACTCAAATAGTAGCAAAGTAATAGTAAAAATTACCCAGGCGAGGCTTGAACAGTACGTGAGCCATGAACTTCAAAGAGGATTTAGAACAGGCAAAGGAAACAGAGATCAGATTGCCAAAATCCGAGGTCCCATCAAAAGATCAAGAGGTCTCCAGGAAAAAAAAAACAAAAAGAAAAAAAAAAACACGTGTATGTCTGCTTCATTGTTTATACCAAAGCCTTTGGTATAAAGGCTTTGTCAGTTCAGTTCAGTTCAGTTCAGTTCAGTTCAGTCGCTCAGTAGTGTCCTACTCTCCGCGACCCCTTGAATCACATCACGCCAGGCCTCCCTGTCCATCATCAACACCCGGAGTTCACTCAAACTCATGCCCACAGAGTATGCCATCCAGCCATCTCATTCTCTGTCGTCCCCTTCTCCTCCCGCCGCCAACCGTTCCCAGCATCAGAGTCTTTTCCAGTGAGTCAACTCGTCGCATGTGGTGGCCAAAGTATTGCAGTTTCAGCTTTAGCATCATTCTTTCCAATGAACACCCAGGATTGATCTCCTTTAGAATGCAGTGGTTGGATCTCCTTGCAGTCCAAGGGACTCTCAAGAGTCTTCTCCAACACCACAGTTCAAAAGCATCAATTCTTCGGCTATCAGCTTTCTTCACAGTCCAACTCCAACTCTCATATCCATACATGACCACGGGAAAAACCATAGCCTTGACTAGACGGACCTTTGTTGGCAAAGTAATGTCTCTTTTTAATGTACTATCAAGCTTGGTCCTAACTTTCCTTCCAAGGAGTAAGCGTCTTTTAATTTCCTGGCTGTAATCAACATCTGCAGTGATTTTGGAGCCCCCAAAAACAAAGTCTCACACTGTTTCCACTGTTTTTCCATCTGTTTCCCATGAAGTGATGGGACCAGATGCCATGATCTTTGCTTTCTGAATATTCAGCTTCAAGCCAACCTTTTCACTCTCCTCTCTCACTTTCATCAAGAGGCTTTTGAATTCCTCTTCACTTTCTGCCATAAGTGGATCACAGTAAATTGTGGAAAATTCTTAAAGGGATGGGATTACCAGACTACTTGACCTGCCTCCTGAGAAATCTGTATCCAGGTCAAGAAGCAACAGTTAGAACTGGACATGAACAACAGGGTGCTTTCAAATCAGGAAAGAATTATGCCAAGGCTACATATTGTCACCCTGCCTAGTTACCTTCTAGGTGGTGTGCAAGATGTTAAATTCCAGACTGCATGAGGCAAAGTTTGAATCAAGGTTTCTGTGAGAAATATCAATAACCTCAGAAAGGTAGATGGCACTACATTTGCGGCAAAAGTGAAGAACAACTAAAGAGCCTCTTGGTGAAAGAGAAAGGGGAGTTCAGTGTTCACTTAAAACTCAACATTCAGAAAACGAAGATAACTACAACTGGTTCCATCTCTGCTTGGGAAACTGATGGAGCAACAGTGGAAACACAGAGAGACTTTATTTTGTTGTGGGGCTCCAAAATGACTGCAGATGGTGACTGCAGCCATGAAATTAAAAGATTCTTGCTCCTTGGAAGGAACGGTATGACCTGCCAAGTCAACATATTGAAAAGCAGAGACATTGCTTTGTGAGCAAATATCCTCTTAATCAAAGCTATGATTTTTTTTTTTTTTTTGTAGTCGTCTATGGATGTGAGATTTGGACTCTAAAGACAACTGAGAGCAGTAGAATTGTTGCTTTAAAACTGTGTTGTTGGTGAAGACTCTTTAGTGTCTCTTGGACAGCAAGGAGGTTAAAGGAAATCAGTACTGAATATTCATTGGAAGGACTTATTCTGAAGCTTAAACTCCAATTTTGTCCACCTAATGCAAATAATTGTCTCATCGGAAAGACCCTGGGAAACACTGAATCCAGGAGGAGAAGAGGATGACAGAGGATAAGATGGTTGAATGGCATCACCGACTCGATGGACATGAGTTTGAGAATGCTCCAGGAATTGCTGTTGGACAGTGAAGTGTCGTAATTTGCAGTCCATGGGATCACAAAGAGTTGGACATGACCGAGAGACTGAACTTAAATTAACTCAAGTATAGCATTACCTATACTTTTACATGCAAATATAGTGATAGTATTACTCCATGATAATTGTGTTTTTTATTTCACTCTATGAAAATCTGGATTCTATCTTTCTTACGTGATATATGGAATTCTCTATTACTCATGTATGAAAATCTACATGTGGTTTTCTGGCATTTAATTTGGAGTTCTGTATATTTCTCATATGAAAATCTTGGCACTGGTTTCTGAAGATATCGAGATCCAGTATGGATTTGGAATGATCTCTCTTGCACAAATGAAAATCAGGGCCCACTCTTTCTTCATCAAGTTTAGAGTTTGTCATATTTCTCAAATTATATCGAAACAGAATTTCTTCCATGAAATGTTAAATGCTCTGTATTGACTGCATTCAATCATAGGTGTTAATTCTCCACTTTGGAAGTTGGACTCCTCTTTATTTCATATTGGAGATCAGAATGGAAACTTCCCTTGGAGAAATATGGAGTTCTCTAAATTTGAAATGAAGCACTGGTTCTTCAGCTACAGAAACACCTATGGTCCCTGTTTGTTATGTTTCTCTGTGCCTTTGAACATTTGTGTGTACATGCGTGGGTAGACATGGCGGTGTTTGTGTGTGTTTCTGTATGTGGTTGTGTGTCCAACCACATCCGACGTAGAGATGAAGGTGAGAACTCACGAGGCATGCAGGAAGCAGAAGGAGGCACGAGGCGTCCACAGACTGGGGAAGACTGGCCCATGCATCTCTGAGGTGCTCCTGTTCAGCACAGGAATGAGGAAAATTGGGTCAATAAATCTGGGTTTACCTCAAGAGACATAAAGAAGCTCACAGTTTGTGCCACGTTGATGTGTGTATTTCTACCAGGAAGCAGATGGGGAAGTTTTGAGAACTCACCCAGTGTAAATTCAATGGTGTGGGTATTTTAAAGCATAGCCTTTGAACCCTTTAGTCTATGGGAAGTGGGGTATCCTGTGGAAATGGTGGGCATGGCTATAACAGGATCCATGACGGTGAAGAGGTCAAGGTCCTTCCGAAACGAACAGAGGCTGGAAGGAGGAGGAACAGAAAGATAGCCTACTGCACTGGAGAATTTTTACACGTTAGAGGAAGGCCCTGGCCTACTGCTGCCTCAGACCAGTCCATCAGGCAGCAAACTCCCTCGCTGATGCGGCCAATAATAGCATCGTGTGAGACAAATGACATGATCAGGTAGGCTCCTTCATTGTGAAACCACAGGCATCCTAGCATACCGTGTGCGAGCATGCAATCCATCCAGGTGCTCATGCATAACTGGCGGTGTAGAAAGGTGAAGAAAGTGCAGCCGTGGGGTATATGATTTTTCCCCTTTGCCAGTGTGTGCCTGTGAGGGAGCAAAGATAGCCAAGTAGAAGGGTGTTCACTTATCTTTTCCTGAGAGAGCTCCAAAATTGCAGCTTGCTACTGAATGATGATGGACAAGAGAATGTCAGGTCCCACCAAAAAGATGTACACCATGTCCAGTGGGGAAGGAGACATCCCAAGAAGACTGTAGGAGGGGTGACTTTGTGTTTAGAATCAATACCTTCCAGCCACACTCAGAGGGCTCATAGAAAACATTTTGTGCACAAATACGCAGAGACTTCCAGACACAGAGTCAGACCTGTCTTTCAGTGATTGAGTGTCTCCTGCAGAGGCATGGGTCAGCAGTAGCCTGACAGGGGAGAGGGTCTCTGGCTGCTACAGACCTGGGTCATGCAGTTTATGGCATATGCTCTCTTGGAGGAGTTTTCCATTCAATCCACAATAAAGCCAGCTAGCAGACATCCACAAATTGAAAAATAAATATGCCGAAGAAATTCTCGTACTGTTAAGGAAGTTCTAGGAGCACTGCACAATTCCTCACCTGGGGGTCTGGCAAAGGGATTGAGAACCCCACAGGAAATTTGACTTTGGAGGACTTGATTACAGAACTTCCACAGAACTGAAGCAGTTGGAAGGCACAAACAAAATCTTGTGTGCACCAGGAGCCAAGCATAAGGAGCAGTGTCCCCACAAAATCCTGAGCCAGATTTGCCTGTAAGTGTGGGCCGAGAGTGGGCTGCAGGAGGATGAGGGGCACTGAATACATCAGTGCTTGCACAAGCCCTTTTGAAGAAGATCACAAGTACAGTTCTCATACCAAAGTTTGTCCTCAGTTCAAACAGCAGGGCTGGACACAGCCCTCCCCACCCCTCCCCGCAACAGAAAATCGGATTAAAGCTTTACTGAACATGGCCCCACCTATCTAAACAAGACTCAGGTTCACTCACAGTCTGTCCCTCCCATCAGAAAGCTTCTATAAGCCTTCTATGCTTATCCGTTAGAGGGCAGACGTAATGGAAACCACAACCACAGAAAACTAACCAAACTGATGCAGTGGACCACAGTCTTGTCTAATGCAATGAAACTATGAGTCAGACTCTGTAGGGCCATCCGGGATGGATGGGTCATGATGGAGGGTTCTGAGAAAACGTGGGCCAATGGAGAAGTGAATGGCACAGCTTCAGTATTTTGCCTTGAAACCCCATGAATAGTATGAAAAGGCAAACAGAATGGACACTGAAAGATGAACTCCCCGGGTTGGTAGGTGTCCTAATATGCTTCTGGAAATCAGTGGAGAAGTAACTCCAAAAGTAATGAAGAGATGAAACCAGAGCAAAAAACAAAAAACAAACCAAAAACACCCAGCTGTGGTAGTGACTGGTGATGGAAGTAAAGTCTCATTCTGTAAAGAACAAGAGTGCATAGGAACTTAGAAAGTTAGGTCCATGATTCAAATTAACTTGGAATTCGTCAAACAGGGGATGTCAACGGTGAACATCAACCTTTCAGGAATCAGTGAATTAAAATTGACTGGAATGGGCAAATTTAATTGAGATGACCATTTTATCTACCACGGTGGGCAAGAATCCCTAGAGAAGAAATGGTGTATCACTCACAGTCAACAAAAGTGTGCGAAATGCAGTTCTTGGGTGCCTTCTCAAGAATGCAGAAAGATCTCTGCTGATTCTCAAGACAAACTATGCAATAGCACAATAATCCAAATCTATGTCCTGACCAGCAATGTGGAAGTAGAAATTGAGCTGAAGGTCGCTGAGAAGCTGAAGTTGAGTGGTTCTATGTTTACCAATAGGATCTTCTAGAACTAACACACACACACACACGCACCCATAAAGATATCATTTGCACCATTGGGGACTGGAATGCAAAAGTAGGACATCAAGAGATAGCTAGAGTCATAGACAAGTTTGGCCGTTGGCTACAAAATGAACCAGGGCAATGTCTAACACTGTTCTGCCAAGACAAGGGACTGTCATAGGAAACTTTTTCCAACAACACATGAGACGACTCTACACATGCACACAAGAAGACGGTTAATACCAAAATCAAACTGATTATATGCTTTACAGCTGAAGATGGAGAAGCTTAATGTAGCCATCCAAAACAAACCGGGAGCTGACTGAGGCTCAGATCATCAGCTCATACTGAAACATTCAGACTGATTTCAACAAAAGTAGGGAAAATCCCTAGATCATTCTGGTGTGATCTAAATAAAAGCCCTTTTGATTATAATTGGAAATCTAATAGAGTTCTTGTAGAACTAAGGGCAGTGGTTCGTGACATTGTACAGGAGCAGCAATGAAGACTATCCCCAAGACAAAGAAATGCACAAGGGCAAACGGTTTTCAAAGACACCTTACACTAGCTGAGAATAAGAAAAAAAGAAAAAGGAGAGAGAGAAGTGGAAGTGAAATGAGAATGGGAAAGATATACCTATTTGAATATAGAATATTGAAGAATAAGTAGGGCAGAAAAGAAAACGTTCCTCATTGATCAATGCCAAGAAAGAGAGGCTAACAATAGAATCAGATAGACTAGAGATCACTTCAAGAAAATTAAAGATACCATGGGAATATTTCATATAAAGAAATGCACCACAAAGGTCAGAAATATTGGAGACCTAACAGAAACAGCAACAATTAAAAGGTGTCAAGAATACACAGAAGAACTCAACAAAGATACTCTTCATGACCAGATAATCATGATGGTGTCATCACTCAACAAAACCCACGTCACGGTCTTCGTAAACCCGGATCTGGTGACTGGAGTTGACAAGAAGAAGGATGCAGGGGACAGAAGACTCAAGTGAAACTAGCGTGCTTTTTTTTTTTTTTTTTGCAGAAACGCATGTTTATATAACTATAATAAAATTACTCTTCTGCCATTAAAAATAATGAAATTCCACCAGTTGCAACAAAATGGATAATCCTTTACGTTCAAGGTCACTGAAGGGAGACACTGAAGGGAATCCAAGCAGGTGTCCTCTCCCATGATCCCAGTACTGAGGACTGCGTGCAGCTCTGCTCGTCCCTGTTTTGCAGTAACTGAGAATAAACAGAGTCCTTGAGAAATGCTACACAAAGGAAGAAAACCTATTGGATCCCTTAAAGTTGAACGTCCCCTGGCGATTCTCCCTGTTTTATTTTTTCATAATTGGGGGTGACTGCATATACTTCTGTGAAAAAGGCACTGACCAATTGAGTCTGTTTATTTGAACATTTTAGTTGAAAGGCATCTGTATACTACAGATACTAATGACCATGATAATTATCAGCTTTATAGCTCCAGATCCAATACGAAGTGTAATGCTTTGAAATCATCCTCAAGTGACTAACCGAGATAATTGATCAGCTAGCTGATCAGTAAGGTTTCCAAATTTTTGGAAGAGGATAGACTCTTAGAGAAGATTTCAAAGATTTTCTCTTGCAACAATTGTATATTTAAGGAGCATTATTATGTGTATCTTGTAAATGAAACTTGATTTGTTCCCAGTTGTAAGCACTATTGTTGAACCAAACAGGAGTAATGCAAAACTCTTCAATCACATTTTAATAATACTTGCTTTTTGAAATGTATTAATTGTTCTCTGACCCACTGGATGCCTCATTTTAATTCTTGTATTTTACCCTGAACATCCTCATCCATCTGAGCCTGGGTGGCCCACATAGTATCAGCATCTTTAGTCCAAATTTGAATAAAGTTTTGGGTTTGAATTGAGGTTTGTAAAGCAATGCCTGCAACTGCAGCAGTGATGCAAACGGCTATTAATCCCAAAATGCCAAGAATTAGCCATCCAATGAATCGCTTAGATCATTGGAGTAATTTAGAGAGTAACCGGGAGGCAAGTCCTACCATGGGACCTTCTTCCCAGGGTATTTGGAGATCTACTTGGTAACCAGAGACTACACCGGGATTGAAGACTCAAAGGGGATTTATTTATTTTAAAGGAATTTAGACAAGTATACAATTTGCAATCTGTACAAGTGACAGAACATAAAGTCTTATTAAACTGTGAGTTCCCTATGGCTATAACAAAAGGAAGGAGGATGGAAGCTTGTATAAAATATGAATGATTATAACGGAAGGAAGAGTTACTATGACAACGACTGGTCCCTGTGGCATATCCAGTCCAAGTTCCAAGTTTTTAAGTACGTGCATCATGTTTCCAAATGTCCTGTTGTTCAGGTCCAATTCATATATCGAGGATGATTCGAGGGCGAGGAGTTGCCCTTTCACTGTCAATCCAGCCAAAGAGTCCTTTGTCATGGAAGTTTTCCATTGAACTATTGGTAATCTTCCATTCTTCTTGAGTAGCATATCACACATTGTATTATTAAGATCATCTGAGCAGTTAGATGATTGGGTTCCCAATCAACAATGGTGTAATTGGCCAAAAACATTAATTTCCCTGATTTAGCTTGACATCTATCCCAGTAAACAGGAATATATGTAAAGTCCTTATACGTAAACCCCTTACATTTCAACTTTTGTCCTGGTCCAAAAGATTTGGTAGTGTTGACATGGTTTTCATAAAGGGACAGGGTAGTAAACAGTCTAAGCAATGTACTGAAATTCTTTTTTGGAAGCAGGATGAAAGTCCACTTTTGTTGACTAACATTAATACATAATTCTCCTGGGCCCATGCACAAAGGAAGGATTTCATAGCCTAGAGAAATGTTTATTAGTCTTCCATCTTCCTCAGGAAGAGAGGAGCCGGCCCCTCCAATCTCCAAGGAGGAGGCGTATGTACTCTGTCATTAGTGGATATGACAGGTCCTATATCTGTCCATTCTACAACTTGCAATAACTGGGGCTTAGGTATATAAGCCCTATAAGTGTGATTATTCAAGTCAGCCTGAGCGGGGAAAGCAAAAGCAAGGAAAGCAATTGTAGCCACAAAAATATTCTCAGAATCCCAGGTCATTTCCTGTTGAGAACCCAGATTTTCAGGTTGATTAATAAGAGTTTTTATCTGTCTCCAAGTAGGGAGATGATGAGGTCGATGACGTCGAGTGTGGCATTTCCTAGAAAGTTTAAAAGCCGGCATGGCTTGTACTGAAATCTCCTCCTCCCGGGGATTTCACCTTTTTCTCTCTGTCTTAGCTTCCTTGGGTGAATCTTCTGAAGAGGGAACCAAATGACTTCGTTGGATCCATCTGGAGAAATACAAGCGTGTCCCTTTCCTGGTAATATTAATTTTCCACATCCGCTGTTTAGTCACCCCGTCTTGATACAAAATAGGTAGAGGAAGAGAAGTGTCCTTCAGTTCCAGGAAACGGTTTTCTGCTTTTGTCAAAATATCTCCTTGCGATAAGTTTAAAAAATTTAAAACAAACAAAGCTGCATTAACGATAATTTTAAGATTAGAGATTATATTGCATTGGAATCTAGATAGCGTATTAAAAAGCATGGACAGGACTTTGCCAACCAAGGTCCCTCAAATCAAGGCTATGGTTTTTCCAGTGGTCATGTATGGATGTGAGAGTTGGACTGTGAAGAAAGCTTGTAGCCATAGAATTTATGCTTTTGAACTGTGGTGGTGAAGACTCTTGAGAGTCCCTTGAATGCACGGAGACACAACCAGTCCATTCTAAAGGAGATCAGTCCTGGGTGTTCATTGGAAGGACTGATGCTGAAGCAGAAACTCCAATACTTTGGCCACCTCATGTGAAGAGTTGACTCACCTGAAAAGACCCTGATGCTGGGAGGCATTGTGGGCAGGAGGAGAAGAGGACAGCAGAGAATGAGATGGCTGGATGACATCACCGACTTGATGGACATGGCTGGAGTGAACTCAGGTAGTTGGAGATAGACAGGGAGGCCTGACGCGCTGTGATTCATAGGGTCACAAAGAATCGGAAACAACTGAGCCAGCGACTGAAATGAACTGAACTGAACTGAACTGAACTGAAAGTCTGCTCTGGATAAGGAACACAAAAATGATCCTGTGTATTCCCCCTCTATATTTACTTTTTTAATTTGTGCTTGTGGAGAGTTTAGGGAGCACAGGAAGATGGCAGAGGAATAGGACAGGGCGACAACTTTCTCCCCCACAAAATCAGCAAAAGAACATTAGAACACTGATTAAATCCCATAAAACAACTTCTGAATACCGGCAGAGGACAACAGGCACCCAGAAAAGGAGCCCATAATCTTCGAAAGGAGGTAGGAAATAGTAAAAAAGATAAAAAGAGAGTCAAAAGAGGGAGGGACGGAGCTCCGTCCTAGGAAGGGAGGCTTAAAGAAAGAAAGGAAAGAAAAAAAAAAAAATAAGGTTCCAAACACCTGGAATCACTGGTGTGTCTGTGGCAAGCCTTGGAACTTCAGAGGGCCACAGAACTGGGAGAAAAACGCATACATACATAAATATTTAATTAATAATGAAATAAATAATTAAAACCCACAGACTAAGTGCCCAGAGGAAACTCTCAGCAGAGAAGCGGCACAGATGCCCGCACCACCCTCCAGCAGGCGGGGTATGGGTAGGGAGGCAGGGCGGCCTGCCTACCCATCACAAGCATGGAATTAGAGGCTGTAATCAGAAATCTTCCAGCAAACAAAAGCCCAGGGCCAGACGGCTCCACAGCTGAATTCTACCAAAAATTTAGAGAAGAGATAACACTTATTCTACTCAAACTCTTCCAGAAAATTGCTGAGGAAGGGAAACTTCCAAACTCATTCTATAAGGCCACCATCACCCTAATCCCAAAACATGGTAAAGATCCCACAAAAAAGAAAACTACAGGCCAATATCACTGATGAACATAGATGCAAAAATCCTTAACAAAATTCTAGCAATCAGAATCCAACAGCACATTAAGAAGATCATACATTATGATCAAGTGGCTTTATCCCAGGCATGCAAGCATTCTTCAATATCCGCAAATCAATCAACGTAATACACCACATTAACAAACTGAAAAATAAAAATCATATGATTATCTCAGTAGATGCAGAGAAAGTCTTCGACAAAATTCAACATCCATTTATGATAAAACCCTCCAGAAAGTGGGAATAGAAGGGACATAGCCCAACATAATAAAAGCTATATATAACAAACCCACAGAAAACATTATCCTCAATGGTGAAAAACTGAAAGCATTTCCCCTAAAGTCAGGAACAAGACAAGGGTACCCACTATCACCACTACCGTTCAACATAGTTCTGGAAGTTTTGGCTACAGCAATCAGAGCAGAAAAAGACATAAAAGGAATACAAATTGGAAAAGAAGAAGTAAAATTTCACTGTTCACTGATGACATGGTCCTCTACACAGAAAACCCTAAAGACTCTACCAGAAAACTACCAGAGCTAATCAGTGAATACAGTAAAGTTGCAGGATATAAAAGCAACAGACAGAAATCCCTTGCATTCCTATACACTTAATGAGAAAATAGAAAGAGAAATTATGGAAACTATTCCATTCTTTGTTGCAACGAAAAGAATTAAATACTTAGGAATATATCTACCTAAGGAAACAAAAGACTTGTACATAGAAAACTATAAAACACTAGTGAAAGTAATCAAAGAGGACATTAATAGATGGAGAAATATGCCGTGTTCCTGGATTGGAAGAATAAATATAGTAAAAATGAGTATACTACCCAAAGTAATTTATACATTTAATGCAATCCCTATCAAGCTTCCAACGATATTTTTCACAGAACTAGCACAAATAATCTCACAATTTGTATAGAAATACAAAAAACCTCGAAGAGCCAAAGCAATCTTGAGGAAGAAGAATGGAACTGGGGGAATTAACCTGCCGGACTTCAGGCTCTACTACAAAGCCACATTCATCAACATAATATGGTACTCTCATAAAGAAAGAAATATAGATCAACGGAACAAAATAGAAGGCCCAGAGATAAATCCACACACCTTTGGACACCTTATCTTTGACAAAGGAGGCAAAAAAAAAATAAAATGGATTAAAGACAGTCTATTTAACAAGTGGTGCTGGTTAAACTGGTCAGCCGCTTGTAAAAGAATGAAACTAGAACACTTCCTAACACCAAACACCAAAATAAACGCAAAATGGATTAGAGAACTAAATGTAAGACCAGAAACTCTAAAACTCCTAGAGGAGAACGTAGGCAAAACACTTTCTGACATAAATCACAGCAGGATCCTCCAAGACCCACTTCCCAGAATATTGGAAATAAAAGCAAAAATAAACAAATGGGACCTAATTAAAATGAAAAGATTCTGCACAGCAAAGGAAACTATAAGCAAGGTATAAACACAGACTTCAGACTGGGAGAAATTAATAGCCGCTGAATCAACTGACAAAGAATTAATCTCCAAAATATACAAGCAGCTCCTGCAGCTCAATTCCAGAAAAATAAACGACCCAATTAAAAAAATGGGCCAAAGAATTAAACAGACATTTCTCCAAAGAAGACAAACAGATGGCTAACAAACACATGAAAAAATGCTCAATATTCCTCATAATCAGAGAAATGCAAATCAAAACCACAATGAGATACCATTTCACACCAGTCAGAATGGCTGCTATCCAAAAGTCTACATGCAAATAAATGCTGGAGGGGGTGTGGAGAAAAGGGAACCCTCTTACACTGTTGGAGGGAATGCAAACTAGTACAGCCACTATGGAGAACACTGTGGAGATTCCTCAAAAACCTGGAAATAGAACTGATATATGATCCAGCCAATCCACTCCTGGTCTTACACACTGAGGAAACCAGAAATGAAAGAAACACATGTACTCCAATGTTCATTGCAGCACTGCTTATAATAGGGAGAACATGGAAGCAACCGAGATGTCCATCTGCGGATGCATGGATCAGAAAGCTCTGGTACATCTACACAATGGAGTATTTTTCAGCCATCAAAAAAATGCATTTTTGTCAGTTCCAATGAGGTGGATGAAATTGGAGCCTATTTTACAGAGTGAAGTAAGCCAGAAAGAAAAACATCAATACAGTATACCAATGCATATGTAGGGAATTTAGAAAGATGGTAGCCTAAACCCTGTATACGAGACAGCAAAAGAGACATAAGTGTATAGAACAGTCTTTGGGACTCTGTGGGAGAGGGTGATGGTGGGATGATTTGGGAAAATGGCATTGTAACATGTATATTATTTGAACTGAATCACCAGTCCAGGTTCGAGGCATGATACAGGATGCTCGGGGCTGGTGCACGGGGATGACCTGGAGGGAGGATATGGGGAAGAGGGAGGTGGGCTGGGGGTTCAAGAAAGGGAACACATGTACACCCGGGGCAGATTCGTGTCAATGTATGGCAACACCAACCAATATATTAATGTAAAGTAACTCGCCTCCGATTAAAAAAAATAATAATAAAATGTTACAGTTTCCAGTTTTAAAAAAGAATTGTTTGTGGATTATAAGTGATGCTTGAAATATATTTAATAGAAAATGATTGTAGGAATTGTTTGAATTGCCAAGAAATATAGGCAGGGCTTTTTTTAAATCTGTTTTTATAGAACTAGGTGTTCCCATTATAGGAAAACAAGTTAACAGGTGGGCTACAACATGTCGTGTAGCCTCACCTTGAAGAGGTGTGACCCATATTAAAAAGGAATTTGTGTCGATTGAGACATATAAGGAAGAGCGAGAAATTTCAGGACAATGCATTACACCCATTGGCCATAGTTCGTTAGGATGTAATCTTTGAGCATTAATGCCTTGCGCAATAGATCGAAGATGTAAGGGCCTTCAAGTAGGGCAACTAATAATAATTTCTTTAGCAAGGCAGTATGGAATTTTCCAAATTTGGTGGAATGAACCAGCATTATTGCAAAATAGATCATGTGGCTCTTCAGGAGCAGCAAAACGACAAGCTTATCAGCTTGTTCGTTGCCATGAGCCACAGGGCCAGAAAACAAGAATGTGCTCGGATATGGGTAATATGAGTAGAGGAAGTGCAGTTCTTAATAAGAGATTGTAGTTGGATAAAATGTTGAATAATAGACTGATTAGAATTTATGATTGAAGTTTCGATAGATTGTAATACAAATATTGAATATAAAAAATCATAAGCTATATTAATATGGTAAGGATGTAGGTGAATAACCTGAATGAGAGCATATAATTCATTTTGTTGAGAAGAGTGAGATTTAGTATAAAGAACGTTTCACTCTTCGAGAGACCAGAATGAGGCTTTAACATTTTTAGTCCCGTCTATATAGAAAACTGTACAATCATAAGGGATTTGATTTAGGTCATATGTGAATGGTCTAGAGGTTTTCCCTACTTTCTTCAACTTAAGTCTGAATTTGGCAATAAGGAATTCATAATCTGAGCCACAGGCAGCTCCTGGTCTTGTTTTCTCTAACTCTATACAGCTTCTCCATCTTTGGCTGCAAAAAATATAATCAATCTGATTTCGGTGTTGACCATCTGGTGTTGTCCATGTGTAGAGTCTTCCCTTGTGTTGGAATTGGAAGAGGCTGTTTGCTATGACCAGTGCGTTCTCTTGACAAAACTCTATTAGCCTTTGCCCTGCTTCATTCCGTGTTCCAAGGCCAAATTTGCCTGTTACTCCAGGTGTTTCTTGACTTCCTCCTTTTGCATTCCAGTCCCCTATAATGAAAAGGACATCTTTTTTGGATGCTAGTTCTAAAAGGTCTTGTAGGTCTTCATAGAACCGTTCAACTTCGGCTTCTTCAGCGTTACTGGTTGGGGCATAGGTCTGGATTACTGTAATATTGCCTTGGAAACGAACAGAAATCATTCTGTCGTTTTTAAGATTGCATTCAAGTACTGTGTTTCGGACTCTTTTGTTGACCATGATGGCTCCTCCATTTCTTCTAAGGGATTCCTGCCCACAGTAGTAGATATGATGGTCATCTGAGTTAAGTTCACCCATTCCAGTCCATTTTAATTCACTGATTCCTAGAATGTCTATGTTCACTCTTTCCATCTCCTGTTTGACCACTTCCAATTTGCCTTGATTTATGGACCTAACATTCCAGGTTCCTATGCAATATTGCTCTTTACAGCACCAGACCTTGCTTCTATCACCGGTCACATCCACAAATTGGTATTGGTTTTGCTTCTGCTCCATCCTTTCATTCTTCTAGAGTTATTTCTCCACTGATATCCAGTAGCATACTGGGCACCTACCGACCTGGGGAATTCCTCATTCAGTATCCTATCAATTTGCCCTTTGATACCGTTCATGGGGTTCTCAAGGCAAGTATACTGAAGTGGTTTGCCATTCCCTTCTCCAGTGGACCACATTCAGCTGTGGTCCATGTGATCAGATCGACTAGTTTCCCGTGATTATGATTTCAGTGTTTCTGCCCTCTGATGCCCCCTCGCAATAACTACCGTCTTATCTGGATTTCTCTTACCTTGGGCGTGGGATATCTCTTCACAGCTGCTCCAAGAAAGTGCAGCCATTGCAGCTTAACTTGGATGAGGGGTATTTCCTCAAGGACTCCCCTCCTGACCTTGAAGGTGGAGTAGCTCCTCTCGGCCCTCCTGCGCCCGCGCAGCCACGGCCTATTGGAGGTGGGGTAGCTCCTCTCGTCCACTGGCCCTGGCCTCAGTCTTGGGGTACCTCCTCACGGCCGCGCCTCTTTGCATGGTCGGTTGCGCCGGGGATGGCGTCTCTCGTGTCTGCGTTGCTGGAGACGCCGATTATACAGTGGAAGTGAAAAATAGATTTAAGGGACTAGATCTGATAGAGAGAGTGCCTGATGAACTCTGGACGGAGGTTCGTGACACTGTACAGGAGACAGGGACCAAGACCATCCCCATGGAAAAGAAATGCAAAAAGTAAAATGGCTGTCTGAGGAGGCATTACAAATAGCTGTGAAAAGAAGACAAGTGAAAAGCAAAGGAGAAAAGGAAAGATATAAACATCTGAATGCAGAGTTCCAAAGAATAGGAAGGAGAGATAAGAAAGCCTTCCTCAGTGATCAATGCAAAGAAATAGAGGAAAACAACAGAATGCGAAAGACAAGAGATCTCTTCAAGAAAATTAGAGATTCCAAGGGAACATTTCATGCAAAGATGGGCTTGATAAAGGACAGAAATGGTATGGACATAACAGAAGCAGACGATATTAAGAAGAGGAGGCAAAAATACAAAGAAGAAATGTACAAAAAAGATCTTCACGACCAAAATAGTCACGATAACGTCATCATTGACCTAAAGCCAGACATCTTGGAATGTGAAGTCAAGTGGGCCTTAGAAAGCATCACTACGAACAAAGCTAGTGGAGGTGATGGAATTCCAGTTGAGCTATTCCAAATCTTGAAAGATGATGCTGAGAAAGTGCTGCACTCAATATGCCAGCATATTTGGAAAACTCAGCAGTGGCCACAGGACTGGAAAAGGTCAGTCTTTATTCCAGTCCCAAAGAAAGGCAATGCCAATGAGTGCTCAAACGACCGCACCAGTTGCACTCATCTCACACGCTAGTAAAGTCATGCTCAATATTCTCCAAGCCAGGCTTCAGCATTGTGTGAACCGTGAACTCCAAGATGTTCAAGCAGGTTTTAGAAAACGTAGAAGCACCAGAGAACAAATTGTCAACATCCCCGGATCATGGAGAAAGCAAGAGAGTTCCAGAAGAGCATCGATTTCTGCTTCATTGATTATGCCAAAGCCTCTGACTCTGTGGATCACAATAAACTGTGGAACATTCTGAAAGAGATGGGAATACCGAATCACCTGACCTGCCTCTTGAGAAACCTGTATGCAGGTCAGGAAGGAACAGTCAGAACTGTACATGGAACAACAGACTGGTTCCAAGTAGGAAAAGGACTACGTCAAGGCTGTATATTGTTGCCTTGCTTATTTAACTTATATGCAGTGTACATCATGAGGAACGCTGGGCTGGAAGAAGCACAAGCTGGAATCAAGATTGCTGGGAGAAATATCAATAACCTCAGATATGCAGATGACACTACCCTTATGGCAGAAAGTGAAGAGGAGCGAAAAAGCCTCTTGATGAAAGTGAAAGAGGAGAGTGAAAAGGTTGGCTTGCAGCTCAACATTCAGAAAACAAATATCATGTCATCTGGTCCCGTCACTTCATGGGAAATAAATGGAAAAACAGTGGAAACAGTGTCAGACTTTATTTTTGGGGGGGCTCCAAAATCACTGCAGATGCTGACTGCAGCCGCGAAAATAAAAGACGCTTACTCCTTGGAAGGAAAGTTATGACCAACCTTGATAGCCTATTAAAATGCAGAGACATTACTTTGCCAACCAAGGTCCGTCTAGTCAAGGCAATGGTTTTTCCTGTGGTCATGTACGGATGGAGGGTTGGGCTGTGAAGAAAGCGGATCGCCAAAGAATTGATGCTTTTGAACAGTGGTGCTAGAGAAGTCTCTTGAGAGTCCCCTGGATTGCAAGGAGACCCAACCAGTCCATTCTGAAGGAGATCAATCCTGGGTGTTCATTGGAAGGACTGATGCTAAAGTTGAAACTCCAATACTTTGGCCACCTCATGCGACGAGTTGACTCACTGGAAAAGACTCTGATGCTAGGAAATGTTGGCGGCGGGAGGAGAAGGGGACGACCAAGAGTGAGATGGTTGGATGGCATCACCGACTCTGTGGACATGAGTTTGAGGGAACTCCTGGAGTTGGTGATGGACAGGGAGGCCAGATGTGCTATGATCCATGGGGTCGCGGAGAGTCGGACACGACTGAGCGACTGAACTGATCTGATATAAAAAAACATCAGCTTGAGGTGTAGGTTGTGATGTGACAATGCGACAGATAATATATTCAGTACTTTTGAACAAATTGCAAAGTGTGTTAAAGGATAATGAAATGAAAATTTCCAGAATATTTTCAAAAGGCTATTTGGAAGATAGTAGAAGTTTGCAAACCACTCTCAAATTGAGATTTACTAATAGGTACTACATTGGAAGCACTGATGCTAAAGCTGAAACTGCAACACTTTGGCCACCTCAAGCGACGAGTTGACTCACTGGAAAAGACTCTGATGCTGGGAAAGGTTGGGGGCGGGAGGAGAAGGGGACGACAGAGCATGAGATACCTGGATGGCATCGCCGACTCTGTGGACATGAGTTTGAGTGAACTCCGGGAGTTGGTGATGGACAGGGAGGCCTGGCGTGCTGTGATTCACGGGGTCGCGGAGAGTCGGACACGACTGAGCGACTGAACTGAACTGAATTACAATTTTATAGGAACCAGAGCCAATTAGAGCTCCAGTTCTATTTTTCCCACTGATAATTTCTTTAGCAATCAAATCAAGAGAGAGTGTAAGTGATCTTGTCCCTGTAAAACAGGGTATATATCCATTCTATCAGGCGTTCTTGCTGGGCAAGAGGTCCTGTAGGGGACTGGAGAGAGGGAAGGGTAAATAACTCTAAAGGTATCTCAAGTCTGATAGGAGAAAGAATTTGCTTTTGCAGTTTCTTTTGCATTATGCAGAATTCTTCTCGTGCCTCTTGGGAGAGTGAACGAGGGCTATTTTGATCAGAAACTCCTTTTAAAGTGTTAAATAAGTCAGTTGATACTCTGCAATACCCAAAGTAGGTCTACTCCAGGTTATATGCCTAAAATTTTTGAAAATCAGTCAAGGTTGATAATTTATCAACACGAATCTGTGCAAGATGAGGAGTGATACATTGTCTAATAGCATTAAATCCCAAGTAATTGTAAGGTGGAGAGGATTGAATCTATTCAGGGGCAAAGATTAATCGAAACTCTTTTAAGTGTTGTTGAGCTACATCAAACATCTGCTGAGTTTCTAAAATAGAAGGAGCTGAAAACAATATATCATCCGTATAGTGAACAATAGCATAGTTATGAAATTGCTTTCGCACAGGTTCAAGAGCTTTGGCTACACAACATCGAAACATGGCGCAAGAATTTATCATTCCTTGAGGCAATGCAGTCCATTGATACTATTTGTGAGGCCTGATATGATTAGGATAAGGGAGAAAGTAAATATTTCTCGGTCTAGCGGGTGTAAAGGTATAGTAAAAAATCAATCCTGCAAGCCTATGATAATAACATGCCAGTTTTGAGGAATAGTGGCAGGTGATGGAATTCATGGTTGCACTGCACAGATAGGTTTCATGGATGCATTAATCTTTCAAAAGTCAGTTAAAAGACGCCATTTGTTAGATTTCTTCTTTATCGCTAAAATGGGAGTATTCCAAGGAGAACATGATTCCTCAATATGTTTTAATTTCAATTGTGTATCCTCCATTGTAGTTCCTTCAGTTCAGTTCAGTTAAGTTGCTCAGTCGTGTCTGACTATTTGCCACCCTATGGATCACAGCGTGCCAGGCATCCCTGTCCAACACCAACTCCCGGCGTTCACTCAAACTCATGTCCACAAAGTCGGTGATGCCATCCAGCCACCTCATTCTCTGTCATCCCCTTCTCCTCCCAACCCCAATCCCTCCCAACATTAGAGTCTTTTCCAGTGAGTCAATTCTTCTCCTGAGGTGTCCAAAGTATTAGAGTTTCAGCTTTAGCATCAGTCCTTCCAATGAACACTCAGCACTGATCTCCTTCAGATTGGACTGTTTGGATCTCTCTGCAGGCCAAGGGACTCTCAAGAGTCTTTTCCAACACCACAGTTCAAAAACATAAATTCTTTGGCGCTCAGCTTTCTTCACAGTCCAACTTTTGTAAGGGGCCACTGCTCTGTCCAAATAGGCTCGTCATATTTCAAAGTTATTTTAATAATTATATTGTTTATTAAATGAGCAGTGGCCCGTAGGAAAAATATGGAATATATACTTGATTTTGTCATTGCATAAGTAAATCTCTTCTTATTAAATTAAGGGGAGCATCGATCATATAAGGTTTTAAAGTTGCATGGTTGGCTTTCTGGCCACTCACGTGGATATATTTGGACATTTTAGTAAGCCTCCTGTACTTTAGTTTGAGATACTCCTGCAATTTAACAAGAATTCATTTGTAAATGCCCAGGTTTGGGCAATAAATGTTTTGTAATAATAGTAATATCGGATTCAGTATCAAGAACACCAGAAAATCTTTTGCAATTAATTTTAATACTTATATTTGGTCGTGCATGTTCAGATACTATTGATGTTCATAAGAATTGTTTTTAATCTGATTTACCTAATTCACCTGTCTGCATATCATTCAGTTCAGTTCAATTCAGTCGCTCAGTCATGTCCAACTCTTTGCGACCCCATGAACTGCAGCACGCCAGGCCTCCCTGTCCATCACCAACTCCCATAGTCCACCCACCATGTCCATCGAGTCAGTGATGTCATCCAACTGTCTCATCCTCTGTCATCCCCGTCTCCTCCTGCCCTCAATCTTTACCATCATCAGGATCTTTTCAAATGAGTCAGCCCTTCGCATCAAGTAGCTGAAATACTTGAGTTTCAGCTTAAACATCATTCCTTCCAATCAATAACCAGGACTGATCTCCTTTAGGATTGACTGGTTGGATCTCCTTGAGGTCCAAGGGACGTTCAAGTCTTCACCAACACAAAAGTTCAAAAGCATAAATTCTTTTCATTGTTATATATATATATATATATCCATATATCATTGTGAAAGTAAAGTCGCTCAGTCATGTCCGACCCTTAGCGACCCCATAGATGGCAGCCAACCAGAATACTGGACTGAGGTGCCATCGCCTTCTCCCCATATGTCATATATATATATAGTTCAGTTCCGTTCAGTCGCTCAATCATGACCGACTCTTTGAGACCCCATGAATCACAGCACGCCAGGCCATCCACCATCTCATTCTCTGTCGTTCCCACCCCCAATCCTTCCCAGCATCAGAGTCTTTTCCAGTGAGTCAACTCTTCACTTGAGGTGGCCATAGTATTGGAGTTTTAGCTTTAGCATCAGTCCTTCCAATGAACAACCAGGATTGATCTCCTTCAGAATGGAATGTTTGGCTCTCCCTGCAGTCCAAAGGACTCAAGAGTCTTCTCCAGCACCACTGTTCAAAAGCATAAATTCTTCGGCGATCAGCTTTCTTCACATTCCAACTCTCATATCCATACATGACCACGGGAAAAACCATAGCCTTGACTAGATGGACCTTTGTTGGCAATGTAATGTCTCTGCTTTTTAATATACTATCCAAGTTGGTCCTAACTTTCCTTCCAAGAAGTAAGCGTCTTTAAATTTCATGGCTGCAATCAGCATTCGCAGTGGTTTTTGTTGATACTTCTGATGTTCTCTTTGACTATATTGTTGGCTTTAGTGTCAAAGAGAGCATCAGAAGTATCAACATCAGATTCATCTTGTCCTCAAATCGGGGGATCTTTGGCTTCACTTCCATTAGAAGAGGAGGACTAGCGCTAGGTACAACCGGAACAGGGACGGTGGGAAAGTTTTGAAACATTGTATGTTGCTTTAATTGGGCTTTTTGTAAAGTCTCATCATCTAATTTATATTCGTATAACATGAGCATTCGCTTGATGAGGAATATGGGGGTTGCAGATAGGATTGCCTTGAAATGAAAAGATCAAGGCTTTAATGAGGGCACACAAGGGTCAGAAATTTGTTGCAATATTTACTCCCCATCCTGTGGCTCGTTCAATATATTCTTTAACCTGCTTTCAAATTTCTAAATCCAAACATCAGGGAACCAGGGATTCTATTCAGCCACTGTTTTGAGATGAGCCTGTATCTGCTGATGCGAAACCAAAAGTCGTTGAACCTTACATAAATGATGAAGTAAAGTAGAAAGGAGGTGGGACTTTCCAGCCATTTCTCTCATAACCCTGCATTTACCGACCTGCATAGGTCCTAACAGTCATTCAGTCTGCTTGCCGAGGGTCCTCACCAGGTCCCTGTTGGGGCGCCAGCAGTCACAGTCAGCGTAGACTGGGACCTAGGGACTGGAGTTGATGAGAAGAATGTCGGGGACCCAAGTGTTGAGTGAAACAAGGGTACTTTATTTGAAGAAACACATGCTTATATATCTTCAGTAAAATGATTACTCAGTCATGAAAAAGAATGAAATTCCACCAATTGCAACATAATAGATAGTCTTTTCAGTCCAAAGTCACTGAAGAGAGTCAATGAAGGGAATCCAAGCAGGTGTCTTTTCCCATGATCTCAGACCTGAGAACTGCGTGCAGCTCTGATCGTTCCTCTTTTGCAGGAGCTGATAATGAACAAAGAGTCCTTGAGATTCAGCACACAAAGAAGACAACATATTGGATCCCTTAAAGTCGAATGCATCCTGACAGACCCAGACATTCTGGAATGCAAAATCACGTAGGCATAAGGGAACATCAGTAAGAACAAAGTTGTTGGAAGAGATGAATATCCAGTTGAGTTATGTATAATTCTAACCGCTGACGCTGTGAAAATACTGCACTCAATATGCAGGCAAATTTGGAAAACTCAGCAGTGTCCAAAGAACTGGAAAAGATCAGTTCACTCCAATCTCATTAAAAGGCAATGCGAAAGACTGTTTGAACTACTGCACAATTGCACTCATCTCACACAGAACAAAAAGTAATGCCAGAGATTCTCCAAGAAGTGTCAACAAATGAAGAATTTCCAGAGGTTCAAACTGGATTAGGAAAGGCAGAGCAACCAAAGACTAAACTGCCAACACCCATTGTGTGATTGAAAAAGCAAGACAGTTCCAAAAAACATCTATTTTTGCTTTAATGACTATGCCAAGGAAAAGACTCTGATGCTGGGAGGGATTTGGGGCAGGAGGAGGCAGGGAAGACAGAAAATGAGATGGCTGGATGGCATCACCGACTCGAGTTTGAGTGGACATGAGTTTGAGTGGACATGAGTTTGAGTGAACTCCGGGAGTTGGTGATGAACAGGGAGGAATAGCGTGCTGTGATTCATGGGGTTGCAAAGAGTCGGACACTTCTGAGTGACTGAACTGAACTGAACCGAACTGAACTGAAAGTCTGACTTGTAGAACACGAAAAACTGGAACATTCCTCAAGAGATGGGAATCCCAGGCCACCTGACCTGCTTCCACAGAAATCTGTATGCAGGTCAATGTGCAACAGTACCATGAACTTGGAAAAATGGACTGGTTCCAGAAGGGGAAAGTGGTACCTCAAGGCTCTATATTGTCACCAATTTATTCCAACGCAGACTACATCATGTGAAATGCCAGGCTGGATGAAGCACAAGCTGGAATCAAGTTTTCTGGGAGAAATGTCAATACTCACAGATATGCAGATGATACTCATCTCATGGCAGAAAGTGAAGAGAAAGTACAAAGCCTCTTGATGAAAGTGAAAGAGAGGAGTTGAAAAGGTGGCTTAAAACTGAACGTTCAAAAAATGAAGATCATGACATCTGGTCCCACCACTTTATGGAAAATAGATGGGGAAACACTGGAAACTGTGACAGGCTTTGCTTTTTGGGCTCCAAAATCACTGTAGATGCTGACCGCAGCGGTGAAATTAAAAGACGCTTGCTCCTTGGAAGAAAGTCTGTGACAAATATAGACATTATTGAAAAACCACAGAAAATATTTTGCTGAAAAATATCCATCTAGTCAAAGCTATGGTGTTTGCAGGAGTCATGTATGGCTGTGAATTTTGGACCACAAAGCTGAGCACTGGAAGAACTGACAATTTTGAACTATGGTATTGAGAAGACTCGCGAGTCCTGTATTGCATGGAGATTAAACTAGTCAATCCTAAAGGAAATTGGTCATGAGTATTCATTGCAAGGGCGGATGCTGAAGCTGAAAATTCAATATTTTGGACACTTGATGTGAAAAACTGACACTGTAAAAAACCCTGATACTGGGAAAGATTAAAGATAGGAGAAGTGGATGAGAGAGAATCAGATGCTTGGACGGCATCATAATTTTCCAAAGAATAGAACGAGAGATATTGAATCACCACTTGGTGGGCATGTGTTTGAGCAAACTCTGAGAGTTTTAGATGAGCAGTGAAGACTGACTTGCTGTAGTCCATGGGGTCACAAAGAGTCAGATAAATGAGGGATGGAAGTGAAGTGACTGATGTGTGGTGGGCTGTTTGCATGAAATGACCCTGGGATAGTGGGAGACATTGATGCCCATGGTAAGAGTTCAGAGTCTGCTGCTTTTCAGGCTTAGCGGCTAGGAAATAGCAGTCCTGATGAAGACGTGCCATTGCTCATGCCCAAAATCCTGACATGAATTCTTTCCTTTCTTTTTTTATCATCCTTAGTTGTGGAGAGCAAAAGGAAAATGTGGGTCTGTCTGCAGGTGACGGATGGTTCTCACAATCTCCCTGAAGTAGAATATCTGATTTTGTCATGGTAATTTTTAAGGAGATATGCACCATGGGACTCTCGCATGTACACTTGGTTTGAGGTGGGCATCTTGGATATCCACCAGCCCAACCTTTAGCTGCATTAGTGGCACACCAATTTCATAGGCTAGCAGGGATCCTGAGCTACAGGTAGATCTAACACAGTCTGATGAGGGAAGCAGAAAGAGAACTTTGGCATTTAGCAAGTTAGTGAGTCCTTGCCTGGAATCAAGCCCTGTTGGTACATTTGAGAGAGGAATGCTGCTTTCTGCACAATGGAGGCATGAGTTATGGGCCCAGGGCTGGCAGGTTACTCAGGGTGTAATCCGTGTGGGGGCTATGTGTATGAGTGAACAGAAATAAAGTGTAGTGCTGACAAAAAGGAAGGCCACTGGACCTTTTTGACCTCACGTTCAGTGCCTTGTTTCAGCAGAGGCCCTTTGGATCTGCATGCACCTTCTTCATGATATTGTTTCAGACACAGACCTGTCACATATTCTTTGCCCTTTAGGAGGTCCAGACATCAGTTTGGCCTTTTCCTGCTACAGGGAGACAACTTTTGGGGGGAAAATGGAAACTGTTGCAAACAGCCTATTACACAGTTGGGAGGAGCAGGATCACCTTGATCAGGTCTTGAGCCTGATTGGGCACTGGGGCTGCCACAAGATTCCAGCATTGAAAAGGAATGGTTTTGAGAGGTTTAGGCTGAGATAGGTACCTCCAAGTCAGTGCACTCCAAATCCATTTGCTATTTCTGGTGTGATTCCTGGACGGAAAGCACATGGAATGGAATCATGCCAAAGTGATTGGCACTGTGAAACAGTCAATGCGATGAGAGAATACAGGACATGAGCACCCACCAATCAGCTGTTCACCACAAGCACTTCCAGCCCACCGAATGTCTTTTCAAGTCAGGCCTTCTCATGAGTAAATCCCAAAATTTGTAATCTTCCAGAATAAAGGGCAGAGGTAGAAGAGGATACTAACTTGAATGACAAGTTAGTGAAAGAAAACCAGAGAAAATGAGAGGTACGTACCAAAATCCATTATCCTGGAAAACAAAGCTATGACAATATGTGAAAACTTCCCTTTAGAGTTGTGTGTAAGTATGTGTGTGTGCCCACAAACATAAATGTGCATATGAGCTGTCAGAACTGGCCTGGCTGCTAGAAGGAGAATGAATACCGAAAAAATGAACAAATTTGTGTAAACTACATTAACTATGGGGCAGCCAAAGCCCTGTTGCAAGGAAATCAAGCCCAGGGATGTCACCGAGAAAGGATGCTGTAAGTGGAGATATGCTGCTGCGCCCTGGATCCGTAGGCAGAAAGGAGCGGCAGGAAGAAAACATTCAGGGCTATACTGGGAGATGAAAAAAACCAAGAAACAGAATGGGCCAGATTACCAGGCTCAGAGATGGGGTATGGACAGCCCCTACAAAGAGTTTTCTGTCCTTCTCAAGTGTAGCAGTATTCTTTCCCCCACAGGACTAGACGCATGTGCACATCTTGCAGTTTTTGTAAGGTTTGTGAGACTGCCGGCACTATAGCATAAGCAGCTGCTACCTGCAGAGTATGCCAGTTTGAAACATCCTTCTTTAAAGTCTTTGCAGAATGCCTGAGTTATCAGGACTCTGCAAAGCATGGCTTAGGATGATCCTCTAGCTACTCACAGCCCCAGAGCCCTGGGGTGATGGGATAGGCTGGCGTGTGTTCTCACCAGGAGGCAGGATGAGAATAGAACCACTTTGAAATAGCCTCTGTACAGGAAATCAGCGGACTTCAATTTCTCTGGCACTGAGGAGTCAGGTCCCTTAGGGGGATACTTAACATAGCATCTTTTATTTTGAGATGCTTTATCTGTAAAACTCTTTATATAGAGAGAATTTCATCTCTAAATATGGAATTCTCTGTATGCCAGATCACCTATCTAGATGCCAAATGGACTACTAGAAATATGGAATTCCTATATTTTACATAGGCAAATCAATGTCAATATTAATATCTGAAATATTAATTTTCTACAATTCATGAATGAATATTTGCTGAAGATTTTACGTCATGACATATAGAATTATCTGTATTTCACAGCTGATGTTCAGGATGGTTATTTTTCCTACAAGGAATGTGGAGTTCTCTTTCTTGAACATGACCATCTGGTTGTGGATTTTCCTACATGAACAATGGCAGTCTCTGCATTTCACTTGTTTACCATCTAAGCTACCAGGGAACTTGAGCAGTTGTAGGAAGAACTTCAGGGATTTCTAGAATTAATGCCGAAAAAAGATGTCCATTTCATCATAGGGTTCTGGAATGTGAAAGCATGAAGTTAAGATATACATGGAGTGACAGGCATGTTTGGCCGTGTTGTTCAAAATGGTGTTCATAGCTTCACTGACTTAGACAAGACTCTGTCCAAGTGATCACTTTGGTAAGTTTTCTGCAATTGTGGCTTCTATTTGGTCTGTCCCCTGATGGATATGGATGAGAGGCTTTGCGGAGTTTCCTCATAATATTTCAGTTAAGAAAACATATAACAACATACCTGGGATTTGCATTTTTTTTCTCTCTTTGAATACTTCTCTATTGATACAAAATGAAGAGAGAACACAATTGGAAGTCCCATATTTGTATTAGATTTTTTCTAATTTTTTAAACTGTACCAATGTTGCTGAATGACTTCCTGCCACTAAATGTAGCCTCTTTTTTAGTAACTCCTCCTGCCATACCAGACACACTCAAATAAATGGAAAGGAAGATAAAATGCAAAAGAACAGAGAAGCCAACTTCTGAAGAGTGTTGCAAATAAAGAAAAGCCATGGGAAAATGAGTCATAAATTGGTTGACCGACATAGGAGTGTGGGGGAAACTCTGGAGAGAAATCAGCAAAACTTGTAAACAAATCATTTGTCACAATCTAGTTCAGTCTCTCAGTCGTGTATGACTCTTTGTGACCCCATGGATTGCAACATGCCAGGCTTCTCTGCCTATCAGCAACTCCCAGAGATTTCTGAAACTCATGTCCATTGAGTCCATGATGCCATCCAACCATCTCATCCTGTGTTCTCCTCTTCCCCTTCTGCCTTCAATCTTTCCCAGTGTCAGGGTCTTCTCCAATGATTCATATCTTCACAATAGGTGGCCAAAGGATTGGAATTTCAGCTTCAACTTCAGTCCTTCCAATGAACATTCAGGACTGATTTCATTTAGGATGCACAGTTTGGATATCGTTGATATCCAAGAGACTCTCAAGAGTATTCTGCAACCCCACAATTCAAAAGCATCAATTCTTCAGCGCTCAGCTTTTCTTGTAGTCCAGCACTCACACCTATAATGTCTACTGTCACTTGTCATAGATATCAGTAAGTTCCTGTTTATAACATCTGATTCTCATTATCCCTCCCTTCCTAATATATATTGCCTGGTCAACATCGAAATCAGATTGATTATATTCTTTGCAACGAAAGATGGAGAAGCTGTATACAGTTAGCAAAAACAAGACCAGGAGCTAACTGTGGCTCAGATCATGAACTCCTTATGGACAAATTCAGACTTAAACTGAAGAAAGTAGGGAAAACCACTAGACCATTCAGATATGACCGAAATGAAAATCCCTTATGATTATGGAAGTGAAAAATAGATTTAAGGAACTAGATCTGATAGATAGAGTGCATGATGAACTCTTGACCGAGGTTCGTGACATTGTACAGGAGACAGGGACCAAGACCATCCCCATGGAAAAGAAATGCAAAAAAAGCGAAATGGCTCTCTGAGGAGACCTTACAAATAGCTGTGAAAGGAACAGAAGCAAAAAGCAAAGGAGTAAAGGAAAGATATAAGCATCTGAATGCGGAGTTCCAAAGAAAAGCAAGGAGAGATAAGAAAGCTTTCCTCAGTGATCAGTGCAAAGAAATAGAGGAAAACAACAGAATAGGAAAAACAAGAGATCTCTTCAAGAAAATTAGAGATTCCAAGGGAACACTTCATGCAAAGATGGGCTCGATAAAGGACAGAAATGGTATGGACCTAACAGAAGCAGAAGATATTAATAAGAGGTGGCAAGAATACACAGAAGAACTATACAAAAAAGATCTTCACGACCAAGAGAGTCACGATAACGTGATCATTGACCTAGAGCCATACATCTTGGAATGTGAAGTCAAGTGGGCCTTAGAATGCATCACTACGAACAAAGCTAGTGGAGGTGATGTAATACCAGTTGAGCTATTTCAAATCTTGAAAGATGATGCTGTGAAAGTGCTGTAATCAGTATGCCAGCATATTTGGAAAACTCAGCAGTTGCCACCGGACTGGAGAAAGTCAGGCTTCATTCCAATGCCAAAGAAACGCAATGCCAAAAAATGCTCAAACTACCACACAATCGCACTCAACTCACATGCTAGTAAAGTCATGCTCAAAATTCTCGAAGCCAGGCTTCAGCAAAATGTGAACCATGAACTCCCAGATGTTCAAGCAGTTTTAGAAAAGGCAGCAGCAACAGAGATCAAATTGCCATCATCCTCTGGATCATGGAAAAAGCAAGAAACTTCCAGAAAAGCATTTATTTCTGCTTCATTGACTATGCCAAAGCCTTTGACTCTGTGGATCACAATAAACTGTGGAACATTCTGAAAGTGATGGGAATACCAGACCACCTGACCTGCTTCTTGAGAAACCTGTGTGCAGGTCTGGAAGCAACAGTGAGAACTGTACATGGAATAAGAGACTGGTTTCAAATAGGAAAAGGAGTACGTCAAGGCTGTTTATTGTCACCTTGCTTATTTAACTTATATGCAGAGTACATCATGAGGAAGCCTGGGCTGGAAGAAGAACAAGCTGAAATCAAGATTGCCGGGAGAAATGTCAATAACCTAGATATGCAGATGACACCACCCTTATGGCAGAAAGTAAAGAGGAACTCAAAAGCCTCTTGATGAAAGTGAAAGAGGAGAGTGAAACGGTTGGCTAGAAGCTCAATATTCAGAAAACAAATATCATGGCACCTGGTCCCGTCACTTCATGGGAAATAAAGGAAAAGCAGTGGAAGCAGTGTCAGACTTAATTTTTTTGGGTTCCGAAATCACTGAAGATGCTGATTGCAGCCATGAAATTAAAAGACGCTTACTGCTTGGAAGGAAAGTTATGACCAACCTTGATAGTATATTTGAAAGCAGAGACATTACTTTGCCAACAAAGATCTGTCTAGTCAAGGCTATGGTTTTTCCTGTGGTCATGTATGGATGTGAGAGTTGGACTGTGAAGAAAGCTGATCGTCGAAGAATTGATGGTTTTGAACTGTGGTGTTGGGGAAGACTCTTGAGAGTCCGTTGGAATGAAAGGAGATCCAACCAGTCCATTCTAAAGGAGATCAGTCCTGCATATTCACTGGAAGGATTGATGCGAAAGTTGAAACTGCAATACTTTGGCCACCTCATGCGACGCATTGACTCCCTGGAAAAGACTGATGCTAGGAAAAGTTGGGGGCGGGAGGAGAAGGGGACGACAGAGAATGAGATGGCTGGATGGCATCACCGACTCTGTGGACATGAGTTTGAGTGAACTCCGGGAGTTGGTCATGGACAGGGAGGCCAGATGTGCTGTGATTCATGGGGTTGCGGAGAGTCGGACACGACTGAGCAACTGAACTCAACTGAACCGATTAAGATCTTGCTGGATTTCAAATCTAAATGACACATTTCAACTTCTTCCTTAGTCGCATGACAGGATTACTTATGATCTTGTTATCCATGTCCATTTGTTTTAGTTTAGCAGTCAGTCTGTACCATTGCCTCTGACACCAGGAAATATAGGAATATGAGGGCCATCCTTTCATCTTCTTCATGTCATATCCATCTTCTCCTGAGCCTCCAGATACCTTCATCATTGATTCTTATATGTTACTCATTGAGACAATTGTGACCAAATTTAATGTGTACACCCGGGGTGGATTCATGTCAATGCATGGCAAAACCAAACAATATAATGTTGTAAAATAATTAGCCTACAATAAAAAGTAAAAGTTAAAAAAAAAACATATTAATGTATGAAAAAAGAAAATATGTTAAAGTACTAATTCTCATTAATATATTAAAAGTATTAGTTCTCACTAATGCTTGAGAAAACGGGACTCTAAGCCTTCCTGATACATTCTCTGGCAAGGTCTAGAGGCTCAGCGGAATAGAATATTATAGAGATTCACCTTCTTATATGGAATGCATTGTGGAATGCAGTTGAATCTAAAACCTCTTTAAGTTTTGACATAAAAGTTGGCATGACAGCATGCCAAACACAAAAAACAGAATCACATACACTTGGGAAAATAGTTCTAGTTGTTCTCTAGTGATATGACAGACCTGTTCATGCCTGTTGTTAAGGAGCTTGGTCCTAGATAAGGAAGAGATATATAAGGGATTCAATGTTGACATTTCCTCTCAGTTGCAAAGATCCTTTGCTCTAGAAAAGGGAAAATTTGTTAGAAGTTATTACTCCCAAATCAACGAAGCGATATTCCAGTTTACCAGATTCCATATAGCCAAGGCAAGATAGAAATCCGTATTTCTGCTAATAGGAAAGAAGTTCCACATCATCAGTGGAGAAAAGGAAGCAAACCCCTTCCCACATGGGAGGAAGTTTTTCTTTGCTTTGTTTTTAAGAAACAGTTAAGTTTTCAAGAAACTTGTGTAAACTTTCACAGAGATAATTTAGAGAAAAATGCTTGGTCCTTCAGTGTGAAACACATGAAGACCTGTAAAAAAGAAAGAAAATTTGTATCTGAACATAAGTTAGATGTGTAAGTGTGTGTCTCTCTCCAGTCCAACTCCTTGCAATCCAATGAGTGTAGCTCACCTGGGCTACAATTCTGTCAATGGGATTTTCCAAGCACGAAACCTAGAGTGTGTTGTCATTCTCTACTCCATTAAGTTAAATGTATAAAGCTGAAGAAAAACATTACCCAAGTATTTTATTGCATCTTTTTCAAGATAAAGCAAGCTGCATAAGCTCTCTGCTCCAGAGAGTCTCTCTGAAATTCCAAAGTTGCAATTATGAAAGGGGCAGGTTTACAAACTTATGGACTGGGATGAGTAAAGGCATAGAAAAGTCAAATTAAACAAAAAAGGAAAATGTTTAACAATCTGGATTATTTCACAATTCCTTGAGTCCTTTTTTTTTCCCCTAAGCCCCAAAACAGAATAAATTCCATCCTTTACTGCTTCACCACGTCATGCAGGAGAAAAAGGTAAAAAAGAAGGAGTAGAGTGCCGAGAAGTGGGTCATAAATCTGTGCATCTGAATCAGTAACTTTATTACATTTTCATTTTTTTCTAGAAATCATCTCCAGGAACTTCCTTCTAACTCTAATAATGCTGCAGATCTTGTGTTGCCTTGGTGATGGCAGTAAAGTGGCGAATGAGATAGTGTCCCTGATTATCCCTCAGGGCTCCGAAGAATCGATGCTTTTGAACTGTGGTGTTGGAGAAGACTCTTGAGAGTCCCATATACTGCAAGGAGTTCCAACCAGCCCATTCTAAAGGAGATCAATCCTGGATGTTCATTGGAGGAACTGATGCTAAAGCTGAAACTGTAATACTTTGGCCACCTCATGCGACGAGTTGACTCACTGGAAAAGACTCTGATGCTGGGAAAGGTTGGGGGCGGGAGGAGAAGGGGACGACGGAGAATGAGATGGCTGGATGGCATCACTGACTCTGTGGACATGAGTTTGAATGTACTCCGGGAGTTGGTGATGGACAGGGAGGCCTGGCTTGCTGTGATTCATGGGGTCGCGGAGAGGCGGACACGACTAAGCGACTCAACTGAGCTGAACTGAACTGAATCCAGTGTTAATCTTTGTTTTAGGAGATTCTAGAGATCAGGTATTGACATGTTCCAAATGGGCACAGAAAGCATACACATGCAGAACCAGTTGGAGATTAAGAACTTTAATCACTTATTCCTCCTGGACATGGTGTTCAAGATCAATACGTACTAGACACAGTATTAGTCTTTGTATCTATCACTAAAGTATGAAGTACAGGTTTATGCTGGTTTAAAGAGGGGATGGGTGTACATAGGAGCATAAGTGACCATGAGGTAGTCATGCAGGGGCTGGTTGGTGACATTCAATGAATGTAAAGATGAGGACAATGAATCCATATTGTAGCATGCTGCTAGAACTATGCAGAACTATGGCTGCTGGTGCTGGATTTCAAAGATGTCTTCAACATGTTCCCCACTAGGTCCTTTTACCTATTCCACATTTTATGCTATCCCTCTAAGAAATGTTCAGGGAGGAGAAAATACCACTAGATTGCTGCCATGAAGCTAGAGCTAATGTATGTGCTGGAGTATGGACTTGGCCAAGCAGCAGTCTCCTCCATTCGTACTACTAATTCCAGGCAAACTGAAAATACAACGTTACAAGACTAAAGCAGATAGGGCCCTGGAAAGTGTGCTTATTAACATTTTAACTGCACAGAAGAGACATCAGAACATAATCCTCCTCCACCTAAGCATTTCTGATGAGTTTCACACCTAAATGATAAGATGTTTCTAATCATGTCTGACATCGCTGCTCACTGCACATGTCCACACATGACCAGTCATTCAAGCTCCCTTAAGCTCCATGTTTTATTCTTCCCCTGTTCTGTGCCTTATCAGGGTCCTTCATTTTGCCTGAATTGCCCTTCACTTCTTTCACAGTTTCTCCTACCAAATGCTGATTTTTTTAATGCCTTCTTCAGGTGTAATTTCATCTTCAGAAGCTTTCTGAAACATTTATAAGCTTCCCCAAATATATCAGCATCTATAGTGTGACTACTCTCTCTCTCTCTCTCTCTCTCTATATATATATATATATATATATATATATATATATATATATATATATAACACATATTCATTACAATCATTATTCACTATCTCTTCTATTAAGACAAAGACTTAAAATAATGTGAATAGTACTTTATTTCACTCATTCATATCACTTATACATTCCTGACATAGGCATATATAGATTGTTTTTTTCTGATGAATTGCCACAGGTAGGGTGAGAAGCCTGAAAAATACATTGTATACTGCTCATCTATGACATATTCATCAAAGAAATCTACACTAGACATTTAGAGCCTTAACATAATGTAAACGTCCAGATGTTCAATCTGAATTTAGAAAAGGCAGAAGAACCAGGGATAAACTGCCAGCATCTGCTAGGTCATAGCAAAAGCAAGAGAATTCCAGAAAAAAAAAAAAATCTACTTTTGGTTTCCTGATGACATCAAAGCCTTTGACTGTGTAGATTAAAAAAATCTGTGGAAAATTCTTCAAGAAATGTAATGCCAGATCCCCTTCCTGGCTTCCTGAAAAGTCTGTATGTAGGTCAAGAAGTAAAACTTAGAACCAGACGTGGAACAACAGACGGATCAAAACCTGCAAAGGGGATATGACGAGAAATATTGTCAATTTGCTTATTTAACATATATGCACAGTACATCATGCAAAGAGCCAGGCTAAATAAAGCACAAGCTGGAATAAAGATTACCTGAAGAATTATCAATAACCTCAGACACTCAGATGATACCTCCGTTATGGCAGAAACTGAGGAGGAACTATAGAGCCTCTTGATGAAAGTGAAAGAGTAAAGTGAAAAAGCCGGTTTATAACTCCACTTGCAAGAAATGAAGATCATAGCATCCAGTACCATCACTTCATGGCAAATAGATGGGAAAAAATGGAAACAGTGACAGACTTTATTTCCTTGGGCTACAAAATCACAACAGACACTGTAGCCGTGAAATTAAAACACTTCCTCCTTGAGAGAAAAGTTATAACCAACCTAAATATCATATTAGAAAGCCGAGACAATTTTTGCTGATAAAAATCCATCTGCTTAAAGCTATGATTTTCCCAGTAGTCAGGTATGGATGTAAGAGTTTGATTATAATAAAAACTGAGCACAAAACAATTAATATTTTTGAACTGTTCTGTTAGAAAATACTCTTGAGAGTCCCTTGAACAAAAGGAGATCCTACTAGTCAATCATTAAAGAAAAAAAAAAAATCAGTCCTGAATATTCTTTGGAAGGACTGATGCTGAAGTTGAAACTTCATTATTTGGCCACCTGATGTGAAGAAATGACTCTTTACAAAATACTATGATGCTGAAAATAAAATGAAGGCAGGAGAATATGACAAAAGATGAGATGGTTGGATGGCATCATTGACTCTGTGGCTCTCAGTATGAGTAGGATCTGACCATTGTTGGTGTGGTAGGGAAGTTTGGCATGCTGCAGTCCATTGGGTCACAAAGAGTCAGACACGGTTCACTGACTGAACTGAATGAAAAAATAAACAAACAAACAAAAAAAACGGTGCCTAATCTGAATGTGATTAGTGACAGTTATACTACAGCTACTGATACTGATGCTGAGGAGAATACAGAAGAATTAAGGATAATGATGTCAATGATAACAATTGCTTATTCACAATGTCAGTTTGCTTCGTGTACTTCGTTGTCCATTCTTATGGAAATGTAATCCTAACAATAGCTTCAGAATTTGCTGCAATTTATTCAGGTCAATATTGTCTGAGGAAGCCTCATACTAAAACTTGCTGGACTTTAACAAGCAACTTCATTTATATGGCTGTTTCTTCACCTGTATACATAAGATATTGGATCAGTTTAGCAGTTGTTCACCTCTAAGCTTTAACCTTTTCTTCCTCAGATGACATTGTATACACCAGACAAAATTTAAACTATTCGAGTTGATTTATGGAATGAATGTGGGCCTGCAAAACTTTGATTTCTAATTTTTCTTTTTCCTGCAATCTTTATAATCAAGACATCTTCCTATGACTTCTAAATTATTTTATGTTTGGCTATTTTCAATAGCAAACATTTGACTATTTTGCTCCTTAGAAACCTTCCAGCTCATAAGTATTTAGCTTTGTGCAGCTCCCATTGTAACAGGGTATGCAGTTTAGAGAAGGTTGATTTTACAGCCTGGATTAGTAGAAGTCGTCATCAAAGAACCATTCAATAGAATTGCGCCAAGGATCTTGAACTTTGAATATGGTGGTTAGTCAGTGGAGTCCTCATTGTCATTGACCTGTACAGTTCAGACACAAAAAGATATCTGCTTGCAATGTTGGAGACCCTGGTTCAATCCCTGGTCAGGAAGATCACCTGAAGAAAGAAATTGCTACCCACACCAGTGTTCTTGCCTGGGAAATTCCAGGCACAGAGGAATCTGGGGTGGGGGGGGGTGAGGGGCGGTACAGTCCTTGGGGTCACAAAAATCAGACACGTCTAAGCCACTAACACTTTCCCACTCTGTTAGTACTTTGGTATGGGTGGCTTACTGGAAAAGTATAGTGGTCCAGAGATCAGAGGTAGACTCTGACTCATGCAATAAATAGGAAGATCAATGGCGAAAAAGAAAAAGAAAGAAAAAGAGAACTCACCCAATGTGGCTTGCTGGGAAAACTGTACCAGACTATTCCTCTTTAATATTATAGCAAAAACGTTCCTTTAAAAATTAGGCAACACTCAACTTTACAAACCCTGGCCACTAATACATGTAAAAGACTTCTTGTTCTGGAAAACTGCCTTTGGTTACATGAAAGTCGCCTCATCTGAGAGGAGAAAATCCCATTTCCATTGGTAAAATTTTGACAGGGATAACATGGAAGGAAATGACTGAATAAAAAGTGAGATAAAGTGTAATATAAATTGGTTTCCAGTTGAGATTTTACTTGCTTTTCCACTGCTTTATCTTGCTTCTCTCATTACATGTCTCCTGAAAATCTTCACCATTAAGTCCCATCAACAGCAATCAAGGACACTGATTTAAGGGATTCTTATGGAAAATGTTCCCACCACAGAATAGAAAATGCATACCGTTCACTAAAATAGGAAAGGGAAAAACATTCATGCTCTAGCATCAATTTCTATTAATGAGACATGTTGCTCTTTCTGCCATTTACTATCCCTGATGGAGACCTCTGAAATCTCTCTGTTTTCCTTTTTTAGGTTCCTTGTCCACATAAGTCATTGAAAAATATGTTTTCCTTAGAAGATGATGACTTTTTTTTAGCTGATCTTGGGAAGGACACCCATTGTTAATGATTTTAATTTGTAAATTATACCTACTTTTTCAGAGGGTTAGGATCTTAACAATCTTGCTTCCATCCAGAATTTCTCAAGATGAATATGTTTAATAAACGTGTTTTTTTATTGATCCCATAAGTCCTTATTCAGACTTTTTTTTTTTCTTCTAAATACAGATCTCTACTCCTGAAGCAAGGCGAGTAAAATCAAAATGAAAAATAGACATGGGCTCTGAGTGATTATTCCAATTGGAGTCCAGAGTCTATCAAACAAATTGAACAGCTCAACTAAAATAGTAATCTTATAACAATCTGTAAAGTGAGAAGAAAACTTCATGAGTAATTTAAAATCATATCTCAAAGGCCATTAACAACAACAACAAAAAAAAATCACGGAGAGCAGAAGAATGACAGATTCACAGGTAGCGAGACCAAGAAGAACAGAACAAAGACTGAAAGTTCAGTGTGACTGAATAAAAGGAACAGTGGGAAGATTGATAATTACTAGCTTATTGTGAACAATATCAGATTCCTGATCTGTGAAGAAACAGGTTTTGTTTCGGGTACAGGGATCACACTTGATCATCCATGAGCTTGTGTGTAGCAGAATTTTATCCAAGAATGAAACGAGACAGAGAAAGCTTCTGACATAGACATCAGAAGGGGGACAGAGAGTGCCCACTGACTAGTCTAAGAGAGCTGTGTACTATTTCATTTCGTCATTAAAATAAATCCACAGAATTACTCAAGGTTGTAAAAAATTTAACCAGGCCATCCATAATTTACATTTTAAGGTAACAGGATTAGAATCTACCAGACCCACTATCATAGTATACATTTTAATATCGTTTAGTCAGAATGTTTTCTGTTCTCAAGCAGGATACAGTGTTGTTTAAGGAATAATGATAATAAAAATAAAGAGATTGTCCTTTCCTACTCCTTGAGAATGCCAGGCGTCTATTTCCTCTTCAAGAACTTCAAACTCTTTCCCCTCCTCAGGGCCTCTGGACTTATTATACTCCTAGTCGATCTGATCACATGGACCACGGCCGAATTTGGTCCACTGGAGAAGGGAATGGCAAACAACTTCAGTTCCTGCCTTGAGAACACCATGAACAGTTTGAAAGGCACAATGATAGGATACTGGATGCAGAATTCCCCAGGTCGGTAGGTGCCCAGTAAGCTACTGGAGATCAGTGGAGAAATAACTCCAAAAGAAATGAAGGGATGGAGCCAAAGCAAAACCAATACCCAAATGTGGATGTGACTAGAGATAGAAGCAAGGTCTAATGCTGTAAAGAGCAATATTGCATAGGAACCTGGAATGTTAGGTCCATGAAACAAGGCAAACTGAAAGTGGTCAAACGCGGAAGTGAACGTAGACATTCTAGGAATCAGTGAACAAGAATAGACTGTAATGGGTGAATTTAATTCAGCTGACCATTATATCTACTACTGTGGGCAGGAGTCCCTTAGAAGAAATGGAGGAGTCATCATGGTCAACAAGACAGTCTGAAATGCAGGATTTGGATAAAATCTTAAAAATGACAGAATGATTTCTGTTCGTTTCCAAGGCAAACCAATGAATATTACAGTAATCCAGACCTATGCCCCAAACAGTAACACTGAAGAAGCCGAAGGTGAACAATTCTATGAAGACATACAAGATTTTTTGGAAGTAACACCCAAAAAAAGATGTCCTTTTCATTATAGGGGACTGGAATGCAAAATTAGGAAGTCAAGCAACACCTGGAGTAACAGGCAACATTGGCCTTGGAGCATGAATGAAGCAGGGCAAAGGCTAATAGAATTTTGCCAAGAGAGGGCACTGGTCATAACAAACACCCTCTTCCAACAACACAAGAGAAGACTCTACACATGCACATCACCAGATGGTCAAAACTGAAATCAGATTGATTATATTCTTTGCAGCCAAAGATGGAGAAGCTGTATACAGTTAGCAAAAACAAGAGCAGGAGATGCCTGTGGCTCAGATTATGAACTCCTTATTACCAAATTCAGACGGAAATTGAATAAAGTAGGGAAAACCACTAGATCATTCAGATATGACCGAAATCAAATTCCTTATGATTATACAGTGGAAGTGAGAAATAGATTTAAGGGACTATATCTTATAGATAGATTGCCTCATAAATTATGGATGAAAATTCGTGACATTGTACAGGAGAGAGGGACCAAAACCATCCCCATGGAAAAGAAATGCAAAAGGCAAAATGGCTGTCTGTGGAGGCCTTACGTATAGCTGTGAAAACAAGAGAAGTGAAAACAAAGGAGAAAAGGAAAGATATCAACATTTGAATGCAGAGTTCCAAAGAATAGCAAGGAGAGATATGAAAACATTTCTCAGCAATCAATGCAAAGAAATAGAGGTAAACAACAGACTAGGAAAAACAGGAGATCTCTTCAAGAAAATTAGAGTTTCCAAGGGAATATTTCATGCAAAGATGGGCTCGATAAAGGACAGAAATTGTATGGACCTAACAGAAACAGAAGATATTAAGAAGAGGTGGCAAGAATACACGGAAGAACTCTACAAAAAAGATCTTCACGACCAAGATAATCACGATGGCGTGATCACTCACCTAGAGCCAGACATCTTGGAATGTGAAGTCAATTTGGTCTTAGAAAGCATCACTACGAACAAAGCTAGTGAAGGTGATGGAATTCCAGTTGAGCTATTCCAAATTCTGGAAGATGATGCTGAGAAAGTGCTGCACTCAATATGCCAGCAAATTTGGAAAACTAAGCACTGGCCACCAGATGGAAAAGGTCAGTCTTCATTCCAATCACAAAGAATGGGAATGCCAAAGAATGACCGCACAATTGCACTCATCTCACACGCTAGTAAAGTCATGCTCAAAATTCTCCAAGCCAGGCTTCAGCAATATGTGAACCGTGAACTCACAGATGTTCAAGCAGATTTTAGAAAAGGCAGAGACACCAGAGTTCAAATTGCCACATCAGCTGGATCATGGAGAAAGCAAGAGAGTTCCAGAAAAGAATCTATTTCTGCTTCATTAACTATGCCATAACTTTTTACCGTGTGGATCACAATAAACTGTGGAAAACTCTGAAAAAGATGGGAATACCAGACCACCTGACCTGCCTCTTCAGAAACCTATATGCAGGTCAGGAAGAAGCAGAACTGTACATGACACAACAGAGTGGTTCAAAATTGGAAAAGGAGTATGTCAAGGTTCTATAGTCACGCTGCTTATTTAACGTATATGCAGAGTACATCATGAGGAACGCTGGGCTGGAAGAAGCACAAGCTGGAATCAAGATTTCCGGGAGAAATATCAATAACCTCAGATGTGCAGATGGCACCACCCTTACGGCAGAAAGTTAAGAGGAACTCAAAAGCCTCTTGAAGAAAGTGAAAGAAGAGAGTGAAAAGTTGGCTTGAAGCTCAACATTCAGAAAACAAAGATCATGGCATCTGGTTAAATCACTTCATGGGAAATAGATGGGGAAACAGTGGAAAGCGTGTTAGACTTTAGTTTTGGGGGCTCAAAAATCACTGAGGATGCTAATTGCAGCCATGAAATTAAAAAACGCCTACTCCTTAGAAGGAAAGTTATGACCAACCTAGATATTATATTAAAAAGCAGAGACGTTGCTTTGCCTACAAATGTCCGTCTAGTCAAGGCTAAGGTTTTTCCGGTGGTCACGTATGCATGTTAATGTTGGTCTGTGAAGACGGCTGTTCGCTGAAAAATTAATGCTTTTGAATTGTGGTGCTGGAGAAGACTCTTGAGAGTCCCTTGGGCTGCAAGAAGAACCAACCAGTCCATTTTAAAGGAGGTCAATCCTGGGTTTCATTGGAAGGACTGATGCTGAAGCTGAAACTCCAATACTTTGGCCACCTCATGTGATAAGTTGACTCACTGGAAAAGACTCTGACGTTGGGAAGAATTGGGGGTGGGAGGAGAAGGGGACGAAAAAGAATGAGATGGCTGGATGGAATCACCAACTAGATGGACTTGAATTTGACTGAATTCTGGAAGTTCGTGATGGACAGGCAGGCCTGGCATGCTGTGATTCATGGGGTCGCAAAGAGTCGGACACTACTGAGCGACTGAACTGAAACGAAATGAATTGATTCTCTTTTTATCCTCTTTTCTTTTTCAGGAGAATTACTTTGTCAAGGAAAAGTGGTGTCCTTTTCATTCCATAAGTACTTCCTGAAGTGATGGGGCTTCATCCCTAAATTTATCAGCATTTCTTCTAACCCTCATATTGAGTCTGTGGTCCAGAGGTGCCAAGTAATATTTGGGAGAGGCTGCGGCAATTGTAGCAGACTGTACATTTGTGACTTAAAAACTTTCACACAGTTAGAAACAAACCCTGTTATAAAGTTAGAGATGAAATATAAAATAGTCATTAAACCAAATTAAAGCCCAATCAAAATCAAGAGTTACATTATGTCCATAGTTACATGAGTCCATTTTAGGACTTATAGGTATCTTCAGATCAAGAATTATCACATAGGATTTTTGTGTTGAAGTCATTCACAGAGTTGAAAAAAGGCCTTTCCTTGAATTGGAGAATCCCAACATGGGAGGCTGCCTTCAACTGATGAGGAGGTTGAAAAGCTGAAACCTGAGTCACATAGTTAATTCTATAGCTTGAGGATCTATGGTAATATCTGTGCATAAAATTGGTGTGTCATTGAGAAAATCCATTTTTTTTTTTTTTTTTGCAGAGGGGTGGGGAGTCTGAGCCTTCATTAAAGGTACGGGTAAATTTTCAACTAATGGTTCTCTGTTTCCTGAGTTAGCTTATGTAGATGCCTCTTAATGATATCGTTACACTTTTTCTACCTTTCCTGAAGATGGGAGTTGGGTTAGTGATATTCTATTCATATAACTTTTCACACTCCTGCAGTTACAAAAGTTTTGAAAATGGAGCCACTGTTGCTCTGAATTGTAGAGTTTAAGATTCCACTTACATCATGAGAAGTCAGTACAGTAAGATTTTTTCCATTCCTTAAACTCAGGCTGTAATGGATACTGCTTTTGACATGAAAAGAGGTCTTTGAGCATGGTATACACAGGGTCTTTGAGGTTGGTAACAACAGGAACAGCATTTGCGCTCGACCCATACTTTTCCCATCAGCCCACATCCTAGCATTTACATTATTGTCCATATTAAAAAAAAGGGTTCCGTATTATGAAAACAGGGGCCTGGATCTTGTTCAGCATATTCCTCCCCAAAGGGATAAGAGAGGCTCTGGCATTATTAGGAACCCATGAGGAAATAAAAGACAATCCGAGTTGCAGCTTAATGGATGAATGAAATAACAGCGTTTGGCTCATCCTCACAAGCTCCATTATAACAGTGGATGGGAGAAGATTGGACCAGAGGCTTCAGTGAGTACAGAGAAACTTGCGGTGGTTTCCAAAAGGAATCAACAGATTAGCCCCCGCACAGTGCTTAATACATGGTGTTCTTAAGATACTATTAAGATGAGGGCTTTTGTGTTCTCCCAATCCTCTTGAGAGTTTGATGACTGGGGCCTATATCTCAGAGGTCAGTCTCTCTCTAGTGTGGTCTTTTGCAGACAAGACAGGGAGCCAGAGGTGTCTTGGATGCCTGAAAGGAATCCCTCTGGAGATGCCCATCCCTTTTCACCTGTGTCTCTCTGATTATTTTTCTCAGGCTGTTTCAGAGCAGTTCTAACAGACATTGTTGGGGCTTCAGTCTTTCGCTGAATTTTTTATCTCTGTTTTCCTCCCCATGTTCTTTACAATGATATAGCATCTGAAATGTTTTCAACAGTTGTTCAAGGTTTCAGTCCAGTTCAGTAGCTCCGTTGTAACTCTTTGCCACCCCATGTATCACATCACACCAGGCCTCCCTGTCCATCGCCAACTCCTGGAGTTCACTCAAACTCATGCCCATCGAGTCGGTGATCACATCCAGCCATCTCATTCTCTGTGGCCCCTTCTCTTCCTGTCCCCAATCCCTCCCAGAACCAGAGTCTTTTACAGTGAGTTAATTCTTCACATGAGGTGGGCAAAGTATTGGAGTTTCAGCTTTAGCATCAGTCCTTGCAATGAACACCCAGGACTGATCTCCTTTAGAATGCATTGGTTGGATCACCTTGTAGTCCAAGGGACTCTCAAGAGTCTTTTCCAACCGCACAGTTCAAAAGCATCAATTCTTTGGCTATCAGCTTTCTTCACAGTCCAACTCTCACATCCATACCTGACCACTGGAAACACCATAGCATTGACTAGACAGACCTTGTTTGGCATAGTAATGTCTCTGCTTTTTAATATGCCTTCTAGGTTGGTCATAACTCTCTAAGGATTAATTTTGTACAATTACTTGTTTTCTTAAATTATGGAAGACATCTGGAGCCAAATGAGAGAGAAATCTATTTTTAGATTAATTTATCTTTCTGTATTATTAAGGTGAATGTCAGTAAAATTATGGAGAGATTCCCGTAGTCTATATAGGAATGTACTAGAATTTCCTTGTCTCCCTATTCTATGTCAGCCAACTTAGCATAGTTTAAAATCAATAGGTGGGGGGGGGGTGCGGTTAGGGATGCGATCCTAAGATGGCAGAGGAATAGGACGGGGAGACCACCTTCTCTCCCACAAATCCATTCAAAGAACATTTGAACACTGAGCAAATTGCACAAAACAATTTCTTTACTCTGGCAGAGGACAAAAGACACCCAGAAACGGAGTCAATTTTCTTCAAAGGTGGTAGAACAGAATATAAAAGATTAAAGGAGAAAAAAAGAGTTAGTGATGGAGATCCATCCCAGAAAAGGAGTCTTAAAGTGGAGCAGTATCCAAATACCAGAAACCCTCTCTCCGGCAGGTCTGTGTGGTGATTTGGAATCTCAGAGGGCAACGAACCTCGGAGGAAAAACACATACATACATATATAAATACAAAAAACCCACAGATTATGTGGCTAACAACACTCAGCAGAGAAGTACCCCCAGACACTCGCATCTACCACCAGGGAAAAGGAGGCTGAACAGTGAAGAGCAGGCTACATTGCTTAATGTAAGGACCAGGCCTGAATGCCCTGAGGGCAATCTGACGGAGCTATCATGAGAAAACAACTTTAACTGTGTGATAGCTAGGTAAGGGGGTGAGGGGTGGAAAGAGAGGGAGATCTATCCCCAAAAAAGACCTAACATACTACAATGGACTGGAATGGGTGAATTTAACTCAGATGACCATTATATCTACTACTGTGGCCAGGAATCCCTTAGAAGAAATGGAGGAGCCATGATGGTCAACAAGAAAGTCCGATATTCATGACTTGGATGCAATCATAAAAACGACAGAATGATTTCTGTTCATTTCCAAGTCAAACCATTCAATATTACAGTAATCCAAGCTTATGCCTCAATCAGTAACGCTGAAGAGTCCGAAGTTGAATGATTCTATGAAGACCTACGAGACCTTTTAGAACTAACACCCAAAAAAGATGTCCTTTTCATTATAGGGTACTGGAATGGAAAAGTCGGAAGTCAAGAAACACCTGGCAAATTTGTCCTTGGAGCACAGAATGAAGCAGGGCAAACAAAGACTAATAGAGTTTTGCCAAGAGGAAGCACTGGACATAACAAAAACCCTCTTCCAACTACACAAGAGAAGACTCTGCACATGGACATCACCAGATTGTCAGAACCGAAATCTGATTGATTATATTCTTTGCAGCCAAAGATGGAGAAGCTCTATACAGTTAGTATAAAGGCCAGGATATGCCTGTGGCTCCAATCATGAACTCCTTATTGCCAAATTCAGACGGAAATTGAAGAAAGTAGGGAAAACCACTAGACCATTCAGATATGACCTAAATCAAATCACTTATGATTATAAAGTGGAAGTGAGAAATATACGGGATTAGATCTGATAGATAGATTGCCTGATGAACTATGGATCAAGGTTCGTGACATTGTACAGGAGAAAGGGACCAAGACCATCACCAAGGGAAAGAAATGCAAAGAGCAACATGGCTGTCTGAGGAGGCCTTACATATAGCTGTGAGAAGAAGAGAAGCAAAAAACAAAGGAGAGAAAAAAAAGACATAAGCATCTGAATGCAGAGCTCCAAAGAATAGCAAGGAGAGATAAGAAAGATTTCATCAGTGGTCAATGCAAAGAAATAGAGGGAAACAACAGATTAGGAAAAACAAGAGATCTCTTAAAGAAAATTAGAAATATCAAGAGAATATTTCATGCTAAGATGGGCTCGATAAAGGACAGAAATGGTGTGGATATAAGAAAAGCAGAAGATATTAAGAAGAGGTGGCAAGAATACACAGAAGAACTGTACAAAAAAAGATCTTCAAGACCAAGATAGTCAGGATAATGTGATCACTGACCTAGAACCAGACATCTTGGAATGTGAAGTCAAATAGGCCTTAGAAAGCATCACTACGAATATAGCTAGTAGAGGTGATGTAATTCCAGTTGAGCTATTTCAAGTCTTGAAAAATGATGCTGTGAAAGTGCTGCACTCAATATGCCAGCAAATTTGGAAAATTCAACAGTGTTCACAGGACTTGAAGAGGTGAGTCTTCATTCCAATCCCATAGAAAGGCAATGTCAAAGATTGCTCAAACTACCGCACAATTGCACTCATCTCACACGCTAGTAAAGTCATGCCCAGAATTCTGCAAGCGAGGCTTCAGCAATATGTGAACCGTGAAATCCCAGATGTTCAAGTAGATTTTAGAAAAGGTAGAGGAAACAGAGATCAAATAGACAACATGCGCTGCATCATGGAGAAAGCAAGAGAGTTCCAGAAAAACATCAATTTCTGCTTCATTGACTACGTCAAAGCCTTTGACGGTGTGGATCACAATAAACTGTGGAACATTCTGGAAGAGATGGGAATAACAGACCACATGACCTGCCTCTTGAGAAACCTGTATGCAAGTCAGGAAGCAACAGTCAGAACTGTACATGGAACAACAGACTGGTTTCAAGTAGGAAAAGGACTACGTCAAGGCTTTATATTGTCACCTTGCTTATTTAACTTATATGAAGAGTACATCATGAGGAAAGCTGGGTTGGAAGAAGCACAAGCTGGAATTAAGATTGCTGGGAGAAATATCAATAACCTGAGATATGTAGATGACACTACACTTTTGGCAGAAAGTGAAGAGGAACTCAAAAACCTCTTGATGAAAGTGAAAGAGGGGAGTGAAAAGGCTGGCTTGAAGCTCAATATTCAGAAAACAAATATCATGGCACCTGGTCCCATCACTCCATGGGAAATAAAGGAAAAACAGTGGAAAAAATGTCAGACTTTATTTTTTGGGGCTCCCAAATCACTGCAGATGCTGATTGCAGCCATGAAATTAAAAGATGCTTACTGCTTGGAAGGAAAGTTATGACCAAACTTGATAGTATATTAAAAAGCAGAGACATTACTTTGCCAACAAAGATCTGTCTAGTCAAGGCTATGGTTTTCCCATGATCATGTATGGATGTGAGAGTTGGACTGTGAAGATAGCTGATCGCCAAAGAATTGATGTTTTTGAGGTGTGGTGTTGGAGAAAACTCTTGAAATTCCCTTGTACTTCAAGGATATTCAACCAGTCCATTCTAAAGGAGATCAGTTCTGGTTCATTGGAAGGACTGATGCTAAAGCTGAAACTCCAATACTTTGGCCACCTCATGCGAAGAGTTGACTCACTGGAAAAGACTCTGATGCTGGGAAATGTTGCGGGTGGGAGGAGAAGGGGATGACAGAGAATGAGATGGCTGGATGGTATCACCAACTCTGCGGACATGAGTTTGAGTGAACTCCGGGAGTTGGTGATGGACAGGGAGGCCTGGAGAATTGGTGGCTGCTTTTAGGCCTACTATGGTGTTCTCAGATTTTACTCTCTAGTCAAGGTTGTATCTTCTGTGATTCATGAGGTCACGGAGAGTCGGACACGACTGAGCGACTAAACTGAACTAAACTGAACTGAAGCTCCAATTGTTTTCAAGATTTTGGATCATTTTCAGTATCATTTTTTGGAATTCTTTATCGTGTAGTTTCCCAATCTCTTCCTCTTTTATTTGGGTTGGTGGGCATTCATCCTGTTCCCTTACTTGTTGAGGAGGAGGAGTCTGGTGGTCTACAGTCAATGGGATTGTAAAGAGTCAGACACGACTAGGCAACTTCACTATTCATTTTGTCTTGTTTTATTATTAGGATGATTGTAGTTTTATAGAATGAGTTTGGAAATTTATCTTTCTCTTCAATTTTCTGCAAGAATTTGAGTAAGATAGGTGTTAGCTGTTATCTACATTTTGGGGAGAATTCATCTGTGAATTCGACTGATCCTTGGTTTTTGTTTGCTAGATTTCTGATTACAGTTTCAATTTCCTTGCTTGTGGTGGATCTATTAAGATTTTCTATTCATTCATGGTTCATGTTTGGAAAATTAGACTTTTCTACGAATTTTTCATTTCTTCCAAGTTGTCCATTTTATTGGTATATAGTTGCTGATAGTCTCTTATGATCCTTTGTATTTCAGTGTTGTCATTTGTGATTTCTCCATTTTTGTTTCTAATTTTGTTGATTTCATTCTTCCCTTTTGTTTCTTGATGAGTTTGGCTAATGGTTTGTCACTTTTATTTATCTTCTCAAGAACCAACTTTTCCTTCTTCTTTTTTTTTTTCCTATGTTCTCTTTTCTTTCTTTTTTAATTTCTGCCCCAATTTTTAAGGTTTCTTTCCTTCTATTAACCCTGGGGTTGTTAATTTATTCCTTTTCTAGTTGTTTTAGAGGTGCAGTTTATTCAAATCCCTTATGAGTATACAGTGGAGGTAAGAAATGGATTTAAGGGACTCGATCTGATAGATCGAGTGCCCGATGAACTCTGGACGGAGGTTCGTGACATTGTATGGGAGACAGGGAAAAGACCATCCCCATGGAAAAAAAAAATTGCAAAGAAGCAAAATGGCTGTCTGAGGAGGCATTACAAATAGCTGTGAAAAGAAGAGACGCGAAAAGAAAAGGAGAAAAGGAAAGATGTAAGCATCTAAATGCAGAGTTCCAAAGAATAGCCAGTAAGAAAGCCTTGCTCAGCAATCAATGCAAAGAAATAGAGGAAAACAACAGAATATGAAAAACAGGAGATCTTTACAAGAAAATTAGAGATATCAAGGGAACATTTTATGCAAAGATGGACTCGAAAAAGGACAGAAATTGTTTGGACCTAAAAGTAGAAGATATTAAGAAGAGGTGGCATGAATACACAGAAGAACTGTACAAAAAAAGATCTTCACGACCAAGATAATCACGATGGCATGATCACTCATGTGGAACCAGACATCACGGAATGTGAAGCGAAGCGGGCCTTAGAGAGCATCACTACGAACAAAGCTAGTGGAGGTGATGGAATTTCAATGGAGTTATTTCAAATCCTGAAAGATGATGCTGTGAAAATGCTGCATTCAATATGCCAGCAAATTTGGAAAACTCAGCACTGTTCACAGGACTGGAAAAGGTCAGTCTCCATTCCAATCCCAAAGAAAAGGAATGCCAAAGAATGCTCAGACTACAGGACAATTGTACTCATCTCACACACTAGTAAAGTCATTCTCCAAATTCTCCCAGCCAGGTTTCAGCAATATGAGAACCGTGAACTCCCAGATGTTCAAGCAGGTTTTAGAAAAGGCAGAGGAACCAGAGATCAAATTGCCAACATCCGCTGGATCATGGAGAAAGCAAGAGAGTTCCAGGAAATTATCTATTTCTGCTTCATTGACTATGCCAAAGCCTTTAACTGTGCGGTCACAATAAACTCTGGAACATTCTGAAAGTGATGGGAATACCAGACCACCTGACCTGCTTCTTGAGAAACCTGTATGCAGGTCTGGAAGCAACAATGAGAACTGTACACGGAACAAGAGACTGGTTCCAAACAGGAAAAGGAATACATCAAAGCTGTATATTGTCACCTTGCTAATTTAATTTATATGCAGAGTACATCATGAGGAACGCTGGGTTGGAAGAAGCACAAGCTGGAATCAAGATTGCTGGGAGAAATATCAATAACCTCAGATATGCAGATGATAATACCCTTATGGCAGAAAGTGAAGAGGAACTCAAAAGCCTCTTGATGAAAGTGAAAGAGGAGAGTGAAAAGGTTGGCTTGAAGCTCAACATTCCGAAAACAAATATCATGACATCTGGTCCCATCACTTTATGGGAAATAGATGGGGAAACAGTAGAAACAGTGTCTGATTTTATTTTTTGGGGCTCCAAAATCACTGCAGATGCTGATTGCAGCCATGAAATTAAAAGACGCTTACTGCTTGTAAGGAAAGTTATGACCAACGTAGATAGCATATTAAAAAGCAGAGACATTAGTTGGCCAATCAATGTCCGTCTAGTCAAGGCTATGATACTTTCCCGTTTTCATGTATGGATGTGAGAGTTGGACTGTGAAGAAAGCTGATCGCTGAAGAATTGATGCTTTTGAACTGCGTTGCTGGAGAACACTCTTGAGAGTCACTTGGACTGAAAAGAGATTCAACCAGTCCATTGTAAAGGAGATCAATCCTGGGTGTTCATTGGAAGGACTGATGCTAAAGCTGAAATTCCAGTACTTTGGCCACCTCATGCGAAAAGTTGACTCACTGGAAGAGTCTGATGCTGGGAGGGATTGGGGGTGGGAGGGGACGGGGACGACAGAGAATAAGATGCCTGGGTGGCATCACCGACTTGATGGACATGAGTTTGAGTGAAGTCCGGGAGTCGGTCATGGACAGGGAGGCCTGGCGTGCTGTGATTCATGGGGTCACAAAGAGTCGGACATGACTGAGCGACTGAACTCTACTAAACTGAACTAAGTGTGAAGTGCGGTTATTCAGTTGAGTTTTCTCCTGTTTCTTGAGGTAAGTCTGTAGTGTTATGAACCTTCCCTTAGCACAGCTTTTACAATGTCTTATAGGTTTTGGGTTGTTGGGTCTTCATTTTTCACTCCTTTCTATGCATATTTTTCTTTTTTTTTCCTCTGTGATTTTTTGGTTATTCAAAAGCCTCCATATGTTGGCATTTTTAATTTTTTTTCCTGTAATCGAGATCTAATATTACTGCATTGTGGTCAGAAAGGATGATTGGAATGGTTTTAATTGTTTTTGAATTTACCAAGGCTAGATTTATGGCCCAAGATATGATCTATCCTGGAGAAGATTCCATGTGCACTTGAGAGAAAGGCGAAATTGATTGTTTTTGAGTGAAATGTCCTATAGGTATCAACTAGGTCTACTGGTCCATGGTGGCATTTAAAGTTTGTGTTTCTTTGTTAATTTCTGTTTAGTTGACCTATCCATAGGTTTTAGCGGGATATTAAAGTCTTCCACTATTATTGTGTTATTGCTAATTTCCCTTTCATACTTGTTAGCATTTGCCTTACATAGTCCAGTGCCCTATGTTGGGTCCGTATATGATTGTCATTGTTAGATTTTCTTCTTGGGGTGATCCTTTGATCATGATAGAGTGTTCTTCTTAGTCTCTCTTCATAGCCTTTATTTTAAAGTCTATTTCATCTAATATGAGTATTGCTACTCCAGCTTTTTTATATTTTTGGTCTCCATTTGCATGTAATATGTTTTTCCATTGCTTCATTTTCGATCACTATTTTATGTCCCGTATTTTGAAGTGGATCTCTTGTAGAGAGCATATATCGTGGTATTGCTTTTGTATTCATTCTTCCAGCGATTGTCTTTTGTTTGGGATATTCAACCTATTTACATTTAAGGTAATTATTGATATTAGTATCCTATTGCCAATTACTTTGTTGTTTGTGGTTCGAGTGTATATACCATTTCTGTGTTTCCTGTCTAAGATTCTTTAGCATTTGTTGAAGAGCTTGTTTAGAGGTGCTGAATTCTCTCAGCTTTTACTTGTCTGTAAAGGTTTTGATTTCTCCTTCATATTTGAATGTGATCCTACCTGGGTACAGTAATATGTGTTGTAGGTTTTCTCTTTCACTGTTGTTTTTCATATGGAGATTTTAATATCTGTTCTTTGTGTTTGATTGTTTCTAATTTACTGATTCGTGGAGCTTGTGTCGGTGTTCTTATGGGTGGAACTGTGTTTCTTCTCTCTGGATTGCAATGAAGTATCCAGTAGTGAGATTTGAGATGTCTATGCGATTGGAGTGACTTTGGGAAGCCTGTATATTGAAGCTCAGCACTATGTTCCTGTGTTGCTGGATAATTTGTGTGGTATGTCTTTCTCTGGAACTTGGTGACTCTTGGGTCATCTTTGCTTTCAGTGTAGGAATGGAGGTTTTCGGATCATCTCTTATCATTTAATATTCCCTGAAGTCAAGATTTCTTTGCTGTTCTCAAGTTTTGGGCTTAAGCCTCCTGCTTCTGGTTTAGAGTCTTATACTTACAGTAGCCTCAAGACTTCTACATCCATACAGCACCAATGATAAAACTTCTAGGTTATTGATGAAAAGACTCTCCACAGTGAGGGACATCCAGAGAGGTTTGCAGAATTACATGGAGAAGAGAAGAAGGTGGAGGGAGATAGAAGTGACCATAAGGCGGAGAGGGGGAATCACAAGGGGAGAAAGCAATCGAACCAGTAACCTATTTTCTATGTTCTCTTCACAGTCTGGAACCCTCAGAGAGGCTCACAGAGTTATATGGGGAAGAGAAGAAGGAGGAAGGAGATAGAGGTGAAATGGCTGAGAAAAAGGGAAATAAAAAAGACAGGGATAGATCAAGGTATTACTATCTTCTCCACAGCCCAGAACACACAGCGAAATTCGCAGAGTTAGGTAGAGAAGAGAAGGTGGAGGGAGGAAATAGAGGCTACCTGGTGGAGAAAAAGGAGAATCAAAAGGGGGAGAGAGTAATCAAGCCAGTAATCACACTCCTAGATAAAAATGGGTACTTAAGATTAGATTCGTAAAGGTAAAATATTGATAACTACCAAAAAGCAAAGATCAAAAATCTAAAGTAGAAGTTGGACTCACAAAAATTCAGTATTAAAAAACAAAAGAAAAAAAGTATATTTTGGGGTTTTTGTTTTTGTTTAATATTGTAGTTTTGACGGTCTAACCTCTACTTTTTTGGCATGGGTAAGGTAATAATATGTTATAAAAATGAAAATTAAAGGCAGTACAGAGGACTTAACAAATAATTTAAAAAAAATGAAAGTAGTAAAAAATACATCTCTCTGGAGCTGTTTCAGACAGTGTGGGCTCAGTTCAGTTTCAGATAGCTCCTTGTTCCAGCTTAGATCTTGTTCTCAAGATCTAAAGTACACCTCCAGTGTAGTTGTTGTTATCTACAGGGGGTATTTTGTTTCATCTGTCCCTTCCAACGTGGTTCCTTCTGTTTGTTTGGTTTCTTCTGTTCGCTGCTCTCTTCAGTGTCCAATTTCCACTCTAACATAAGGGTGAGAAGTGTTCTCTTATTCAAGCTCACTTTTTCAATCATGCTGTGAGGAGGGAGGAACACTGCAAACAAATATCAATGGCGTGTGTGGGGAGTGCTCGCAGTGCCTTGGACACCCTGGGTTTGCCCCTACTCTTGGTTGTTTGCTTTCCTAGTCTACACTACTCAGGCTCCAGATTTCTCTTCAGGGAGCGGGCCCCAAGTTGCGTGCACTTTCCTGATCTAGGCCACTCAGGGTCAGGTTCTCTGGTACTCCCCAAAGTTACAGATTGAGTTGGGCTTTTTTTTTTGTTTGTTTGTTACACTTCCCAGTCCTGAACAGCTCAGACAACAAGGTGTTTGGCTAGTGTCCTCTCCGTGGCAGTAAGATCGCCTTATCTCTTCCCCGGTCCCAGCCTCTTGGTTTACTGGGTAACAGTGTGTACCATCTCTGCTGTGTCTTTACTGGGGTACTGATCTGTCGCTGTGGCACTCCTGGTGGATGTCAACTGTCTAGAATTCCAGGAAGTCTTGGTTAGCAACTGGAAGACTGTTCACAGTTTGATAGGGAATGCTGTCTCTGGGACTGAATTTGCCCCTTTCTTGCTCTGGCTACCACCCTCCTGCCCCCTCCTCCTGCGGTGGATGGGCTGGTCCACATCCGGCACATTCTCCTCTGGTATTTGCTCCGTCCTTTGTTCTGTGAGTGGGCCCGGCAGTATCTCAAGTAAGGGCTTTTCTGGGATAGTCCTCTTTCCCTTTCTCTTCGCAACCCCTCAGATTGCCCTCAGGATATTTGACAGTGGTCCTTATCCTAAGCAATGCAGCCCACTCCTCCCTATTCAGCCCCCTCTTCCTGGTGATGGATGCAAGTGTCTGGGGTAGGCACATAACCTGTGGGTTTTATGTATGTATATATGTCTGTATGTATTGTTTTCCTAGGTGCATTGCCCTCTGAGATTCCAAAACTCCCAACAGACACGCTGGAGAGAGGGTTTCCTGGTGTTTAGAAACTTTTTCCTCTTTAAGATTCCCTTGCCAGAACGGCTCTCCATCGCTAACACTCCTTTTATTTTATATTCTGCCCTACCTCATTTTGAAGAAAATTGGCAGCATTTCTGGGTGCCTGATGTCTTCAAGCCAGTGTTCAGAAATTATTCTGTGGACTTTGTTCAGCGTTCAAATGTTCTTTTGCTGGATTTTTGGGGGAGAAATTGGTCTCCCAGTCCTATTCCTCTGCCATCTTAGGATGACACCCCAGCCCCACCCACTGACTTTAAATTATGCCAAATTGGTTGACATAGAATAGGGAGAGAAGGAAATTCTGGTACATTCCTAAATAGACTACGGGAAGCTCCCCATAATTTTACTGACATTCACCTTAATATTACAGAGGAAGAAATAATTTTAAACATAGATTCTCACTCATTTGACATCAGATGTCTGCCATTAGTTATGAAAACAGGTATTTGGGCCAAATTAAACCTTAGGAAAACTGTTACAGATATTTCAGATGGTATATTATAGTAGAGAATATGAGGATGAAAATAGAGGTGGGGGGGAATCCAGCAAAAGCCTGAAGCCCCAACAATGTCTATTAGAATGGCTCTGAAACAACCTGAGAAAAATAGCCAGAGGGACACAGGTGAAAACGGATGGGCTTGCTATTACTGAGGAAAGGAGGGATATTTCAACAAGTTTTCCCCTCAGGCATCCAAGGCACCTCTGGCTCCCTGTATCATCTGCAAAGAACCACACAAGAGAAGAGACTTACCTCTGAGATATAGGCCCCAGTCATCAGACTCTCAAGAGAACTGGGATACACACATGCCCCCATCTTAATAACATCTGAGGAACACTAGGTATTAAGCACTCTGTGGGGGCTAATCAGTTGATACCTTTTGGAAAACAGGGAAAGTTTCTCTGTGCTCACTGAAGCCCCATGGTCCACTTTCCTCCTATCCTCTATTATACTAAAGCTATCAGGATGAGCCAAAAGCTATTATGTTCTGTTCAGTTCAGTACAGTAGCTCAGTCATGTCCGAATATTTGTGACCCCATGAATCATAGCATGCCAGGCATCCCTGTCCATCACCAGCACCTGGAGTTCACTCAAACTGATGTCCATCAAGTCAGTGATACCTTCCAGCCATCTCATTCTCTGTCGTCCCCTTCTCCTCCTGCCTCCAATCCCTCCCAGCATCATCAGAGTCTTTTCTAGTGAGCCACCTCTTCACATCAGGTGGTCAAAGGACTGGAGTTTCAACTTTAGCATCAGTCCTTCCAATGAACACCCAGGACTGATCTCCTTTAGAATGCACTGGTTGAATCACCTTGCAGTCCAAGGGACTCTCAAGAGTCTTCTCCAACACCACAGTCCAAAAGCATCAATTTTTGGCAATCAGTTTTCTTCACAGTCCAACTCTCACATTCATAATGACCACTGGAAAAGCCATAGCTTTGACTAGATGGAACTTGGTTGGCAAAGGAATGTCTGTTTTTTTATTATGCTACATAGGTTGGTCATAACTTTCATCCCAAGGAGTAAGTGTCTTTTAATTTCATGGCTGCAATCAGCATCCACAGTGATTTTGGAGCCCCAAAAAATTAAGTCTGACACTGTTTCCCCATCTATTTCCCATAAAGTGATGGGACCAGATCTTAGTTTTCTGAATGTTGAGCTTCAATCCCACTTTTTCACTTTCCTCTTTTACTTTCATCAAGAGGCTTTTTCGTTCCTCTTCACTTTCTGCCATAAGGGTAGTGTCGTCTGCCTATCTGAGGTTATTGATATTTCTCCTGGTAATCTTAATTCCAGCTGTGCTTCTTCCAACCCTGAGTTCCTCATGATGTATTCTGCATAGGATTTAAATAAGCAGGGTGCTAATATACAACCTTGATGTATTCCTTTTCCTATTTGGAACCAGTCTGTTGTTCCATGTCCAGTTCTAACTGTTGCTTCCTGACATTAAGATGAAACTAGAACTCTGTGTTATTTCCTCATGGGTTCCTAATGATGCCAGAGTCTCCTTTATCCCTTTGGGGGGTAAATATGCTGCGCAAGTTCCAGGCCACTGTTTTCATGAATATGGAACCTTTTCTTTTAAAATGAACAATAATGTGAATATTAGGGAGTGGGCTGATGGGAAATGTATGGGTAGAGCACAAATGCTGTTCCTGTTATTACCAACCTCATAAACCACACTCAAATACCTATTCTCACGTCAAACGTTGTATCCATTACAGCCTGAGTTTAAGGAATGAACAAAATCTTAGTCTACTGACTTCTCATGATGTGAGTGGGATGTTGAACTCTACAATTCAGAGCAACCCTATTTTTAAAGCTGTTGTAACTCAAGGAGTGTCAAAAGTTTTAGGAATACAATATCACTTACCCAACTCCAATCTTCAGGAAAGGTAGATAAAGGGTAATGGCATCATTAAGAGGAATCTACATAAATTAACTCAGGAAACACAAAACTGTTGGTTTAAATGTATCCACACCTTTAGGGAAGGCTCATTCTGCCCCCGCCCAAAAAAGGGGATTATCTCAATGACAGCCATTATTATGCACAGCTATTGACATAGATCCTAAAGCTTTAGAATTAACTCTGTGATTCAGCTTTCAGCTTTTCAAACTCCTCATCAAGTGAAGGGGGTTCCCCATGGTGGGATTCATCACTTCAAAGAAAAGACTTCAACTCTGTGAATACCTTCAACAACAACAATAATATGTGTGAAAGTTTTTAAGTTACAAGTGAACAGGCTCCTACAATTGCCACAGCCTCTCCAAACTATTATTTGGGGCCTCTGGTCTAGAGACTCTCAATATGACGGTTAGAAGAGATGCTGATGAATTTAGGGATGAAGCCCCATCACATCAGGAAGTAGCTATGGAATGAAAATAACACCCTTTTCCCTTGGCAACATAATTCTCCTTAAAAGAAAAGGGGATAATGAGAGAGCTAATTCCTAGGTGGAATGATAAGTCCAGAGACCCTGAGGAGGAGAAAGAATTTGAGGTTCTCGAAGAGGAGATAGAGGCTTGGAATTCTCAAGCAGTAGAAAAGGACAAGCTTTTATATTTTAATTTTTCTCCTATATTTCTTAGTAAGTATTATATAACAACATTGTATCCTGCTTGGGAACAGTTTCTTCTTCTTGAAAACATTCTCACTAAACTTGATATTAGAATGTATATTACAGGAGTGGGTCTGGTAAGTTATAATCCTGTTACTTTAAAATGTAAATTGTAGAAGTGGTCTGGTAAACTTTTTTACAACCTTGAGACATTCTTTGGATTTATTGTTATAACAAAATTAAATAGTATATAGCTCTCTTTCTTAGACTAGTCAGGGGCACTCTATGTCCCGATTCTGGTGTCTATGTCAGAAGCTTTCTCTGTCCTGTTTCATTTTTGGATAAAATTCTGCTACGCAAAAGCTCATGAGTGATAAAGTGTGGTACCTGTTACTGAGGCAAAATCCTGTTTCTTCAGAGATCAGGACTCTGACACTGTTCACATTAAGCTAGTAATTCTCAGTCTTCCCATTGTTCAATTAACTCTGTTTTATTCAGTCACACTGAACTTCCATTCTATGTTCTGTTCTTGGTCTCACTGCCTGTGCATCTGCCATTCTTCTGCTTCCCTTAATTTTTATCTTTTTGTTAATGGTCTTAGAGATATGATTTTAAATCACTCATGAAGTTTTCTTCTGACTTTACAGATTGTTATAAGATTACTATTTTAGTTGAGCTGTTCAATTTTCTTTGATAGATTGTGTTCTCCGATTGGAATTAACTATCATATCCCATATCTATTTTTCCTTCTGACTTTACTCTCCTTGCTTCAGGAGTAGAAGTCTCTATTTAGGGAGTAAAAAAATGTCTGAATAAGGACTTATGGAATCGACAAGAAACACATATATTAAACAAGTTCATCTTCAGAAAATCTGTATGGAAGCAAGATTCTTAAGATCCTAACCCTCTGAAAAAGTAGTATATAGTTTACAAATTAAAATCACCAACATTGGGTTTCATTCCCTAGAAGAACTAAAAAAATTGTCATCATCTTCTAAGGAAAGCATTTTTTACAATGACTTATGTATTTCAGAGGTGTGTATCAGGGATAGTAAATGTCACAAAGAACATTTTTCATTAACAGAAATTGATGCTTGTGTATGAAAGTTTTTTGCTTTCCTATTTTGGTGAATGATATGTATTTTCTATTCTGTGGTGGGAACGTTTTCCATCAGTTCAATTCAGTTCAGTTCAGTCGCTTGGTCGTGTCCTACTCTCTGCGACGTTTTCCATAACAATCCCTTAAATCAGTGTTCATGATTGCTGTTCATGGGACTTAATGATGAGGATTTTCAGGAGACATGGAATGACAGAAACAAGATAACGCAGTGATAAAGCAAGTATAATCTCAATTGGAAACCAAATTGTACTACACTTTATCTCACCTTTTATTCAGTCATTTGCTTCCATGTTATTCCTGACAAAATTTTACCAATAGAAATGTATTCTTACCTCTCAGATGAGTCGGCTTTCTTTTGACCAAAGCAGTTTTCCAGAATAGAGAGTCTTTTACAGGTTTAGGTGGCCAGGATTTGTAAAGTTGAAGGATACCTAATTTTTAAAGGAACCTTCGTGGTACAATATTAAAGAGAAATAATGTCGTTTTGCCAGAAAGCCACACTGGGTGAGTTCTCTTTTTCCTTCTTTCTTTCTTTCTTTCTTTTTTTTTTTTTCCTCATTGGTTTTCCTGTTTATTGCATGCCTGAGTCAGAATCTACCTTTGACCTCTGGACCATAGCATTTTACAGGAAGCCACCAATACCAAACTATTACCAGAAAGGGAAAGTGTTAGTGCCTCAAAAATGTCCTGTTTTTTGTGACCCCATGAATCACATCATGCCAGGCCTCGTTATCTATCACCTACTCCCAGAGTTCACTCAAAATCATGCCCATAACGTCTGTGATGCCATCCAGGCATCTCATTTTCTGTCATCCCATTCTCTTCCTTTCCCCAATCCCTCCCAGCATCAGCGTCTTTTACACTGAGTTAGCTTTTCGCATGTGGTGGCCAAAGTATTGGAGTTTCACCTTTAGCATCAGTCCTTCCAGTGAATACACAGGACTTATCTCCTTTAGAATGGACTGGTTGGATCTCCTTGCAGGCCAAGGGACTCTCAAGAGTCTCCTCCAACAGGACAGTTTGAAAGCATCAGTTCTTCTGTGCTCAGCTTTTATTATAGTCAACCCTCATATTCATACATGACTACTGGGAAAAGCATAGCTCTAACCAGATGGACTTTTGTCGGGAATTAATCTCTCTGCTTTTTAATATGCTATTTAGGAAGGTCATAGCTTTTCTTCCAAGGGGCAAGTGTTTTAATTTCACTGATGCAGTCAACATCTGCAGCGATTTGGAGACTAAGGATATAAAGTCTGCCACTGTATCCATTGAATCCCATCTATTTGCCAGGAAGTGATGGGACGAGATAATATACCTTCATTTCTTGAAAGATGAATTTTAAGATAGCCTTTTCACGTTCCTCTTCATCTTTATATCCTCTTTATCTCTTTTGAACTCTCCACTTTAAAAAAATCAAGATTTGGTAGGAAAAATATTAAAAGGAGGGAAGGACAATTCAGGCAAAATGAAGGACATTGACAAGGCACAGAATATGAGAAGAACAAAACATGGAGCTTAAAGGTATCTGAATGACTGGTCATGTGTGGACATGAGCAGTGAGCAGGAATGACAGAAATGACTAGAAATGTCTTATCATATAGGTAGTGAAATTCATGAGAAATGCTTAAGTGGAGTAGTATTAGGTTCTGATGCCTCTTCTGTGCAGTTAAGATGTTAATAAACATCTTAATAAACACAGATTTGATCACCCTATCTGCTTTAGTCTTGGAACGCTCTATTTTCAGCTTACGTGGAATTTGTAGTACTGATGGAAAAGGTGTTTCTTGGTGAGTCCGTACTCCAGCACGTACATTAGCTCTAGCTTCATGGCAGTACACTAGTCGTATTTTCTTCTCCCTGAACATTTCTTGTAGGGATAGTATAAAATATGGAATAGATGGTAGGACCTAGTGGGGGATATGTTGAAGCCATCCTTGAAGTATAGCACCAGCAGCCATAGTTCTGCATAGATCTAGCAGCATGCTACAATATGGATTTATTTTCCTCAGCTATACATTAATTGAATTTGACACCAACCGGCCCTTGCATCACTACCTCATAGTCAGTGATGCTTCTGTGTACACCCAGACCCTCTCTAAACCAGCACCAACCTGTACTTCATACTTTAGTTAAAGATACGAAGACTAATAACATGTCTAATACTTATTGATCTTGTTGTAAACCATGTCCAGGAGGAATAAGTGATTAAACTTATTAATCTGCAACTGGTTCTGCATTCCTATGGTTTCTGTGCCCATTTGGGACTTGCCAATGCCTGATCTCTAGCATCTCCTACAACAAAGATCAACACTGGATATATTGTCCTATTCCTGGAGCCCTGAGGGATAATCAGTGTCACTATCTCATTGGCCCCTTTATTGCAATCACCAGGGCTACACAAGGTCTGCAGAATTATTAGAGTTAGAAGGAAGTTCTTGGAGGTGAATTCTGGAAATATAAATGAAAATGCAGTAAAGTTACTGAGTCAGATACACAGATTTATGACCCACTTCTTGGCTCTCTACTCCGTCATTTTACCTTTGTCTCCTGCTTGAAATGTTGAAACAGTAAAGGATGGAATGTATTCTGTTTGGGGGCTTAGAGCTAAAAAATGGGACTCAAAACATTGTGAAGTAATCCAGATTGTTAAACATTTCCCTGTTATGCTTAGTTGGTCTCTTCTATATTTTGACTCATCCCAGTCCACAAGCGTGTAAACTTGCCTCTTTCACAAGTGTAACTTTGGAAATGCAGAGACATTGTCTGGAGCCAAGAGCTTATACAGTTTGCTTTATCTTGAAAAAAGATGCAATAAAATGCTTGGGTAATGTTTTTCTTCAGCTTTACATGCCTAACTTAATGGAGTAGAGAATGGCAACCCACTCCAGGTTTCGTGCCTGGAAAATCCCATTGACAGAAGGGGCAGGAGGGTTACACTCATTGCTTTGCAGAGTCACACAGGACAGAACACACACACTTACACATTTACTTGTGTTCATATACAAATTGTCTTTCTTTTTAATATGTCTCCATGTGGTGTACCCTGAAGTTAGTAAGCATTTTTCTCTAAATTATCTTTGTGTATTTTTATACACTACTGTTTCTTTTAGAGATGCCGGCCCTGGCAATGCAGATGCGAGATATGCCGGCCCATGGCTGGATGGCATCACCGACTCTGTGGACATGAGTCTGAGTGAACTCTGGGAGTTGGTGTTGGACAGGGAGGCCTGGCGTGCTGTGATTCATGGGGTCACAAAGAGTCGGACACGATAAGTGACTGAACTGAACTGTTTCTTTTTCTAAAACAAAACATACAAATTACCTCCCTTTTGGCAAGAGGTTTGTTTCCTTTTCTCCACTGATGTTTTGGAATTTCTTTCCTATTAGCAGAAATATGGATTTCTATATCGCTTTGGCTATATGGGATCTGATAAACTGAGATATTGCTTCGTTGATCTGGGAATAATAACCTCGAACAAATTTTCCCTTTTCTAGAGCAATGGAAATCTCTGGAATTGAGAGGAAATGACAACACTGAGACCCATATATATCCCTTCCTTATCTAGGACCAGGCTCCTTAATGATAGACATGATCGGGTCTGTCATATCACTAGAGAGCCACTAGAACTATTTTCTAAGTGTGTGTGGCTGTTTTTTGTCTTTGGCATGCTGTCATGCCTACTTTTATGTCACAAGTTAAAGAGGTTTTAGATTCAACTGTATTCCACAATTCATCCATACAGGAAGGTGAATCTCTATAATATTCTTTCACTCTGAGCCTCTAGACCTTGCCAGAGAATGTATCAGGAAGACTGAGAGTCCTGTTTCTGAGGGAGTTCTCAAGCATTAGTGAAGTTTCCCCAGGATTTTAGTATATTTCCCGTTTTCATACTATAATAAGTTTTATAAGATACATCAAGTGTGGTCACAATTGTCTCAATGAGTAACATATAAGAAGTACTGATGGAGGTATCTGGAGGCTCAGGAGAAGTTGAATATGACATGAAGGAGATGAAACGATGCCCCTCACATTCCTATATTTCCTAGTGTCAGAAGTAATGGGATTAACTGATTGCTAGACTAAAACAAATGGAGATGACCAATAAGGCCATAAGTAATCCTGTCATGAGACTAAGGAAGAAGTTGAAATGTGTCTTTTAGATTTGGAATACAGCAGGATCTTAATATGTAGGCAGGATAATTATGAAGGAAGAAACTTAATGAGAATTAGATGGGAGAAATAGGAAGTTACTGATACCTATGACAAGTGACAGTAGTCTTGTATGGGTGTGAGAATTGGACTATAAGAAAAGCTGAGCGCTGAAGAATTGAATTGTGGGGTTGCCGAAGACTCTAACTGTGCTTCCTAAAAGAAATCAGTCCTGAATATTCTTTGGAAGGACTGATGCTGAAGCCGAAATTCCAATCCTTTGGCCACCTAATGTGAAGAACTGACTCACTGGAGAAGACCCTGATATTGGGAAAGATTGAAGGCAGAAGGGGAAGAGGACAACACAGTATGAGATGGTTGGATGGAATCATGGACTCAATGGACATGAGTTTCTGAAATCTCTGGGAGTTGCTGATAGGCAGGAAAGCCGGGCATGTTGCAATCTATGGGGTCACAAAAAGTCACACATGACTGAGAGCCGGACTGATGACAAATGATATGTTTACAAGTTTTGCTGATTTCTCTCCAGAGTTTTCCCCACACTACTGTGTCAGTCTGCCAACTTATGGCTCACTTTCCCATGACTTTTCTTTATTTGCAACACTCTTCAGAAGTTGGCTTGTCTGTTCTTTTGCATTTCATCTTCCTTTCATTTATTTGAGTGTGTCTGGTATGGCAGGGGTAGTTACTATAAAATAGGCTATATTAAGTATCAGGAAGTCATTCAGCAACATTGGTACAGTTGGGAAAATTAGAAAAAATATCTAATACAAAAATGGGACTTACAAGTGTGTACTTTCTTCGTTTTGTATCAGTATAGAAGTATTCAAAGAGAAAAAAATAATTCCAGGACTGTTGTTTATGATTTTTAATTGAAATATTATGAGGAAACTCCCATAAGCCTCTCATCCTTACCAATGAGAGGACAGACAAAATGGAAGCCACAATTGCAGAAAACTTACCAAAGTGATCACTTGGACAGAGTTTTGTCTAACTCAATGAAGCTCTGAATCATCCTATGTAGGGCCACCCAAGATGGTCTGGTCATGGTGGGATTTCTCATGAAACATGGTCTACTGGATACATTAACGTCAAACCTCTTCGGTATTCTTGTCTTGAGAACCCCATGCACAGAATGAAAAGGTAAAAAGAAAGGTCACTGAACGGTGAATTCCCAAGGCTGTTAGGTGCCCAATATGAACGATTGATGGATGGAGGTTCATAACACTGTACAGGATGTGGTGATCAAAATCATCCCCAAGAAGAAGATATGCAAAAAGGCAAAATGGTTGTCTGAGGAGGACTTTCAAATTTCTTTCTTTCTACCAAAGAGAGGGAAAGACGATAGGCAAAATGAAAAGATATGTCCATCTGAAGGCAGAGTTACAAAGAATAACAAGGAGAGCTAAGAAAGCCTTCCTAAGTGATAAATATAAAGAGACACATGAAAACAACAGACTGAGAAGAGCTACAGATCTCTTCCAATAAAGTAGACATAACAAGGGAATATCCCATGTAAAGATGGGCAGGACAAGACAAAAGGGTATGGACCTAAAGGAAGCAGAAGGTGTTAAGAAGAGGTGGCAAGGATTCACAGAAGAACTTTAGAAAAAAGATCTTATGATAACCACAGTGGTGTGATCACTCACCTTGAGCTAGCTATCATGGAATGTGAAGTCAAGAAGGCCTTACAAAGCATCACTACAACAAAGCTTTTGGAGATGATGGAATTCCAGTTAAACTATTTCAAATCCCAAATAATGAGCTGTACATAATATGCTAGCCAGTTAGGAAAAATAACAGTAGCCACAGGACAAGCAAACATCAGTTTCATTCTTATTTCAAAGAAATGTCACAGAAAACATTTTGAAATATTCACACAGTTACACTCACCTCACACGCTATCAAAGTAATGCTCAAATTCTCCAAGCTAGTCTACAAGAGTAAGTACACTGATAATTTCCAGATGTTCAAGCTGAATTTAGAAGAGGCAGAAGAACAAGAAAACAAATTGTCAATAGTCATTGGACCATAGAAAATACAAGAAAATTCCAGAAAACACAAATTTACTTCTACTTCATTTATTATGCCAGGGACTTTGATAGTGTACATCAGAACAAACTGTAAAATTCTTAATCAGACAGAAATACCAGACTACTTTATCTGCCTTGTGAGAAATCTGTATACAGGTCAAGAGGCAACAGTTAGAAAGAGACAAGGAGTAATACACCTGTTCCAACTTGCAAGGAAGCAGTTAATGAGGCTGTATATTGTCACCCTGGTTATTTAAATTATATGCAGAGTACATGATGCATAATGCTGAACTGGATGAAGCACAATATGGTATCAGGACTGCTGGTAGAAACAGCAATAACCTCAAATATACAGATAACACCACCATTCATGCAGAAAATGAAATGTAGCTAAAGAACTTTTTGGCGAGATTGAAAAATCTGTCTTAAAATCCAACATTCAATAAATGAAGATTGTGGCACACAGTCCCATTACTTCATTACAAATAGATGTGGAAACAATGTAAACAGTGAGAGACTTAATTTCCTTGCGCTCCAAAATTACTGCAGTTGGTGACTGTAGTCATGATTTCAAAGAGCCTGTTCCTTTGAAGGAAAACTATGATAGGGTTAGAAAGTGCATTAGAAAACAGACACAGTACTTTACCAACAAATGTCTATGGAGTCTAAGCTATGTTTGTTCCTGTAGTCATGTATGTATGTATGTGAGTGTTGGACCACAAAGAAAACTGAGTGCAGAACTGATGCTTTTGAACAGTGGTGTTGGAGAAGTCTCTTGAGAGTCACTTTGATTGAAAGAATATCAAGCCAGTCAATCCTAACGGAGATCAGCCATAAATATTCATTGGATGGACTGATACTGAAGCTGACGCAAAGTTCAAATTCAATGGAAGAGACGTTGATACCAGGAATATATTGCAGGCTAGAGGAGATGGTTGGATGGCATCACCGATTCAATAAACATGAGTTTGAGAAACTGCAGGAGTTGGTAATGAAAAGGGAAACCTGTCATGTTGCAGTCCATGGGAGTGACAAAGATATGAATCATCCACTGAAGATAACTCAATTAAAATATTTCTGAAAGACGTGTCATCTATAGGTGAATCATGGCTCCAGCTCTATTAAGTATGCTGTGTGTTGGAACAAATCTGATAGAGAAGTCTCCTACAAGTCCCCCACCCAAAAAATACTATCCCCTGAATTTCTAAGTGGTGGCACTGAACTTGGTCTACTATAGTATTCTGAGGTCTGAAAATTGTTAAACTTGGCTGAGGCCAAAGATCACATTAGTTTGTTAAATATTTGAAAAACATCCTCTAGGTCTGCAGGCAGGTTTGGCATTGTTTCCACCAAATTAAACAGTCAGATCCAAGCTCTGAAATCTCTGTTTGATTCTGCTGTCCATCTTCTTCCATCTAATCAACGACTTGTGGCACTCTCTGTCGCTTGCCCTGGAAATGTTCTGTGTTCTTTCAGTCTTAGTCATCTTTCAAGAGTGCATGTATATTGTCCATATTTTGAGCTGTCAGAAGATTGAATGGAAACATTTGAGAAATGGAAATTTGAACCTGCAAACAGGCCTGAACTGAAACTTCTTGATTAATTTCCATAGAGGGAACCTGCACTGCCTTATTAGTGATTTGAATCTTATGGTCATCTGGAAGATGACCATTTTCTCTCTGAAACTGGCACTAAAGTCTTCTATATGACTTCACTTTGGTTGTAAGACAGATCCAAGGTGTCCTCTACCTGGTACTGTTACCTACAAATATTATCAATTATGTATGTCTTGGGCATGATGTGCTGGAGCGCAGACTCTGTCTTTTAAATTTGACTAAGATAGAAGGTCAAGAGGTTTAGTTTTTTTTTCCCCTCTAGTTGGTGAAAATGAAGTTGCTCAATCGTTTATGACTCTTTGGGACCCCACGGACTGTAGCCTACCAGGCTTCTCCATCATTGGGATTTGCCAGGGAAGAGTACTGGAGATCTTCCCTACCCAGGGATTGAACCCAGATCTCCCGCATTATAGGCAGACGTTTTACCATCTGAACTACCAGGGATGTGGCCTCTAGTTGATAGTGGACTTCAAATCTATTCTCTCCATCAATACTGGGGATATGTGTCTGGCATGGGCTGCAGGTGTTAGTGGTGAACTTGCCTGGAGCTGTGGTATTGCTGCTAATAACAGCCCTTTGTGTGGCTGAGGACCATCTATGCATCTCCTTTGGTTGGAGCCCTTCAGTTTGGATTGAATTTTATTCCTGTTTATTTAAGTTATCTAGTCTAAAACCTAGAACGGTGGTCTCTTGGGTTTCTCAGGCATCTAGAGGGTTGGTGATAAGAGTGGCAGCCATAAACCACAAATCCTGCCATAGAGATGCTGATGCCAATATCCCTGGCCAATTGTCTGGTGTAAAGGGCAAGGTGGCTCTAACGTTTTGGGAGGATTTGTTATCCTCTAGGCTGCCCCATGGCTACTGCAGCCTAGTGTCTTGGTTTGGGAATGTTTAGGTTGGCATGGTTACCACAACTTCACAACTTTGTGATTTCCCCAAAGCAATAGGAAGCAAAACCTAAGCCACTACCACTTTTCTCCTAGGGAATTAAACATGATGTATGGAAAAGATAAGTGGAGAGGGTTGTGTATTTTCAATGTCAGCCTGTTTCCCCTTGTGTTTATTTTCTTCTACCAGTTCCTGTAAACTATGATCTTTCTAATATTTCCTATTTCATCTTTGACCATGAAGCAGGAATACATTTTAACACAGCTGAATCTCTAAAGAAAGAATGAAAACTCTTAAGGAGCAATAGGACTTTGTGGGGATAATGAATCAATGGACAAGTGAGTTCTTTGTCAGTTTCCATTCCCTGAAAACTTATGTAGGAAAAGGAGAATTCTTTTGGTATTGACATATGTTTTTCAAGAGAAGTGCATATATTGGTTTGGTAAAGTTGCCATAACAAAGTGTCCTATACCAGGGAGCTTCAATAAATATGCTCCAAACTTCTAAGGTTCAAGGCAGTAATCAAATTCAGCAGACTTGTTTTCTTCTAAGACCTCTTTTGGATTTTTCCTGGCCATTTTCTGGCTTTGTCTTCACATAGTAATGTTTCTGTTTTTTTCTCTGACTGATCTGCTTTTCTTATAAAGTGCCAAACATATTAACTCAACTACCAATCTAGAGGTCCTATTTCCAAATAGGGTCAGAAAGAACTGTAATATCCTCACAGTTTCACTAAATATAAAGTACGGAGAGTTAGAGCTTCAACATACGAATTTCGAGAGAAAACAACTCATTGTATAATATTGAGTCTCTTCTTTCCATTTGGTACTGCTGTATATGCATCTGTTTACGATGTTCACACCAGTAGACAGGACTCCTGAACCCAGAAAGCAGCTGGTTAAGAAAAATGTGTTGTGCAGGTATAATATAGATGAAACCAGATTTCCGTTTTTGTTTGTGTGCTTGTTTGTTGTTAACCCATCTAGAAATCCTCACCACAAAGACATAAGGAAAGGTAAAAAATTATGTTTGTAAATGAATACTAAGACATAAGATGATGCTCATGATAAGGAAACTTCTAAAGAATTGTAAAGACAAAGAGATATACTCTATATGTTTATGCTAGCAAATCAGTTCATTACAGAATTTTCAAACTAACAGATAGACTTTAAATAAGATTTAATGACAACATTTTTTTCAGTTTGTCTAGATTCACCTGGTAATTAGGGTAGCCATCAGCCTTTCCTAGTATATTGAAGCTCAGCACTATGTTCCGGTGTTGCTGGAGAATTTATGTGGTATGTCGTTCTCTGGAACTTGTTGGCTCATGGGTGACCCTTGCTCTTAGTGTAGGTATGGAGGATTCGGATGATCTCTTATTGGTTAATGTTCCCTGATGTCAGGAGTTCTCTGGTGTTATCAGGTTTTGGGCTTAAGCCTCCCGCTTCTTGTTTAGAGTCTTATTCTCATAGTAGCCTCAAGACTTCTACCTCCATACAGCATTAATGATAAAACTTCTAGGTTAACAATGAAAAGACTCTCTACAGTGAGGGACACCCAGAGAAGTTTGCAGAATTACATGGAGAAGAGAAGAGGGCGGAGGGAGATCGAGATGACCAAAAGGCGGAGAGGGGGAATCAAAAACGGAGAGAGCAATCCAGCCAGTAAACGATTCCCTATGTGCTCTCCACAGTCTGGAACCCTCAGAGAGGCTCACAGAGTTATATGGAGAAGAGAAGAAGGAGGAAAGACATAGAGGTGAAATGGAGGACAAGAAGGGGAATCAAAAGGAGAGAGATAGATCAAGGCAGTACTATCTTCTCCAGAGCCCAGAATACACAGAGAATTTCACAGAGTTGGGTAGAGAAGAGAAGGTGGAGGGAAGAAATAGAGGTGACCTGGTGTAGAAAAAGGAGAGTCCAAAGGGGAGAGAATAAGCAAGTCAGTAATCACACTCCTAGATAAAAATGGATACTTAAGGTTAGATTTATAAAGGTAAAAAATTGATAACAAGTACCAAAAACCAAAGATTAAAAATCTAAATTAGAAGTTGGACTCTCAAAAATACAATATTAAAGCAAAACAAAATAAAAAAAATATACTTTGGGGGATTTTGCTTTTGTTTTTGTTTAATGTTGTAGTTTTGGTGGTCTAACCTCTACTTTCTTGGTTTAGGTAATGTAATAGTATGTTATAAAAATGAAAATTATAGGCAGAATTGAGATCTTTAAAAATAAAAATTAAAAAAAAAACGATTGTAGTAAAAATACATCTAGGAATTCCTCTGGCGCTGTTGCAGAGAGTGTGGGCTGAGTTCAGTTTCAGATAGGTCATTTTTCCAGCTTAGACAATATAAGTCCCTTCCAGTGTAGTTGCTGTTATCTACAGCGTTTATTCTGTTTCACCTGTCACTTCCAACATGGTTCCTTTTGTTAGGTTGGTTTCTTCTGTTCGCTGGTCTCTTCAGTGTCTAATTTCCACCTTAAAATAAGGGCGAGACGTGGGCTATTATTTAGTCTCACTTTTTCAATCATGCTGTGTGGAGGGAGGAACACTGCAAACAAATATCACTGGCGTGTGTGGGGAGTTCTTGCAGTGTCTTGGACACCCTGTATTTGCCCCTGCTTTTGGTGTGTGAGGTTTCCCAGTCTACACTGCTCAGGCTCCAGATAACCCTGCAGGGAGCAGGCCTCGAGTTGTGTGCACTTTCCTGAACTAGGTCACGCATGTTCAGGTTCTCTGTTACTCCCCAAAGACGCAGACTCAGTTGGGTTTTTCTTTGTACCCTTCCCATTTCTGAACAGGTCAGGCAGCCAGGTGCTTGGCGAGTGTGCCCTCCCTGGGCAGTGAGTGCGTCTTATCACTTCCTGTGTCCCAAATGCTTGGTTTACTGGGTGATAGACTGAACCATTTCTCGTGTGCCATGTGTCTCCACTGGGGAGATGATCTCTAGCTGGCACCCTCCCAATGGATGTCAACTGTCTAGAATCCCAGGAAGTCTTGGTTAGTAACTGAAAGCCTGTTCGCCGTTTGATAGGGAATGCTTTCTCTGGGACCGAGTTTGCCCGTTTCTTGCTCTGGCTTCCACCTGTCTTCCTCTTGCAGTTGATGGGTTTTCCACATCCTGCTAACTTTCCACTGGTATTCGCTCAGTCCTTTGTTCTCTGAGCTGACCCGGCAGTACCTTCAGTTCAGTTCAGTTCAGTCGCTCAGTTGAGTCCGACTCTGCAACCCCATGAATCACAGCACCCGAGGCCTCCCTGTCCATCATCAACTCCCGGACTTCATTCAAACTTATGCCCATCGAGTTGGTGATGCAATCCAGACATCTCATTCCTGTTCTCCCCATCTCCTTCTGCCCCCAATCCCTCCCAGCATCAGAGTCTTTTCCAGTGAGTCAACTCATCTCATATGGAGGTCAAAGTATTGGAGTTTCAGCTTAGGCATCAGTCCTTCCAATGAACACCAAGGATTGATCTTCTTTAGAATGGACTGGTTAGATCTCCTTTCAGTCCAAGAGACTCTCAATTGTCTTCTCCAGCACCACAGTTCAAAATCATCAATTCTTCTGCGATCAGCTTTCTTCACAATCCAACTCTCACATCCATACATGACCATGGGAAAAACCATAGACTTAATTATGACTACAAATCTGGACCTTGGTTGGCAAAGTAATGTCTCTGCGTTTTAATATATTATCTAGGTTGGTCATAACTTTCTTTCCAAGGAGTAAGCGTCTTTTAATTTCATGGCTGCAATCCGCATCCGCAGTGATTTTGCAGCCCACGAAACTAAAGTCTGCCACTGTTTCCACTCTTTCCCCATTTATTTCCCATGAAGTGATGGGACTAGATGCCATGATTTTTGTTTTCTGAATGTTGAGCTTCAAGCCAATCTTTTCACTCTCCGCTTTCACTTTCATCAAGAGGCATTTTCCTTCCTCTTCACTTTCTGCCATAAGGGTGGTGTCATCTGCATATCTGAGGTTATTGATATTTCTCCCGGCAATCTTGATTCCAGCTTGTGCTTCTTCCAGTGCTGCGTTCCTCATGATGTACTCTCCATATAAGTTATATTAGCATGGTGACAATTAGGTTATTGATATTTCTCCTGGCAATCTTGATTCCAGCTTGAGCTTCTTTCAGCGCCGCATTCCTCATGATGTACTCTGCAAATAAGTTAAATTAGCATGGTGACAATATACAACATTGACGTACTCCTTTTCCTGTTTTGAACCAGTCTGTTGTTTCATATACAGTTCTGTTTCTTCCTGACCTGAATACAGGTTTCTCAAGAAGCAGGTCAGGTGGTCTGGTATTCCCATCTCTTTCAGAATGCTCCACATTTTTTTGTGATCCACAGAGTCAAAGGCTTTGGCATAGTCAATGAAGCAGAAATAGATGCTTTTCTGGAACTATCTTGCTTTCTCCATGATCCAGCGGATGTGGCAATTTGTGTGCTTCAGCCTTTTCTAAAACCTGCTTGAACATCTGGGAGTTCACGCTTCACATATTGCTGAAGCCTGGCTTGGAGAATTTTGAGCATGACTTTACTAGCGTGTGAGATTAGTGCAATTGTGCGGTCGTTTGAGCATTTTTTGGCATTGCCTTTCTTTGGGATTGGAATGAAGACTAACCTCTTCAAGTCCTGTGAACACTGTTGAATTTTCCAAATTTCCTGGCATATTGAGTGCAGCACTTTCACAGCATCGTCTTCCAGGATTTGAAATAGCTCAACTGGAATTCCATCACCTCCACTAGCTTTGTTTGTCGTGATGCTCTCTAACGCCCACTTGACTTCACATTCCATGATGTCTGGCTCCAGGTGAGTGATTATGCCATCGTGATTATCTTGGTCTTGAAGATCTTTTTTGTACAGTTCTTCTGTGTATCCTTGCCACCACTTCTTAATATCTTCTGCTTTTCTTAGATACATACCATTTTTGTCCTTTATCAAGCCCATCTTTGCATGAAATATTCTCTTGATATCTCTAATTTTCTTGAAGAGATCTCTTGTTTTTCCTATTCTGTTGTTTTCCTCTATTTCTTTGCATTGACCACTGATGAAATCTTTCTTATCTCTCCTTGCTATTCTTTGGAACTCTGCATTCAGATGCTTATATCTTTTTTCTCTCCTTTGCTTTTTGCTTCTCTTCTTCTCACAGCTATATGTAAGGCCTCCTCAGACAGCCATTTCGCTTTTTGCATTTCTTTCCCTTGGCGATGGTCTTGGTCCCTGTCTCCTGTAAAATGTCACGAACCTTCATTCATAGTTCATCAGGCAATCTATCTATCAGATCTAGTCCGTTAAATATATTTCTCACTTCCACTGTATAATCATAGGGATTTGATTTCGGTTATATCTGAATAGTCTAGTGGTTTTCCCTACTTTCTTCAATTTCCATCTGAATTTGGCAATAAGGAGCTCATAATCTGAGCCACAGGCAGCTCCTGGTCTTCTTTATATTAACTGTATAGAGCTTTTCCATCTTTGGCTGTAAAGAATATAATCAATCAGATTTTGGTGTTGACCATCTGGTGATGTCCATGTGTAGAGTCTTCTCTTGTGTAGTTGGAAGCCGGTGTTTGCTATGACTAGTGCCTCCTCTTGACAAAACTCTATTAGCCTTTGCCCTGCTTCATTCCGTGCTCCAAGGCCAAATTTGCCTGTTACTCCAGGTGTTTCTTGACTTCCTCCTTTTTCATTCCAGTCCCCTATAATGAAAAGGACATCTTTTTTGGATGTTAGTTCTAAAAGGTCTCGTAGGTCTTCATAGAATCATTCAACTTTGGCCTCTTCAGCGTTACTGGTTAAGGCATAGGCTTGGATTACTGTAATATTGAATGGTTTGACTTGGAAATGAACAGAAATCATTTTCTCGTTGTTAAGATTGCATCCAAGTCATGAATTTCGGACTGTCTTGTTGACCATGATGGCTCCTCCATTTCTTCTAAGGGATTCCTGCCCACAATAGTAGATATGATGGTCATCTGAGTTAAATTCACACATTCCAGTCCATGGAAATATGTTAGGTCTTTTTGCGGTAAATGTCTCCCTCTCTTCCCACCTCTCACCCTCTTCCTTGGCTATCAGAAGGTTAAAGTTGTTTTCTCATGATAGCTCCATCAGATTGCCCTCAGGGCATTCAGGCCTGGTCCTTAAGCTAAGCAGTGTAGCCCGCTCTTCGTTGTTCAGCCTCCTTTTCCCTGGTGGTAGATGCGATTTTCGGGGGCACTTCTCTGCTGGGAGGTGTCGTTATGCACATAATCTGTGGGGTTTGTTTATGTATATACATATGTATGTGTTTTTCCTCCCAGGTTCGTTGCCTTCTGAGATTTCAAAACCCCACACACATCTGCCGGAGAGAGGGTTTCTGGTATTTGGATACTGTTCCACTTTAAGACACCCTTTCTGGGATGGATCTCCATCACTATCTCCTTTTTCTCTGCTTTTATCTTTTATATTCTGTTCTACCTCCTTTGAAGAATATTGTCCCTTTTTATGGGTGTTTTTTGTCCTCTGCCAGTGTAAAGAAATTGTTTTGTGCAATTTGCTCAGTGTTCAAATGTTTTTTGAATGGATTTGTGAGAGAGAAGGTGGTCTCCCCGTCCTATTCCTCTGCCATCTTAGGATCGCACCTCTCACCCCCCACTGATTTTAAACTATGATAAGTTGGCTGACAGAATAGGGAGACAAGGAAATTCTAGTACATTCCTATATAGACTACGGGAATCTCTCCATAATTTTACTGACATTCACCTTAATACTACAGAAGGAGAAATTATTCTAAAAATAGATTTCTCACTCATTTGGCTCCCGATATCTGCCATAATTTACGAAAACAGGTAATTGGACAAAATTAAACCTTAGAAAATTATGACAAACCTAGAAGGCATATTAAAAAACAGAGACATTACTATGCCAAACAAAGTCCATCTAGTCAATGCTATGGTTTTTCCAGTGGTCAGGAATGGATGTGAGAGTTGGACTGTGAAGAAAGCTGATAGCCAAAGAATTGATGCTTTTGAACTGTGCTGTTGGGAAAGACTCTTGAGAGTCCCTTGGACTCAAGGTGATCCAACCAGTGCATTCTAAAGGAGATCAGTCCTGGGTGTTCATTGCAAGGACTGATGCTAAAGCTGAAACTCCAATACTTTGGCCACTTCATATGAAGAGTTGATTCACTGTAAAAGACTCTGGTTCTGGGAGGGATTGGGGACAGGAGGAGAAGGGGCCACAGAAAATGAGATGGCTGGATGTGATCACCGACTCGATGGGCATGAGTTTGAGTGAACTCCAGGAGTTGGCGATGGACAGGGAGGTCTGGTGTGCTGTGATACATGGGGTCGCAAAGAGTTACGATGGAGCTACTGAACTGAACTGAAACCTTGAACAACTGTTGCAAACATTTCAGATGCTATATTATTGTAAAGAATATGAGGAGGAAAATAGGGGTAAAAAATTGAGCAAAAGACTGAAACCCCAACAATGTCTGTTAGAACTGCTCTGAAACAGCCTGAGAAAAATAACCAGAGGAACACAGGTGAAAAGGGATGGGCTTGCTATTACTGTGGAAAGGAGGGGCATCTCCAGAGGGGTTCCCTTCAGGCATCTAAGACACCTCTGGCTCCCTGTCTTGTCTGCAAAAGACCACACTAGAGAGAGACTGACCTCTAAGGTATAGGCCCCAGTTATCAGACTCTCAAGAGGATTGGGAGCACACAAAAGCCCTCATCTTAATGATATCTTAAGAACACCATGTATTACGCGCTGTGCGGGGGCTAATCTGTTGATTCCTTTTGGAAACCACGGCAAGTTTCTCTGTGATCACTGAAGCCTCCGGTCCAATTTTCTCCCATCCACTGTTATAATGGAGCTGTCAGGATGAGCCAATGCTGTTATTTCATTCATCCATTAAGCTGCAATTCGGATTCTCTTTTATTTCCTCGTGGGTTTCTAATGATGCCAGAGCCTCTCTTATCCCTTTGGGGGAAGAATATGTTGAACAAGGTCCAGGCCTCTGTTTTAATAATACAAAACCCTTTCTTTTAATATGAACAATAATGTAAATGTTAGGGTGTGGGCTGATGGGAAAAACTATGGGTCGAGCACAAATGCTGTTCCTTTTGTTACCAACCTCAAATACCCTGTGTATACCATGCTCAAAGACCTCTTTTCATGTCAAAAGCAGTATCCGTTACAGCCTGAGTTTAAGGAATGGAAAAAATCTTACTGTACTGACTTCTCATGATGTAAGTGGAATCTTAAACTTTACATTCAGAGCAACAGTGACTCCATTTTCAAAACTTTTGTAACTGAAGGAGTGCCAAAAGTTATATGAATAGAATATTACTAACCCAACTCCCATCTTCAGGAAAGGTAGAAAAAGTGTAACGATATCATTAAGAGGCATCTACATAAGCTAACTCAGGAAACAGAGAACCATTAGTTGAAAATTTACCCGTACCTTTAACGAAGGCTCAGACTCCCCACCCCCCTGCAAAAAAAAAAAATGAATTTTCTCAATGACACACCAATTTTATGCACAGATATTACCATAGATCCTCAAGCTATAGAATTAACTATGTGACTCAGGTTTCAGCTTTTCAACCTCCTCATCATATATATATGACATATGGGGAGAAGGCGATGGCACTTCAGTCCAGTATTCTGGTTGGCTGCCATCTATTGGGTCGCTAAGGGTCGGACATGACTGAGCGACTTTACTTTCTCAATGATATATGGATATATATATATATATAACAACGAAAAGAATTTATGCTTTTGAACTTTTGTGTTGGTGAAGACTTGAACGTCCCTTGGACCTCAAGGAGATCCAACCAGTCAATCCTAAAGGAGATCAGTCCTGGTTATTGATTGGAAGGAATGATGTTTAAGCTGAAACTCAAGTATTTCAGCTACCTGATGCGAAGGGCTGACTCATTTGAAAAGATCCTGATGATGGTAAAGATTGAGGGCAGGAGGAGACGGGGATGACAGAGGATGAGACAGTTGGATGACATCACTGACTCGATGGACATGGTGGGTGGACTATGGGAGTTGGTGATGGACAGGGAGGCCTGGCGTGCTGCAGTTCATGGGGTCGCAAAGAGTTGGACATGACTGAGCGACTGAATTGAACTGAACTGAATGATATACAGACAGGTGAATTAGGTAAATCAGATTAAAAACAATTCTTATGAACATCAATAGTATCTGAACATGCACGACCAAATATAAGTATTAAAATTAATTGCAAAAGATTTTCTGGTGTTCTTGATACTGAATCCGATATTACTATTATTACAAAACATTTATTGCCCAAACCTGGGCATTTACAAATGAATTCTTGTTAAATTGCAGGAGTATCTCAAACTAAAGTACAGGAGGCTTACTAAAATGTCCAAATATATCCACGTGAGTGACCAGAAAGCCAACCATGCAACTTTAAAACCTTATATGATCGATGCTCCCCTTAATTTAATAAGAAGAGATTTACTTATGCAATGACAAAATCAAATATATATTCCATATTTTTCCTACGGGCCACTGCTCATTTAATAAACAATATAATTATTAAAATAACTTTGAAATATGACGAGCCTATTTGGACAGAGCAGTGGCCCCTTACAAAAGTTGGACTGTGAAGAAAGCTGAGCGCCAAAGAATTTATGTTTTTGAACTGTGGTGTTGGAAAAGACTCTTGAGAGTCCCTTGGCCTGCAGAGAGATCCAAACAGTCCAATCTGAAGGAGATCAGTGCTGAGTGTTCATTGGAAGGACTGATGCTAAAGCTGAAACTCTAATACTTTGGACACCTCAGGAGAAGAATTGACTCACTGGAAAAGACTCTAATGTTGGGAGGGATTGGGGTTGGGAGGAGAAGGGGATGACAGAGAATGAGGTGGCTGGATGGCATCACCGACTTTGTGGACATGAGTTTGAGTGAACGCCGGGAGTTGGTGTTGGACAGGGATGCCTGGCACGCTGTGATCCATAGGGTGGCAAATAGTCAGACACGACTGAGCAACTTAACTGAACTGAACTGAAGGAACTACAATGGAGGATACACAATTGAAATTAAAACATATTGAGGAATCATGTTCTCCTTGGAATACTCCCATTTTAGCGATAAAGAAGAAATCTAACAAATGGCGTCTTTTAACTGACTTTTGAAAGATTAATGCATCCATGAAACCTATCTGTGCAGTGCAACCATGAATTCCATCACCTGCCACTATTCCTCAAAACTGGCATGTTATTATCATAGGCTTGCAGGATTGATTTTTTACTATACCTTTACACCCGCTAGACCGAGAAATATTTACTTTCTCCCTTATCCTAATCATATCAGGCCTCACAAATAGTATCAATGGACTGCATTGCCTCAAGGAATGATAAATTCTTGCGCCATGTTTCGATGTTGTGTAGCCAAAGCTCTTGAACCTGTGCGAAAGCAATTTCATAACTATGCTATTGTTCACTATACGGATGATATATTGTTTTCAGCTCCTTCTATTTTAGAAACTCAGCAGATGTTTGATGTAGCTCAACAACACTTAAAAGAGTTTCGATTAATCTTTGCCCCTGAATAGATTCAATCCTCTCCACCTTACAATTACTTGGGATTTAATGCTATTAGACAATGTATCACTCCTCATCTTGCACAGATTCGTGTTGATAAATTATCAACCTTGACTGATTTTCAAAAATTTTAGGCATATAACCTGGAGTAGACCTACTTTGGGTATTGCAGAGTATCAACTGACTTATTTAACACTTTAAAAGGAGTTTCTGATCAAAATAGCCCTCGTTCACTCTCCCAAGAGGCACGAGAAGAATTCTGCATAATGCAAAAGAAACTGCAAAAGCAAATTCTTTCTCCTATCAGACTTGAGATACCTTTAGAGTTATTTACCCTTCCCTCTCTCCAGTCCCCTACAGGACCTCTTGCCCAGCAAGAACGCCTGATAGAATGGATATATACCCTGTTTTACAGGGACAAGATCACTTACACTCTCTCTTGATTTGATTGCTAAAGAAATTATCAGTGGGAAAAATAGAACTGGAGCTCTAATTGGCTCTGGTTCCTATAAAATTGTAATTCAGTTCAGTTCAGTCGCTCAGTCGTGTCCGACTCTCCGCGACCCCGTGAATCACAGCACGCCAGGCCTCCCTGTCCATCACCAACTCCCGGAGTTCACTCAAACTCATGTCCACAGAGTCGGCGATGCCATCCAGGTATCTCATGCTCTGTCGTCCCCTTCTCCTCCCGCCCCCAACCTTTCCCAGCATCAGAGTCTTTTCCAGTGAGTCAACTCGTCGCTTGAGGTGGCCAAAGTGTTGCAGTTTCAGCTTTAGCATCAGTGCTTCCAATGTAGTACCTATTAGTAAATCTCAATTTGAGAGTGGTTTGCAAACTTCTACTATCTTCCAAATAGCCTTTTGAAAATATTCTGGAAATTTTCATTTCATTATCCTTTAACACACTTTGCAATTTGTTCAAAAGTACTGAATATATTATCTGTCGCATTGTCACATCACAACCTACACCTCAAGCTGATGTTTTTTTATATCAGATCAGTTCAGTCGCTCAGTCGTGTCCGACTCTCCGCGACCCCATGGATCATAGCACATCTGGCCTCCCTGTCCATCACCAACTCCAGGAGTTCCCTCAAACTCATGTCCACAGAGTCGGTGATGCCATCCAACCATCTCACTCTTGGTCGTCCCCTTCTCCTCCCGCCGCCAACATTTCCTAGCATCAGAGTCTTTTCCAGTGAGTCAACTCGTCGCATGAGGTGGCCAAAGTATTGGAGTTTCAACTTTAGCATCAGTCCTTCCAATGAACACCCAGGATTGATCTCCTTCAGAATGGACTGGTTGGGTCTCCTTGCAATCCAGGGGACTCTCAAGAGACTTCTCTAGCACCACTGTTCAAAAGCATCAATTCTTTGGCGATCCGCTTTCTTCACAGCCCAACCCTCCATCCGTACATGACCACAGGAAAAACCATTGCCTTGACTAGACGGACCTTGGTTGGCAAAGTAATGTCTCTGCATTTTAATAGGCTATCAAGGTTGGTCATAACTTTCCTTCCAAGGAGTAAGCGTCTTTTATTTTCGCGGCTGCAGTCAGCATCTGCAGTGATTTTGGAGCCCCCCCAAAAATAAAGTCTGACACTGTTTCCACTGTTTTTCCATTTATTTCCCATGAAGTGACGGGACCAGATGACATGATATTTGTTTTCTGAATGTTGAGCTGCAAGCCAACCTTTTCACTCTCCTCTTTCACTTTCATCAAGAGGCTTTTTCGCTCCTCTTCACTTTCTGCCATAAGGGTAGTGTCATCTGCATATCTGAGGTTATTGATATTTCTCCCAGCAATCTTGATTCCAGCTTGTGCTTCTTCCAGCCCAGCGTTCCTCATGATGTACACTGCATATAAGTTAAATAAGCAAGGCAACAATATACAGCCTTGACGTAGTCCTTTTCCTACTTGGAACCAGTCTGTTGTTCCATGTACAGTTCTGACTGTTCCTTCCTGACCTGCATACAGGTTTCTCAAGAGGCAGGTCAGGTGATTCGGTATTCCCATCTCTTTCAGAATGTTCCACAGTTTATTGTGATCCACAGAGTCAGAGGCTTTGGCATAATCAATGAAGCAGAAATCGATGCTCTTCTGGAACTCTCTTGCTTTCTCCATGATCCGGGGATGTTGACAATTTGTTCTCTGGTGCTTCTACGTTTTCTAAAACCTGCTTGAACATCTTGGAGTTCACGGTTCACACAATGCTGAAGCCTGGCTTGGAGAATATTGAGCATGACTTTACTAGCGTGTGAGATGAGTGCAACTGGTGCGGTCGTTTGAGCACTCATTGGCATTGCCTTTCTTTGGGACTGGAATAAAGACTGACCTTTTCCAGTCCTGTGGCCACTGCTGAGTTTTCCAAATATGCTGGCATATTGAGTGCAGCACTTTCTCAGCATCATCTTTCAAGATTTGGAATAGCTCAACTGGAATTCCATCACCTCCACTAGCTTTGTTCGTAGTGATGCTTTCTAAGGCCCACTTGACTTCACATTCCAAGATGTCTGGCTTTAGGTCAATGATGACGTTATCGTGACTATTTTGGTCGTGAAGATCTTTTTTGTACATTTCTTCTTTGTATTTTTGCCTCCTCTTCTTAATATCGTCTGCTTCTGTTATGTCCATACCATTTCTGTCCTTTATCAAGCCCATCTTTGCATGAAATGTTCCCTTGGAATCTCTAATTTTCTTGAAGAGATCTCTTGTCTTTCGCATTCTGTTGTTTTCCTCTATTTCTTTGCATTGATCACTGAGGAAGGCTTTCTTATCTCTCCTTCCTATTCTTTGGAACTCTGCATTCAGATGTTTATATCTTTCCTTTTCTCCTTTGCTTTTCACTTGTCTTCTTTTCACAGCTATTTGTAATGCCTCCTCAGACAGCCATTTTACTTTTTGCATTTCTTTTCCATGGGGATGGTCTTGGTCCCTGTCTCCTGTACAGTGTCACGAACCTCCGTCCAGAGTTCATCAGGCACTCTCTCTATCAGATCTAGTCCCTTAAATCTATTTTTCACTTCCACTGTATAATCGGCGTCTCCAGCAACGCAGACACGAGAGACGCCATCCCCGGCGCAACCGACCATGCAAAGAGGCGCGGCCGTGAGGAGGTACCCCAAGACTGAGGCCAGGGCCAGTGGACGAGAGGAGCTACCCCACCTCCAATAGGCCGTGGCTGCGCGGGCGCAGGAGGGCCGAGAGGAGCTACTCCACCTTCAAGGTCAGGAGGGGAGTCCTTGAGGAAATACCCCTCATCCAAGTTAAGCTGCAATGGCTGCACTTTCTTGGAGCAGCTGTGAAGAGATATCCCACGCCCAAGGTAAGAGAAATCCAGATAAGACGGTAGTTATTGCGAGGGGGCATCAGAGGGCAGAAACACTGAAATCATAATCACGGGAAACTAGTCGATCTGATCACATGGACCACAGCTGAATGTGGTCCACTGGAGAAGGGAATGGCAAACCACTTCAGTATACTTGCCTTGAGAACCCCATGAACGGTATCAAAGGGCAAATTGATAGGATACTGAATGAGGAATTCCCCAGGTCGGTAGGTGCCCAGTATGCTACTGGATATCAGTGGAGAAATAACTCTAGAAGAATGAAAGGATGGAGCAGAAGCAAAACCAATACCAATTTGTGGATGTGACCGGTGATAGAAGCAAGGTCTGGTGCTGTAAAGAGCAATATTGCATAGGAACCTGGAATGTTAGGTCCATAAATCAAGGCAAATTGGAAGTGGTCAAACAGGAGATGGAAAGAGTGAACATAGACATTCTAGGAATCAGTGAATTAAAATGGACTGGAATGGGTGAACTTAACTCAGATGACCATCATATCTACTACTGTGGGCAGGAATCCCTTAGAAGAAATGGAGGAGCCATCATGGTCAACAAAAGAGTCCGAAACACAGTACTTGAATGCAATCTTAAAAACGACAGAATGATTTCTGTTCGTTTCCAAGGCAATATTACAGTAATCCAGACCTATGCCCCAACCAGTAACGCTGAAGAAGCCGAAGTTGAACGGTTCTATGAAGACCTACAAGACCTTTTAGAACTAGCATCCAAAAAAGATGTCCTTTTCATTATAGGGGACTGGAATGCAAAAGGAGGAAGTCAAGAAACACCTGGAGTAACAGGCAAATTTGGCCTTGGAACACGGAATGAAGCAGGGCAAAGGCTAATAGAGTTTTGTCAAGAGAACGCACTGGTCATAGCAAACAGCCTCTTCCAATTCCAACACAAGGGAAGACTCTACACATGGACAACACCAGATGGTCAACACCGAAATCAGATTGATTATATTTTTTGCAGCCAAAGATGGAGAAGCTGTATAGAGTTAGAGAAAACAAGACCAGGAGCTGCCTGTGGCTCAGATTATGAATTCCTTATTGCCAAATTCAGACTTAAGTTGAAGAAAGTAGGGAAAACCTCTAGACCATTCACATATGACCTAAATCAAATCCCTTATGATTGTACAGTTTTCTATATAGACGGGACTAAAAATGTTAAAGCCTCATTCTGGTCTCTCGAAGAGTGAAACGTTCTTTATACTAAATCTCACTCTTCTCAACAAAATGAATTATATGCTCTCATTCAGGTTATTCACCTACATCCTTACCATATTAATATAGCTTATGATTTTTTATATTCAATATTTGTATTACAATCTATCGAAACTTCAATCATAAATTCTAATCAGTCTATTATTCAACATTTTATCCAACTACAATCTCTTATTAAGAACTGCACTTCCTCTACTCATATTACCCATATCCGAGCACATTCTTGTTTTCTGGCCCTGTGGCTCATGGCAACGAACAAGCTGATAAGCTTGTCGTTTTGCTGCTCCTGAAGAGCCACATGATCTATTTTGCAATAATGCTGGTTCATTCCACCAAATTTGGAAAATTCCATACTGCCTTGCTAAAGAAATTATTATTAGTTGCCCTACTTGAAGGCCCTTACATCTTCGATCTATTGCGCAAGGCATTAATGCTCAAAGATTACATCCTAACGAACTATGGCCAATGGGTGTAATGCATTGTCCTGAAATTTCTCGCTCTTCCTTATATGTCTCAATCGACACAAATTCCTTTTTAATATGGGTCACACCTCTTCAAGGTGAGGCTACACGACATGTTGTAGCCCACCTGTTAACTTGTTTTCCTATAATGGGAACACCTAGTTCTATAAAAACAGATTTAAAAAAAGCCCTGCCTATATTTCTTGGCAATTCAAACAATTCCTACAATCATTTTCTATTAAATATATTTCAAGCATCACTTATAATCCACAAACAATTCTTTTTTAAAACTGGAAACTGTAACATTTTATTATTATTTTTTTTAATCGGAGGCGAGTTACTTTACATTAATATATTGGTTGGTGTTGCCATACATTGACACGAATCTGCCCCGGGTGTACATGTGTTCCCTTTCTTGAACCCCCAGCCCACCTCCCTCTTCCCCATATCCTCCCTCCAGGTCATCCCCGTGCACCAGCCCCGAGCATCCTGTATCATGCCTCGAACCTGGACTGGTGATTCAGTTCAAATAATATACATGTTACAATGCCATTTTCCCAAATCATCCCACCATCACCCTCTCCCACAGAGTCCCAAAGACTGTTCTATACACTTATGTCTCTTTTGCTGTCTCGTATACAGGGTTTAGGCTACCATCTTTCTAAATTCCCTACATATGCATTGGTATACTGTATTGATGTTTTTCTTTCTGGCTTACTTCACTCTGTAAAATAGGCTCCAATTTCATCCACCTCATTGGAACTGACAAAAATGCATTTTTTTGATGGCTGAAAAATACTCCATTGTGTAGATGTACCAGAGCTTTCTGATCCATGCATCCGCAGATGGACATCTCGGTTGCTTCCATGTTCTCCCTATTATAAGCAGTGCTGCAATGAACATTGGAGTACATGTGTTTCTTTCATTTCTGGTTTCCTCAGTGTGTAAGACCAGGAGTGGATTGGCTGGATCATATATCAGTTCTATTTCCAGGTTTTTGAGGAATCTCCACAGTGTTCTCCATAGTGGCTGTACTAGTTTGCATTCCCTCCAACAGTGTAAGAGGGTTCCCTTTTCTCCACACCCCCTCCAGCATTTATTTGCATGTAGACTTTTGGATAGCAGCCATTCTGACTGGTGTGAAATGGTATCTCATTGTGGTTTTGATTTGCATTTCTCTGATTATGAGGAATATTGAGCATTTTTTCATGTGTTTGTTAGCCATCTGTTTGTCTTCTTTGGAGAAATGTCTGTTTAATTCTTTGGCCCATTTTTTTAATTGGGTCGTTTATTTTTCTGGAATTGAGCTGCAGGAGCTGCTTGTATATTTTGGAGATTAATTCTTTGTCAGTTGATTCAGCGGCTATTAATTTCTCCCAGTCTGAAGTCTGTGTTTATACCTTGCTTATAGTTTCCTTTGCTGTGCAGAATCTTTTCATTTTAATTAGGTCCCATTTGTTTATTTTTGCTTTTATTTCCAATATTCTGGGAAGTGGGTCTTGGAGGATCCTGCTGTGATTTATGTCAGAAAGTGTTTTGCCTACGTTCTCCTCTAGGAGTTTTAGAGTTTCTGGTCTTACATTTAGTTCTCTAATCCATTTTGCGTTTATTTTGGTGTTTGGTGTTAGGAAGTGTTCTAGTTTCATTCTTTTACAAGCGGCTGACCAGTTTAACCAGCACCACTTGTTAAATAGACTGTCTTTAATCCATTTTATTTTTTTTTTGCCTCCTTTGTCAAAGATAAGGTGTCCAAAGGTGTGTGGATTTATCTCTGGGCCTTCTATTTTGTTCCGTTGATCTATATTTCTGTCTTTATGAGAGTACCATATTATGTTGATGAATGTGGCTTTGTAGTAGAGCCTGAAGTCCGGCAGGTTAATTCCCCCAGTTCCATTCTTCTTCCTCAAGATTGCTTTGGCTCTTCGAGGTTTTTTGTATTTCTATACAAATTGTGAGATTATTTGTGCTAGTTCTGTGAAAAATATCGTTGGAAGCTTGATAGGGATTGCATTAAATGTATAAATTACTTTGGGTAGTATACTCATTTTTACTATATTTATTCTTCCAATCCAGGAACACGGCATATTTCTCCATCTATTAATGTCCTCTTTGATTACTTTCACTAGTGTTTTATAGTTTTCTATGTACAAGTCTTTTGTTTCCTTAGGTAGATATATTCCTAAGTATTTAATTCTTTTCGTTGCAACAAAGAATGGAATAGTTTCCATAATTTCTCTTTCTATTTTCTCATTAAGTGTATAGGAATGCAAGGGATTTCTGTCTGTTGCTTTTATATCCTGCAACTTTACTGTATTCACTGATTAGCTCTGGTAGTTTTCTGGTAGAGTCTTTAGGGTTTTCTGTGTAGAGGACCATGTCATCAGTGAACAGTGAAATTTTACTTCTTCTTTTCCAATTTGTATTCCTTTTATGTCTTTTTCTGCTCTGATTGCTGTAGCCAAAACTTCCAGAACTATGTTGAACGGTAGTGGTGATAGTGGGTACCCTTGTCTTGTTCCTGACTTTAGGGGAAATGCTTTCAGTTTTTCACCATTGAGGATAATGTTTTCTGTGGGTTTGTTATATATAGCTTTTATTATGTTGGGCTATGTCCCTTCTATTCCCACTTTCTGGAGGGTTTTATCATAAATGGATGTTGAATTTTGTCGAAGACTTTCTCTGCATCTACTGAGATAATCATATGATTTTTATTTTTCAGTTTGTTAATGTGGTGTATTACGTTGATTGATTTGCGGATATTGAAGAATGCTTGCATGCCTGGGATAAAGCCACTTGATCATAATGTATGATCTTCTTAATGTGCTGTTGGATTCTGATTGCTAGAATTTTGTTAAGGATTTTTGCATCTATGTTCATCAGTGATATTGGCCTGTAGTTTTCTTTTTTGTGGGATCTTTACCATGTTTTGGGATTAGGGTGATGGTGGCCTTATAGAATGAGTTTGGAAGTTTCCCTTCCTCAGCAATTTTCTGGAAGAGTTTGAGTAGAATAAGTGTTATCTCTTCTCTAAATTTTTGGTAGAATTCAGCTGTGGAGCCGTCTGGCCCTGGGCTTTTGTTTGCTGGAAGATTTCTGATTACAGCCTCTAATTCCATGCTTGTGATGGGTAGGCAGGCCGCCCTGCCTCCCTACCCATACCCCGCCTGCTGGAGGGTGGTGCGGGCATCTGTGCCGCTTCTCTGCTGAGAGTTTCCTCTGGGCACTTAGTCTGTGGGTTTTAATTATTTATTTCATTATTAATTAAATATTTATGTATGTATGCGTTTTTCTCCCAGTTCTGTGGCCCTCTGAAGTTCCAAGGCTTGCCACAGACACACCAGTGATTCCAGGTGTTTGGAACCTTATTTTTTTTTTTTTTCTTTCCTTTCTTTCTTTAAGCCTCCCTTCCTAGGACGGAGCTCCGTCCCTCCCTCTTTTGACTCTCTTTTTATCTTTTTTACTATTTCCTACCTCCTTTCGAAGATTATGGGCTCCTTTTCTGGGTGCCTGTTGTCCTCTGCCGGTATTCAGAAGTTGTTTTATGGGATTTAATCAGTGTTCTAATGTTCTTTTGCTGATTTTGTGGGGGAGAAAGTTGTCGCCCTGTCCTATTCCTCTGCCATCTTCCTGTGCTCCCTAAACTCTCCACAAGCACAAATTAAAAAAGTAAATATAGAGGGGGAATACACAGGATCATTTTTGTGTTCCTTATCCAGAGCAGACTTTCAGTTCAGTTCAGTTCAGTTCAGTTCATTTCAGTCGCTGGCTCAGTTGTTTCCGATTCTTTGTGACCCTATGAATCACAGCGCGTCAGGCCTCCCTGTCTATCTCCAACTACCTGAGTTCACTCCAGCCATGTCCATCAAGTCGGTGATGTCATCCAGCCATCTCATTCTCTGCTGTCCTCTTCTCCTCCTGCCCACAATGCCTCCCAGCATCAGGGTCTTTTCAGGTGAGTCAACTCTTCACATGAGGTGGCCAAAGTATTGGAGTTTCTGCTTCAGCATCAGTCCTTCCAATGAACACCCAGGACTGATCTCCTTTAGAATGGACTGGTTGTGTCTCCGTGCATTCAAGGGACTCTCAAGAGTCTTCACCACCACAGTTCAAAAGCATAAATTCTATGGCTACAAGCTTTCTTCACAGTCCAACTCTCACATCCATACATGACCACTGGAAAAACCATAGCCTTGATTTGAGGGACCTTGGTTGGCAAAGTCCTGTCCATGCTTTTTAATACGCTATCTAGATTCCAATGCAATATAATCTCTAATCTTAAAATTATCGTTAATGCAGCTTTGTTTGTTTTAAATTTTTTAAACTTATCGCAAGGAGATATTTTGACAAAAGCAGAAAACCGTTTCCTGGAACTGAAGGACACTTCTCTTCCTCTACCTATTTTGTATCAAGACGGGGTGACTAAACAGCGGATGTGGAAAATTAATATTACCAGGAAAGGGACACGCTTGTATTTCTCCAGATGGATCCAACGAAGTCATTTGGTTCCCTCTTCAGAAGATTCACCCAAGGAAGCTAAGACAGAGAGAAAAAGGTGAAATCCCCGGGAGGAGGAGATTTCAGTACAAGCCATGCCGGCTTTTAAACTTTCTAGGAAATGCCACACTCGACGTCATCGACCTCATCATCTCCCTACTTGGAGACAGATAAAAACTCTTATTAATCAACCTGAAAATCTGGGTTCTCAACAGGAAATGACCTGGGATTCTGAGAATATTTTTGTGGCTACAATTGCTTTCCTTGCTTTTGCTTTCCCCGCTCAGGCTGACTTGAATAATCACACTTATAGGGCTTATATACCTAAGCCCCAGTTATTGCAAGTTGTAGAATGGACAGATATAGGACCTGTCATATCCACTAATGACAGAGTACATACGCCTCCTCCTTGGAGATTGGAGGGGCCGGCTCCTCTCTTCCTGAGGAAGATGGAAGACTAATAAACATTTCTCTAGGCTATGAAATCCTTCCTTTGTGCATGGGCCCAGGAGAATTATGTATTAATGTTAGTCAACAAAAGTGGACTTTCATCCTGCTTCCAAAAAAGAATTTCAGTACATTGCTTAGACTGTTTACTACCCTGTCCCTTTATGAAAACCATGTCAACACTACCAAATCTTTTGGACCAGGACAAAAGTTGAAATGTAAGGGGTTTACGTATAAGGACTTTACATATATTCCTGTTTACTGGGATAGATGTCAAGCTAAATCAGGGAAATTAATGTTTTTGGCCAATTACACCATTGTTGATTGGGAACCCAATCATCTAACTGCTCAGATGATCTTAATAATACAATGTGTGATATGCTACTCAAGAAGAATGGAAGATTACCAATAGTTCAATGGAAAACTTCCATGACAAAGGACTCTTTGGCTGGATTGACAGTGAAAGGGCAACTCCTCGCCCTCGAATCATCCTCGATATATGAATTGGACCTGAACAACAGGACATTTGGAAACATGATGCACGTACTTAAAAACTTGGAACTTGGACTGGATATGCCACAGGGACCAGTCGTTGTCATAGTAACTCTTCCTTCCGTTATAATCATTCATATTTTATACAAGCTTCCATCCTCCTTCCTTTTGTTATAGCCATAGGGAACTCACAGTTTAATAAGACTTTATGTTCTGTCACTTGTACAGATTGCAAATTGTATACTTGTCTAAATTCCTTTAAAATAAATAAATCCCCTTTGAGTCTTCAATCCCGGTGTAGTCTCTGGTTACCAAGTAGATCTCCAAATACCCTGGGAAGAAGGTCCCATGGTAGGACTTGCCTCCCGGTTACTCTCTAAATTACTCCAATGATCTAAGCGATTCATTGGATGGCTAATTCTTGGCATTTTGGGATTAATAGCCGTTTGCATCACTGCTGCAGTTGCAGGCATTGCTTTACAAACCTCAATTCAAACCCAAAACTTTATTCAAATTTGGACTAAAGATGCTGATACTATGTGGGCCACCCAGGCTCAGATGGATGAGGATGTTCAGGGTAAAATACAAGAATTAAAATGAGGCATCCAGTGGGTCAGAGAACAATTAATACATTTCAAAAAGCAAGTATTATTAAAATGTGATTGAAGAGTTTTGCATTACTCCTGTTTGGTTCAACAATAGTGCTTACAACTGGGAACAAATCAAGTTTCATTTACAAGATACACATAATAATGCTCCTTAAATATACAATTGTTGCAAGAGAAAATCTTTGAAATCTTCTCTAAGAGTCTATCCTCTTCCAAAAATTTGGAAACCTTACTGATCAGCTAGCTGATCAATTATCTCGGTTAGTCACTTGAGGATGATTTCAAAGCATTACACTTCGTATTGGATCTGGAGCTATAAAGCTGATAATTATCATGGTCATTAGTATCTGTAGTATACAGATGCCTTTCAACTAAAATGTTCAAATAAACAGACTCAATTGGTCAGTGCCTTTTTCACAGAAGTATATGCAGTCACCCCCAATTATGAAAAAATAAAACAGGGAGAATCGCCAGGGGACGTTCAACTTTAAGGGATCCAATAGGTTTTCTTCCTTTGTGTAGCATTTCTCAAGGACTCTGTTTATTCTCAGTTACTGCAAAACAGGGACGAGCAGAGCTGCACGCAGTCCTCAGTACTGGGATCATGGGAGAGGACACCTGCTTGGATTCCCTTCAGTGTCTCCCTTCAGTGACCTTGAACGTAAAGGATTATCCATTTTGTTGCAACTGGTGGAATTTCATTATTTTTAATGGCAGAAGAGTAATTTTATTATAGTTATATAAACATGCGTTTCTGCAAAAAAAAAAAAAAAAAGCACGCTAGTTTCACTTGAGTCTTCTGTCCCCTGCATCCTTCTTCTTGTCAACTCCAGTCACCAGATCCGGGTTTACGAAGACCGTGACGTGGGTTTTGTTGAGTGATGACACCATCATGATTATCTGGTCATGAAGAGTATCTTTGTTGAGTTCTTCTGTGTATTCTTGACACCTTTTAATTGTTGCTGTTTCTGTTAGGTCTCCAATATTTCTGACCTTTGTGGTGCATTTCTTTATATGAAATATTCCCATGGTATCTTTAATTTTCTTGAAGTGATCTCTAGTCTATCTGATTCTATTGTTAGCCTCTCTTTCTTGGCATTGATCAATGAGGAACGTTTTCTTTTCTGCCCTACTTATTCTTCAATATTCTATATTCAAATAGGTATATCTTTCCCATTCTCATTTCACTTCCACTTCTCTCTCTCCTTTTTCTTTTTTTCTTATTCTCAGCTAGTGTAAGGTGTCTTTGAAAACCGTTTGCCCTTGTGCATTTCTTTGTCTTGGGGATAGTCTTCATTGCTGCTCCTGTACAATGTCACGAACCACTGCCCTTAGTTCTACAAGAACTCTATTAGATTTCCAATTATAATCAAAAGGGCTTTTATTTAGATCACACCAGAATGATCTAGGGATTTTCCCTACTTTTGTTGAAATCAGTCTGAATGTTTCAGTATGAGCTGATGATCTGAGCCTCAGTCAGCTCCCGGTTTGTTTTGGATGGCTACATTAAGCTTCTCCATCTTCAGCTGTAAAGCATATAATCAGTTTGATTTTGGTATTAACCGTCTTCTTGTGTGTATGTGTAGAGTCGTCTCATGTGTTGTTGGAAAAAGTTTCCTATGACAGTCCCTTGTCTTGGCAGAACAGTGTTAGACATTGCCCTGGTTCATTTTGTAGCCAACGGCCAAACTTGTCTATGACTCTAGCTATCTCTTGATGTCCTACTTTTGCATTCCAGTCCCCAATGGTGCAAATGATATCTTTATGGGTGCGTGTGTGTGTGTGTGTTAGTTCTAGAAGATCCTATTGGTAAACATAGAACCACTCAACTTCAGCTTCTCAGCGACCTTCAGCTCAATTTCTACTTCCACATTGCTGGTCAGGACATAGATTTGGATTATTGTGCTATTGCATAGTTTGTCTTGAGAATCAGCAGAGATCTTTCTGCATTCTTGAGAAGGCACCCAAGAACTGCATTTCGCACACTTTTGTTGACTGTGAGTGATACACCATTTCTTCTCTAGGGATTCTTGCCCACCGTGGTAGATAAAATGGTCATCTCAATTAAATTTGCCCATTCCAGTCAATTTTAATTCACTGATTCCTGAAAGGTTGATGTTCACCGTTGACATCCCCTGTTTGACGAATTCCAAGTTAATTTGAATCATGGACCTAACTTTCTAAGTTCCTATGCACTCTTGTTCTTTACAGAATGAGACTTTACTTCCATCACCAGTCACTACCACAGCTGGGTGTTTTTGGTTTGTTTTTTGTTTTTTGCTCTGGTTTCATCTCTTCATTACTTTTGGAGTTACTTCTCCACTGATTTCCAGAAGCATATTAGGACACCTACCAACCCGGGGAGTTCATCTTTCAGTGTCCATTCTGTTTGCCTTTTCATACTATTCATGGGGTTTCAAGGCAAAATACTGAAGCTGTGCCATTCACTTCTCCATTGGCCCACGTTTTCTCAGAACCCTCCATCATGACCCATCCATCCCGGATGGCCCTACAGAGTCTGACTCATAGTTTCATTGCATTAGACAAGACTGTGGTCCACTGCATCAGTTTGGTTAGTTTTCTGTGGTTGTGGTTTCCATTACGTCTGCCCTCTAACGGATAAGCATAGAAGGCTTATAGAAGCTTTCTGATGGGAGGGACAGACTGTGAGTGAACCTGAGTCTTGTTTAGATAGGTGGGGCCATGTTCAGTAAAGCTTTAATCCGATTTTCTGTTGCGGGGAGGGGTGGGGAGGGCTGTGTCCAGCCCTGCTGTTTGAACTGAGGACAAACTTTGGTATGAGAACTGTACTTGTGATCTTCTTCAAAAGGGCTTGTGCAAGCACTGATGTATTCAGTGCCCCTCATCCTCCTGCAGCCCACTCTCGGCCCACACTTACAGGCAAATCTGGCTCAGGATTTTGTGGGGACACTGCTCCTTATGCTTGGCTCCTGGTGCACACAAGATTTTGTTTGTGCCTTCCAACTGCTTCAGTTCTGTGGAAGTTCTGTAATCAAGTCCTCCAAAGTCAAATTTCCTGTGGGGTTCTCAATCCCTTTGCCAGACCCCCAGGTGAGGAATTGTGCAGTGCTCCTAGAACTTCCTTAACAGTACGAGAATTTCTTCGGCATATTTATTTTTCAATTTGTGGATGTCTGCTAGCTGGCTTTATTGTGGATTGAATGGAAAACTCCTCCAAGAGAGCATATGCCATAAACTGCATGACCCAGGTCTGTAGCAGCCAGAGACCCTCTCCCCTGTCAGGCTACTGCTGACCCATGCCTCTGCAGGAGACACTCAATCACTGAAAGACAGGTCTGACTCTGTGTCTGGAAGTCTCTGCGTATTTGTGCACAAAATGTTTTCTATGAGCCCTCTGAGTGTGGCTGGAAGGTATTGATTCTAAACACAAAGTCACCCCTCCTACAGTCTTCTTGGGATGTCTCCTTCCCCACTGGACATGGTGTACATCTTTTTGGTGGGACCTGACATTCTCTTGTCCATCATCATTCAGTAGCAAGCTGCAATTTTGGAGCTCTCTCAGGAAAAGATAAGTGAACACCCTTCTACTTGGCTATCTTTGCTCCCTCACAGGCACACACTGGCAAAGGGGAAAAATCATATACCCCACGGCTGCACTTTCTTCACCTTTCTACACCGCCAGTTATGCATGAGCACCTGGATGGATTGCATGCTCACACACGGTATGCTAGGATGCCTGTGGTTTCACAATGAAGGAGCCTACCTGATCATGTCATTTGTCTCACACGATGCTATTATTGGCCGCATCAGCGAGGGAGTTTGCTGCCTGATGGACTGGTCTGAGGCAGCAGTAGGCCAGGGCCTTCCTCTAACGTGTAAAAATTCTCCAGTGCAGTAGGCTATCTTTCTGTTCCTCCTCCTTCCAGCCTCTGTTCGTTTCGGAAGGACCTTGACCTCTTCACCGTCATGGATCCTGTTATAGCCATGCCCACCATTTCCACAGGATACCCCACTTCCCATAGACTAAAGGGTTCAAAGGCTATGCTTTAAAATACCCACACCATTGAATTTACACTGGGTGAGTTCTCAAAACTTCCCCATCTGCTTCCTGGTAGAAATACACACATCAACGTGGCACAAACTGTGAGCTTCTTTATGTCTCTTGAGGTAAACCCAGATTTATTGACCCAATTTTCCTCATTCCTGTGCTGAACAGGAGCACCTCAGAGATGCATGGGCCAGTCTTCCCCAGTCTGTGGACGCCTCGTGCCTCCTTCTGCTTCCTGCATGCCTCGTGAGTTCTCACCTTCATCTCTACGTCGGATGTGGTTGGACACACAACCACATACAGAAACACACACAAACACCGCCATGTCTACCCACGCATGTACACACAAATGTTCAAAGGCACAGAGAAACATAACAAACAGGGACCATAGGTGTTTCTGTAGCTGAAGAACCAGTGCTTCATTTCAAATTTAGAGAACTCCATATTTCTCCAAGGGAAGTTTCCATTCTGATCTCCAATATGAAATAAAGAGGAGTCCAACTTCCAAAGTGGAGAATTAACACCTATGATTGAATGCAGTCAATACAGAGCATTTAACATTTCATGGAAGAAATTCTGTTTCGATATAATTTGAGAAATATGACAAACTCTAAACTTGATGAAGAAAGAGTGGGCCCTGATTTTCATTTGTGCAAGAGAGATCATTCCAAATCCATACTGGATCTCGATATCTTCAGAAACCAGTGCCAAGATTTTCATATGAGAAATATACAGAACTCCAAATTAAATGCCAGAAAACCACATGTAGATTTTCATACATGAGTAATAGAGAATTCCATATATCACGTAAGAAAGATAGAATCCAGATTTTCATAGAGTGAAATAAAAAACACAATTATCATGGAGTAATACTATCACTATATTTGCATGTAAAAGTATAGGTAATGCTATACTTGAGTTAATTTAAGTTCAGTCTCTCGGTCATGTCCAACTCTTTGTGATCCCATGGACTGCAAATTACGACACTTCACTGTCCAACAGCAATTCCTGGAGCATTCTCAAACTCATGTCCATCGAGTCGGTGATGCCATTCAACCATCTTATCCTCTGTCATCCTCTTCTCCTCCTGGATTCAGTGTTTCCCAGGGTCTTTCCGATGAGACAATTATTTGCATTAGGTGGACAAAATTGGAGTTTAAGCTTCAGAATAAGTCCTTCCAATGAATATTCAGTACTGATTTCCTTTAACCTCCTTGCTGTCCAAGAGACACTAAAGAGTCTTCACCAACAACACAGTTTTAAAGCAACAATTCTACTGCTCTCAGTTGTCTTTAGAGTCCAAATCTCACATCCATAGACGACTACAAAAAAAAAAAAAAAAATCATAGCTTTGATTAAGAGGATATTTGCTCACAAAGCAATGTCTCTGCTTTTCAATATGTTGACTTGGCAGGTCATACCGTTCCTTCCAAGGAGCAAGAATCTTTTAATTTCATGGCTGCAGTCACCATCTGCAGTCATTTTGGAGCCCCACAACAAAATAAAGTCTCTCTGTGTTTCCACTGTTGCTCCATCAGTTTCCCAAGCAGAGATGGAACCAGTTGTAGTTATCTTCGTTTTCTGAATGTTGAGTTTTAAGTGAACACTGAACTCCCCTTTCTCTTTCACCAAGAGGCTCTTTAGTTGTTCTTCACTTTTGCCGCAAATGTAGTGCCATCTACCTTTCTGAGGTTATTGATATTTCTCACAGAAACCTTGATTCAAACTTTGCCTCATGCAGTCTGGAATTTAACATCTTGCACACCACCTAGAAGGTAACTAGGCAGGGTGACAATATGTAGCCTTGGCATAATTCTTTCCTGATTTGAAAGCACCCTGTTGTTCATGTCCAGTTCTAACTGTTGCTTCTTGACCTGGATACAGATTTCTCAGGAGGCAGGTCAAGTAGTCTGGTAATCCCATCCCTTTAAGAATTTTCCACAATTTACTGTGATCCACTTATGGCAGAAAGTGAAGAGGAATTCAAAAGCCTCTTGATGAAAGTGAGAGAGGAGAGTGAAAAGGTTGGCTTGAAGCTGAATATTCAGAAAGCAAAGATCATGGCATCTGGTCCCATCACTTCATGGGAAACAGATGGAAAAACAGTGGAAACAGTGTGAGACTTTGTTTTTGGGGGCTCCAAAATCACTGCAGATGTTGATTACAGCCAGGAAATTAAAAGACGCTTACTCCTTGGAAGGAAAGTTAGGACCAAGCTTGATAGTACATTAAAAAGAGACATTACTTTGCCAACAAAGGTCCGTCTAGTCAAGGCTATGGTTTTTCCCGTGGTCATGTATGGATATGAGAGTTGGAGTTGGACTGTGAAGAAAGCTGATAGCCGAAGAATTGATGCTTTTGAACTGTGGTGTTGGAGAAGACTCTTGAGAGTCCCTTGGACTGCAAGGAGATCCAACCACTGCATTCTAAAGGAGATCAATCCTGGGTGTTCATTGGAAGGAATGATGCTAAAGCTGAAACTGCAATACTTTGGCCACCACATGCGACGAGTTGACTCACTGGAAAAGACTCTGATGCTGGGAACGGTTGGCGGCGGGAGGAGAAGGGGACGACAGAGAATGAGATGGCTGGATGGCATACTCTGTGGGCATGAGTTTGAGTGAACTCCGGGTGTTGATGATGGACAGGGAGGCCTGGCGTGATGTGATTCAAGGGGTCGCGGAGAGTAGGACACTACTGAGCGACTGAACTGAACTGAACTGAACTGAACTGAACTGACAAAGCCTTTATACCAAAGGCTTTGGTATAAACAATGAAGCAGACATACACGTGTTTTTTTTTTTCTTTTTGTTTTTTTTTTCCTGGAGACCTCTTGATCTTTTGATGGGACCTCGGATTTTGGCAATCTGATCTCTGTTTCCTTTGCCTGTTCTAAATCCTCTTTGAAGTTCATGGCTCACGTACTGTTCAAGCCTCGCCTGGGTAATTTTTACTATTACTTTGCTACTATTTGAGTTAAGGCCATTGCGTGTTAGTGTGAACAGTTTATGGCATTGCCTTGCTTTGGAATGAAATAAAAACTGAAAGTTTCCAGTCCTGTGGCCACTGCTTCGTTTTCCAAATTCCTTGCATGCTGAGTGCAGCACTTTGAGACAATCATTTTTCAGGCTACGACATAGCTGAACTGGAATTCCCTCAGTTCTACTAGTTTTGTTCATAGTGAAGTTTCATAAGGATGGCTTGACTTCACATTACAAGAGGACTGGCTCTAGGTGAGTGATCACATCATCCAGGTTACTGACTCATGAAGATCCTGTTAAAATAGTTTTTCTGAGTAACCTTGCCACATCTTCTTAATATCTTCTGCTAAATTGAGGTCCATGCAATTTCTCTCCTTTATTTTGAGCATCTTTTCATGAAATGATTCCTTGGTATCTCTAATTTTCTTGACGAGGTCTCTAGTCTTTCCCATTCCATTATTTTCCTCTATTTCTTTCCACTGATCACTGAAGAAGTCTTTCTTATCACTCCTTCTTATTCCTTGAACCTTTGCATTCAGATTGTTATATCTTTAATTTTCTCCTTTGTTTTAGCTTCTTTTCTTTTCTCGTCTATTTGTAAGGCATCTACAGCAAACCATTTTGCCTTTTTGTATTTTTTTTTTTTGAGGAGGGTTTTGATCACTGCCTATTGTACAATGTCACAATCCTCTGTCAGTAGTTCATCAGGCATTCTTTGTATCAGATCTGATCCCTTGAATCTATTTGTCACTTTCACCGTGTCATCATAAGGGATTTGATGTAAGACATACCCGAATGTTCTAGTGGTTTTCCCTACGTTCTTCAAATTAACTCTTGATTTGGCAATAAGGAGTTCAAGATCTGAGGCACTGTCCACTCCCAGTCTTGCTTTGCCTACTCTACAGATCTCCTGCATCTTTGGCTGTGAAGGAAAAATCAATCTGATTTCAGTTTTAACCATATGATGAGGAACATTTGTAGTATCCTCTCGTGTTCCCAGAAGAGGATGTTGCTATGAGCAGTGTGTTCTCTTGGCAAATCTCTGTTAGCCTTTGGAAGACTTCATTCTGTACTCAAAGGCCAAATTTGCCTTTTACCCCCAGATATCTCTTGACTTCTTACTTTTGCATTCCATTCCCCTGTGATGGAAAGGTCATCTTTCCTGTCTGTTAGTTCTACAAATTCTTGTAGGTCTTCATAGAATTGTTCCATTATAGCTACTTTAGCATTACTGGTCAGGGCACAGACTTGGATTACTGTGCTATTGAATGGGTTCCCTTGGAAAGAAACAGAGATCATTCTGTCATTTTTCAGATTGTCACCAAATACTACATTCCAGACTCTTTTTTTTTTTACTATGATGGCTACTCCATTTCTTCTGAGGGATTCTTTCCCACTGTAGTAGACATAATGGTCATCTGAGTTAAATTCATCCATTCCCGTCCATTTTAGTTCACTGATTCCTAAAATGTCAATGTTCATTCACTCTTGACATTGCCGTTTTGACCCCTTCCTATTTACCTTGATTCGTGGACCTAACTTTTAAAGTTCCTATGCAATCTTGCTCTTTACAGCATCGGGGTGTTCTTCCATCACTAGTCACATCTGCAAGTGGGAATTTGTTTTTGCTTTGGCTCCATCGCTTCATTCTTTTTGGAGTTTCTTCTGCCCTGATCTCCTATATCATATTGGGCAGCTATCAACCTTGGAATTTGTCTTTCAGTATGCTATATTTTGCCTTTACATGTTGCTCATGGAGTTCTTCAGGCAGGAACACTGACGAGGTTTTCCATTCCCTTCTCCAAGGACCACGATTCGTCAGAGCCCATTACCATCACCCGTCCATCATGGGTGGCCCTACAAGCATGACACATAGTTTCACTGAGTGAGTTAGACAAGGCTGTGTCCCATGTGATCAGTTTGGTTAGCTTTCTGAGATTATGGTTTTCATTCGATCTGCCTTCTGACAGATAAGGTCAAGAGGTTGTGGAAGCTTCCTGATGGGGAAGACTGACTAAGGGAAACAGGTTCTTGTTCTGATGGGTAGGGCCATGCCAGTTCAGTGGCTCAGTCATTGACAAATCTTTGTGGCCCTATGCACTGCAGCATGCCAGTCCGCCCTGTCCATCACTAACTCATCGAGTTTACACAAAGTCATGTTCATTAAGTCAGTGATGCTCTCCAATCATCCCATCTTCTGTCTACTGTTATCCTCCCACCTTGAATTTTTCCGAGCATCAGGGTCTTTTCCAATGAGTCAGTTCTTTACACCCCGTGACCAAAGTGTTGGAGTTTCAGCTTCAGCACCAGTCCTTCCAATGAATATTCCGGACTGATTTCCTTTAGGATGTACTGCTTTGATCTCCTTGCCCTCCAAAAGACTCTCAAGCCTCTTCTCCAACATCATAGTACAAAAGTATCAATTCTTTGGTGCTCAGCTTTCTTTAGAGTGCAAATCTCCCATCCATACATGACTACTGGAAAAACCATAACTTTGACTAGACAGAAATATTTTGGAAAGTAATCTCTCTGATGTTTGATATGCTGTCTAGTTTGGTCATATTTTTCTTACAAAGAGAAAGCATCTTTTATTTTTATGGCTGCATTCCCAATCTCCTGTGATTTTGATTACAGTTCCATTCCCCAAACCGCACCACTGGCAAAAAAAAAAAAAAAAAAAAAAAATAGTCTCACATTCTTTCCATTGTTTCCCCTTCTATTTGCCATGAAGTGATGGGACCGGTTGACATCATCATTGTTTTCTGAATTTTGATTTTTATGTCATCTATTTCAGTCTCCACTTTCACTTTCATCAAGGGGCTCTTTTGTTCATCTTCCCTTTCTGCCATAAATATGGTGCCATCACCAGCTAAGAGATTATTGATATTTCACCTGTCTATCTTGATTCCAGTGTGTGCTTATTCAACCAGGCCTTTCACATGATGTAATCTGCACATAATTTAAATAAGCAGCATGTCAGCATACAGCCTTGACATACTCCTTTCCCACTGGATTCAGATTGCTGTTCCATTTCCAGTTCTAACTGTTGCGACTTGACCTGCATACGAATTTTTCAGGAGGCAGGGCAGGTTGTCTGGTATTATCACCTCTCGATAAATTTTCCATAGTTTGTTGTGACCCATAGTCAAAGGCTTTGGTGTAGTCAACGATGCAGAAGTAGACTTTTTTCTTCTGGAACTCTCTTCCTGTGTTGCTGATCCAAAGGCTATTGACAATTTGATATCTGGATCCTCTGCCTTTTAAAAATCAAGCTTGAACACCTGGAAGTTCATGGTTTACGTACTGTTGAAGCCTGGTTTGGAGAATTTCAATCATTATTGTGCTCGTGTGTAAGACGATTGCATTTGTGTGGTAGTGTGAAAATTCTTTGGCACTGGCTTTCTTTAAGATTGAAATGAAAACTGACCTCCTTGTATAATTATGGATCATTAATATGTGTATATTAAAAAAAAATCCCAATATTCAATTATGTTTATTGTCCATTTAGTTTTTAAAGTAAATTATGAAAAAGGAGTAAAGAAGAAAAAAGAATTCTGCATGGTGTTCTCTGATGACCTAAATGTGAAGGAAGTCTGAAAATTCAGGGATTCATGTACACATAAGTGTCCTTCATTTTGACATAGTAGAAAAAATCTAAGATAAGATTGTATAATTTTTATAAAACAAGATTGCTTAATGCAATATTACAAGTCAACTGTACCTCAAGCAGTGAAGAAATAAATGGTTCCACCATTTGCAATATTTTGGTCCTTGAGAACATGACGGTAAATAAAATATTTCAGTTACAATGTGACAGAAACTTTAATCACGTGATGGTGTTTGTAAAAATATCTGAATTTTTAAAAAGTGAGTTAAAAGTGGTTATCAGAGCCTGTTCAAAATGGACCATGATTGTTCAAGTTACCAACTTGTATCGTAGGTCAAATATTTCTTCAAGAAAGGTGTCTAATAGAGACAGGACGGACATAAATCTGCAGATCTTAGCTCAAGATTATTAGTGAAGTTGGAAGTACAACTGCAACCACAGTCACACGTTCAATGGAGTGCAGTGGAATATACATTGCTCCCATTCTCAGGGCCCTCTAGGCCTTCTACCCTAGGGCTGGGTAGTGAAAGGCAGAGTTTCTGGACAGGCAAAAACTATGCATTGCAGAGGCACAGTTCCCTTGATGGAGCCATTCACTGGCCTCCACCAGTGTTCGAAGAAGTAGCCACACGTCCGATGCTCCCCTCCATGACCTAATGGCTGTGGCAAACGGTAGGGGTAACAGTCTATGACACCCAGCCCCCTTTTGGATAGTATGAGGAGACCGAGGACCAACTGTGTTTCGGGCACCTGACTCCCTCATTAAAATGACTGGACAAAGTATGAGAACCTTGGAAATAGAAGGACACAGAGAACAGACAGCTTCCCCTTCAGCTGGGACTGGGCACTGATGGGAGAACCAAGACCAGACGTTCAGATCTAGCCTACGCCCAGACAGGATAACCACCCTTCAGAGGGAAACCCTCCTTCTAACCAGGCTGTTGGATGATGAAAGTCGTTTTAGGATATTTCCTTTCAGAATACGGATTGATATTTTCTTCAGTACAGGTTTACAGAGGCAGTATTACTTGACTGTGACCTTACCTCAATAGCAGAAGTAAGAGAACCTGACAGCAAGATATTTGCAACACCTTATCACAACCCTCACTTACCTTTCCTCTAAGTGAGTTGGGATTGAGGAGTTTGGTGTAATTAAAGGAATAAGCCACATATCTTGCATTATTGTGCAATGAAAACCTCTAGTATGTAAACGTCAATCTTTGAAAATATCTTAGCCTAATAATATTGGGTATTTTTAGCAGTAACATCTATGTCTCACTTCTGTGGATGAGAGAGTGCCTCATTTCAAAACCACATTCTATCATGTGTACATGAGAAGTTTATCCTTTTCCAGTATAAAACAAATTAACTGGTGCACTGGGATGAACTAGAGGTATGGGATGCGGAGGGAGTTGGAGGGGGGTCTAGATGGGGAACCTATGTACACCCGGGGTGGATTCATGTCAATGTATGGCAAAACCAATACATTGGAAAGTAATCAGCCTCCAATTCAAATAAATACATTTAAAATAATAATAGTAATAAAAACAAATTAGCAAACACTGATGGCTACCCCAATGATCAAGTTAATTAAGGACCAGATTGCTGTGACAGATGTCATCAGGTCTATTTGAAGAATACTTATAACTTTGAAAATATTGTAATGAACTGACTTCCAAGTAGAAATATATAATATATATATATGTATATATATATATATATATATATATAATATATATATACATATATATATATGTGTGTGTGTGTGTGTGTGTATTTTGACTTTACAACAATTTTGTAGTTCGTATATGTGCATCACAGTTTGCTTTAATACTTATACAAAATAAATATTTTTCTTTCCCTAATGTCTTTATGTTGAGGATATGGAGGTTGGCAAGAAACTCTGAATCTTGTTCACAGTTGAATTAGTCCCCAAAACCCCATTTTTCTTGACAATCTGCTTTCTGAATTGGGTAGATCTGATTAGTGGGGGGAACACTCAGAGACAGATTAGTATACCACAGTAACAAGTGAAAAGAAGAAAATCAATATCGTAGAATAATTTTGTCCTCTCAAAATGTGTACTTTGAAGACGATGGCATCACCGACTCGATGGACATGAGTTTGAGTGAACTCTGGGAGTTGGTGAAGGACAGGGAGGCCTGGCGTGCTGTGATTCATGGGGTCACAGATAGTCGGACATGACTGAACGACTGAACTGAACTCACTGTACCTTGTACAGAGTCAAAATTGTGAGCAATGTATAATTGCTTTCTGAACCTTTTTGCCAATAGGGTTTTTAGGTAGATATTTTGATACACAGGACTGGGTTTTTACAAGGAAAGGAGAGCAGACACAGAAAACACAGAGACATTAATATGTGGAGACAAAGCCATGTGAAGATGTTTTATCATCCAAAAGAGGCCTCAGAAGAAAGAAAATCTTGTAACCCTTTGATTACTGGCTAGATCCCTGGAAGTATGAGAAAATCTTTATTGAAGCTACCTGCTATATGGCATGCTGTTACAGCAAACCTTGAAAAGACATACACCACTACCTCTTGAAAATAAGCTTTAAAGTTCAAAAGAAGCCTACAGTTCATACCCAGGTTCTCAAAGAAAGGAAACTGTTAAAGAACTCTCTGACCCATAAACTGATAATGTTTTCAGAATTTTAATGGGAAAAACCCCATTCTCCATTGCAAAGAGAAGTACAAAGTACTTAGGAATAAATTTACCTAAAGAAACAAAAGACCTGTATTTATATATAGAAAACTAAAACACTGCAGAAATAAAGATAATAGAAACAGACCGAGAAATATGTCAGCTTCTTAGATCAGAAGAATCAATATGTGAAAATGAATGTTGTCGTTTCCACAGAACAAGAACAAACAATTTCAACCTCTAAAAGTTAAAGCAATCTTGAAAAAGAAGAATGGAAATAGTGGGATCAACCTGCCTGACTTCAGGTCATACTACAAAGCTACAGTCATCAAGAAAGTAAGGTACTGGCACAAGACAAAAATATAGATTAATGGAACAATATAGAAAGCTCAGAGATATATCCACACACATATGGACACTTTATCTTTGACAAAGGAGGCAGAAATATATAACGGAGGAGAGAAACCACTTTAAAAAGCAGTGCTGGAGAAAATGGTCAACAACTGTAAAAAGAATGTGCTAAAACACATTCTACCACCCTATACAACAATTCACTTAAAACGGATTAAAGATATAAACGTAAGTCTAGAAACTATATAACTCTCAGAGGAAAACGTAGGTAGAACAGACTGTAACACAAATCACAGCATGATTCTCTGTGGCCCCCCTGAGTGATGGAAATAAAAACTAAAACAAACATGGGACCTCATTAAGCTTGAAAGTTTTACACAATGAAGGAAACAATATGCAAGGTGAAAAGGCAGCCTTACCAATGGGAGAAAATAAGAGTAAAGAAAGTAACTGAAAACAAAGTAATCTCCAAAATACACAAGTAGCTCATGCAGTTCAATACCAGAAAAATAAGCAATCCATCAAAAAGTGGCACAAAGAATTAAAGAGATTTCTCCAAAGGAGACATACAGATGTCTAACAAACACAGGAAAATCTGCTCAACATCACTCATTATCAGAGAAACGCAAATCACTACTACAGTGAGGTACCGTTTCACACGGGTCTAAAGCTACCATCAAAAACTACCATCAAAAAACTCTACAAGCCAGCAATGCTGGAGAGGGAGCAGAGAAAGGGAACCTTCTTACATTGTTGGTGGGAAGGCACTATGGAGGACAGTGTGGAGGTTTCTTACAAAAAAAAAAAAAAAAAGGAAATAGAATTACCATGAGACACAGTGATCCCACTTCTGGGCATACACACCAAGAAAACTAGAATTTAATGAGACATATGTACTCCAATGTTCATTGGAGCACTATTGACAATAGCTTGGACTTTTGAAACAACCTTGATGTCCGGTTCGAAGATGAATGGTTAAGGATGATGCTGTCTATATACACAATGGAATATTCAGCTATTAAAAAAGGGACACGTTTGAGTCAGTGCTAAGAGGTGGATGAAACTGGAACCTACTATACAGAGGGAAGCAGGCCAGAATGAGAAACACCAATGCAGTATACGAAACCTTATATATGAAATTTAGAAAGAGGTAACAACGATGCTATAAGCGAGACAATGAAAGTGATACAGATATAAAGAAAAGAATTTGGGACTCTGTGGGAGAAGGCGAGGGTGGGATGCTAGGAAAGAATAACATTGAAACATGAAACATTGAAACATGTAACATTGAAACATGTATATTATCGTATGGAGAACAGACAACCAGTTGAAGGTCGTTGAATGAAGCAAGGCATGCAAAACTGGTGCTGCGGGACAACCGAGAAGGATGAGTCCATGAAATAGGTGACTGACATAATAGTGTGGAGGAAGCTCTGATGAGAATTCAGTAACCATGAAAGAAGTTCACTTGTCTTACAGGAAAAGAAAAAGTCTCTTTTTCTCCTTGTTAGCTCTCATTAACTCTATCCACTCGTCAATACCCAGCCTAGCGGGGATGAACCAGTTTGATGTCAAATCTAAACCGGACATTCCAACTTCTACCTTAGGTTCATGACATGAATGCTTATGACTTCATCGTCATCCACTTTTCTTTTACTGTAGCAATGAGTAGTCTAACCCACTGTGACTGAGGCCTTCAAGTATGTCACTGTGGAGCCCATCCTTTCTTCTTCCTAACATCATCTCCATGTTCCCCTGAGCATCAGGTACCTCCATAAGTACTTCTTAGCTGTTGCTCATGAAGGCAACTGAACAACCCTCATGACCTCTTATCAATCTCATTAAAGTGTGAAATAGACAAATATGCTAAAAAGACCTGGAAAACTTCCCTAATACTGAGAACGCCTTCAGAAAAGGGAGTCCCAGCCTTCCTGATAAATTCTTGGTAAAGGTCCTGTAACTTGTGGGAAAGAATATAAAGAATATGCTCACTCTTGCTATGGAAAGAAGTGGGTAATACGATGGAATTAATAAGTCCTTTCACATGTGACATAAAAAATGATGAGACAGCATGGGAAAGACAGACACAAAGCCACATATATGTGGGGTGAAAGTTCTTGGGTTTTTTTCTCTCTACGACAGACCTGTTAAATGCATAAAGCAGCCTGCTCCTAGAAAGGAAGAGGTATATGTTGGTATCAAGATTATCATTTCCTCTCAGTTCCATATCTTTCCATTGTGATCCTTACTAGTCCAGACAAGTAAAACTTAAATTAGAGTTTATCATTCCAAAATAGGAAATGAAACATCCCAGTGGACCAGATTCTCTAAAGTCAAAACAGTGTCTTTATTTCGTATACTAGGAAAGAAGTTTCAATTCTTGGATGGTAAAGAAGAAGCATAAGACTCTCCTCATAGGATATGTTTTTGTTTCCTTCTTGGTCATCTTTCTTCTTTCTTTGAAGGTAAAAGACAGGCAGTGAACTTTAATACAGTCACAGAGATAATTTAGAAAAATGTTAAGCCCTTCAGTGTGAGCGACACAAAGTCCTATGAGATAATAAATAAACACAATTGCATCTCACACTAAGATACATGTTTGTTTATATGTTCAGTCTTGTCCAACTCTTTGCAACCAAAGGAAATGGAGAACACCAGGCTCCTCTGCTCATGGGATTTACCAGGCAAGATAGTTGCTTCCTGTGGCCATTTCCTACTCCACTGTTAGATGTATGGAATGAATGAAAATATTACCCATGAATTTTCTTGCATCTCTTTCAAGACAAAATAAATTATACAGGCTCTTTGCTCGAGTGAATCTTTCCGAAATTCCAAAGATGCAATTGGGAATGAGAAATGGTTAAAATATTGTGGACGCTCATGATCACAGCAAGGCTGATACAAATTAAAGGAAAAGGTAAACCTCGAAACCTGACCTACCTTAGAATTTAGTGAAGCTCAATTTTTGTTAAACATATACCAACAAAAGTTTCCTTCTTTATGTCCTTTTAACAGCTAAAGATGGAGAAATAGGTAAATAGATGGAGTAGAGCTCAGAGAAGTGGGACAGAAATCTCTGTATATGACCCAGACGGTTTTCAAGGGTTTCACCTTTGTTTGCTTGCCTGTTTGCTTGTTTGATTTTAAAGAACTCATTTCCCAGAACTTCATAGAAACTGAAGATCTTGTGTCACCTTGGTGTTGGCGGGAACCATGACCACGAGCAAGTGGCACTGGTTTTCCCTCAGGGCTCCAGGTATAAATCACTATGTCCAGTGCTTAAGTTCTCCGTAAGAGAAGCCACAAATCTAATATCCGAAATCGGTGGGATCATGAAAATAACAAGAGAGCTCCAGGAACAAACAAACAAATAAACATATTCTTCTACTTCGTTGTTTATAACAAAGGTTTTGACTGCGTGGATCACAACAAATGCTGGAAAATTCTTAAAGTGATAGGAACACCAGATCACCTGACCCGCCTCCTAAAATATCTGTATGCAGACCAAGAAGCACCAGTTAGGACTGGATGGAAAACAACAGACTGCTTCCAATTAGAGAAAGGATTATGACAAGGCTGCTTATTTAAATTCTATGTATTGTTCACTTCAGTCACTCAGTCATATCCGACTCTTTGTGACCCATTAACCGCAGCACGCCAGGCCTCCTTGTCCATTACCAACTCCTTGGGTTTACACAAACTCATGTCCATTGAGTTGGTGATGCTATCCAATCATCTCATCCTCTGTCATCCCTTTCTCTTCCTGCCCTCAATATTTCGTAGCAACAGGAAATTCCCCAGAGAGTCACTTAATCACATCAGGTGGCCAAAGTATTGCAATTTCATCTTCGACATCAATCACTCCAATGAACACCCAGGACTGATCTCCATTAGGATGGACTGGTTGGAGCTCCCTGCAGTCCAAGCGACTCCCAAGAGTCTTCGCCTCCCCTACAGTTCAAAAGCATCAATTCTTCAGCGCTCAGATTTCTTTAAAGTCCAACTCTCACATCCATACATGCCCACTGGAGAAACCATAGTCTTTACCAGACGGACCTTTGTTGGCAAAGTAATGCCTCTGCTTTTTAATATGCTGACTAGGCTGGTCATAACTTTCCTTTGAAGTAATAAGTGTCTTTTAATTTTATGGCTGCAATCACCATTGGAGCCTAAGAAATAGTCAGCGACGGTTTTCACTGTTTCCCCACCTATTTGTCATAGAGCGATGGGACCAGATACCATGATCTTAGTTTTCTGAATGTTGAGCTTTAAGCGAACTTTTTCACTATCCTCTTTCACTGTCATCAAGAGGTTCTTTAGTTATTTTTCACTTTTTGCCGAAAGGGCGGTGTCGTTGGCATATCTGACGTTGTTGATATTTCTCCCAGAAACCTTGATTCCAGCTTGTGCTTCCTCCAGCACAGCACTTCTCATGATGTACTCTGCATATAAGTTAAATAAGCAAGGTGATAACATACAGCCTTGACTTACTCCTTTTCCTATTTTGAACCAGTCTGTTGTTCCATGACCAGTTCTAACTGTTGTTTCATGATCTGCATATAGGTTTCTCAAGAGGCAGGTCAGGTGGTCCGGTATTCCCATCTCTTTCAAATTTTCCGCCATTTATACTGATCCACCCAGTCAAAGGCTTTGGCATAGTCAATAAAGAAGACAGAGATGCTTTTCTGGAGCTCTCTTCTGGATGTTGGCAATTTGATCTCCGGTTCCTCTGCCATTTTTAAAACCAGCTTGAACATCTGGAAGTTCACAGTTCATGTATTGCTGAAGCTTAGCTTCGAGAATATAGAGCATTATTTTACTAGCATTTGAGATGAGTGCAATTGTGCGGTAGTTTGCACATTCTATGGCATTGCCTTTCTTTGGGATTGAAATTAATATTGCTCTTTTCCACTCCTGTGGCCACTGCTGAATTTTCCAAATTAGCTGGCCTATTGAGTGCAGCACTTTTAAAGCATCATCTTTCAGGATTTGAAAAAGCTCAACTGACATCCAAACACCTACACTAGCTTCGTTCGTAGTGATGCTTCCTAAGGCCCACTTGACTTCACATTCCAAGAAGTCTGGCTCTAGGTGAGTGATCACACCATCGTGATTATCTGGGTCGTGAAGATCTTTTTTCTACAGTTCTTCTGTGTATTCTTACCATCTCTTCTTTATATTTTCTGTTTCAGTTAGAACCCTACCGTTTCTGTGCTTTTTTAAGTCCATCTTTGCATGAAATGTTCTCGTGGGATCTCCAATGTTCTTGGAGTGATCTCTCGTCTTTCGCATTCCATTGTTTCCCTTCTTTTTTTGTACTGATCCCTGAGGAAGGCTTTTTTTTTCTCTCCTTGCTTTTCCTTAGAAATCTGCATTCAAATGTATATATCTTTCCTTTTCTCTTTTGCTTTTTGTCTCCCTTGTTTTCAAAGCTATTTGTAAGGCCTCCTCAGATAGCCATTCATTTTTTGCCTTTCTTTTCCTGGGGATGGTCATGATCCCTGTCTCCTGTACAATGTCCGGTACCTCCATCCATAGCCCATCAGGCACTCTGTCAATCAAATCTAGTCCCTTAAATGTATTTTGCACTTCCAGTGTATAGTCATAAGGGATTAGATTTAGGTCATACCTGAATGATATAGTGGTTTTCTCCATTTTCTTCAACTTCTGTCTGAATTTGGCAATATGGAGTTCAGGATCTGAACCACAGTCATCTTCCTGTCTTCTTTTTGCTAAATGTATAGAGCTTCTCTATTTTGGCTGTCAAGAACATTATCAATCTGATTTCAGTGTCGACCATCTGGTGATGTCCATGTGTAGAGTCTTCTCTTGTGTTGTTGGAAGAGGGTGTTTACTTGACCCGTGCGTTCTCTTGGCAGAACTCAATTAGCCGTTGCCCTGTTTCATTCTGTATTCCAAGGCCAATTTGCCTGGTACTCCATGTGTTTCTAGAATTCCTACTTCTACTTTCCAGTCCCCTATAATGAAGAGGACCTCGTTTTTGGGTGTTAGTTTTAGAAGGTCTTGTAGGTCTTCATAGAATTTTCAACTTCAGCGTCTTCAGTGTTACTGATAAGAGCAGAGATTTGGATTATTATGACAGTAAATCCTTTGCCTTGGAAAAGAACAGAGATCATTCTCTCATTTTTGAGACTGCACCCAAGTATCGCATTTTGGACTCTTTTGTTGACTATGATGGCTACTCCATTTCTTCAAAGGGATTCCTGCCCACAGTAACAGATTCTCCCATTCCATCTTAGTTCACCGATTCCTAGAATGCCAATGTTCACTCTTGTCATCTCCTGTTTGACACTTCCAATTTGCCTTGACTCATGGACCTAAAATTCCACGTTTCTATGCAGTATTGTTCTTAATAGCATCAAACCCTGCTTCCATCACCAGTCCCATTCACAACTGGTTACTGATTTTGCTCTGGATCAATTGCTTCATTATTTCTGGAGTTATTTCTCCTCTGACCTCTAGAAGCATATTGGGCACCTACCGAAATCTTTCAGTGTCCTCTCTTTCTGTTTTCATGGATATCATGGGGTAATCAAAGCAAAATACCGAAGTGCTTTTCAATTGCCTATGACAGTGGACCATATTCTTCCAATCAGGTGAAGAGTTGTCATCAGGTAAAAGAAAATTTCTTCTTGGAGAAAACTCTATTGCAAATCTAGACATTGTATTTAGCAGAGACATTCACCTTGGTAACAAAGGCCTCCACTTCACACGCCCCTGTTTTTCATCCCGTAGTCATGTGCAGATGTGAGAGCTGGAATATAAAGAAAACTGAGAAAAGGAGAAATGATGGCTTTCAACTGTGCCGCTGCCGAAGACTCTTCAGTTCAGCTCAGTCACTTAGTCGGGTCTGACTCCTTGTGACCCCATGAATCACATCACACCATGCCTCCCTGTTCATCACCAAATCCCGGAGTTCACTCAAACTCATGTCCACAGAGTCGGTGATGCCATCCAGCCATCTCATTCTCCGTCGTCCCCTTCTCCTCCCGCCCCCAAACTTTCCCAGCATCAGAGTCTTTTCCAGTGAGTCAACTCGTCGCATGAGGTGGCCAAAGTATTGCAGTTTCAGCTTTAGCATCAGTCCTTGCAATGAACACCCAGGATTGATCTCCTTTAGAATGGACTGGTGGGATCTCCTTGCAGTCTAAGGGACTCGCAAGACTCTTCTTCAATACCACAGTTCAAAAGCATCAATTCTTTGGTGATCGGCTTTCTTCACAGTCCTAGTCTCACATCCATACATGACCACGGGTAAAACCATAGCCTTGACTAGACGGACCTTGGTTGGCAAAGTAATGCCTCTGCTTTTTAATATACCATCAAGGTTGGTCATAACTTTCCTTCCAAGGAGTAAGCGTCTTTAAATTTCATGGCTGCAATCAGCATCCGCAGTGATTTTGGAGCCCAAAAAATAAAGTCTGACACTGTTTCCACTGTTTTTCCATCTATTTCCCATGAAGTGATGGGACCAGATGCCATGATCTTTGTTTTTTTAACCTCGAGCTTCAAGCCAACCTTTTCACTCTCCTCCTTCATTTTCATCAAGAGGCTTTTTAGTTCCTCTTCACTTTCTGCCATAAGGTTAGTGTCATCTGCATATCTGAGGTTATTGATATTTCTCCCAGCAATTTTGATTCCAGCTTGTCCTACTTCCAGCCCAGTGTTCCTCATGATGTACTCGGCATATAAGTTAAATGAGCAAGGTGACAATATGCAGCCTTGACGTACTCCTTTTCCTGTTTGAAACCGGTCTGTTGTTCCATGTAAAATTCTGACTGTTGCTTCTTTACTTGCATACAGGTTTCTCAAGAGGCAGGTAAGGTGGTCTGGTATTCCCGTCTCTTAGAACTTTCCACAGTTTATTGTAGTCCACACAGCCGAATGTCGTCCAGTGGAAAAGGGAATGGCAAATCACTTCAGTATGCTTGCCTTGAGAGTCCAATGAACAGTATCAAAGGGAAAAATGATAGGATACTGAATGAGGAATTCCCCAGGTCGGTAGGTGCCCAGTATGGTACTGGATATCAGTGGAGAAATAACTCTAGAAGGAATAAAGGGATGGAGAAAAAGCAAAAGCAATACTCATTTGTGGATGTTACCGGTGATAGAAGCAAGGTCCGGTGCTGTAAAGAGCAATATTGCATAGGAACCTGGAATGTTAGGACCATGAATCAAGGCAAATTGGAAGTGGTCAAACAGGAGATGGCAAGAGTGAACATAAACATTCTAGGAATCAGTGAACTAAAATGGACTGGAATGGGTGAATTTAACTCAGATGACCATCATATCTACTTCAGAGGTCAGGAATTCTTTAGAAGAAATGGACTAGCCGTCATGGTCAACAAAAGAGTCCGAAATGCAGTACTTGGATGCAACCTTAAAAATGACAGAATGATTTCTGTTCGTTTCCAAGAAAACCATTCAATATTACAGTAACCCAGGCCTATGCTCCAACCAGTAACGCTGAAGAAGCCGAAATTGAACGGTTCTATGAAGACCTACAAGACCTTGTAGAACTAACATCCAAAAAAGATGTCCTTTCCATTACAGGGGACTGAAATGCAAAAGTAGGAAGTCAAGAAGCACCTGGAGTAACAGGCAAATTTGGCCTTGGAGCACGGAATGAAGCAGGGCAAAGGCTAATAGAGTTTTGTCAAGAGAACACACTGGTCATAGCAAACACCCTCTTCCGACAACACAAGAGAAGACGCTACACATGGACATCACCAGATGGTCAACACCGAAATCAGATTGATTATATTCTTTGCAGCCAAAGATGGAGATCTGACTGTGTCTCAGGTCCTAAACTCCTTATTGCCAAATTCAGACTGAAATTGAAGAAAGTAGGGAAAATCACTAGACCATTCACATATGACCTAAATCAAATCCCTTATGATTATACAGTGGAAGTGAGAAATAGATTTAAGGGACTCGGTCTGATAGATCGAGTGCCTGATGAACTCTGGACAGAGGTTCGTGACATTGTACAGGAGACAGGGACCAAGACCATCCCCAAGAAAAGACATGCAATAAAGCAAAATGGCTGTCTGAGGAGGCATTACAAATAGGTGTGAAAAGAAGGGAAGTGAAAAGCAAAGGAGAAAAGGAAAGATATAAGCCTTTGAATGCAGAATTCCAAAGAATTGCTAGGAGAGATAAGAAATCCTTCCTCTGTGATAAAAGCAAAATCATAGAGGAAAACAACAGAATACGAAAAACAAGAGATCTCTTCAAGAAAATTAGAGATTCCAAGGGAACATTTCATGCAAAGATGGGCTCGATAAAGGACAGAAATGGTATGGACCTAACAGAAGCAGAAGATATTAAGAAGAGATGGCAAGAGTACACAGAAGAACTGTATGAAAAGGATCTTCACGACCAAGATAATCACGATAACGTGATCACTGACCTAGAGACAGACATCTTCGAATGTGAAGTCAAATGGGCCTTAGAAAGCATCACTACGAACAAAGCTAGTGGAGTTGATGGAATTCCAGTTGAGCTATTTCAAATCTTGAAAGATGATGCTGTGAAAGTGCTGCACTCCGTATTCCAGCAAACTTGGAAAACTCAGCAGTGGCCACAGGACTGGAAAAGTTCAGTCTTCATTCCAATCCCGAAAAAAAGCAATGCCAAAGAATGCTCAAACTACCACACAATGCACTCATCTCACACGCGAGTAATGTCGTATTCAGAATTCTCCAAGCCAGGCTTCAGCATTATGTGAACCGTGAACTCCCAGATGTTCAAGCAGGTTTTAGAAAAGCCAGAGGCACCAGAGGTCAAATTGCCAACATCCGCTGGATCATGGAGAAAGCAAGAGAGTTCCAGAAAAACACCTTTTTCTGCTTCATTGACTATGCCAACTCCCAGAGACCACCCGAACTCATGTCCACTGATCGGCAATCCCATCCAAATATGTCATCCTCTGTCATCCCCTTCTCCTCCTGCCCTCAATCTTACCCAACATTAGGGTATTTTCCAATGAGTCATCTCTTCACATCAGGTGTCAAACTATTGGAGTTTCAACTTCACCATGACATAGTCCAATGAATACCCAGGGCTCGTCTCCTTTAGGATGGACTGGTTGGATCTCCTTGCAGTCCAACGGTCTCTCAAGAGTCTTTTCCATCACCACAGTTCAAAAGCATCAATTTTTCAGCACTAAGCTTCCCTTACAGTCCAACTCTCACATTCATATATGACCACTGAATAAATCATAGCCTTGACTAGATGGACCTTTGATGGCAAAGGAATGTCCCTGCTTTTTAATATGCTATCTAGGTTTGTCATAACTTTCCTTCCAAAGAGAAAGCGTCTTTTAATTTCATAGCTGCCATCACTATCTGCAGTGATTTTGAATCCCGAAAAGTTAAAGACTCTTAGGGGGCCCTTGGACTGCAAGGAGATTTAGCCAATTCATCCTAAATGAAATCAAACATAAGTATTCATTCGAAGGACTAATGATGAAGTTGAAAGTTCAGTTTTGGCCAGCTGACGCAAAGTGTCAATTCACTGGAAAATTCATGATGCTTTTAAAGTTTGATGACAGGAGAGGAAGGGAGTAATGGAGGATAAGATGGTTGGACGGTATCAGAAAAACAATGGACATGCATTGGCACAAACTCTGGGAGATACTGAAAGATAGAGAGGCCTGTTGTGCAGCAGTCCATGCCGTCACAAAAGAGTTGAAGACAACTTGTTGACTGAAAAATGACACTCAATGTCTCTAGTGTCACTTCTTCAAATCACTCTATGATTAAATACTTAATGAAAGTAGTAACAAATAACAACTAAGGTGGTATAATAGCAGATGGTGCAATGCATTTTTTGTAAACAAATATGGGAACTGTAGGGTCTGAAAGAAATAAATCTTAGGATTGAATGAATTTTAAATATTACTGTGAGGGAGCAGATAGGAAGATGGGAAGATGGAGGAGGAATAGGACGGGGTGACAACTGTCTCCCTCAGAAATTCATCAAAAGAAAAATTGAACGCTGAGTAAATCCAACAAAACAACTTCTGAATGCTGGCAGAGGACATCAGGCAAAAAGAAAAGCAGGCCATTGTCCTCGAAAAGAGGTAGGAAATAATACAAAAGATAAAAAGAGTGGTAAAACAGGGCGGGATGGAGGTCCATCCCGAGAAGGGAGGCTAGAAGTTTCCATGCACTTGGAAACACTCACTGGCGAATCTGTGACAACTCTTGGAACCTCAGAGGGCCACATAACTGGGAGGAACAATAAATAAATAATTAAAACCTACAGACTACGTGTCCAGTGGTAACTCCCAGCAGAGAAGAAGTGCAGCCGCCCGCACACCCCACCAGCAAGCAGGGACTGGGCAGGGAAGGGCGGGCTGCATCCCTTAGAGTAAGGACAGGGCCTGAATGCCCCTAGTGCAATCTGAGGGTGCTAACTTAAGATAGCTAAGCAGACTGTGGGATAGCTAGCCCACAAAAAGGCGAAAAGCCCCAAGATAAGACACCACCAGACCCACTCACAGAACAAAGGACTAAACAGAGCTAGATAGCTGCGGTCAGCCCATCCACCATCCCCCGCTGAAACAGGCAGGGAAGTACAGCCAGAGACAGAAGCAGACAATCGCGGTCCTAGTGAGGCATCCAATACCAAGCTGCATGCAGGCTTCGTTGCTAACCAAGACTTCCTGGGTTCTGGCCGGTTGATATCCGTTGAGAAGGTGCGCTGGTTGTACACCCAGAAAACCGAACAGCAGGGACTGGGGAGGCAATAAGTCACAGTGACCCCGCTGGCCAAACACCTGCTCACCTGAGCTGCTCAGACTGGGGAAGGGCACAAAACGCAGGCCCAACCAAGTCTTTGCCTTTGGTAGTACCCGAGTACCGGAACCTGGGCGGTTTAGACCAGAGATGTACATCCAACACAGTGCCGTCCTTGGACGGTTTGCAGCAGAGAAACCTAGAGCCTGTGCAGTGTAGACTGGGACAGCACACATGCCAAGAGTGGGGGCAAACCCAGTGTGGCTGAGACACGGCAAGCACTCCCCACAGATGCCGTTGATATTTGTCTGCAGCTTACCTCCCACCCCACAGCACGACTGATGGGTGAGCCTAAAAAAGTGTCTACCACCGCCCCCTTGTGTCAGGACGGGAATTAGACACTGAAGAGACCAGCAAACAGAAGAAGCTTAAACAGAAGGAACTGAGTTGGAAGAGACAGATGGAGAAGTCTTGAGCCTACTGCAAGAATACCAGAGCCAGAGGCTTAACCACAAATCCTGAGAACACCAGAGAACTCTTGTTCCAGGGAATATTAATTGATAGGTGCTCATCAAATGCCTCCATCAGTTCAGTTCAGTTCAGTCACTAAGTCGTGTCCGACTCTCCGCGACCCCATGAATCACAGCACGCCAGGCCTCCCTGTCCATCACCAACTCCCGGAGTACACTCAAACTCATGTCCACAGAGTCGGTGATACCATCCAGCCATCTCATTCTCGGTCGTCCCCTTCTCCACCCGCCCCCAACCTTTCCCAGCATCAGAGTCTTTTCCAGTGAGTCAACTCGTCGCATGAGGTGGCCAAAGTATTGCAGTTTCAGCTTTAGCATCAGTCCTTCCAATGAACACCCAAGATTGATCTCCTTTAGAATGGACTGGTTGGAACTCCTTGCAGTATAAGGGACTCTCAAGAGTCTTCTCCAACACCACAGTTCAAAAGCATCGATTCTTCGGCGATCAGCTTTCTTCACAGTCCTAGTCTCACATCCATACATGACCACGGGAAAAACCATTGCCTTGACTCGACGGACCTTGGTTAGTAAAGTAATGCCTCCATACCTACACTGAAACCAGGCAACACCCAAGGGCCAACAAGTTCCAGAGAAAGACATACCATGAAAATTATCCAGCAACGCAGGAGAATAGACCTGAGCTTCAATATACAGGCTGCCCAAAGCCACTCCAAATCCACTGACATCTCATAACTCATTACTGGACCCTTCATTCCACTCCAGAAAGAAGAAATCAGCTCCATCCACCAGAATACCGGCACAAGCTTCCCTAACCAGGAAACCTTGACAACCACCCATCCAAAGCCACACACAGCAATTAAACTACACAATAAGGAAAACTCCACAGACTGCCAAAAGATGGAAAGGCCACCCCAAACACAGCAATATAGGCAAGGTGAAGAGGCAAGGAAATACCCAGCAAGTAAAGGAACAGGATAAATGCTCACGAAAAAAGAAAACAAAAGAATAAGATATAGGGAATCTATCTGATATAGAATTTCCAATACTGATAGTGAAAATGATTCAAAATCTTGAAAACAAACTGCAGTTACAGATAAACAACCTGGCGACAAGGATCAATAAGATGCAAGAAAGGTTTAATAAGTATCTAGATGAAATGAAAAAGAGTCAATATACAATGAATAATGCAATAGATGAGATCAGAAACACTCTGAAGGGAACCAACAGTAGAATAACGGAGGCAGAAGACAGTTGTTAAGCGAGCTAGAAGATAGAATTATAGAAATAAATCAAACAGAGCGGAAAAAAAACGAATTAAAACAATTGAGAACAATCTCAGAGACCTCTGGGACAATGTCAAGTGCCCCTACATACGAATCATAGAAGTCCCAGAAGAAGAAGACACAAAGAAAAACCATGAGCGAATATTTGAAGAGATAATAGTTGAAAACTTCCTTAAAATGGGGAAGGAATTTATCACCCAAGTCCAAGAAACACAGAGAGTCCCTAACAGGATAAATCCAAGGGGAAATACTCCAATACAAACATTAATCAAATTAAAAAAGATCAAACACAAGAACAAATATTAAAAGGAGTAAGGGAACACCAACAAAAAACACACAAGGCGATTCCCGTAAGGATAACAGTTGATCTTTCAGCAGAAACTCTTAAGACCAGGAAGCCATGGCAAGAAATACTGATCAGATCAGATCAGTCGCTCAGTCGTGTCCGACTCTCCGCGACCCCATGAATCACAGCACGCCAGGCCTCCCTGTCCATCACCAACTCCCGGAGTACACTCAAACTCATGTCCACAGAGTCGGTGATGCCATCCAGCCATCTCATTCTCCGTCGTCCCCTTCTCCACCCGCCCCCAACCTTTGCCAGCATCAGAGTCTTTTCCAGTGAGTCAACTCGTCGCATGTGGTGGCCAAAGTATTGCAGTTTCAGCTTTAACATCACTCCCTCCAATGAAGATCCAGGATTGATTTCCTTTAGAATGGACTGCTTGGATCTCCTTGCAGTATAAGGAGCTCTCAAGAGTCTTCTCCAACACCACAGTTCAAAAGCATCGATTCTTCGGCGATCAGCCCTCTTCACAGTCCAACTCTCACATACTGAAAGGGATGAAAAAATAAAAAATAAAAACTCTACCGCCAAGATTACTATACCCATATCTCATTCAAATATGAAGGAGAAACCAAAAGCTTTACAGACAATCAAAGGCTGAGAGAATTCAGCATCACCAAACCAGCTCTCCAACAAATGCTGAAGGATCTTCTCTAGATAGGAAGCATAGAAAGGGTGTATAAATTTGAACCTAAAACAATAAAGAAAATTGCAACGGTATCATACTTACCAATAATTACCTTAAATGCAATTGGGTTAAATGCCCCAACCAAAAGACAAATACTGGCTGAATGGATACAAAAGCAAGACCCCTATATATGTTGTCTGCAAGAGACACACCTCAAAATAAGGGACACATACAGACTGAAAGTGAAGTGCTGGAAAAAGTTATTCCACCCAAATAGAGACCAAAAGAAAGCAGGAGTAGCAATATTCATATCAGATAAAATAGACTTTAAAATAAAGGCTGTGAAAAGAGACAAATAAAGACACTACATAATGATCAAAGGATCAATCCAAGAAGAAGATACAATTATAAATATATGCACCCAACATAAGAGCACTGCAATATGTAAGACAGTTACTAACAAGTATAAAAGGGGAAATTAACAACAACACAATAATAGTGGAAGACTTTAATACCCCACTCACCCCTATGAATAAATCATCTAAACAGAAAATTATCAAGGACCCACAAACTTTAAAATACAATAGAACAGTTAGACCTAATAGATATCTGTAGGATATTTCACCCCAAAACAATAAATTTCTCCTTTTTCTGAAGCACACACAAAGGTGCCCACTCTCACCACTACTGTTCAACATAGTTTTGGAAGTTTTGGCCACAGCAGTCAGAGCAGAAAAAGACATTAAAGGAATTCAACCTGGAGAAAAAGAAATAAAACTCTCAGTGTTAGCCAATGACATGATCCTCTACACAGAAAACTCTAAAGACTCTACCAGAAAACTAATCAATGTATGCAGTAAAGTTGTAGGATTTAAAATCAACACAGAGTAATCCCTTGCATTCCTATACACTAATAATGAAAAAATAGAAAAATAAAATAAGGAAACTATCCCATTCACTGTTGCAACGAAAATAATAAAATACATAGAGATATATCTACCTCAAGAAACAAAAGACTTCTATATAGAAAACTATAAGACACTGGTGAAAGAAATCAAATAGGACACTAATAGATGGAGATATATACCGTGTTCGTGGATTAGAAGAAAAAATATTGTGAAAATATGTATAATACCTAAAGTAATCCATACATTACATGCAATCCCTACCAAGCTACCAAGGGTATTTTTCACAGTGTTAGAACAAATAATCTCACAATTTGCATGGAAATTCAAAAAACCTCGAATTGCCAAAGTAATCTTGGAGAAGAATGGAACTGAAAGACTCAACCTGCCAGACTTCAGGCTCTACTACAGAGCCACAATCATCAAGACAGTATGGTACTGGCATTAACTCAGAAATATAGATCAATGGAACAAAGTAGAAAGCCCAGAGATAAATCTATGCACCTATGGACACTTTATCTTTTACAAAGGAGGCAAGAATATAAAATGGAAAAAAGCCAGTCTCTTTAACAAGTGGTGTTGGAAAAACTGGTAAAAGAGTGAAATTAGAACACTTCGTAACACCATTCAGTTCAGTTCAGTTCAGTTCAGTCGCTCAGTCGTGTCTGACTCTCCGCCACCCCATGAATCACAACACGCCAGGCCTCCCTGTCCATCACCAACTCCAGGAGTACACTCAAACTCATGTCCACAGAATCAGTGATGCCATCCAGCCATCTCATTCTCTGTCGTCCCCTTCTCCTCCCGCCCCCAACCTTTCCCAGCATCAGAGTCTTTTCCAGTGAGTCAACTCGCCGCATGAGGTGGCCAAAGTATTGCAGTTTCAGCCGTAACACCATACACAAATATAAACTCAAAACGGATTAAAGATCTAAATGTAAGTCCAGAAACTATAAAACACCTGGAGGAGAACATAGGCAAAACACTCTCTGACATAAATCACAGCAGGATCCTCTATGACCCACCACCCAGAATATTGGAACTAAAAGCAAAATAAACAAATGCGACATAATTCAAATGAAATTCTGCACAGCAAAGGAAACTATAAGCAAGGTGAAAAGACAGCCTTCAGAATGGGAGAAAGTAATAGCAAATGAAAAAAACTGACAAGGAATTAATCTCCAAAATATACAAGCAGCTCCTGCAGCTCAATTCCATAAAAATAAATGACCCAACCAAAAAATGGGCCAAAGAACTAAACAGATATTTCTCTAAAGACGACATACAGATGGCTAACAAAGCACATGAAAAACTGCTCAATATCCCTTATAATCAGAGAAATGCAAATCAAAAGCAAAATGAGATACCATTTCACACCAGTCAGAATGGATGCTATTCAAATGTCGACATGCGATATATGCTGGAGAGGGTGTGGCGAAAAGGGAACCCTCTTACACTGTTGGTGGGAATGTAAAGTAGTACAGCCACTATGGAGGACAGTGTGGAGATTCCTTAAAGAACTGGAAATAGAACAGCCATATGATCCAGGAATCGCACTCCTGGGCATTCACAACGAGGAAACCAGATTCGAAAGAGACACATGTACCACAATATTTATTGCAGCACTGTTTATAAGAGTGAGGACATGGAAGCAACCTAGATGTGCATCTGCAGACGAAAGCTTTGGTACATATACACAATGGAGTATTACTCAGGCATCAAAAAAATACCTTTGAATCAGTTCTAATGAGGTGGATGAAACTGGAGACTATTATACAGAATTAGTAAGTCAGAAAGAAAAAAACCAATACATTATACTAAGGCATATATATGGACTTTAGAATGGTGATAATGATAACTCTGTATACGAGACACCAAAAGAGACACAGATGTATAGAACTGACTTTTGGTCTCTGTGGGAGAGGGCGAGTATTGGATGATTTGGGAGAATGGCATTGAAACATGAATCATATCATATGTGCAACGAATCGACAGTCCAGGTTCGATGCATGATACAATGCTCAGGCTGTTGTACTGGGATGAACCAGAGGGATGGGATATGGAGGGAAGTGGGAGGGGGGTCACGATGGGGAACACACGTACACCTGGGGCAGATTCATGTCAATAGATGGCAAAACAAATACAATAATGTAAAGTTCAGTTCAGTTCAGTCGCTCAGTCGTGTCCGACCCTCCGCCACCCCATGAATCACAGCACGCCAGACCTCCCTGTTCATCACCAACTCCTGGAGTTCACTCAAACTCGTGTCCACAGAGTCGGTGATGCCATCCAGCCATCTCATTCTCGGTCGTCCCCTTCTCCTCCCGCCCCCAACCTTTCCCAGCAGCAGAGTCTTTTCCAGTGAGTCAACTCGTCGCATGAGGTGGCCAAAGTATTGCAGTTTCAGCTTTAGCGTCAGTCCTTCCAATGAACACCCAGGATCTATCTCCCTTAGAATGGACCGGTTGGACCTCCTTGCAGTCCAAGGGGCACTCAAGAGTCTTCTCCAACACCACAGTTCAAAAGCATCAATTCTACGGCGATCAGCTTTCTTCACAGTCCTAGTCTCACATCCATACATGACCACGGGAAAAACCATATCCTTGACTAGACGGACCTTGGTTGGCAAAGTAATGCCTCTGATTTTTAATATATTATCAAGGTTGGTCATAACTTTCCTTCCAAAGAGTAAGCATCTTTTAATTTCATGGCTGCAATCAGCATCTGTAGTGATTTTGGAGCCCAAAAAATAAAGTCTGACACTGTTTCCTCTGTTTTTCCGTCTATTTCCCATGAAGTGATTAGCCTCTAATTAAATAAATTTTAAAAAGAAAAAAAAAAAATTCCTTTAATGATACTAATTAAATTGCCTCAACTAAAACGCCTCCAGATTAGTTTTAATAGCTAACATGGTAGAAACAATTATGTTTCTCAACTAAAAATACGTTGTATATATACAGTAAATACCACTTTAAGTAGCTTCAAGATTCATACCTTGTTTCAAGTTGATTCAAAAGTTTGTTAAACGTCAAATACTATATCCTCCAGCTGTTTTCAACTTCAAAAAATACAGCTTCTTCAACAATTTGCTATCTCAATTTTAAATTCTGTTTTAGCTACATATGGTAACATGCTTTCTAGGTCACGTGATTTAATCTTCCATTTTGCCAATAAGTGAAAATTTTGGAATACCTTGCTCAAAAGAGAGATGTTGTTTTCTTCTTCCAGAAAGTCAGATAGTGAAGCAGATCTTTGAAGAGGTTGTTGCTTTTTACTAAACCCATAAACGTTCAGCTGTCAAACTAAACATTTCATATTATTGGTTTCAAATATCCTGAAAGGTGCCTTTCTTTCCAAGACTTCTTCCTTGAAGAGTTCTTCATTGATCACTATACAAGTGTCACTCTCATCCCACCAAATAGATTCAAATTGATCACTTTCCACTCTATTGCACAATTTTTGTGGAAAAGTAAGTCAAAGAAAATCATTCAGTTCACCTCTTTCAGAGACAGAAAATGTGTAATGTGGTCTTTTCATCAGAACTGCCTCAGACAAAGCCTGAAAAGCATATTTTTCAATAATAGATCACGAAACCGAGTCTCCAGCAAGTGTATAATCATGCAAAGGTCTGATGGAGGTTTTTGAACCAGTGGATTCATCGTTAAGAGGCACATCTTGAATTTCTGAAGAAATTTGTGCCATCTCAGAAAAAACTTTCTTCAAACAGTTTTCTCATTTGTGTGATTTTACACACTGAAAATTCAAATGCTGCTTGGCTGGCCTACAGAGGGAAACTCCCAGACCATCACAGTGTTTCAAAAAGTCACTGATCTCCTAGCAATGGACCGGTCACTGTGGCATCACAAAGTCACTAGTCTCCTAGCAATTGAAGCGTAATGTTCAACCAGTGTTTACTTCAGCATAAACTGAAAATACAGGCTCCTTACACAAATCGCAACCAAAACCATGAACCTGCAAAATCTCATTCCTAAAGAATTTTTATATGGATAAATCACATCAGTAAATCTATTTGGTTTCTGAAATAAAAGTGTTTCTCGGTGGTGGCCGAGAGGAGCTACCCACTCCTGAGGCCAGGAGTGGTGGCCGAGAGGAGTTACTCCACGTTCAAAATCAGGAGGGGGTGGCCGTGAGGAGATACCCCTCGTCCAAGGTAAGGTGCAATGGCTGTGCTTTGCTGGAGCAGCCGTGAAGAGATACCTCACAACCAAGGTAAGAGAAACCCAAATATGATGGTAGGTATTGCGAGAGGGCGTCAGAGGGCAGACACACTGAAATCGTGATCACAGTAAACCAGTGGATCTGATCACACGGACCACAGCCTTGTCTAACTCAATGAAACTAAGCCATACTGTGTGGGGCCACCCAAGATGGGCGGGTTATGGTGTAGAGGTCTGACAGAATGTGGTCCACTGGAGAAGGGAATGGCAAACCACTTCAGTATACTTGCCCTGAGAATCCCAAGAACAGTATGAAAAGGCAAAATAATAGGATAGTGAATGAGGAAATCCCCACGTCGGTAGGTGCTCAATATGCTACTGGAGGTCAGTGGAGAAATAACTTCAGAAAAGGTGAAGGGATGGAGTCAAAGCAGAAACAGTACCCAGTTGTGGATGTGCCTGGTGATAGAAGCAAGGTCCGATGCTGCAAAGAGCAATATTGCTTAGGAACCTGGAATGTTAGGTCCATGAATCAAGGCAAATTGGAAGTGGTCAAACAAGAGATGGCAAGAGTGAACATAGATATTCTAGGAATCAGTGAACTAAAATGGACTGGAATGGGTGAATTTAACTCAGATGACCATTATATCTACTACTGTGGGCAGGAATCCCTAAGAAGAAATGGAGTAGTCATCATGGTCAACAAAAGAGTCCGAAATGCTGTACTTGGATACAATCTCCAAATGAACAGAATGACCTCTGTTCATTTCCAAGGCAGACCATTCAATATTACAGTAATCAAAGCCTATGCCCCAACCAGTAACGCATAAAAAGCCGAAGTTTAATGGTTCTATGAAGACCTACAAGATCTTTAGAACTAACACTTTAAAAAGATGTCCTTTTCATTAGAGGGGACTGGAATGTAAATGTAGGAAGTCAAGAAACACCTGGAGTAACATCCAACTTTGGCCTTGGAGCACCGAATGAAGAAGGGCAAAGACTAATAGAGTTTTGCCAAGAGAAGACACTGGTCATAGCAAACAACCTCTTTCAGCAACAGAAGAGAAGACTCTATACATGAACATCACCAGATGGTCAACAGAAAAAACAGATTGATTGTATTCTTTGCAGTCAAAGTGGAGAAATTCTATACAGTTAGAAAAAACAAGACCAGAGCTCACTGTGGCTCAGATCATAAACTCCTTATTGCCAAATTCAGACGTAAATTGAAGAAAGTAGGAAAAATCACTAAACCATTCAAATATGACTTAAATCAAAAACCCTTATGATTATACAGTGGAAATGAGAAATAGGTTTAAGGGACTAGATCTGATAGATAGAGTGTCAGATGAACTATGGATGGAGGTTCATGACATTGTAAAGATGACAGGGACCAAGACCATGCCCATGGAAAAGCAATGCATAAAAGCAAAATAGTTGTCTGAGGAGGCCTTACGAATACCTGTGAAAAGAAGAGAAGCGAAAGGCTGAGGAGAAAAAAGTATATAATCACCTGAATGCAGAGTTCCACAGAATAGCAAGGAGAGGTAAGAAAGCCTTCCTCTGTGATCAATACAACGACATAGAGGAAAACAACAGAATGGGAATAACAAGAGATCTCTTGAAGAAAATTAGAGATACCAAGGGAACATTTCATGCAAAGATGGGCTCGATGAAGGTCAGAAATTGTATGGACCTAAGAGAAGCAGAAGATATTAAGAATAGGTGACAAGAATACACAGAAGAACTGTACAAAAAAGATCTTCACAACCAAGATAATCACGATGGTGTGATCACTGACCTAGAGCCAGACATCTTGGAATGTGAAGTCAAGTGGGCCTTAGAAAGTATCACTAAGGACAAAGGTAGTGGAGGTGATGGAATTCCAGTTAAGCTTTTCAAATCCTGAAAGATGATGCTGTGAAAGTGCCGCACTCAATTTGGAGCAAATTTGGGAAACTCAGCAATGACCACAGGATTGGAAAATGTCAGTCTTCATCCCATTCTCAAAGAAGGGCAATGCCAAAAAATGCTCAAACTACCACACAATTGCACTCATCTCACACGCTAGTAAAGTCACGCTCAAAATTCTCCAAGCTAGGCTTCAGCAATATGTGAACCTCCAGGTTTTCCAGCTGGTTTTAGAAAAGGCAGAAGAGCAAGAGATCAAATTGCCAACATCCTCTGGATCATGGAAAAAGCAAGAGAGTTCCGGAGAAACATATATTTCTGCTTCATTGACTATGCCAAAGCCTTTGACTGTGGGAATAACAACAAATTGGGGAAAATTCTGAAAGAGATGGGAACACCAGAACACCTGACCTGCTTCCTTAGAAACCTGTATGCAGGGCAGAAAGAAACAGTTAGAACTGGACATGGAACAACAGACAGGTTCCAAATAGGAAAAGGAGTACGTCAAGGCTGTATATTGTCACCCTGATTATTTAACTTCTATGCAGAGTACATCATGAGGAACGATGGGCTGGAAGAAGTACAGGCTGGAATCAAGATTGCTGTGAGAAATATCAATACCCTCAGATATGAGGATGGCATCACCCTTATGGCAGAAAGTGAAGAGGAACTGAAAAGCCTCTTGTTGAAAGTGAAAGGGGTTAGTGAAAAATTTGGCTTGAAGCTCCACATTCACAAAACTAAGATCATGGCACCTGGTCCCATCACTTCATGGGGAATAGATGGGGAAACAGTGTCAGACTATATTTTGGGCCTCCAAAACCTCCGCGGATGTTGCTTGCAGCCATGAAATTAAAAGACGCTTACTCCTTGGGAGGAAAGTTATGACCAACCCAGATAGCATATTAAAGAGCAGCGACATTACTTTGCCAACAAAGGTCCGTCTAGTCAGGGGTATGGCTTTTCCAGTGATCATAATGGATTTGAGTGCTGGACTGTGAAGATAGCTGATCGCCAAAGAATTGATGCTTTTGAACTGTGGTGTTGGAGAAGACTCTTGAGAGTCTTGGACTTCAAGGAGCTCCAACCAGTCCATTCTAAAGGATATCAGTCCTGGATGTTCATTGGAAGGACTGATGCTAAATATGAAGCTCCAATACTTTGGCCACCTCATGCGAAGGGTTGACTCACTGGTAATGATTCTGATGCTTGGACGGATTGAGGGCAAGAGGAGAAGTGGACGACAGAGAATGAGATGGCTGGATGCCATCACCGACTCGATGGAGGCGGGTTTGAGTGAACTCCGGGAGTTGGTGATGGACGGGTAGGCCTGGCGTGCTGTGACTCATGGGGTCACAAAGAGTTGGATTCCACTGACTGACTGAACTGAACTGAACTGAATTGAACTCCTACCCAACCAAACTTGGGTTACTCACTTCTGTGCAATAGTTTATTGTGGAACCAGGCAAGGTGTCCTAGCAGCTGGTGTTTCAAAGACCCACACTCCCCAAATACTTTCAGGGGAACTATCATTTTGACAGAGTGAGGTTAGGCATGGGGTGTGTGATTAGTTTGGGAACATTCTACTAGTGGCCTGTTCCTGAGGATATTGGGAGTCGACATCATTGACCATCTGGTTCCAACTACTCTGTGGTCTAGGTGATTACATTTCAGCCTGGTTGGGGCTTTAGTATCTCTAAAACTGTTCACAGAATGTTATCTATGGCCCTTGAGGAGGAACTAAAGATCCTTGACTTTGCTTAATGTTCAAGAATCATTATTCTATATTGCTTGGTCATTTTCCTTTGTTTCTGGCTTTTCTAATTTCTCTGATTAAAATTTCTCTGGGAACACGAGGAAGTCTTGAATCTCCTACTCCTCTCTCTTGGTTTTCATAGTTTTCAATCTTAAGACGGGACTGCTTAGAACAAGAAATGAAATAAAGTGTTGGATTTAGAGCGTGATCATAACTGTGACTGAAAATCTCAGTTGCAGGTTCGATTTCTGTCCCAGCTCTTGGAGTGTTTGAGTTAACTACAACTTTGGCTATCTCATGATGAGATTGAGCGTGGAACTGGAAATGAATCTGACATCAATATTTTTTGTTATGCAAACATATCCGTCTACTTTATATAGATATATGTATATCTATTATGTATATATATTTTTCTATAACTTTATTTTTGTCATTAAACTGGACAAACATTTGAAAATTGGTAGCTATTTACTAAAAGAATAGAGAGGAGTGATATAAAGGAGTTCTCGTATTTTTTCCACTTACGTATATTCAGTAACCGAGTAGACAGTTGGTGATGGACCGGGAGGCCTGGCGTGCTGTGATTCATGGGGTCGCGGAGAGTTGGACACGACTGAGTGACTGAACTGAACTGAACTGAGATTTTTGAATAATTCTACTTTTGGGTTTTAATTTTTTTCCATTGCTGCTTTGCCTAACAGGAATTAAAAGCCATTGTACATTTTTTAATACCCATACACACATGCACATATGTGTATATATGTGTATATGTCAAAATATAATTTTAGACAACTTTATTTAGGTGGTCAAAGTCTTTGCTTGTTCCCAAGATCTTTAATGAACTGTTTGGGAAGCCCAATGTTACTTAATAACTTTCTGGCTGAATAATATAGATCCTATTCTGAAAGGCTGTCCCTTAATGGAGCTGATCAGCAGTATGCTTTCTATAATAGTGATGGGGTTCATACATATGAGGACACCTTGAGCCCATAAAACTGCAACTCTCATTTACTTAGAGATACTGTTCTAAGACTGCTGTTCCTCTCCTCACGTTGGATATAATTTTAAACATTCAAATTAATGGGTTAAACGGATGCACCAGGCACTGTGCATAGATCATAATCAGGCTCTATGGCTAGCTGAACACTGAAATTATATGATGTGTACATTAAAATAACTCTTCCATAATTCAGTGTGTACATTTTTATTTCATCACTTTAAACTTCTGGTACCAAATATTTGAGTAGAAATCATTGATGATCAAAACTTCTCTCCCTTCATGACACAGTGGTTCGGCTTCCTGTCCGCCTCCACATCATATCATTATTTCTTGTCCTCCTTTGTATTTTTGTAGTTGCCACATTAGAGATAACATGAAGAGGCTCAAGATATTATGTTAATAGAGAAATGTATTATAGGCTGTGTATATTGTCAACATTTTACAGAGTTGTCACAGAAGCATGGCACAAATGCTCCAACAGGAAACTTAAAACCAGCAGTATTATATATGATGAGTAACGATCATCTTAGTATACTCTTAGAAAACAATTTCTTATCCAAAACACTGAGGGGAAAAAATGGTACAAGAATAAAATAATTCTCAATGTTGATAGGAAAACAGGATAAACAGTACACTTGAATTCTCAGTATTACACAAAGTAAGATGATAGCATCTGGTCCCACTGCTTCATGGGAAATAAAGATGGAAAAGGCAGAAGCAATGACAGATTTCCTCTTTTGTGGCTCTATATTCACTATGAATGTGACGGCAGTTATAAAATTAGAATACAGGTGCTTCCTGGAAAAATGGCACTCACACATTTAGTAAGCGTGTTAAAAAGTGAATAGTTGCCTTGACCAAAGGGGGCACATTGAGTACACTAATGGTCTTTCCAGTAGACATGTACAGATGTGAGAACACCAAACTGCTCTGCTGGGGATGACTTGTGAGCCTCCATTAGATTGCAAGGAGATCAAGCCATCCAAACTTAAAGGAAATCAACTCTGAAGATTCATTAGAATCACTAATGTTGAAGCTATGTCTCCAAAGCTTTGACCACCTGAGCAAAGAACTGACTCATGAGAAAAGACCCGACTCATGAGAAAAGACCCTGATTCTTAGGAGCCAATTAAATCTTGTTTCATGATTTGCATGAGAGAGGAGGAGAAGAGTGTATAGCTTCACTCATTCAATGGACATGATCTCAAGCAGACTCTGGGAGATGGTGAGGGGCAGAGAGGCCTTGTGTGCTGCAGTCCAAGGGGACACAAAGAGTCTGACAAGACTTTGTGACGGAACAACAACAAGATTTCAGTTAATAAAATGGATCTTCCAGGGTCTCGGTGGGGTCTCTTCATGTTAGAGGAATAGGAGCCTGAGTCCACTTTCTCCCACACAAATCCATCAAAGGATAGATTGCACATGGAACACCTTCCAGAAACAAATTTGTGACCAATGTTGATGGGCCCTAGAAACCGATAAAGGAAAACCAGTCTCTTAAAAAGTAGGTAAGAAAAAATAAGTAATGAAAGGGGGAAAATGTTTTTAGGGATTGAGACTCGCCTTGGAGAAGGAGTCTTAAAGAAGGAGAAATTTGCACAAAATTGGAAACCCTCTCTCATAGGTGTCAGTCGGGGAAGAAATAGAACGGAAGAGAGGAAGAATAAAGAAACACAGATTATGCCAATAAATGCAATCACTGCCCTGAGGACAATGTGCGAAGCTAAGGTAACACGCAAACATAAACTATGGGGACACTAGAGACAGAAATTTTAGAAAGGACCTTTGCTGTGAGAAGGCTCTGAGGCCACATCTTGAACCATGCATACTCACAGAACAGAAGATTGTGCACTAGAAAATACCAAAGGAGACCAAGCCAGTGTCCATTTAAGACCCATTCCTCCACGGAGGGAGAGAGGAACGTGTACGACTGCCAGAGGAAGAAGGAAATAGGCTCATAGAATCTTGGCCCCAGACACATTCCCCTGCCAAGCTCTAAGCTGGCTGACAGTTGCTAGTGATGAATTCCTCACTTCATGGACAGTTCACATAGCCCAGACACATGACAGCCTGGGGTCAGTTAGCCTGAGGAGACGCATGGCACACTTGAGACTGTGCCCTCTACAGACACAGGCAGCAAACTGAGTGGCTGAGACCAGAAAGTTGCTTAAGATGCATGGACCACCTGGGACTGTGCCTTGCTTCCAACCAGTCACCCGAGGTTTTGGACTTGGGAAGAGCACAAAGCACATAGCCAATAGTTGTCATGGCCCTTGCCAAGCACCTAACTGCCTGATTGGCTGAGAAGTGCATGAAACACAGGGCCCACTTGGGACTGTGCCCTCATGTATCAACCAGGAGTCTGAGCAGGGTGGACTCAGAAAGTACATGCCACATTTGTCATTGACAAGCCCGATGTGATCAATAGACCTCAAGCACCCCCCCATCCCAATGGCCTTTATTTCCTGTGTCCCACCTCTCACCCCCAAATACTGAACAGGTGAGGTCGAATAAGAGGCTACTGCACCCTCGTTTCATGGTGAAAACCAGATATGGAGAGGCTTTCAAATAAAAGAAGGAAATATAAACAAAGAAGCATATACCAACCCAGAAGTGACAGGTTAAACGTAATAAGTCTGCAATATACGGCCAGACTGTTCAAGTGAGGAACAACAGTCACCTTTGACAAGTACAAGCTTCAACAAGAGACTGTCTGACACTGTATTGACACCGAAAAGCACACAACTACTTTAAAATTCTGAGATCTATTTCCTCTCTTCTTTTAAAATTTATTTATTTTATTGGAAGGCTAATTACTTTCTAATATTGTATTGGTTTTGCCGTACATTGGCATGAATCTGACCCAGGTATTCATATGTTCCCCAACTTGAACCCGCCTTCCACCTCCCTCCCCATCCCATCCATCTAGTTCATCCCCGTACACCAGCCCCGAACATCCTGTATCATGCATCGAGCCTGGACTAGCGATTCGTTTCACATATGATAATATACATGTTTCAATGCCATTATCCCATCATCCCACCCTCGCCCTCCCCCACAGAGTCCAAAAGACTGTTCTATACATCTGTGTCTCTTTTGCTATCTCGTATACAGGGTTATCCTTATCACCTTTCTAAATTCCATATATATGCCTTAGTGTAGTGGATTGGTGCTTTTCTTTCTGGCTTACTTCACTCTGTATAATAGGCTCCAGTTTCTATAGGATTTCTTTAACTTTAAAATATTTTAGTCCTTTATTATAACCTAAACTTTTATTTCTATTAACTATTATTAACTTTCAAGCAAAACACATGTAAATCTATTTTTTAAACACTTTTTATATATGAGAGAATGAATTTGGACTCCGTTTTCTTTTTTTACACTGTTTAAACAAGTATATATTTTATTTTTGGTTCTTAATTTTACTTTCCAAAAATTGATATCAATGTTGTACCTTTAGTAACGAAATCTTTACGATCTGATGTCACTAATGGATTCGTTTTCCCGAATTGATTGCTCTCTCCCGTTTCAACTCTCCCATAACTCCTCCTAGGCATCTCTTTCTCCCTCACCTCCTCTAGGCATCTCTTTCTCCCTCTTTCCTTTTCTCTGCTGTCTGAAATTCTGTGAATCCCTTTGATTCTTTCGGGATGAGGAGAATTGTGCCACCATTAACCTCCGGTTTTATCTTCTGTATTGCATGGATTTTTGATGTTACTGCAACCTGGGAACAGAAACCCAGAGGCCAGGGCGTCGATTCCAGAACTTTAGATCAACATTGAACTCCTTACCTCAAGGAATATTAAAGGACAAGCACACCCCCCAGAGTTTCCGTGTCTACATGGAAAGCAATCTCCACACTTGAGTCAGTAAGTTCAGTACAAGAGAACCCACAGCTATTCTCCAGTAAAACAGAAACACAACAATGAATATTATAAAAGCCATACCAGACCCACAAACACCCCAAAGCACAGTCCGTGGACAATTTATTGCACTTCAGAGAGAAGAGATACAGATCTGTCTGCCAGTGAACACACACAAATGTTCGGAAACATTAAACCTTGAGAAGTCATCGGTCCAATCCCACCCACAAAAGACAGGTTCCACAACATAGTGGAGCTATAATTCTCAGGCCTGCAGAAAAGGGACCCAAATCACAGTAATCGAAACAGAATGAAAAGGGAGAGAAATATGCAGCTGCTGAAGGTAAATTACCAAAAAAACCCACAAAAACAAAGAAAAGAAGAGGAGTTAGGAAGTTTTCCTGAAAAAGAATTCAGAATAATGAAAGTAAAGATAAAAATCTTGAAAGATATGTAGAATTGCCAGTAAATATACTGGGGGACCGGAATGAGTAGAAATAAACATGTTTAACATGGATCTAGAAGAAATAAAGAGTGAAGCAGTAAAAATCAATACAATAACTGAGATTAACAACACCCTGGAAGGAACCAACAGTAGAATAACTGAGACAGAGAAAGAACTAATTAGGTGGAGGCAGAAAGGAGGAAATAAATGAAGCACAGTGAGGTGTGCAACAAAAACAACAAGTTAAACAGGTAAAGCGCATCAGTGATAAATGTCCCACAATGAGAAGCTTAGGTGTAGAGAAGGAGAACACCAAAACAAAAAGGGGTGGGGTACTTGGAAGATTCTTGAGGAAGTAAACTTTGAAAGCACCCTTAAATGAGTCAAGCCGAAAGAATTGGGACCAGATATGAAACAACTGAATGTTCAAAACCGGGAAAAGAAAGTGACAAATCTCTGTATTGTCACTCAGCTTATGTGAATCTACATTAGAGTATACTATTAAAATACCAGATGAGTAAATCACAAGCTTACATCAAGGATTGGGAGAAACATAAACAGCCTCAGATTATATAGATGGCAACACTGAAACAAATAGAAAGTGAAGAAAAAATAAAGAGTCTTTTGATGAGGGTGAATGAGAAGAGTGCAAAACCAAGCTGACAACTCAACATTCATAAAAACAAAGCAAAAGGCATCTGGTCCCATCACTACTCTGCAAATAGAAGGGGTAAACATATGAACTTCCAGATTTCCAATTGGGTATCAGAAAAGGCAGAGGAAAGAGAGCTGAAATTGCCAACATCCGATGGATCATGGAAAAAGCAAGAGAGTTCCAGGAAAACATCTTTTTCTGCTGTACTGACTATGCAAAGACTTTAACTGTGTGGGTCTCAATAAATGGTGGAAACTTTTGCAAGAGATGGGAATACCAGACCGCCTGACCTGTCTCTTGAGAAAACTGTATGCAGGTCAGGAAGCAGCAGTTAGTGCTGGACATGGAACAACAGACTGGTTCCAAATAGGAAAAGGAGTATGTCAAGGCTGTATATTGTCATCCTGCTTATTTAACTTCTATGCAGAGTACATGATGAGAAACACTGGGCTGGAAGAAGCACAAGCAGGAATGAAGATTGCCTGGAGAAATATCAATAAACTCAAATATGCAGATGACAGCACCGATACGGCAGAAAGTGAAGAGGAATTAAAAATCTTCTTGATGAAAGTGGAAGAGGAGAGTGAAAAACTTGGACTAAAGCTCAACATTCAGAAAGTTAAGATCATGGCATCTGGTCCCATCACTTCATGAGAAATAGATGGAGAAACAGCGGAAACCGTGCCAGACTTTATTTTTTAGGTTCTAAAATCACTGCAGATGCTGATTGAAGCCATGAAATTAAAAGACGCTTACTCCTTGGAAGAAAAGTTAAGACCAACTTAGCATATTAAAAACCAGAGACATAATTTTGCCAACCAAGGTCGGTCTAGTTAAGGCTGTGTATTTTCCAGTGGTCAATATGGATGTGAGAGTTGAACTGTGAAGAAAGTTGAGAGCAGAATTGATGCTTTTGAATGGTGGTATTGGAGGAAATTATTGAGAGTCCCTGCAAGGAGATCCAACCAATCCGTTCTACAGGAGATTAGTTCTGGGTGTTCATTGGACGGACTGAAGCTGAGGCTCAAACTCCAATACTTTGGCCACGTGATGCGAAGAGTTGATTCATTGGAAAAAACTCTAATGCTGGGAGAATTGGGGGCAGGAGGAGAAGGGGATGGCCGAGGATGAGATGGCTGGATGGCATCACCAATTCGACGGACATGAGGTTGAGTGAACCCCAGGAGTTGGTGACGGACAGCGAGGCCTGACATGCTGTAATTCATGGGGTAGCAAACAGTAGGACACGACTGAGACTGTTCTGAACTAAACCGAAATATGTGGAAACAGTGACAGGCTTCATTTTCTATGGCTCGAAAATTACTAAGAATAGTGATTGCAGTCATCAAATTAGCTGTTACTTGCTTTTGGATGTAAAAGCTCTGACAAACCTAGACATTGCATTAAAATGAAGACATACCACATTATTAATTCTCAGTTAAATATAAATGTCAAAGATGGTTCAGTTCAGTTCAGTTCAGTTCAGTTCAGTCGCTCAGTCGTGTCCGACTCTCCGCGACCCCATGAATCACAGCACGCCAGGCCTCCCTGTCCATCACCAACTCCCGGAGTTCACTCAAACTCATGTCCACAGAATCGGTGATGCCATCCAGCCATCTCATTCTCCGTCGTCCCCTTCTCCTCCCGCCCCCCTTGTCTAACTCAAAGAAACTAAGCCATGCCTGTGGGGCCATCCAAGACAGGCAGGACATGGTGGAGAAATATGACAGAATGTGGTCCACTGGAGAACGGAATGGCAAACCACTTGAGTATACCTGCCTTGAGAACCCCAAGAACAGTATGAAAAGGCAAAGTAATAGGATACTGAATGAGGAATTCCCCAGCGTGGTAGGTGCCCAGTATGCTCCTGTTGATCAGTGGATAAAAAACTCCAGAAAGAGGGAAGGGATGGAGCCAAAGCAAAAACAGTACCCAGGTGTAGATGTTACTGGTGATAGAAGCAAGGTCCGATGCTGCAAAGAGAAATATTGCATAAACCTGGAATGTAATGTCCGTGAATCAAGGCAAACTGGAAGTGGTCAAATGAGATGGCAAGAGTGAATGTAGACATTCTAGGAATCAGTGAACTAAAATGGACTAAATGGGTGAATTTAACTCAGATGACTCAGATGATTATATCTGCTACCGTGGGCAGGAATAACTTAGAAGAAAGGGAGGAGCCATCATTGTCAACAAAAGAGTCCGAAATGCTGTGCATGGATGCAGTCTCCAAAACGACAAAATGAAACGTGTTCATTTCCAAGAAAAACCATTCACTATTACAGTAATCCAAGGCTATGCACCAACCAGTAACGCTAAAGAAGCTGAAGTTGAATGGTTCTATGAAGACCTACAGGACTTTTAGAACTAATACTAAAAAAAAAAAAAAAGATGCCCTTTTCATTATAGAAGTTTGGAATGTAAAAAGTAGGAAGTCAAGAAACATCTGGAGTAACAGGCAAACTTGGCCTTGGAGCAGGGAATGAAGCAGGGCAAAGGCTAATAGAATTTTGCCAAGAGAACGCACTGGTCATAGCAAACACCCTTTTTCAACAACATAAGTGAAGACTCTACACATGGACATCACCAGATGGTCAACACCGAAATCGGATTGATAATATTCTTTTCAGACAAAGACAGATAAATTCTATACCGTTAGCAAAAATAAGACCAGGAACTGCCTGTGGCTCAGATCATGAACTCCTTGTTTCCAAATTCAGACTTAAAATGAAGAAAGTAGGGAAAACCACTACACCATTCACATGTGACCTAAATCAAATTCCTTATGATTATACAGTGGAAGTGAGAAATAGATTTAAGTGACTAGATATGGTAGATAGAGTGCCTGATGAACTCTGGACGGAGGTTCTTGACATTGTATAGGAGACAGGGACCAAGACCATGCCCATGGAAAAGAAATGCAAAAAAGCAAAATAGCTGTCTGAAGAGGCCTTACAAATAGCTGTGAAAAGAAGAAAAGTAAAAAACAAAGGAGAAAGGGAAAGATATAAGCATCTGAATACAGAGTTCCAAAGAATGGCTAGGAGAAATAAGAAAGCCTTCCTCAGTGATCAATGCAAGGAAATAGAGGAAAAGAATAGGAAAGACAAGAGATCACTTCAAGAAAATTAGAGATACCAAGGGAAAGTTTGATGCAAAGATGGGCTCGATAAAGGACAGATATATTATGGACCTAAGAGAAGCAGAAGATATTAAGAACAGGTGGCAAGAATACACAGAAGAACTATACAAAAAAGATCTTCACAACCAAGATAGTCACGATGGTGTAATCACTGACCGAGAGCCAGACATCTTGGAATGTGAAGTCAAGTGGGCCTTAGAAATCATCACTACAAACAAAGCTAGTGGAGGTGATGGAATTCCACTTGAGCTACTTCAAATCCTGAAAGATGATACTGTGAAAGTGCTGCACTCAATATGCCAGCAAATTTGGAAAACTCAGCAGTGGCCACAGGACTGGAAAAGGTCAGTCTTCATTCCAATCCCAAAGAAAGGCAATGCCAAAGAATATTCAAACGACCTCACAATTGCATTCTTCTCACACACTAGTAAATTCACGCTCAAAATTCTCCCAGCCAGGCCTCAGCAATACGTGAACCATGAACTTCGAGATGTTCAAGCTGGTTTCAGAAAAGGCAGAGAAACCAGAGATCAAATTGCCAACATCCTCTGGATCATGGGAAAACTAAGAGAGTTCCAGAAAAAGCATCTATTTCTGCTTCATTGTCTATTCCAAATCCTTTTACTGTTGGGATCACAACAAACTTTGGAAAATTATGAAAGAGATGGGAATACCAGACCACCTGACCTGCCTCTTGAGAAACCTGTATGCAGGTCAGGAGGCAACTGTTAGAACTGGACATGGTACAACGGACTGATTCCAAATAGGAAAAGGAGTGTGTCAAAGTTGTATATTGTCACCCTGCCTATTTCACTTCTACGCAGAGTACATCATGAGGAACACTGGGCTGGGAGAAGCACTGGCTGGAATCAAGATTGCTGGGAGAAATATCAATACCCTCAGATATGAAGATGACATCACCCTTATGGCAGAAAGTGAAGAGGAACTCGAAAGCCTCTTGATGATAGTGAAAGAGGAGAGTGAAAAAGTTGGTTTGAAGCTCCACATTCAGCAAACTAAGATGATGACATCTGGTCCCATCACGGCATGGGAAATAGATGGGGAAACAGTGGAAACAGTGTCAGACTTTATTTTTTGGGCTCCAAAATCACTGCGGATGCTGATTGCGGCCATAAAATTAAAAGAAGATCACTCCTTGGAAGGACATTTCTGACCAACCTAGATAGCATATAAAAGAGCAGAGACATTACTTTGCCAACAAAGGTCCGTCTAGCCAGGGCTCTATTTTTTCACGGGATCATGTATGGATATGAAACTTGGATTGTGAAGAAAGCTGATAGCCGAAGAATTGATGCTTTTGAACAGTGGTGTTGGAGAAGACTCTTGAGAGTCCCTTGGACTGCAAGGAGATCCAACCAGTCCATTCTAAAGGAGATTAGTCCTGGAAGTTCATAAGAAAGACTGATGCTGAAGCTGAAGCTCCAATACTTTGGTCACCTCATGCGAAGAGTTGACTCACTGGAAAAGACTCTGATGCTGGGAGGGATTGGGGGCAATAGGAGAAGGGGACGGCAGAAAATGGGAGGGCTGGATGTCATCACCGACTCGATGGAGGTGGGTTTGATTGAACTCCGGGAGTTGGTAAAGGACATGGAAGCCTCGCATGGTGTGATTCAGGGGTTTGAAAGTGTTTGACACTACTGAGGGACTGAACTCAACCTGAACTGAACTGAATGATGGTAATATTGGAGGCTATGGGATGTTATTGAGTAATGTATATAGCTTTGACTGCTAATTTATTTAGCACCTTTTATTGCTAATTCAGGAAATACTTAAAATACTTCATTTGGCAAGCACTATGTCATCACTTCATGGGGAAATAGATGGAAAAACAGTGGAAACTGTGTCAGACTTTATTCTTGGGGGCTCCAAAATCACTGCAGATGCTGATTGCAGCCATGAAATAAAAAGACGCTTACTCCTTGGAAGGAAAGTTATGACCAACATTGATAGTATATTGAAAAGGAGAGACATCACTTTGCCAACCAAGGTCCGTCAAGTCAAGGCTATGGTTTTTTCCCGTGGTCATGTATGGATGTGAAAGTTGGACTGTGAAGAAAGCTGATCGCCGAAGAATTGATGCTTTTGAACTGTGGTGTTGAGAAGACTCTTGAGAGTCCCCTGTACCGCCAGGAGATCCAACCAGTCCATTCTAAGGGAGATCAATCCTGGGTGTTCACTGAAAGGACTGATGCTAAAGCTGAAACTGCAATACTTTGGCCACCTCATGCGACGAGTTGACTCACTGGAAAAGACTCTGATGCTGGGAAAGATTGGGGGAGGGAGGAGAAGGGGACGACCGAGAGTGAGATGGCTGGATGCATCACCGACTCTGTGGGCATGAGTTTGAGTGAACTCCGGGATTTGGTGATGGACAGGGAGGCCTGGCGTGCTGTGATTCATGGGGTCCCGGAGAGTCGGACACGACTGAGCGACTGAACTGAACTGATCGCTTAGCTGATGTGAAAGATACATAAGGCAACTTGGGTACAGATACAACATATAGAAGAATTGGACATCTGTGGTTAACTTGGTAGGAAGGAAGACAGGTTATTTCAATTCCCAAGTAAGTGTTTAGGAAAAGTTGTGAAATGTGGCTTATTATGACTGAAAATATGTTGCCTGATTGTAGCTCTAGAAATTATGTGAAACAGATCGATAATGAAGCTTGTAATGGAAAGAAATATCATGCCTTCCAAGAACTGATTACCTTGGTGAGATGCTGCATTCACCACAAGGATTTAAGTCTATCTTTGTAGGAACAGCAAAGCAACATCAAAATATACATGAGGAAATATAGGGTGGTGTGTTGGTGGGAGGAAATAAAGGCATGACATAAGGAGAGCAGAGCAAGAATGACCCTTTTTAATACAACTTGTAAAATGCCTATCTTTTGCTGACTGTGGTGCAATCATTGACTATGTCATGTTATCTTTGGCATCCCATCATGGTATGTTAGTGATCATGATTATCGAGTAGACTAAATCTATATTTTCAAGTGAAACACATTTTTTTTTAATGCAGAAAACCTTCTGCCTAACCTCTTAGCTTTCTTTGCAATGACTGGTATAATGTAATAAAACTGAGAAAGCATTAAAATATATACACTCATTTGCTGTTTCTAAATTTGATTTGTATCTGATCCTTCCCCCATACCATCCTATCTTAGACACCCAGTCAGTTCTGCCTGGATGATTTCAGAAGTCAATTTATTTACATTTTGTCTTTTACATTGTTTGCATTTTCTATTTTTTCAAACAATTCATTAGGTGTAATGTACCTATGATGCATACTGAATGTTTCCTTGAACAGAAAATTTAATATTACAGCAGAGCAAAGTATCCAGGAACTGCAATGCTCATTTACTCTTAATTATTTCAAAGTGAAATGGACACTATGAAAATGAACATATAACTTTATTCTTCAAATAAGAGAATTGTAGGAATTTGTTGACATCTCCCAACATAAATTTAATCTTCAGTATCGTGCATAATCTGACACCTAATTGGTACACCAGTTGTATTAGGATGATTTTTAAATAATGAAGACGATTGATGTATTGACCTAGAAAGAGAGGCAACAATGCATCAGAAATCTCCGGTACTGGGAAACATGAATGGGCTGCGTGTTTCATTTTAGGGAAAGGTTTGTCATGGACTACCATATGACCGTACACACCTGGAAAGGTAGACGTTTTACACACTCAGTCCAAAATCACTGTTGCATAATGGAGATACAATATGGTACTGCAAAATAGAAGTAGACATAGCTGCCACAGTATGTCAAATAGACACTGCAGCCATTTGGCGTATAGCAGCTGATAGTTGAAACACCGTGAACAGTGCTCCACCTAGAATGTGGGATGGAGAGGGAGATGGAAGAGTGTTTCGAAAGGGAGGGGATATATATATATATTTCTATGCCTGATTTATTTTGAATTTTGACAGAATACAGAAAAATTCGGTAAAACAATTGCCCTTCCATTAAAAAAAAAAAAAAATAAGAGAAACAGCAAAGTGATGTATCACAGTATGTTCCTGTGGTCTAACTGATATTGATGATGGAGAAGAGAAATAATTTCAAGTTAGGGCACTTGTATCAGTAACTATCTGGATGGTAGAACGCTATAGTTTGAAATGGCACACTTAAACTTCTGCAGGCTGAAAATACATTCAATTCTCTAGTTCCAGGATTGAAGTCAGAATTATGACCATCTACATTATACGTTGCTTTAACATGCTTCTTCTCCTTATCTCGGATTAATGAAGATACTGTAGAGACATTTTTCTGATCAACTCTTCTTTTGATTCTTACTAAATGTGAGGATAACCTTGTTCAAAATATGGTTATGATAGAACTGAAACAAAAACCAAATGGGGAAAAATATTCCGTAACTCTTTCAACTAAGATAGATCAGAAAAACAAAGAAAAATGGATTCCTTAAATCATAAAATGTAAACACTTTCAAATAATCCTCTTCCATTAGTAGTTTTAAAAACTTACATAGTCGTAGAAATTATGATCCTCCAGTAAAATGTGCTATAAGTCTATGGTAAATGTCATTTAAATACCTTTAGGATTTGAAATTTTCCCAATTTTTTTTTCAAAAGAAATTTAAGCCATTTTTATTAATCTGGACAAACAAATGACAGAGAGAAGACATCACCAAATGCTCAACACAAATCAGATTGATTTTATTCTTTCAGTCAAGGATGGAGAATCTCTTTACAGCCAGCAAAAACAAGCCCAGGGGCTGACTCTGGCACAGATCATGAACTCCTTGTTGCAAATGCAGACTGAAATAGAAGGAACTGGAGAGAACCCCTATACCATTCATGTATGACATAAGTCAATTCACTTATGACTATACAGTGGAAGTGAGAAATAATTTTAAGGGACTAGATCTGACAGAGAGGGTGCCTGATAAATTATGGGTGGAGGTTCATGACATTGTACAGGAGACAGGAATCAAGATCATCCCCAAGAAAAAGAAATGCAAAAAAGCAAAATGGCTGTCTGAGGAGGCCTTACAAATGGCTGTGAAAGAAGGGAAGTGTAAAGAAAAGGAGAAAAGGAAATTTATACCCATTTGAATGTAGAGTTCCAATGAATAGCAAGGAGAAATAAGAAAGACTTCCTCAGTGATCAATGCAAAGAAATGGAGGAAAGCAATAGAATGGGAAAGACTAGACATATCTGCAGGATAATTAGAAATACTGAGGCAACATTTCATGCAAAGGTGGGCTCAATAAAGGACACAAATATTAGGAACCAAAGAGAAGCAGAAGATATTAAGAAGAGGTGGCAAGAATACACAGAAGAACTGTTCATAGAAGATCTTCAGGACCCAGAAAATCACGATGGTGTGATCATTCACGTAGAGCCAGACATCCTGGAATGTGAAGACAAGTGGGCCTTAGGAAGCATCACTATGAACAAAACTAGAGTAGGTGATGGAATTCCAGTTGAGCTATTTCAAATCCTGGAATATGATGCTTGAAAGTGCTGCACTCAATATGCCAGCAATTTGGAAAACTCAGCAGTGGCCACCGGACTGGAAAAGTCAGTCTTCATTGCAATCCCAAAGAAAGGCAATACCGAAGAATGCTCAAACTACAGCATAATTGCTCTCATCTCACAAGCTAATCATGCGTTGCTAGAAACTGTCTTTAAAATCTAAAACGTGAGTTACCTACAGAGGCCTGTAGAGTCATATCTCTGGTCTTTCCAAAGGTATGTACAGATATGAGAACACCAAGGGATTACTGACTGTGAACCGCTCTGCTGGGGAAGACTTGTGAGATTCTTTTGAACTACAGGAATACCAAAAAATGAATTGTAAAAAAATCAACTTTGAAGACTCATTGGAAGGAATGATGCTGAAAATAAAGCCCCAAAGCTTTGTCCAATTGAGGCAAAGAGCTGACTCATTAGAAAAGACCGTGATCTATAGAAAGTGTTGAAAGCAGGGGCATCAGTAGGTGAGAGAGGATGAGACATCTGGAGAGCATCAGCGATTCAAAGGACATGATCTTGGGGAAACTATGGGAGAGAGTGAGGGACAGAGAGGCCTCTTGTGCTGGAGTCCAAGAGGATACAAATTGTCAAACATGTCTTAGTGGCTGAAGAACAATAGCATTTCAGTTAATAAAATGGGTCTTGACGGATGGCAGTTGGTCCCAAAATATCAGAGGAATGGGAGGACAAGACCACTCCCTCCCCAACAAATTCATCTAAGCATCGACTGCACATGGAAGAACTTCCAGACAAAAAAATTGTGAACACTGTTGAATGGCCCAAGATACCCAGAAGTCAAACATGTTTTCCTTTGAAATGGAGGTAGGAAAAAATAAAAGAGAGACAAAGAGAGACAAAGTATTTAGGGGCTGAGGCTGGTTTTGGAGAGGAAGTTGTAAATGAGGAGAAGTTTGCAGACAATTGTGAACCCTCTCAGGACAGTGACAGTGGAGAACTCTGGGATCGCTTAGAGCAACATAACCTCGGAAAAGTGAAACAAAAGCAAATGTGCCTAACTGTAATTTCCAGCAGAGAAAAAAATCAGATACACCTGTCCACCATCATTGAGGTGGACCTAGGAGGGATGCCCGGACTGTATCACTTGCCTTATGATAAGGACTCAGCTTTAATGGCCTGAGGATGATCTGACAGGTCTAAGGTGACGTAGCAACCTAATCCATGGGAACACCAGAGACAAAAATGCAAAAAAGTCCTTTCTTGAGATAATTCTCCATGGCCATATAGGGAATACAGACACTCACAGAACCAAATGTTGGACATTCGGTTCAGTTCATTTCAGTTCACTGGCTCAGTCGTGTCCGACTTTTTGAGACCCCATGAATCACCGCACGTCAGACCTCCCTGTCCATCGACAACTCCAGGACTTCACTCAAACTCATGTCCACCGAGTCGGTGATGCCATACAGCCATTTAATTCTTTTTTGTCCCCTTCTCATTCGGCCACCTGTCCCTCCCAGCATCAGAGTCTTCCAGTGAGTCAACACTTCGCATGAGGTGGCCAAAATATTGAAGTTTCAGCTTTAGCATCAGTCATTCCAATGAACACCGAGGATTGATCTCCTTTAGAATGAACTGGTTGGATCTCCTTGCAGTCCAAGTGACTCTCAAGAGTCTCTTACAAAATATCAAAGATGTTCAAACAGGCTTCCATTCATGACCCTGTCTTCCACGGAGGCAGAGAGGAATGTTTGCATCAGACCAAGGCTGAAGGCACGAGCCTGCTTTTATATCAGCCCCAGAGACCACATGTGCCACCAAACTCTGAGCAGGCTGCCAGTTGCTAACCATATCTTCCTGGGATCATGCTCAGTTCACATAGGTCAGGAGGGTCAAAATATGAGTTCAGCACCCCTCTGGAGACACATGGCATTTTTGAAAAGTTCACATAGTTCAGGAGGGTCAAAATATGAGTTCAGCACCCGTCTGGAGACACACGGAATTCTTGCAAAATTCAGGGAAATATGAATGGCCTGCCTGTTGTAGTTTAGGAAAAGATTTGTCATTGCTGGCACATTACCCTACACACCTGGAAAGGTAGAAGTTTCCACCCTCAGTCCAAAATCACCTTTGCATAATGGAGTTACGATGTGGTACTGCAAAATAGAAGCAGACATAGCTTCCAAAGTATGTCAAGTAGACATTGCAGCCATTTGATTTAGAGCAGCTGCTAAGTGACACCCAGTGAAAATGCTCAACTTAGATTGTGATATGGAGAGGGAGATATGAGGGTGTTCCGAAAGGGAGGGGATATAGGTATATCTATGCCTGATTTATTTTGAGTTCTGACTGAATACAGCAAAATTCGGTAAAATGATTCAATTCAGTTCCGTTAAGTTCGGTTGCTCAGTCGTGTCCGAATCTCCGCGCCCCCATGAATCACAGCACGCCAGGCCTCCCTGTACATCACCAACTCCAGGGTTCACTCAAACTCATGTCCAGAGAGTCGGTGATGCCATCCAGCCATCTCATTCTCTGTTGTCCCCTTCTCATCCTGTCCTCAAACTTTCCCAGCATCAGAGTCTTTTCCAGTGAGTCAACTTGTCACATGAGGTGGCCAAAATATTGGAGTTTCAGCTTCAGCATCAGTCCTTCCAGTGAACACCCAGAATTGATCTCCTTTAGAATTGACTGGTTGGATCTCCTTGCAGTATAAGTGACTCTCAAGAATCTTCTCCAACACCACAGTACAAAAACATCAATTTTTCGGTGATCAGCTTTCTTCACAGTCCTAGTCTCACATCCATACATGACCACGGCAAAAACAATAGCCTTTACTTGACGGACATTAGTTGGCAAAGTAATGTCTCTGCTTTTTAATATACTATCGAGGTTGGTGATAACTTTCCTTCCATGGAGTAAGCGTCTTTTAATTTCATGACTGCAATCAGCATCTGCAGTGATTTCGGAGCCCAAAAAATTAAGTCTGACACAGTTTCCACTGTTTTTCCATCTATTTCTCAGAAAATGATGGGATCAGAGGCCTTAATCTTTGTTTTCTGAAGGTTCAGCTTCAAGCCAACCTTTTCACTCTCCTCTTTCACTTTCACCAAGAGGCGTTTGAGTTCTTCTTCTCTTTCTGCTGTAAGGGTGGTGTTATCTGTATATCTGAGGTTATTGATTTTCTCCCAGAAATCTTGATTCCAGCTTGTGCTTCCTCCAGCCCAGCATTCCTCATGATGTACTCTGCATATAAGTTAAATAAGCAAGTTGACAATATACAGCCTTGATGTAATCCTTTTCCTATTTGGAACCAGTCTCTTGTTCCATGTACAGTTCTGACTGTTGCTTCCTGACCTGCATACAGGTTTCTCAAGAGGCAGCTCAGGGGTCTGGTATTCCCATCTCTTTCAGAATTTTCCCCAGTTTATTGTGATCCACACAGTCAAAGACTTTAAAACTATTACCCTTCCATTAAAAAATCAATAAGAGAAATAACAGGTTGATGTATCACAATATTTTCTTGTGGTCTAACTGATATTGATGACGGAGAAGAGAAATAATATCAAGTTAGGACACTTGTATCAGCAACTATCTGAATGGTAGAACACTTTAATATGAATGGCACAGTTAAACTCCTGCAGTCTGAAAATACATTTGCTCCTCTAATTTCAGAACTGAAGTCAGAGTTATGATCACCAATATTACCCATTGCTTTAATATTCTTCTTCTTCTTCTTATCTCGGAATAATAAAGATACTGTAGAGACATTTTTTTATGATCAACTCTTCTTTTGATTGTTACTAAATGTGAGGATAACCTCGTTCAAAATATGGTTATGATTGAACTGAAACTAAGGGGAGCATGAGAAGATGTTGGAGGAATAGGACAGGGTGACCATTTTCTCCCCCACAAAATCAGCAAAAGAACATTTGAACACTGAGTAAATCCCTTAAAACAACTTCTGAATACCGGTAGAGGACATCAGGCACCCAGAAAAGCGGCCCATAGACTTCGAAAAGAGGTAGGAAACAGCATAAAAGATAAAGAGATACAAAAGAGGGAGGAAGAGAGCTCCGTCTTGGGAAGGGAGGCTTAAAAAAAAATAAGAGAGAAGTTTCCAAACACCTGGAAACACAGGCGACTCTATGGGTAGGCTTGGAACCTCAGAGGGCCTCAAAAGTAGGAGAAAAGAGACATAAATAATTAAAGCCCACAGACTAAGTGCGCAGAGGAAACTCTCAGTGGAGAAGTGGTGCAGATGCGCGCACCCACCACTAGCAGGTGGGGGCTGGGCAGGGAGGCATGACGGCAGCGCTTAGAGAGACGACAGGGGCTGAACATCCCGAGGGCAAGCTGAGCTCTCTAACAGGACCAAAGAAGACTGTGCAGCGAAAAGCCCCATCCTAATACTCTTCCAGTCCCTCTCACAGAACAAAGGACTGAGCAAAGCAATCCGGCTTGGGCGGCCCATCCCCCAGCTCCCGCCGGGACAGGCATGGAGGGCAACCAGTGTTGGAAGGGGCAGCTGCGGCCCCAGATAGGCTTCCCATACCAAGCTGCAGTCAGGCTTCCTTGCTAACCAAGACTTCTTGGATTTGGGCCAGTCAATATTTGCCTGAGAAAGTGCTCTCGTTGTACACATAGAAAACCAAGCAGCAGGGACCAGGGAGGCGATAAGCCACAGCGACCACGCTCGCCAAACCCCTGGTCACCTGAGCTGCTCAGACCGGGGAAGGCACAAAACACAGGCCCAGCCAAGTCTGCGCTTTTGTGGAGTACTCGCGGACCTGAACCTGAGTGGCTTAGACCTGGGAAGTGCATGCAACCCAGCGCCGGCCAGGGAAAGCACCTGGCAGACAACCTAGAGCCTGAGCAGCATAAACAGGAAAAACACACATGCTGCGTGCGGGCGCATTCCCACAGTAGTCGAGACACTGTAAGCACTCCCCACAGATGACAGTGATATTTGTTAGCAGCGTTCCTCCCTCCCCACGGCAGGACCGAACAGGAGAGCCGGTGTCCACGACCACCCCCTGGTGTCAGGATGGGAACTAGTCACTGAAGAGACCAGCAAACACAAGAGATTTTACAATAGAAGGAACTGCCTTGGAGGTAACAGAGGGAGAAGTCTTGAGCCTACTGCAAGAATAAGACTGACAACCAGAGGCAGAGGCTTAAGGCCAAATCCTGAGAACACCGGAGACCTTCTGTTACAGGGAACATTAATTGATAGGTGCCCATCAAATGCCTCCATACATAAACTGAAACCAGGCACAACCGAAGGGTCAGCAAGTTTCAGTGAAATAAATACCACACAAATTCTCCAGCAACACAGGAAAATAGCCCTGAGCGTCAACATACAGACTGCCCAAAGCCACCCCAAACCACTGACATCTCAAACTCATTACTGGACTCTCCATTGCAATCCAGAGAGAAATCCAGCTCCACCCACCAGAACACTGAAACAAGCAAACCAAATTAGGGAACCTTGACAAGTCACCCATCCAACCCCACACAACGAGGTAACTACATAATAAAGAGAACTCCACAAACTGCCAGAGGACGGAAAGGCAACCCCAAGCACAGTAATATAAGCAAGATGAAGAGGCAGAGAAACACCCAGCAAGTAAAGGAACAGGATAAATTCCCACCAACACAAACTAAAGAGGAAGACATGGGGAACCTACCCGATAAAGAATTTCGAATTTTAATTGTGAAAATGATTCAAAATGTGGAAAGCAAAAAGGAGTTACAGATAAATAAAGTGGAGAAAAGGATTGAGAAGATGCAAGAAATGTTTAATAAGGAATTAGAGGGGGAAATAGAGTCAATATACAATGAACAATGCAATAGATGAGATCAGAAACACTTTCGAGGGAACAAGCAGTAGAATAACGGAGATAGAAGACAGGATAAGTGAGCTAGAAGATAGAATTGTACAAATAAATGAAACAGAGATGGAAAAAGGAAAACAAATTAAAAGAAATGAGGACAATATTAGAGACTTCTGGGACAATGTTAAATACCCCAACATTGGAATCATACGAGTCCCAGAAGAAGAAGACAAAATGAAAGACCATGAGAGAATACTTGAGGAAATAATAGTTGAAAATTTCACTAAAATGGGGAAGGAAATAATCACCCAATTCCAAGAAACACAGAGAGTTCCTAATAGGATAAACCCAAGGCGAAATAACCCAAGTCACATATTAATCAAATTAACAAAGATCAAACACACACAAAAAATATTAAAAGCCGCAAGGGAAAAAAAACAAATAACACACAAGGGGATCCCCATAGGGATAACAGCTGATCATTCAATAGAAACTCTTCAGGCCGGGAGGGAATGGCAAGACATATTAAAGTGATGAAAGAAAGTAACCTACAGCCCAGATGACTATACCCAGCAAGGATCTCATTCAATTATGAAGGAGAAATCAAAAACTTTACAGACAAGCAAAAGCGGAGAGATTTCAGCATCACCAAACCAACTCTCCAACAAATATTAAACGATCTTCTCTAGACAGGAAACACAGAAAGGGTATATAAACTCGAACCGAAAACAAATAAGAAAAAGGCAACGGGATCATACTTATCAATAATCACCTTAAACGTAAATGGGTTGAATGTCCCAACCAAAAGACAAAGGCTGGCTGAATGGACACAAAAACAAGACCCCCGTATATGTTCTCTACAAGAGACCCACTTCAAACTAGGGACACATTCAGACTGAAAGTGAAGGGTTGGAAAAAGACATTCGACGCAAATAGAGACCAAAAGAAAGCAGGAGTAGCAGTACTCATATCAGATAAAATAGACTTTAAAACAAAGACTATGAAAAGAGACAAAGAAGGAAAGTACATAATGATCAAAGGATCAATCCAAGGTGAAGATATAACAATTATAAATATTTATGCACCCAACATAGGAGCACTGCAATATGTAAGAAAATTACTAACAAGTATGAAAGAGGAAATTAAAAATAGCACAGTAATAGTGGGAGACTTTAATAGCCCACTCACACCTATGAATAGGTCACCTAAACAGAAAATTAACAAGGAAACACAAACTTTAAATGATACAATAGACAAGTTAGTCCTAATAGATCTCTATAGGACATTTCACCCCAAAACAATGAATTTCACCTTTTTCTCAAGCACACACGGAAATTTTCCAGGATAGATCATATCCTGGGCCCTAAATCTAGTCTTGGTAAATTCAAAAAAGTTTAAATAATTCCATGCATCTTTTCTGACCACAATGCAGTAAGATTAGATCTCAATTACGGGAGAAAAACTATTAAAAATGCCAACATATGGAGGCTGAAAAACACGCTGCTGAACATTGAACAAATCATAGAAGAAATCAAAAGAGAAATCAAATATGCATAGAAATGAATGAAAATGAAAACACAACAACCCAAAACCACTGGGACACTGTAAAAGCAGTGCTAAGGGGGAAGTTCATAGCAATACAGGCACACATCAAGAAACAAGGAAAAAGTCAACTAAATAACCTAACTCTACATCTAAAGCAACTAGAAAAAGGAAGAAATGAAGAACCCCAGAGTCAATAGAAGGAAAGAAATTGTAAAAATTAGGGCAGAGATAAATGCAAAAGAAACAAAAGAGACCATAGCAAAAATCAACAAAGCCAAAAGCTGGTTCCTTGAGAAGGTAAATAAAGTTGACAAACCACTAGCCAGACTTATCAAGGAACAAAGGGAGAAGAACCAAATCAATAAAATATGAAATGAAAATGGAGATATCACAACTGACAACACAGAAATACAAAGGTTTATTAGAGAATACTATCAGCAATTATATGGCAATAAAATGAATAACCTGGAAGAAATGGACAGAATCCTAGAAAAGTACGACTTTCCAAAACTGAACCACGAAGAAATAGAAAATCTGAACAGACCCATCACAAGCACGGAACTAGAGGCTGTGATCAGGAATATTCCAGCAAACAAAAGCCCAGGTCCAGACGGCTTTACAGCCGAATTCTACCAAAAATTTAGAGAAGAGCTAACACATATTCTACTCAAACTCTTTCAGAAAATTGCTGAGGAAGGGAAACTTCCAAACTCATTCTATGAGGCCACCATCACCCTAACCCTAAAACCTGGTAAAGACCCCACAAAAAAAGAAAACTACAGGCCAATATCACTGATGAACATAGATGCAAAAATCCTTAACAAAATTCTAGCAATCAGAATCCAACAACATATTAAGAAGATCATACATCATGACAAAGTGGGTTTTATAACAGGAATGCAAGGATTCTTCAATATCCGCAAATCACTCAACGTAAAACACCACATTAACAAACTGAAAAATAAAAATCATATGATTATCTCAATAGATGCAGAGAAAGCCTTCGACAAAATTCAACATCCATTTATGATAAAAACCCTCCAGAAAGTGGGAATAGAGGGACATACCTCAACATAATAAAAGCTATATATAACAAACCCACAGAAAACATTATCCTCAATGGTGAAAAACTTAAAGCATTTCCCCTAAAGTCAGGAAAAAGACAATGGTGCCCACGCTCCCCACTACTATTCAACATAGTTCTGGAAGTTTTGGCTACAGCAATCAGAGCAGAAAAAGACATAAAAGGAATACAAATTGTAAAAGAAGAAGTAAAACTTTCACTGTTCGATGATGACATGATCCTCTACACAGAAAACCCTAAAGACTCTACTAGAAAACTACTAGAGCTAATCAATGAATACAGTAAAGTTGCATGATATAAAATCAACACACAGAAATCCCTTGCATTCCTATACACTAATAATGAGAATATAGAAAGAGAAATTAAGGATACTGTTCCATTCTCTGCTGCAACGAAAAGAATTAAATACTTAGGAATATATCTACCTAAGGAAACAAAAGACTTGTACATAGAAAACTATAAAACACTACTGAAAGCAATCAAAGAGGACACTAATAGATGGAGAAATATACCATGTTCAAGGATTGGAAGAATAAATATTGTAAAAATGTCTATACTACCCAAAGTAATTTATACATTCAATGCAATCCCTATCAAACTACCAACAATATTTTTCACAGAACTAGAACAAATAATCTCACAGTTTGTATGGAAATACAAAAAACCTCGAATAGCCAAAGCAATCTTGAGGAAGAAAAATGGAACTGGGGGAATTAACCTGCCAGACTTCAGGCTCTACTACAAAGCCACAGTCATCAAGACAGTATGGTAATGGCAGAAAGACAGAAATATAGATCAATGGAACAAAATAGAAAGCCCAGAGATAAATCCACGCACCTATGGACACCTCATCTTTGACAAAGGAGGCAAGAATATAAAATGGAGAAAAGACAGTCTCTTTAACAAGTGGTGCTGGGAAAACTGGTCAGCCACTTGTAAAAGAATGAAACTAGAACACTTTCTAACACCATACACAAAAATAAACTCAAAATGGATTAGAGAACTAAACGTAAGACCAGAAACTATAAAACTCCTAGAGGAGAACGTAGGCAAAACACTCTCCGACATAAATCACAGCAGGATCCTCCATGACCCACCTCCCAGAATATTGGAAATAAAAGCAAAAATAAATAAATGGGACCAATTAAAATCAAAAGCTTCTGCACAGCAAAGGAAACTATAGATAAGGTCAAAAGACAGCCTTCAGAATGGGAGAAAACAATAGCAAATGAAGCAACTGATAAAGGATTAATCTCCAAAATATACAAGCAGCTCCTGAAGCTCAATTCCAGAAGAATAAATGACCCAATCAAAAAATGGGCCAAAGAACTAAACAGACATTTTTTCAAAGACATAAAGATGGCTAACAATCACATGAAAAAATGCTCAACATCCCTCATAATCAGAGAGATGCAAATCAAAACCACAATGAGATACCATTTCACAGCAGTCAGAATGGCTGCTATCCAAAACTCTACATGCAATAAATGCTGGAGAGGATGTGGAGAGAAAGGAACCCTCTTACTCTGTTGGTGGGATTTCAAACTAGTACAGCCACTATGGAGAACATTGTGGACGTTCCTCAAAAAACTGGAAATAGAACTGCCATATGATCCAGCAATCGCACTCCTGGGCATAAACACCGAGGAAACCAGAATTGAAAGAGACACATGTACTCCAATGTTCATTGCAGCACTGTTTATAATAGCCAGGACATGGAAGCAACCTAGATGTCCATCTGCAGACGAATGGATAAGAAAGCTTTGGGACATATACACAATGGAGTATTATTCAGCCATTAAAAAGAATACATTTGAATCAGTTCTAATGAGGTGGATGAAACTGGAGCCTATTATACAGAGTGAAGTAAGCCAGAAAGAAAAACACCAATACAGTATACTAACACATATATATGGAATTTAAAAAGATGCAAACGATAACCCTGTATACAAGACAGCCAAAGAGACACAGACGTATAGAACAGTCTTTGGGACTCTGTGGGAGAGGGTGAGGGTTGGATGCTTTGGGAGAATGGCATTGAAACACGTATGTTGTCATATGTCAAACGAATCACTAGTTCAGGGTCAATGCATGTTATAGGATGCTCGGGGCTGGCATGCGGGGATGACCCAGAGGGCGGATAAAGGAGAAGGGAGGTGGGTGGGGGGTTCAGGAGGGGAAACTTATGTAAACCCTGGGCCAATTCATGTCAATGTATGGCAAAACCAACCAATATAATATTGTAAAATAATTTGCCTCCAATAAAAAATAAATTACCAAAAAAAAAAAGATATTTTAATTCAGATTTTGGTGCATGAAATATTGAAACGTCATAGTTTACAAGGAAAGTTCTGTACCAAGACATCCATTTATGAAGTAGAGAAAATTCCATATTTCATGCAGGAATATCTAATTTTTCTATGGACAAAAAAGGATTTCCATGTTTCAGATTCAACAATCTCATCCCCATTGATATATGTGAAATAGAGTTGTTGGTAATATTCTGTCACTCAGTCACGTCCAACACCTTGCAACACCGTGAATGGCAGCACTCCCGACCTCCCTATACTTTACTGTCTCCAACACTTTAGTGAAACACATGTTCATCGACTTAAGTGATGCTGTCCGACGATCTCACCCCCTGTGGCCCCAATCTCCTCCTGTCCACCATCTACACATATCAGAGCCGATAATATTTTTTTTTCTTTTCAATGGCAAGGCAGAACCTCAATGTTTTCCCATGTATTATTTCTTCACACCAGGGTAGCCAAAGTATTGGAATTTCAGTTTCAACATCAGTCTTTCCAATGGATGTTAGTTTCCTTTAGGATTGGTGGGGTTGAACTCCTTTCTTGACAAGGGTCTCTCAAGAGCCATCTTTAGCACTCAGCTGCAAAGCCTCAATGCTTTGTAACTCAGCCTTCTTTATAGTGAAGCTAGCACATCCGTACATGTCTTCTGCTAAAACCATAGCCCTGACTAAAGGGACCTTTATTGCCAAAGAGATATCTCCGCTTTTAAGTACATTGTGTCTATGTCTAGGCTTATCATAGATTTTCTTCCCAGGAGAAGGGGTCTTTTATTCTCAGGGATGTGATCACTGTCCCCAGTGATTTTGGAGCTAAAGAAACCTGTCTGTCACTATTTTCAATTTTACCCTTTCTATTTGCCAAAACATTGTTAGTCTTTGACCCACCTCATTTCATACACCAAGGTCAAACATGCCCTTTGCACCAGGTATCCTTTTATTCTCTGTTTTTACATTCCAGAACCCTATGATGAAATGGACATCTTTTCTCAGCTTTAATTTTAGAAAGAGCTTACAAGTCTTCCTAAAACCATTCAAGTTCCCATTTAGCATAGATGGTAAAGAATTGAAAAGCAGAGATTTCCATTTTTCATGCAGGAAAATCTGCACCCATATGTTCTTGCTTAAGAAAAGGAACTCCTCATTCCTTGTAGGAAAAACAACTAGCCTGATTTTCATATGTGAAGTGTAGAAAATTCTATATGTAATGTAGGAAAAAAATCTTCACCAAATATTCATATGTAAATTGTAGATAATCGATATTTCAAATAGGAATATAGACATTGATTTGCCTATGTTAAATAAGTGATTCATTATTTAAACTAGGAAATTTGGCACCTGTAGAGGTGATGTGAAACAAAATGATTTCATACTTCATGGAAAAAAGCACCATGCCTAGAGTTTCAAATACAGAAAATAGAGAAATCCATATTTCATGTAGGAAAATCAGAGCAAGATTTTCATTTGTGAAATACAGACAATTGAAATTTTTGGCCCTTATTTTGCTAAATAAAATATAGGAAATTCATTTTTTCATGGATTCCATCTGCGATAGAGTTTTAATATGTGAAATACAGAGAATTCCATACTTAAAGGAAGAAAATCAGTGCCCAGATTTACATATGTGAAACAATCAAAATCCTTATTTTGTGTACTAAAATCGATGGCTAGCATTTAATAAGTGAAATACACAAAATTCCAGATGTCATGTAGGAAATTTAACATCCAGTTATGTATAGGTGAAATACATTAATTTCCCATTTTCATGTAAAAAATATGCGTACAGATTTTCACATGAAGTAAAGAGATTTTCATTATTTTTTTTTCTTTTCTTCTTCTTCTTTTTTTTTTTACTGCAAAGACTTTTATTTTTACTCAAAATTATACAGAGAATCATTGAGGGGTACTGAATGGTGGAAGAAAATGAATTGACAGGATACAGTGACAGAACTGATGCTTTCTAATTCTGCTGGTAGAGTAGACGCTTGAGAGTTCCTTGGACTGCAAGGAGATCAAACCAGCCAATCCTAAAGGAAATCAGTCCAGAAATTTCACTGGAAGGACTGATGCTGAATCTGAAGCTCCAATACTTTGACCACCTGAAGCAAAGAGCCAACTCCTTGGAAAAGGTCCCGATGCTGGAAAAGATGGAAGGCAGGAGGAGAAGGGGATGACAGAGGGTGAGAAGGTGGGATGGTATCACCGATTGGATGGACATGATTTTGAGTAAGCTCTGGGAGTTGGTGATGGACAGGGAAGCCTGGTGTACTGCAGTCCATGGGGTCACAAAGAGTCAGACATGACTTAAGGACGGAAAAACAATAAATAAAGAAGGTTAGCAGTAATGAAGGCTTGAAACCCTCCAGTATAAGAGAAGAAGATGAGAAGTGTTCAAATGCTAGATTTGCCAAAGACTGAAATGTGGCCTGTGAAAGAAGAAAGTCAATGATGACTGTGCCTTTTTTTTTTTAACAATTGGAACTGAGTTACCATTTTTTGACTAAAAGACTAAAGCAGGTTTTGGAGTCAGGCAAGAGATGTGCTAAATTGGAGACAATTATTGGTCAATTATGTAGAAATATCTAGGGGATTAGAAGTTTCTTTTTTGGAAGAGAGAACTATCTTTTGAAAGTTTCTTTTAAATTATTGGAAGAGAGTTTCCCAGTTTCTGTCATTTGAATAAGTCCTTGGTGGGATCTAGAATGCTGACCTTCTTCTAGACATGCTCAGTATACTTAAAACCCAGACTGAAAAAGCCTACATTGTCAAGTTGAGGACCTGATTCCACATCTCATGGGGTGTTATTTTGTTCCCTCTTGTTCAAAATAACTAATTGCCTTCTGCATTAAACTGAATTGTATGCAGTACTTGTACCAGTCTGAAATGGACCACATTAAGAAAGAAAAGACTGGATATGATGAATGTCCAAACTCTATTCTTAATAAAAAATGCCCTATTCGCCTAGCAGCACTGGGTTTTAGCCTTGTAATTCCTACAGATGTTTTCCCAGTGGTCCTGTTTGACACACTTAGCTCTCGGGGTTTCTTGCTGGACTTACTGATTTGTGACATGAATTAGAAAATTTGATAGAACAGGATATCCTCTGGGTGTATGCAATGGCCTGTAGGTACTTGATCAGTCCCTACTTACAAAGTCTGAGCTGATTTACGGGTAAAGGGATTAACTAGAGATTGAGTAAGGTATTCACAGAGGTTAAAGTTTAGCCAGAAGGGCTCCCAGCACAACGTTTGTCAAGTACAGGGATGAAGTAAGAACTATACTTCAATTCTGACATTTAAATGATTATTTCAAATGAGGGAAACCCTCCCTAAATGTTCCAAGCCAACTTTATTTGTTCTTCCTAAAGTATCTATTAAATGACTAGGTATTGAGATCCAATTGAAGATATACAATATTAGCTACACACGTTGTTAAGCATAATGTTCTGGTGACATTCACAGTATTCAGTAATTAGCTTAATGAACAGGTGTAAAAGTATATTAGTTATCCAGATGTTAATTTGCAGTAACATATGCTGCCTGATTTGGGAGGTTTTTGTCTGAACTACAACCAGTAAGATTTGTTACTTAATTAGGAAATCATTGTGTGTGTGTGTGTGTGTGTGTGTGTGTGTGTGTGTGTGTGTGTGTGTGATTCCCACCATTAGAAACATTAATCTTGTTTAATGTGCTCTAAACTTTGGGAACACTCTTGGTAACGTCATTCCTATGACTTTAGGCACTATACGGGAGATAGGATGAAATCTACCTTTCTGTGGGATGCCTTAATTAGTGCACAGCTGTAGGCAATATAGAGAGGGGAAGATTCACAGCTGTAATATGCAGCTTCTAAAAGGAGATGGAAATGCACTCTCCCACTGCATATTGCATCAGCCATTCCTTCCAAGGTTTGGTAAACAAATGTGTTATCCCTCACCGAATGGATTCACAAACAATTGAAAACGAAACTGTGCACCTTTTAGGCTAAGACCAACTGAGATTTCCATTTTCATTCTGGAAATTGAGGGTTGAGTGTTGAGAAATTCACGTATGCAATATAGTGAATTCCATATTTCATACAGGGAATTTACATGCATACATTTGTATTTGAAACACTGAGTTCTGTGCTTCACTTAGAAACATTTTGCCCTACGCCAATATGCGACCTACAGAGAATTCCATATTTAGAGATGGAATTCTCTCTAAAGAGAATTACAGATGAAGAATCTCTAATTAAGGGATGTCAAGGTCAGCATCCCACTATGGGACATGACTCATCAGTGCAGGGGCATTGAAGTCAGCTCATTTACTGTACAGAGGCCCTTTAAAAGTGGTTCTGTTTTCTTCCTGCTTCCACATGAGAACTCGTGCCAGCTAACCCTATCACCTCAGCCCTGTCGGGATGGGAGCAGCAGAAGGATCATCCTAAGCCATTCACTGCAAAGCACTGATATTTAAAAATTTTGTGAAGATTTGAGTGATGTTGGAAACTGGCAAATTCTGCAGGTTCAGTTCAGTTCAGGCCCTCAGTCGTGTCCTACTATTCATGAGCCCATGGCCTTCAGTGTGCCATACCTCCCTTTATAGCATCAACTACAGGAGTGGGCTCAAACTGATCTCCATTGAGTCTGTGATGCCGTCAAATCATCTCATCCTCTGTCATCCCATTCTCCTCCTGCCTTCAATCTTTCCCAGCATCAGTGTCTTCTCCAGTGAGTCAGTTCTTTGCATAAGGTGGCCAAATTACTGGAGTTTCAACATCAGTCTTTACAAAGAATACTTCAGACTGCTCTCTTTTAGGATGGAATGGTTGGATCTCCTTGAAGTCCAAGAGATTCTCAAGGATTTTCTTCAACACCACAGTTGGAAAGCATCAATGTTTCAGTGCTCAGCTTTCTTTATATTACAAATCTCACAATCATACCTGACTAGTGGAGAAACCATAGCCTTCATTAGATGGACCTTTGTTGACTAAGTAATGTCTCTGCTTTTTACTATGCTGTCTACATTGGTCATGTTTCCTTTAAAGGAAGAAATGTCTTTTAATTTCATGGCTGCAGTCACCATCTGCAGTGATTTTGGAGCCCAAACAATTTGGAGCCCAAAGCTGCTTTTTCGCTTCTTTCCCCATTTATTTGTCATGAAGTGATGGGACAAGAGGCCATGATCTTCGTTTTCTGAATGATGAACTCTAAGCCAGAATTTTCACTCTCCTCTTTCACTTTCATCAAGAGGCTCTTTAGTTCTTTTTCACTTTCAGCGATAAACGTGGTATGATATTCACATCTGAGATTATTGATATTTCTCTCGGCAATCTTATCTCCAGCTTGTGCTTCATCAAGCCCAGTGTTTCTCATGATGTATTCCGCATATAAGTTAAATGAACAGGGTGACAATATACAGCCTTTTCCTATTTGGAACCAGTCTGTTGTTCCATGTCCAGTTTTCACTGATGCTTCCTGATCTGCCAGCAGATCAGGAGGTAGGTCAGGTGGTCTGGTATTCCCACCTCGTTCAGAATTTTCCACAATTTATTGTGATCCACACACTCAAAGGCTGTGGCATAGTCAATAAAGCAGAAATAGATGTTTTTCTGGAACTTTCTTGCTTTTTTGATGAGCCAGAGGATGTTGGTAATCTGATCTCTAGTCCCTCTGCCTTTTCTAAAGCCAGCTTGAACATCTGGAAGTCCATGATTCATGTATTGCTGAAGTCTGGTTGGAGAATTTTCAACATTACTTTTCTCATGTGTCAGTTGAGTGTAACCGAGTGGTAGACTGAGCTTCTTTGGCATTGCCTTTCTTGGGCAATTCTACTCAACAAGCAGCATCAGCTTATGCTACAGAGCCATCAGGGTCCCAAACCTTACATAAAAGAAAGATGTGCCTGGTCCTGTGGCTGAAAGAGTACTGCTGCATTTGAGAAAGACAGAAAGCTCTTTGTAGGGGCTCTGCATACCCCATCTCTTTGCTTTGTAATCTGGGCCATTCTGTTTCTTGGCTGCTTTGCATCTCCCTCAATGGCCCTGAGTGCTCTCTTGCCGCCACTCTGACATCCTTGGGCTTGATTTCCTGGCTTCAAACTGCCAGCCAGGCCAGTTCTGGCAGTTCGCATGCAGTTTTGGGCCAGTGAGTGCAGATACAGACACAGATACACCCAACACTAAAAGAAAATTTTCACAGATGCAGAACTACACCTTTACTTGTCCAGGAAAATGGACTTGGGTAAGGACCTCTCATTTTCTCTGGTGGTTTTCTTCCATTTACTTGTGAATCAAGTTAGTGTCCTCTTCTACCTATACTGTTTACTCTGAAAGGTTTCAAAATGTTGGGACATGTCATGAGGAGGACTGACCTACTCAGAGTTGGGTGGGCTGGAAGTGCTTGTGGTGAACAGCTGAATGAGTGGTGCTATTCTGTATTCCTCCATCGTATTGACTGGTTCACAGTGCCAGTCACACTGATATGATTCCATTCCATGCACTTTCCTTCCAGCAACCACACCAGAATAACATGGGGCTTCGGACTGCACTGACTTTAAGCACCCCATCTCAGCAAGGTCTCTCAAAATCATTGTTTGTCAATGTCATGCAATTATGGCAGGCCCAGTACCCACTCAGGCCCAAGACTTCTGAGAAAGGTGTCCCTGTGCCTGCTAATTGTCTAAGAGCCTGTTTGGAGATACTTTCACTCCCCCTCCCCCATGGTTATCTCCCGGTAGTAGGGAAAGGACAAGTCGGGGCTTTCAAAAGGCCAAAGAGAATGTGACAGGACTGTGTCTGAAGCAATATCATGAAGAAGGTACATATGGATCCAAAGGACCTCTGCTGAAACAAGTCACTGAACGTGAAGCCCAAAAAGTCAGGTGGCTTCCATTTTTGGCAACACCATAGTTTACTTCTACTCACACATACACAGAATCCCCACACAGATCACACCCTGGAGAGCCTGCCTGCCCTGGGCCCACAACTCATGGCTTCATTATGCAGAAAGTGGCATTCCTCTCCCAAGAGGGCATGATTCCAGGCCAGGACTCCCTAACTTTCTAAATGCCAAGGCTCTCTTTCTGTTACCCTCATGATGCTGTGGTAGATCTTCCTATAGCTCAGGATCCCTGCCAGGCTTTTAGCTTATGGAGTTCATGAACCATGAATTCAGCTAAAGTTTTGGCTGGGGGACAACCAGATGCCCGCTTAAATTCCAGTCTCCTTGTGAGTCTCATGGAACACATTTCACTCAGGATTACCGTAACAAAATTAGAGATTGTCCTCCAGTGAGACTTTCAGAACCATCTCTCAAGTGCAGAGAGACATTTTGCCTCTCTGCCATCCACAGCCAAGGATGAGATCCCAGAGAAAGAAATGAATTTATGTCAGGATTTTTGACCAAGAAGTGTAACATCTTTTTGCCGACTGCTATTCCCTTCTCCCCAAGCCTGAAAACCTGAAGGCTCTGAACTGCTTTCATGGGCATCAAAGTCTTCCACTATCCTAGGATCCCTTGATGCAAACAGCCCACCACCATTCAGTTCAACTTATTTCTGTCCCTCATTCATCTTACACTTTGTGACCCCATCAACTGAAGCATGCCAGGCTTACCTGTTCATCTATAGCTCCCAGAGCTTGCTCAAATACATCTCCATCAAGTGGTGATGCAATATCTCTCTTGCTAGTCTTTGAAAAATAGTGACGCCATCCAACCTTCTCATTTTTTGTCGTCCAATTCTCATTCTGTCATCAGTCTTTCCAAGTATCAGAGTGTTTTACAGTATCTGTTCTTCACATCAAGTGGCCAAAATACTGAAGTTTCAGCTTCATCATCTGTCCGAATACTCATTACCAATTTCTCTTAGGATTCACTTGTTTCTTCTACATGCAGTGCAAATCTCAATTGACTTTTCCAATAGGATCGATCAAAATATCAGTTCTTTGGTAGTCAGCTTTAAGGTACAAATCTCACGTCCATACCTGACTGCTGGGAAATCCATAGCTTTGACTAGATGGACCTTTTTCAGCAAAGTAATATGTCTGCTTTTTAATATGCTGTCTATTTACGTCATAGTTTTTATGGCCGCAGTCACCATCTACAGTGATTTTGAAGTCCAAGATAGGAAAGCCTGTCATGGTTTCCACTGTTTCCCCATCTCTTTGCCATGAAGAATTGGGACCAGATACCATGAAGTTCAGTCATTGAATGTGCAGTTTGAAACCAAAATTTTCACTCTCCAATTTCACTTTCATTAAGAGATTTCTTAGTTTCTCTTCACTTTGTGTCGTAATGGTGATGTCGTCATATATCTGTGTTTGTTGCTATTTCCCCTGGCAAACTGGATCCTAACTTGTTCTTCATGCAGCTTGGCATTTCACACGACGCAGTCTACAAAACTAAACAGGGTGACAATATACAGCCTTGAGTGGCTACTTTCCCCAACTTTGGAACCAGTCCATTGTTCCCCGTCCATGATAACTGTTGTTTCATTATCTTCATAGAAGTTTCTCAGGAGGCAGGTCAGGTTGTATGATATTCCCATCTCTTGAAGAATTTTCCACACTTTTTGCGTTCAACAAGCCATGTTTTGACATAGTCAATAAAGCAGGGGATATTTTTCTGGAAATTGCTTGCTTTTTTGAGCATACAGTGGGTATGGAAAATTTGATCTCTGGTTCTTCTGCCTTTTGTAAATGCAGCTTGAATCTCTAGAAATTCTTTTACACACTGTTGAAAACTTCCTTGGAGAATTCCGTGCATTTCTTTTTGCTTTATGTGAAACGAGTGCAATTGTGTGTTAGTTCAAAGGAATGCGATGAAAAGTGATCATTTTCAGTCCTGTGGCCACTGCTGAGTTCTCCAAATTTGCCTTCATATTGAGTGCAGTACTTTCACAGCATCATATTTTAGGATTTGAAATATCTCAACTGGATAGCCATCACCTCCACCAGATTTGTTCTCACTAATGTTTCCTAAAGCCTTCTTGACTATGCATTCTAGGATGCCTGGGTCTAGGTTAGTGATGATACCATCGTGCTTTTCAGCATTGAACATTTTCTTTGTGTAGTTCTTCTGTGTATTTTTGTCACCTTTTCTTATCTTTCTGTTTGTCTTTCTTCCCTAAAATGTGTGTCCTTTATTGTGCCCTTTATTGCATAAAATGTTCCCCTACTATATTTAATTTTCTTGAGGAGATCTCCAGCCTTTCTTATTCTATTGTTTTCCTTTATTTCTTGGCATAGATCAGTGAGAAAGATTTTCTTATAAACCATATCTATTCTTCAAAACTCTACATTTAGGTGGGTGTAACTTTCCTGTTCTTGTTTTCCTTCCACTTCTCTCTCTCTCTGTCTCTTTCTCTCTCTTTTTGTTTCCTTTTCTTCAGCTGCTTTTATGGCTTCTTCAGGTAACCATTTTTCCTTTTGCATTTCTTTCTTCTGGGGATATTCTTCATTGCTTCATTTTGTACAATGTCACAAACTTCTGCACAAACTTCTCTCTCAGATCTAATTCCTTGAATCAATTTGCATTTGCAATTACAATCAAAAATATTTTATTTAGATTATACTTGAATGATCAAGGGGTTTTCCCTACTTTCTTCAATATAAGAATGATTTTTTTCAACGTGTGTTGCTGATCTGAGCCACAGTCAACTTCCAGTATTGTGTTGACTGACTGTATAGACTTCAGCAATACGTGAATTGTGAACTTCCATATGTTCAAGCTTCCTTTAGAAAAGACAGAGGGACCAGAGATCACATTGCCAACATCTGCTCAATCATCAAAAAAGCAAGAGCATTCCAGAAAACAAATCTATTTCTGTATAATTGACTATGCCAAAGCCTTTGACTGTGTGGATACAATAAATTGTGGAAAATTCTGAAAGAGATGGGAATTGCAGACCACCTGACCTAACTCTTGAGAAACCTATATTCAGGTCAGGAATCAACAGTTAGAACTGGACATGGAAAAACAGACTGGTTCCAAATAAGGAAAGGAGTGTGTCAGAGCTGTATATTTTCACCCTGCTTATGTAACTTATATTCAGAGTACATAATGAGAAACGCTGGGCTGGAAGGAGAAGCTGAAATCAAGATTGCTGGGAGAAATATCAATAACCTGAGGTATACAGATGACACCATCCAAATGGCAGAGGGCGAAGAGGAACTGAAAAGCCTCTAGATAAAAGTGAAAAAGGAGAGTGAAAAAGTTGGCTTAAAGTTCAACTTTCAGAGAACTAAGATCAATGCATCTGGACCCATCACTTCATGGATCTGGATGGCGAAACAGTGGAAACAGTGTCAGGATTTACTTTGGCGGGCTCCAAAATCACTGAAGATGGTGATTATGGGCATAAAAGTAAAAGACATTTACTCCTAAGAAGGAAAGTGATGACTAACCTAGATATTATATTAAAAAGCAAAGACATCACTTTGCCAACAAAGGTCCATCTAGTCAAGGCTATTGTTTTTCGAGTGGTCATGTATGGATGTGAGAGTTAGATGGTGAAGAATGTTGAGTGCCAAAAAATTGATGCTTTTGAACTGTGGTTTTGGAGAAGACTCTGGAGAGTCCCTTGGACTGGGAGGAAATCCAACCAATCCTAAAGGAATGATTCTAAATGAAATCAGTGTTTTGTGATCTTTGAAAGGATTGATGCTAAAGCTGAAACTCTAATACTTTGGCCATCTCATGTGAAGAGTTGACTCGATAGACAATACCCTGATGCTGGGAGGGATTGGGAGTAGGAGGAGAAAGGGATGATAGAGGATGAGATGGTTGGATGGCATCACTCACGAAATGGATATGAGTTTGAGTAACTCTAGGAGTTGGTGATTGACAGGGAGGCCTCTTGTGCTTCGGTTCATGGGGTGGCAAAGAGTTGGGCACGACTCAGCTACTGAACTGAACTGAACTGAACTGAAAGAGATTCACTATCCTCAACTTCATAGTATATTATCAGTTTGATTTCGGTATTGTTCATCTGATGATGTAAATATGTGGAATCATGTCTCGTATTGTTGGAAGAGGGTGTATCCAATGACAGTAACTTGTCTTGGCAAAACTGTGAGGTTTTGCCCTGGTTTATTTTGTACCCGAAGGCCAAACATGTCTCTTACTTTATGTAGTTCTTAATTTCCTACTTTTCCATTCCAGTCCTGTATGTTGAAAATAGCATCTTATTTTGTGGGTATAAGTCCTAGAATGTCCTACTGGTAATCACAGACCTACTCAACCTCAGCTTCACCCTGACCTTCAGCTCAACTTCCACTTTAGCATTCCTGGTCATGACATAGACTTGGATTACAGTACTACTGAATGGTTAGCCTTGAAAATAAGCAGAGATATTTCATTTTTATATTGCAATCAAATACTACAATTTACACTCTTTTTATTGATGAGGGTAGCTTCTTCCATTTCTTCTCTAGGGATTCTTGCCCACTTTTGAAGATAAAATGGTCATTTGAATTAAATTTGTCCATTCCATTCATGAACAAATGGATTGCTGAAACTTTGATCTTCACACTTGTCATCTCCTGTTTGACTACTTAAATTTTACCTTTATCATGGACCTAACTTTGTAGCTTCCTATGAAATATCATTCTTTAGAGCATCAAACTTTAACTTTATCACCACTCACATCCACATCTCGGTGTTGTTTGTCCTATGGCTCCATCTCTTTATTTTCACTGGAGTTACTTCCTCACTGAGTTCTAGAAGTAGATAGGACACCTACGAACCTGGCGTGTTCATCTTTCAGTGTCCTATCTTTTTTGGCTTTTCATATCGTTCATTGGGTTTTCTAAGCAAGGATACTTATGTGGTTTTCCATTCCCTTCTCCAGTTGACCACATTTTGCCAGAATTCTCCACCAGGTCCAATCCATATTGGGTGGCTCTACCTGGCATATTTCATAGTTTCATTGATGTAGACAAGGCTGTGATCCATTTGAACAGTTTGGTTAGCTTTCTGTGATTGTGCTTTTCATTCTCTCTGCCCTCTGATGGATAAAGATAAGAGGCTTATGAAAACATCCTGATGGGAGAAACAGACTGAGTGAGCCTCGGTCCTGCTCTGATATGTGGGGCCATATTCAGTGAATCTTTAATCCAATTTTCTCTTGATGGGTGTGGCTGTGTTCAGGTCTTGTTGTTTGAACTGAGCCCAAACTATCTTATAGAAACGAAAGTAGTTGGGACCTCCTTCAAAAGGATTTGAGCAAGCACACTTGTATTGAGTTCCCGTGACTACTCTGCATCCCACACTCTGCTGGAGACTCCTGGACACTCACAAGCAAGTCTGGCTCACTCTCTTTTGGGGACACTGCTCCTTATTCTTGACTCCTCGTACACGCAAGGTTTTGTGTGTGCCCTCTAACAGTCTGTTTCACTCCTGTGGAAGTTGTACATTCAAATCCCACTGGCCTCCAAAGTCAAATTCCCTGGGGTTCTCAGTCCCTTTGACAGATACCCAGGTTGAGAAAACTGTAGGAGTCCTACAACTTCCTTAAATGTACAAAACTTTCTTTGGAATAATCATCCTTCAACTTGTGCATTGTGTGTTAGGCGGCTTTATGTTAGCTTGTAAGGTGACCTCCTCTGAGAGAGTTTATGTCACAAACTGCATGACCATGTCTGTAGCAGCCAGAGCCTCTCTTCCCTGTGAGGGCATTGCTGACCCATGCCTCTTCAGGAGACACTCAATCACTCAAATGCAGTTCTGACTCTGTCTCTGTGTGGTCTCTGCGTATAGGTGCACAAAATGTTTTATTGAGCACTTGAGGCATCGCTGGTATTTATTGATTCTAAATGCAAATTCACTGCTCCTACATTCTTGTTAGTTTTCCTTTGCCCTTGGACATCTGTTGTTGTTGTTGTTGTTTGTGGGACCCAACATTCTCCTTCAAAGGTCCTTCAGAAACAAACTGTAATTTTGGACTTCTCACAGGGAAAATTGGTTTCACACTGTTCTACTTTCCCATCTTCGGTCCCTCACGGGCACACAGTACCAAAGGGGGAAATGCCTCCATCCCACATCTGCGCTTTCTTCACCTTTCTGAGCTTTCAGATAGGCAGGAAGTACCTGGACTTGGCCAAGGTCACCCTGTGTTTTCTTGGATGTGTGTGGTTTCACAATTAAGGATTTTACCTTTTCATGTCATTCGTCTCACAAGATGCTATTGTTGATCACTCATAAAGAGAGAGTGTGCTACGTGATTGGCTGATCCGAGGCAGCACTCTCCCACGGCTTTCCTCTAATTTGGAAATTTTTTACAGTGCAGTAGGTTTTCTTTCTGTTTCTCCTTCTTTCAGTTTCTACTTTTTTCTGAAGGACCTTCACCTCTTTATACTCTTATTTCCAGTTATAGCCGTGTTCACCATTTCCACAGGCCAGCCCTCTTTCCCCAGACTGAAGGGTCCACAGGCTATAATTTCAAAGCCCCACACCACTGGAGTTATACTGGATGACTCTTCAAGTGTTCCACATCCTCTTCCTGCTACAAACACACATGACCACAGCAGAAACTATGAGATTCTTCATGTCTCTTGATGTAAACCCAGATTTGTGAACGCACAGTACTGAGTTGTAACTGGTCATCTTTTCCTCAGTCCTGTCTTAAGCAGGAAGGACCACCTCAGAGATGCATGGACCAGTCTCTCCCAGTCTGTGGAAGTCTGGTGCCTCTTTCCGCTTGCTCCATATCGCGTGGTCTGTGATTTTCATCTCTGTGTCAGCTGTGATTGGATGCACATCCACACAGGAAAACACACAAACACAGGAAACACGCCTACGTGGCTAGACACACACAAATGTGCAAGGTACATTGAAACATAGGCAAACAGGACACATAGGAGTTTCTGCAACTGAAGAACCAGTGCTTCATATGAAATATGGAGATTTCCTTATTTTTTATAGGAAAATATCCATTCTGAACTCAAATATGAAGTGTACAGATGTCCAAATTCCATGACGGAATCTTCCCCCCCATATTTTGATACAGTAAATACAAGCCATTTCCCACTTCATGGAATCCATTCTTTCTTTTGGGATATGTTTTCAGAAATACAACTATCTCTCTACTTCATGAAGAAACAGTGGTGCCCATATTTTCACTTGTGCAGTAGAAATAGTTCCAATTTCATACTGGTTTTCCATGTCTTCAAAAAGCAGTGCTAAGATTTTCATGTGTGAAATTTCTAGAACTTCACACTTAATAGTAGAGAACCACCACACAGATTCATGTATGAGGTGTAGACTAGTCTACATTTCACATTAAAAACAAAACAAACAAAAAGCAAAAAAAAACAGCTTCCAGATTTTCTTAAAATGAAGAAAAAAATGCAGTATATCATGGAGTAAAACAAGCATCACCATATTTGCACGTAAAAAATGTAGGTAATTCTCCATTTAAGTTCAATTCAGTCAAGTCTCTTAGTCGTGTTCAACTTTTGCGACCCCATGAACTGCAGCTTGTCTTGTTTCCCTGTCAATCACCAACTCCCAGAGATTACTCAAACTCATGTCCATCGAGTCTGTGACGCCATCTAACCACCTCATCTTCTGTCATTCTCTTCCCTTATTGCCTTCAATATTTCCCAGCATCAGGGTCTTTTCCAAAGAGTCAGTTCTTTGCATCAGGGGTCCGGATTATTGAAGTTTGTGCTTCAGCATCGGTGCTTCCAATGTATATTCAGGACTGATTTCCTTTGGCCTCCTTGCAGTCCAAGAGACTCTCAAGGGTCTTCACCAATGCCTCATTTTAAAGGCATCAATTCTTCCATGCTCAGCTGTCTTTATAGTTTAAATTTCACATCCGTACATTACTGCAGGAGAAACCATCACTTTGACCAGGTGGACCTTCGCTAGCAAAGCAATGTCTCTGCTTTTCAATAGGCTGTCTAGGTAGTTCATAGTTATTAATCCAAGTACCAAGTGTTTTTAATTTTATGGCTGCAGTCACAATCTTCAGTTATTTTGGAGCCCTCCAAAATAAAGTCTATCAGTATTTCCATTGTTTCTCCACCCATATTTTAAACAGGGATGGGACCATATGTCATGATCTTAGTTTTCTGAATGTTGAATATTAATTCAAAATTTTCACTCTCCTCTTTAATTTTCATCAAGAGGTTCTTTATATCTACTTAATTTTGGCCATAAGAGTGATTTCATTTGAGGCTGTTGATATTTCTTGCAGCAATCTTTATTCATGCCTGTGCTTCTTAAATCTGGCATTTAGCATGTTGTACACTACATATGAACTCTGGATGGAGGTTTGTGATATTCTACAGGAGACAGGAACCAAGACCATCCCCAAGAAAAGGAAAAGCAAAAAAGCAAAACAGCTGTCTGAGAAAACCTTACAATGTTCTATGGAAAAAAAAGAGAAGCCAAAAGCAAAGGAGAAATGGAAAGATTTATACATTTGATTGCTGAGGTGCAAAGAATAGCAAGGAGAGTTAAGAAAGCCTTCCTGAGTGATCAATGTAAAGAAATAGATAGGAAAAGTAGAATGAGAAAGACGAGAGCCCCTTTAAGTAAATTTGAGATACCAAGGGACTATTACATGCAAAGAAGGGCTCAATAAAGAACCTAAATGGTATGGACCTAATGAAGCAGAAAATATTAAGAAGAGCTGCAAAACAAATACTTAGAACTGTTCAGAAAAGACCTTTCAGTTCAGTTCAGTTCAGTCGCTCAGTCGTGTCCGACTCTCCATGACCCCATGAATCACAGCACCCCAGGCCTCCTTGTCCATCACAAACTTCCAGAGTTCACTCAAAATTCACAATGATGTGATCACTTATGCTCACCTATGGCCAGACATCCTGGAATGGGAATTCAAGTGGGCTTTAGGAAGTATCACTATGAACAAAGCCAGTGGAAGTGACAGAATTTCAGTTCAGGTATTTCAAATCCTAAGAGATGATGCTGTGAAAATGTTGCACTCCACATGTCAGCAAACTGGGAAAACTCACCAGTGACCACAGGATTGGACATGATCAGCTTTCATTCCAATCCCAAAGAAAGGCAATGCCAAAGAATGCTCCAAACTACCGCACAATTCCACTCATCTCACACGCTAGAAAATAATGCTCAATATTCTCCAAGCCAGGATTCAAAAATGGGTGAACCGTGTTCTTCCAGAAGTTCAAGGTGGTTTTAGAAAAGGGAGAGGAACCAGAGATCGAACAGCTAACATCTTCTGGATCATCGAAAAAGCAAGAGAGTTCCAGAAAAACATTTCTTTCTTCTTTATTTCCTATGCAAAAACCTTTGCCTGTGTGGATCTCAATAAATTATGGAAAATTCTGAAAGAGATCAGAATACCAGACCACCTAACTTGTCCCTTGAGAAACTTGTTTGCAGGTCAGGAATCAATAGATAGTACTGGGCATGGAACAACATCTTGGTTCCAAATAGGAAAATGAATATGTCAAGGCTGTACTTTCACCCTCCTTATTGAACTTTTATGCAGAGTACATCATGAGAAACGCTGGGCTGAAGGAAGCACAAACTGGAATCAAGATTGCTGGGAGAAATATCAACAACCCAGATATGGAGGTGACACCACAATTATGACAGAAAGTGAAGAACAACTAAAGAGTTTCTTGATTAACATAATGAGGAGAATGAAAACTTTGGCTTAAATTTCAACTTTTATCAACTCAGATTATGGCCTCGAGTCCCATCACTTCTGGCAAATAGGTGGGGAAAGAGTGGCTGCCAATATATGTGTATATATATATATATATTTCCCCCCTCCCCAGGGGGAGGCTCCAAAATCACTGCAGATGGTGATTGTAGCAATGAAATGAAAAATGCTTACTCTTTGGAAGGAAAGCTATGATCAACCTAGACAGCATAAATAAAAAGCAGACGCCTGATTTACCAATAAACTGTTTAGTCAAGCTATTGTTTTTCCAGTAGTCACGTATGGATGTGTTATTCGGACTATAAAGAAAACTGAGTGCCAAGAATTGATGCTTTTGAACCGTGGTGTTGGAGAAGACTCTTGAGTATCCATTGGACTGCAAGGATATCCAACCAGCCAATCCTAAAGGAGATCAGTCCTGGATGTTCATTGGAATGACTGATGTTGAAGTTCAAACTCCAATACTTTGGCCACCCGATGCAAACAACTGACTCAATGGAAAAGATCCTCACGCTGTGAAAGATTGAGGGTAGGAAGAGAAAGGGATGACAGAGAATGAGGTGGTTGGAGAGTATCACCGATTCAATGGACATGAGTTTGGGTATACTCAAGGGGTTGATAACGTACAAGCAGGTCTGGCGTTCTGCAGTTCATGGGGTCACAAATAGTCTGACACGACTGAATGACTGAAGTGATTATTATATACAATTTAAATAAGCACGGTGACAATATGGACAGCACGATGTGGGTGAAGCTGTCCTGCTTCCAGACCATGATATCTTGGTACATGTAGGAGCTCTCAGTCTGCTTCATGCTGAAGCACAGTCTCTTGTCAAAGGGCTGGTCTCCCCTGTCCTTGATGAACTTCCTTTTGCCGGCTGTTACTCCCCTGACAAACGTCTGCAGGGTGGTGGTCCCGATGGCCATCAACGTGTCCATGAACAGGGATTTGCCTTTCCTGTTCACCGTCAGCCCCATAGTCATGCCCGAATTCAAGGGCCGGACACCTGTGGCACAAGCCGGTGTATCAGGGGCTGATGCCCCATCTGTGCCTGCTCAGCCCCTGGACCCAGGAGGGCCCCGACTAGATTATGGAACGATGCCTCCAGGGCTGGGGAGTTCTCCCATCCCTGCTCCACAGTGTCTGACTTCTCAGGGCTTTCATCCTGGAAGCCGTCCACCCCACTCCTGCTCTTGATGGGGCACTTGGGCACGGACTGGCCGAGTCCATGTTGATGCCTGCCAGGCCGCGTCCATGTTGTTTTGGGGTCCAGGCTCTGAGAGGGGAAATTTGGAACATCAGGCTGGCAGCAAACAGCAGGCTACTCTTGGCCTCATGCCCCTTGCCAACAACTAGTGCTCTGGAGGCGGCCTTGAGAAGCTGCTCTTGCTGCATCAGGAGATCTGCTTATGGGCATGGTTTGGGGAGGTCTGGTTACTTCTGCTGAAATTGCCCTACTTCTGCATCTTGCTGTGGCACCGTTTGAGGTCATGAGTGTGATACTTGCAGTATACCAGGTGCTGCTCAAGAGGCCCTGAGCAACCCTATAGATCCCCCACCCCATGGGGCCACACCCTTATTCTTTTTTGAAAGAGTTAAAAAATCTTAGTTTCATTCAGCCCGTTACAGATTGTTCAGTGAACATATATATTTGAAACTACAGACCAAAAATAGTGGGCCCCACACCTGCAAAAATACTGCAATGACCAAGCCAAGTAAAGACAGATTTGCACTCTGTAAGCTCTCTGTGAGGCCAGGAGGTGGTCGGTTCGAAGTAGAAAATTCAAAACTGTACAAAAATACGGTTTTGATTTCATTTCACTCTGTACATTCAATATGATTACAAGCTCAGAAGCCTGCCAGGGGACAGGCTTCTGGAATCGTCCCCACCCCTGGCGGCAATGCAGATGTCTAGGTACACAGGGCACTCTTGGACAGCATCCACTACTTGGTATATTGTGGAGGCCTGAAAGCTGAGACCAAGAATATGAAACGTCGATATAATATGGCAGTTCTCTTAAAAAGGAGGTTCTGCATTTAACAGTGTGCCAACAGAGTTTTAACTTATTAAAAAATATATTCTAAGTGAACCTAAAAATTATATTTTATACACATAAAAATGCATCTTATTTGTGGTCTAAGCACGCGGCCCGGCTTCCAGAGGGGGCGGTGTTTTCGGCTGCCAGCTGCACGCGGGTCGGGGCATGCTTGGTCTGACATTCGGGGGGTTGGTGAGCACAAGGCCCGGTAGGCTAGGGTCGCCGCCGGGGCGAGGCGCCCCCTGCACCAAGCCCAGGGCGGGCCGAGGCCAGAGCATGGGGACCCCGGTCGCCTTCGTCTGCCCGGCCCAGGGAAGGCCATGCTCAAGGAGTGGCCCCACGTCTAAGGGCCGGCGAGGAGTGGCGACCACAGAACCTGAAGACAGAGTGCTCCCCGAAACCCGCCTCCGCAAGGTGCCTGCCCATAGTAGGCTGGTGACCTTATTTCGGCTGCACCTTCAAAACTGGTCCCTGGCCGCATTTGATTCTCCACCTGGTGAGCCCGCTTCGTATTTGTGGCCATCGTTTAAGATGCAGCAAGAAGGGAGCCAGGTGGAGACCTGGCCTCTAGCTCCTGCTTCTGTCTCTTCCCCCAGCTCTGACTTCCAGGGACACGGTCGCCCTCCAGAAGAGGAGGCCCAAGCAGGAGGCGGTAGGGACAGGAATTGAACGGCAAGCCACGTCCCAGAAGTTTTCAGTGTAAGAGACCTGTCGTGGGGGTGCTGGTTCCCATTTCGCCACATTCTGCTGCTCCAAGAAATTGCAGCCGCTGCACCTTACCTTGGACAAGGGGTATCCCCTCAAGGCTGCCCCTCCTGACCCTGAACGTGGAGTAGCTCCTCTCGGCCCTCCTGTGCCCGCCCAGCCACGGCCTATTGGACGTGGGTAAGCTCCTCTCAGCCACCAGCCCTGGCCTCAGGCATGGGGTAGCTCCTCAGGGCTGTGTCTCTTTGCGTGGTCGGTTGCTCCGGAGCCGGCGTGTCTTGAGTCTGCACCACCAGGTAGGTATTGCGAGGGGACATCAGAGGGCAGACACACTGAAATCATAATCACAGAAACTAGTCAATCTGATCACATGGACAATAGCCGAATGTGGTCCACTGGAGAAGGGAATGGCAAACCACTTCAGTATACTTGCCTTGAGAAACCCATGAACAGTATCAAAGGGCAAAATAATATGATATACTGAATGAGGAAATCCCCAGGTCGGTAGGTGCCCAGTATGCTACTGGAGATCAGTGGGGAAGTAACTCTAGAAGGAATGAAGGGATGGAGCGAAAGCAAAACCAACACCCAGTTGTGGATGTGACCGGTGATAGAAGCAAGGTCCGATGCTGTAAGAGCAATATTGCATCGGAACCTGGAATGTTAGGTCCATGAATCAAGGCAAATTGGAAGTGGTCAAACAGGAGATGGAAAGAGTGAACATAGACATTCTAGGAATCAGTGAATTAAAATGGACTGGAATGGGTGAATTTAACTCAGATGACCATTATATCTACTACTGTGGGCAGGAATCCCTTAGAAGAAATGGAGTAGCCATCATGGTCAACAAAAGAGTCCGAAATTCAGTACTTGGATGCAATCTTAAAAACGACAGAACGATTTCTGTTCGTTTCCAAGGCAAACCATTCAATATTACAGTAATCCAGGCCTATGCCCCAATCAGTAACGGTGAAGAAGACGAAGTTGAATGGTTCTATGAAGACCTACAAGACCTTTTAGAACTAACAACCAAAAAAGATGTGCTTTTCATTATAGGGGACTGGAATGCAAAAGTAGGAAGTCAAGAAACACCTGGAGTAACAGGCAAATTTGGCCTTGGAGCACAGAATGAAGCAGGGCAAAGGCTAATAGATTTTGTCAAGAGAACGCACTGGTCGTAGCAAACACCCTCTTCCAACAAAACAAGAGAAGACTCTACAAATGGACATCACAAGATGGTCAACAAATCAGATTGATTATATTCTTTGCAGCCAAAGATGGCTAACTCTATACAGTTAGCAAATCAAGACCAGGAGCTGACTGTGGCTCAGATCATGAACTCCTTATTGCCAAATTCAGATAGAAATAGAAGAAAGTAGGGAAAAGCTCTAGACCATTCAGATATGACCAAAATCAAATCCCTTATGATTATACAGTAGAAGTGAGAAATAGATTTAAGGGACTAGATCTCATAGATAGAGTTCCTGAGGAACTATGGATGGAGGTTCGTGACATTTTACAGGAGACAGGGACCATCCCCATGGAAAAGAAATGTAAAAAATGCAAAATGCCTGTCGGAGGAGGCCTCACAAATAGCTGTGAAAGGAAGAGAAGAGAAAAGGAAGTGAAAGGAAGAGAAGCGAAAAGAGAAGTGAAAGGAAGAAAAGCAAAAGAGCAAAGGAAAGGTATAAGCATCTGAATGCAGAGTTCCAAAGAATAGCAAGGAGAGATATGAAAGCCTTCCTCAGTGATCAATGCAAAGGAGAGGAAGAGGAAAACAACAGAATACGAAAAGCAAGAGACCTTTTTAACAAAATTAGAGGTATCAAGGGAATGTTTCATGCAAAAATGGGCTTGATAAAAGAAAGAAATGGTATGGACCTAACAGAAGCAGAAGATATTAAGAGGAGGTGGCAAGAATACACAGAAGAACTGTACAAAAAATATCTTCACAATGAAGATAAACACGATGGCGTGATCACTCACCTGGAGCCAGACATCTTAGAATGTGAAGTCAAGCGGGCCTTAGAGAGCATCACTACAAACAAAGCTAGTGGAGTTGATGGAATTCCAGTTGAGCTATTTCAAATCTTGAAAGATGATGCTGTGAAAGGCCTGCACTCAATAAGCCAACAAATTTGGAAAACTCAGCAGTGGCCACAGGACTGGAAAAGGTCACTCTTCATTCCAATCCTAAAGAAAGGCAATGTCAAAAAATGCTCAAACGACTGCACAATTGCACTCATCTCACAAGCTAGTACAATCATGCTCAAAGTTCTCCAAGCCAGGCTTCAGCAATATGTGAACCGTGAACTCACAGGTGTTCAAGCAGGTTTTGGAAAAGCCAGAGGCATCAGAGATCAGATTGCTAACATCCGCTGGATCATGGAGAAAGCAAGAGAGTTTCAGAAAAACATCTATTTCTGCTTCATTGACTATGCCAAAGCCTTTGACTGTGTGGATCACAATAAACTGTGGAAAATTCTGAAAGAGATGGGAATACCAGACCACCTGACCTGCCTTTTGAGAAACGTGTATGCAGGTCAGGAACAACAGTCAGAACTGGACATTGAACAACAGACTGGTTCCAAAAGGAAAAGGAGTACGTCAAGGCTGTATCTTGTCACCCTGCTTATTTAACTTATATGCAGAATACATCATGAGGAACGCTGAGCTGGAAGAAGCACAAGCTGGAATTAAGATTGCTGGGAGAAATATCAATAACCTGAGATACGCAGATGACACCACCCTTATTGCAGAAAGTGAAGAGGAACACAAAATCCTCTTGATGAAAGTGAAAGGGGAGAGTGAAAAGGTTGGCTTGCAGCTCAATATTCAGAAAACGAAGATCATGGCATCTGGTCCCATCACTTCATGTGAAATAGATGGGAAAACAGTGGAAGCAATGTCAGACTTTATTTTTTTGGGCTCCAAAATCACTGCAGATGCTGACAGCAGCCATGAAATTAAAAGACTCTTACTCCTTGGAAGGAAAGTTATGACCAACCTTGACAGTATATTAAAAAGCAGAGACATCACTTTGCCAACTAAGATCCGTCTAGTCAAGGCTATGGTTTTTCCCGTGGTCATGTATGGATGTGAGTGTTGGACTGTGAAGAAAGCTGATCACCGCAGAATTGATGATTTTGAACTGTGGTGTTGGAGAAGATTCTTGAGAGTCCCTTTTACTTCAAGGAGACCCAACAACTCCATTCTAGAAGAGATCAATCCTTGGTGGTCATTGAAGGGACTGATGCTAAAGCTGAAACTGCAATACTTTGGCCACCTCATGAGATGAGTTGACTCACTGGAAAAGACTCTGATGCTGGGAAAGGTTGGGCGGGAGGAGAAGGGGACGACAGAGAATGAGATGGCTGGATGGCATCACCGACTCTCTGTACATGAGTTTGAGTGAACTCCGGGAGTTCGTGATGGACAGGGAGGCCTGGCGTGCTGTGATTCATGAGGTTGCGGAGAGTTGGACAAGACTGAGCGACTGAACTGAACTGAAGTGAATCTACTTCATAGAGGTTATTTGTATTTCTTCCAGCAGTATTAATTCAAGCTTGTGAATCATCCAGATTGGCATTTCGCAACTTTTACACTATATAGAGGTTAATTAAGCAGGGTGGCAATATGCAGCCTTGGAATAATCTTTTCCTGATTTGGAAGCAACCTGTCGTTTCATATTCTATTGCTTCTTTTCCTAGATATAGATTTCTCAAGAGGTAGGTCAGGTGGTCTTGTTTTCCCACGATTTTATTATTATCATTATTAGTTAACAATTTGTTGTGATCCACACAGTCACAGGCTTTGGCATTACAATGAAGCAGAAGTAGAGGTTTCTGTTTTTCTTATTTTTGGAGATCTCTTGCTTTTCTGATGGTTCCCATGGATGTTGGCAATTTGATCTTTCTTTTCCTACCCTTTTCTAAATCCAGCTTGAACATGTTGAAGTTCGTTGTTCATGTACTGTTGAATCTGGAAGGGAGAATTTTGAGCATTACTTTTCTACCATTTGACATATGGGCAATTCTGAGTGAACATTCTTTGGGATTGGACTGAAAACTGAACTTTTCCAGTCTTGGGGCAATTGCTGAGTTTTTCAAATTTGCCGGCATATTGAGAGTAGCTCTTTCACAGAATCATCTTTTAGCCTGTGAAATAACTTAACTGGAATTCCATCAGCTCCACTAGTTTTCTCCATATGATGCTTCATAAGGATTCAGTTCAGTTCACTTCAGTCGCTCAGTCGTGTCTGACTCTCTGCGACCCCATGAATCACAGCACTCCAGGCCTCCCTGTCCATCACCAACTCCCGGAGTTCACTCAAACTCATGTCCAAAGAGTCGGCAATGCCATCCAACCATCTCATTCTCTGTCGTCCTCTTCTCCTCCAGCCCCCAACCTTTCCTAGCATCAGAGTCTTTTCGAGTGAGTCAACTCGTCCCATGAGATGGCCAAAATATTGCAGTTTCAGCTGTATCATCAGTCCTTGCAATGAACACCCAGGATTGATCTCCCTTAGAATGGACTTTTTGGATCTCCTTGCAGTACAAGGGACTCTCAAGAGTGTTCTCCAGTACCACAGTTCAAAAGCATCAATTCTTCGGCGATCAGCTTTCTTCACAGTCCAACTCCCACATCCATTCATAACCACGGGAAAAACCATAGCTTTGACTAGACAGACCTTTGTTGACAAAGTAATGTCTCTGCTTTTTAATATACTATCAAGGTTGGTCATAACTTTCCTTCCAAGGAGTAAGTGTCTTTTAATTTCATGGCTGCAATCTTACTTGACTACATATTCCAAGGTGTCTGAGTATAGGTGAATGATCTCACCATCGAGGTTATCTTTGTATTGAAGATCTTGTTTATATAGTTTTTCTGTGTATTCTTGACACCTCTTTTTTATATATTCTGCTTCTATTAGGTCCATACCATGTCTGTTCTTTATTTTGACCATCTTGGCATGAAATGTTCCTTTTGTATCTTTAATTATCTTGAAGAGATCTCGTCTTTTCCATTCCAATTTTCCCCTCTATTTCTTTGCATCTTTCACTAAGGTAGACTTTCTTATCTCTCCTTCCTCTTCTTTGGAACTCTGCACACACGAATATATCTGTTCTTTTCTCCTTTGTTTTAGCTTCTGTTCATTTCTCAGTAATTTGTAAGTTATATCCAGACACCCATTTTGCCTTCTTGCATTTCTTTTTCTTGAGGATGGTCTTAATCACTGCCTTTTGTACAATTTCACAAACCTCTGTCTGTAGGCATTCAGGAACTCTATCAGATCTAATCCCTTGGATCTATTTGTCACTTTCCCTGTCTAATCATAAGGGATATGATTTAGGTCCTACCTGAATAGTCTAGTCGTTTCCCTACTATTTTAAATTTAAATCTGAATTTGGCAATAAGGAGTTCATGATCTGAGCCACAATAGATCCCAGTCTTATTTTTGCTGACTGTATATAGTTTCTTCATCTTTGGCTGCAAGGAAAAGAATCAATCTGGTTTCAGTTATGACCATCCGGTTATGTCCATGTATAGAGTCTTGCCTTGTGTTGCTGAAAATGAGTGCTTTCTGTGAGCAATGTGTTCCCTTGGCAAAGTTCTGTTTCTTTGGACTGGCTATACTTTGTCCTCCAAAGTCAAATTTGCCTGTTACACCAGGTATCTCTAGGTTTCCTACTTTTGCATTCCATTCCCCTATGATAAAAAGGATATCTTTTATGGGTGTCAGTTCTAGAAGTTCCTGTAGGTCTTCACAAAGCTGTGGACCTAACCTTCCAGGTTCCTATGTAATATTACTCTTACAGCATCAGAATTCATTTCATCACCAGTCACATCTGCAACTGGGTTCTGTTTTTACTCTGGCTCCATGCCTTCATTCTTTCTGTCGTTTCCTCTCCACTGATCTGTCATAGCAGATTTGTCAAAGACCAACCTTGGGAGTTCCTCTTTCTGTATGCTATATTTTGGATTACATGCTGCTCATGGGTTTCTCAAGGCTGAAATACTGAAGCGGTTTTCCATTCCCTTCTCCAAGGACCATATTTTGTCAGAACCCTTCATTATGACCCATCCATCTTGGGTGGCCCTATATGCCTGGCTCATAATTTCATTGAGTTAGACAAGGCTATGGACCAGGTGATCAGTTTGGTCAGTTTTCTGTGGTTATGATTTTCTTTCTGTCTTCACTCTGATAAATAAAGATAAGAGGCTTGTGGAAGCTTCCTGATGGGAGAGACTAACTGAGGGGAAAACTGGTTCTTATTCAGATGGACAGGTCCATGTTCAGTTGAGTTCAGTTTTGTGTCTCAGTCATGCTCAAATCTTTGCATCCCCATAAACTACAGCATGTCAGTCCTCCTTGTCCTTCACTAACTCACTGAGTTTACTCAAACTCATGTCCAATGATTCGGTATGCTCTCCAGTTATAATCTGTTTCCCCTCTTCCTCCCACATTGTACCTTTCACAGCATCAGGGTCTTTTCCAATGAGTCAGTTCTTCACATCAGCTGGATAAAGTATTGGAGTTCACCTTTAGCCCCAGTCCTTGCAAGGAATATTCAGGACTGATATCCTTTAGGATAGTCTGGTTGGATTTCTCCTAGCCATCCAAGAGACTCTCAAGAGACTTCTCCAACATCACAGTTCAAAAGCATTAATTTTCCTGCTCAGCTTTCTTTATAGTCCAACTGTCACATCCATACATAATTTCTGGGTAAACAACATCTTTAACTAGATGCAAATTTCATGTAAAATTACTACACTAAATGTTCATATCTGAAATAAGTACAGTTCATCGCTTCTGAGACAGTATGCATCCTGGTTTTCACGTGTGAAAGAACAAAAATCCCACCTTTCCATGTCCAAAATTCCTCAGCAGTTTTTCTTACGTCAAATATAGAGAATTCATTACCTCATATCAGAGACTCTGCTTACAAATTTAAATATGTGAGCTATACAGTATTCCCTACTTCAGTTAGAAAGATCTACATCTAGATGATGAAATATAAAACACAGAATACCATGCTTTGGGCAGTTTTCTTAGTTTATTTATTTTTAACTTAGGGATAATTATTTTACAGAATTTTGTTTTCTATTAAACCTTAGCTTTCACTTGAGAATACCGTACTTCATGCAAGAAAATATGTGCCTTGATTTTTATACATGAAATAACGTGCATTCCTTTATTTATGTAAGATTTTCTAGTACCCACATTTTATGCATGAGTTCCACATATTCTGTCTATCATGCTGGAAAGTCTAAAACCAGATTTTTAAAAGGGAAATAAAAACAATTACATATTTCATGTAAAAAAAACTTTGCTCAGGTTTAGGTCTTGGAAATACTGAGAATTTCATATTTAATGTAGGAAACGGACACACAGATTTTCTAATGACATATTTACAGAATTTCAGAGCATCATGTAGTAAAATCTGCATTCAGAAATTCATAAGTGAACTCCACGTTTCATGGAGGTAAAAATGGCATCCAGATTTCCATATGGGAAATATGCAGATCTTATATTTCATGTGGGAACATCACAACCTAGAAATCCAAATTTTACTCTAGTGATTTACCTGTTTCCTGTAGAAATATTGGCACCCAGATTTTCAAAAGTAAATATAGATTTTTTTCATATATCATGTAACGATATCTTCACCCAGCCTTTCAATATTTAATATCAGTTCAGTTCAGTCGGCCAGTCGTGTCCGACTCTCCGCGACCCCATGAATCACAGCACGCCAGGCCTCCCTGTCCATCACCAACTCCCGGAGTACACTCAAACTCATGTCCACAGAGTCGGTGATGCCATCCAGCCATCTCATTCTCGGTAGTCCCCTTCTCCTCCCGCCCAACCTTTCCCAGCATCAGAGTCTTTTCCAGTGAGTCAACTCGTCGCATGAGGTGGCCAAAGTATTGCAGCTTCAGCTTTAGCATCAGTCCCTCCAATGAACATCCAGGATTGATCTCTTCTAGAATGGACTGGTTGGATCTCCTTGCAGTATAAGGGACTCTCAAGAGTCTTCTCCAACACCACAGTTCAAAAGCATCGATTCTTCGGCAATCAGCTTTCTTCACAGTCCAACTCTCACATCCATACATGACCACGGGAAAAACCATTGCCTTGACTAGACGGACCTTGGTTGGCAAAGTAATGTCTCTGCTTTTTAGAATACTATCACAGAGAATACTAAATTTAAGTAGGGAATTATGTGGCCACATTTTCTTACAAGAAACATAGATACATGTACATTGCCTGTTTGGCACAGATCTAAACGAATCATGGAATATTGCAAAAATTATGTATGAAAATCTGACACAAATTTTCTTATGTGAATAACTGAGAATTCATATTCCATATTTGATTCTTGTCCCAAGTTTTTCAAATGCAAAATATACAGTATTACATATTTCACGGAAGAAGGTCTTTCTTCAACTTCTCTTTGCTGAAATAAAAAGAAACTCATCGCTCAAGCGATTTTTCTATATGATACATAAAATTCCATACTTATTGTAGGGAAATAGATGCCTGATCTTAACACACAGTATTCCTTATTTCTTGAAGGAATGTTAGCACACAGATTTTCAAATGATAAATATAAAAAATTCCACTACTCAAGCTGAAAATCGGTGACGGTAATTTAAGACGTGAAATAGAGACTTTCATATTCCCTGAATAGAACTCTGCATTCAGAATTTCATAACTGTAATATTAAAAATTGGATATTTCATTCAACAAAATCTTCATATGTGATACACCAATAATTCTCATGTTGGAAACTTGGTCCCCAGATTTTCAAATATGAATTACAGAGACTTTCATAATTCATGTCTTAAAATCTGCACCTAGATTTTCATATGTGAAACTGAGAATTTCCTCTTTGCTGAAGGACTGTCTGCTGTCAAACTTCAACACAAGAAACAAAAAATTCGACAGTGTGCCCATAATCATATGTGAAATACATCACATAAGGACAAGCATACTCTGACTTTCACATTTGAAATGGAAATACTCCATATTATATGTAAACATATTTTCAGTAAAATTTGGGTGCCTGAGTAATTGAATCCCTCATAGTTTAAGAAGTAAAATATCCAACCAGACTTTCATAAAAGAAATAGAGAGACGTCCATCATTCATAAAGAAGCATGTAATTTTTCTAAAGGCATATACAGAATTCCATATTTCAGGTTCGAAAATCTCCTCCTTATTGACAAATATGAAACCGAGTTGTTGCTATTTTTCAGTTGATCTGTCATATCCAACTCTGCAACACCGTGGACAGCAGTACTCCAGGGTTCCCTGACCTTCCGTGTCTCCAACACTTTGCACAGACTCATGTTTGTTGAATCGAGATATTACCGTCTCCTGAAAAATTTTCCACAATTTACTGTGATCCAGAGAGTCAAAGGCTTTGGCATAGTCAATAAAGCAGAAAGAGATGTTTTCTGGAACTCTCTTGTATTTTCAGAGATCCAGTGGATGTTTACACTTTGATCTCTGATTCCTTTGCCCTTTTCCGAAACCAGCTTGAATATCTGGAAGTTCATGGTTCACATATTGTTGAAGCCTGACTTGGAGACTTTTGAGCATTATTTTACCAGCACGTGAGATGAAGCTCTTTGTTTAGTAATTTGAGTATTCTTTGGCAATGCTTTTCTTTGCGATTGGAATGAAAACTGACCTTTTCCATTCCTTGGCCATTGCGGAGTTTTCCAAATTTGTTGGAGCAGAGAGTTGTGGCTGTGTGGCACCGGAGCAGCCAGCAGTCAAGAGGAGATATCCCACACCCAATGTAAGGAGCAGAGGTTGTGTTTTGCTGTAGGAGCAGGGAAGAGATACTCCCCGTCCAAAGGAAAAGAAACCCCAGTAAGATGGTAGGTGCAGAGAGAGGGCATTTGAGGGCAGAAAGACTGAAACCACCATCATAGGAAGCTAACAAATCCATCACATGGACCACCACCTTGTCTAACTCAGTGAAACTAAGACATGTTGTGTAGGGCCACACATGAGAGGCAAACATACATATCCACTGGGAAACAACCTAGCTTTGCCTATATGGACCTTTGTTGACAAAGCGATGTCTCTGCTTCTCAGTACATTGTGTTTAGGTTTGTCATAGCTTTTCTTCCTGGGAGCAAGAGTCTTATATTTTCAGGGCTGTAATCTGTCCCCAGTCATTTTGGAGCCTATTCACTGTCTGTTACTGCTTTCATTTTTAACCTTTCTATTTGCAAAATTCTGCCTTTAGCCTTTGTTCGGCATCACTTTGTACCCCAAGTCCAAACTTGTCTGTTACTCCACGTATCGCTTGACTTCCTGTTTTAACGTCACAGTTAGGTATGATGAAATGGACATCCCTTTTTGGTGTTAATTTTATAAAATCTTGGAGGTTTTCCTAAATCTATTAAAGTTCCCTGGTAGCTTTGATGATAAAGAATTGAAATAAAGAAACTTGCATTCTTCATTTACAAAAATCTACACGAAGATTTTCATACAAAATTAGGGAATACCACATTAGCAGTAGGAAATATAACCATCCTGCATTTCAAATGTGAATTATAGAGAATTCCAACTTTCAAATAGAACTGACACCTAGATTTTCATATGTGAAATTTAGAGAATCATATACGAAAATATACACCAAGATACTTATATATGAAATATAGACAATTTATATTTTGTTTGAAAATATTGCCCTTGATTTTCACATTTGAAATACAGGAATTCCATATTTCAAGTGGTAAATCAACACCTGGACAATCAATAAATACAAAAATTTCGTATTACATGGAAGAAATTTATGTATCTAGATTTCATTTATTCATAATTTTTAGTATTTATTTATTTATTTACGGCTGCACTGAGTCTTCATTGCTGTTCAAAAAGTTTCTCTACTTGCAGCAATTGGGGACTACTCTTCATTGCAATGAGCTTGCTTCTCATGGCAGTGTCTTCTGTTCCGGCGCACAAGCTCTAGGGCTTTCAGGTTCAGCACTTGGGGGCACACAGTTTTATCTACTTTGCTAGTATGTGTGGTCTCCTCAGACCAAGGATCAAACCCATGTCCCCTGCATTGACAGGCAAATTCTTAAGCCACTGGATCACTGGTGAAGACCAACAGACTTTTTTTTTTTTTTGGTACATTTTAAAAAATTTATTTATTTAATTGGGGGCTAATTGTAGTATTGAGTGGGTTTTCCATACATTGACATGAATCAGCCATGTGTTTACAATTGTCCTTCATGTGGACATTCCTTCCACCCCACTCCCATCCCAAACCTCCAGGTCATCCCAGTGCACCAGCCCTGAGCACCTTGTCTCATGTATCGAAGACGAACTGGTGATCATTTTCACATATGATCATATACATGTTTCAATGATATTCTCTCAAATAAACCCACTCTCACTTTCTCCCACAGAGTCCTAAAGACTGTTCTATACATTTGTGTCTCTATTGCCGTCTCATCTATAGTGTCATTGATATCATATTTTGAAATTTCGTTATATGCATTAGTGTAGCGTAGTGGTGTTTTTTGTTCTGATTTACTTCTATTTCTGTAATAGGGTTCAGTTTCACCTACCTCATTAGAACTGATTCAAATTAAATCTTTTTAATGACTGAATAATATTCCTTTGTGTATATGTACCAAAGATTTCTTATCCATTCTTCTTCCAGTGGACAACTAGGTTGCTTCCATTTCCTGGCAATTATAAACAGTGCTGTGATGACCATTGGGGTACATGTGTCTCTTTCAGTTCTGGTTTCCTTGGTGTGTATGTCAGGCAGTGGGATCGTTAGGTCATATGGCAGTACTGTTCCCAATTTTTTACCTAATCTCCACAATGTTCTCCATAATGCCTATACTAGTTTGGTGATCCACCAACAGTGTAAGAGGGTTCTCCTTTCTCCACACCACTCCAGAATTCCTTTTGTGTAGACTTTAAGGTAGCATCCATTCTGACCAGGATGAGGTGTTACCTCTTTACTGGTGTCATTCTTTTACACTTGGATGACCAGATTTCCTAGCGCCACTTGTTTAAGAGACCTTTTTTTTTTTTTTTTTCCATTGTAGATACTTGCCTCCCTTTTCAAAGAGAAGTTGTCCATAGGTGTGTGGCTTCATTCCTGGGCTTTCTATTTGTTCCAATGATCTATATTTTATCTTTGTGCCAGTACCATAATGTGTTGATGATTACAGCTTTGTAGTATAGCCTGAAGTCAAGCAGGTTCATTCCTCCAGGTCCATTCTTCCTTCTCAAGATTGCCTTGGTTATTCGAGGTTTTTGGTATTTCCATACAAATTGTGACATTATTTGTTTATAGTTCTATGAAAAATACCTTTGGTAGCTTGATAGTGATTGCATTGAATCTATAGATTGCTTTAGGTGGTATACTCATTTTCACTATTTTGATACTTCCAATCCATAAACATGTTATATTTCTCCATCTATTTATGTCCTCTTTGATTTCTTTCATCAGTGGTTTTTTTTTTTTTTTAGTTATATATATATATATATATATATATATATATATATATATATATATATATATATATATATATATGTCTTCTGTTTCTTTAGGTAGATTTATTTCTGAATATTTTATTCTTTTTATTTCAATGGTGAATGAGAATGTTTCCTAAATTTGTCTTTCTGTTTTCTAATGTTAATAAATAGGTATGCATGGAATTTTTAGGTGTTAATTTTACATCCTGCAACTTTACTATATTTATTGCTTCAGTTTAGTTCAGTTCAGTTCAGTCGCTCACTCGTGTCTGACTCCTTGTGTCCCCGTGAATCACAGCACTCCAGGCCTCCCTGTCCAACACCAACTCCCGGAGTTCACTCAAACTCATGTCCATCGAGTCAGTGATACCATCCATCCATCTCATTCTCTGTCCTTCCCTTCTCCTCCCGCTCCCAATTCTTCCCAGCATCAGAGTCTTTTCCCTTGAGTCAACTGGTCGCATGCGTTGGCCAAAGTATTGGAATTTCAGCTTTAGCATCAGTCCTTCCAATGAACACCCAGGATTGATCTCCTTTAGAATGGATGGTTGGATCTCCTTACTGTCCAAGGGACTATCAGCACTAGTCATTTTCTGGTGGAGTCTTTAGTGTTTTCTATGTAGAGGATCATGATATCGGCCAAGACTCACAGTTTTATTTCTTCTTTTCCAATAGAAATTCCATTTATTTCCTTTTCCTCTCTGATTACCTGGTTAAAACTTCTAAATCTGTGTTTAATTGTAGCGGTGAGAGTGGGCATTCTTGTCTTCTTCCTGACTTTAGGAGGATTACTTTCAATTTTTCACCATTGAGGATCATCTTTGCTGTTTGTTTGTCATATATAACTTTTATTATGTTGAGGTATGTTCCTTCTATTCCTTCTTTCTGGAGTTGTTTTTTTTTTTTTTTTTGTCATAAATGAATGTTGAATTTTGTCGAAGACCTCTATATCTATTGAGATAATCATATGCATTTTATCATTCAATTTGTTAACATGGTGTATTACGTTGATTGACTTGCAGATATTAAAGAATCCTTGGATCCGTGAGATAAAGCCCACTTGGTCATGATGTATGATCTTTTTAAATTGCTGTTGGATTCTGTTTGTTAGGATTTTGTTAAGGATTTTTGCATCTATGTCCATCAGTGTTATTGGAGTGTAGTTTTCTTTTCTTGTGGCGTATTTGTCTGGTTTTGGGGTCAGGGTGACAGTGGCCTCATAGAATCAGTTTGGAAATTTCACTAACTGGAAATTTCACTAACTCTGCAAATTTCCTGAAGAATTTGAGTAGAATAAGTGTTCAGTTCAGTTCAGTTCATTCGCTCAGTCGTGTTCAACTCTTTGGGACCCAATGAATCACAGCACGCCAGGCCTCCCTGTCCATCACCAACTCTCGGAGTTCACACAAACTCACCTCCATTAAGTGGGTGATGCCATTCAGCAATCTCATTCTTTGTCATCACCTTTTCCTTGGCCCCCAATCCCTCCCAGCATCAGAGTATTTTCCAGTGAGTCAAATCTTCCCATGAGGTGGCCAAAGTACTGGAGTTTCAGCTTTAGGATCAGTCCTTCCAAAGCACACCCAGGACTGATCTCCTTTAGAATGGACTAGTTGGATCTCCTTACAGTCCAAGGGACTCTCAAGAGTTGTCTCCAACCCCACAGTTCAAAAGCATCAATTCTTCAGCGATCAGCTTTCTTCACAGTCTAATTCTCACATCCATACATGACCACTGGAGAAAGCATAGCCTTGACTAAACAGACCTTGGATGGCAAAGTACTCTCCCTGCTTTTTAATATGCTATCTAGGTACATCATAACTTTGCTCCCAAGGAGTAAACATTTTTTAATTTTATGACCGCAATCAGCATCCGCAGTGATTTTGAAGCCCAAAAAATGAAGTCCGACACTGTTTCCAATGTTTCCCCATCTGCTTCCCATGAAGTGATGGAACCAGATGCCATGATCTTCGTTTTCTGAATGTTGAGGTTCAAGTCGACTTTTTCACTCTCTTCTTTCACTTTCATCAAGAGGCTTTGGAGTTCCTCTTCACTTTCTGCCATAAGTGTGGTGTCATCTGCACATCTGAGGTTGTTGATATTTCTCCCGGCAATCTTGATTTCAGTTTGTGCTTCTTCCAGCTTAGTGTTCCTCAGAATGTACTCTGCATATTACGTCGATAAGCAAGGTGACAATATACAACCTTGACGTACTCCTTTTCCTATTTGGAACCAGTCTATTTTTCCATGTCCAATCCTAACTGTTGCTTCCTGACCTGCATACCGATTTCTCAAGAGGCAGGTCAGGTGGTCTGGTATTCCCATCTCTTTCAGAATTTTCCACAGTTTGTTGTGATCCACAGAGTCAAAGGCTTTGGCATAGTCAATGAAAAATAACTGTTAGCTCTTGTCAATTTTTTCTTTTTTTTTTTTTAAGAATTCAGCTCTTTAGCCACCTGATTCTGGGCTTTTGTTTGCTGGAAGAATTATGACTACAGTTTATATTTCTGTGCTTGTGACATGTCTGTTAAGTGTTTCTATTTCCTCCTGCTTCAGTTTTGGAAAGTTATACTGCACTAAGAGTTTGTTCATTTCTTCACAGTTGTACATTTTATTGGCATATAGTTACTGATAGTAGTCTCTTATGATCCTTTGTATTTCTGTATTGTTTGCTGTAGTTTCTCCAGTTTCATTTCTAATTTTGTTGATTGATTTTTCTTCCTTTGTTTCTTGATGACTGTAGATAATATTTTTTTTTCAATTTTATTTTTCGTCTCATTGAACCAGCTTTTATATTTGTTGATTTCTGCTATGTTCTCATTTGTTTCTTTTGAATTTGCTTCTCTCCTAATTTTTATAATTTCTTTCCTTCTACTAGCCATGGCATTTTTCATTTCCTTCTCCAGGTGAGGAAACATCCCTGTTTATTTTGTCACCCTAACCTTGTGGGGCCAGGTGCAGCGGGAGAATAAACCAAAACCATCCTTTGTAGAATCCTGATACCCAAGCCAAGATTTAATAGACTAGTTCTGGAAGGCAGAGAGCCTGATGAACTATGAATGTAGGTTCGTGACATTGTACAGGACAGAGATCAACACCATCCTCAAGATAAAGAAATTTCAAAAATTTAAATGCATGTGGGGAGCGTTTACAAATAGTTCTGAAAAGACGGGAAGTAAAAAGCAAAGGTGAAAAGGAAATGTATACCCATTTGAATGCAGAGTTGCAAAGAATTGCTGGGAGAAATAAGATTGCCTTCCTCAGCGATCAATGCAAAGAAGGAGAGGTAAATATTAGAATGGGAAAGACTAGAGATCTCTTCAAGCAAATTAGAGAATCCAAGGAAATATTTCATGCAAAGATGGGCTAAATAAAAGACAGAAATGGTAGAGACCCATCAGAAGCAGAAGATAATAAGAAGAAGTGGCAAGAATACACAGAAGAACTGTACAAAAAAGATATTGGAAATTTAAGTCAAGTGAGTCTCAGTAAGCATCACTATGATCAAAGCTAGTGGATGCGATGGAATTCCAGTTGAGCTATTTCAAATCCTGAAAGATGATGCTGTGAAAGTTCTACATTCAGTATGCCAGCAGATATGGAAAACCCAGCCATGGCCACAGGACTGTAAAAAGTCAGTTTTCATTCCAATCCCAAAGAGAGTCAATGCCAAATAATGCTGCTATCTATGGGGGGGAGGGGTATCAAAGAATCACCCCAAGGACATTATTTGGTGGCTGAACCACAAAACTCATCTCATTTTAAAAGCCTTTCCAAATTTCCACAGGATGTGTTTTCATCCATGCACAGACCCTTAAATGACACCTTTCAGGCAGTGATGCCAGTATCCACACTACCCACTCTTCTTGCATTTTGTGGAGAAATCTGTGGCTAGCAACTTTAGAATGAAAAGTATTAGTGTCATTTATGAGTAGCAACACCCTCATTATAAATAATGCAATGTCGCTGGAGGTTTGTTCCATTCTTCCTGCCCTCAGGCTTCTCTCGTTAAGAATAGTACTCCAGTTTCACCCAATTGGCTGAAATTGCATCTGTTCACCTAGTCCTTAGGGATGCCACAACAAAACCGGTTCTCAAAAATATATGCATATTCACAGATTCCTATGCTGTGGCTAACGCCCGCCCCCTGCCCCACCCCACTCCCTGCGGTAAATTGATTTCACCTGCTCACTGCTCCTTTCTCCTGGGGGCTCACACATGCTGCTGCCACAATCACTAATACTCACACAAGATTCCTACTAAAGACAGGTAATTGCTTCCCTTAATTAATTTATTCTTGGTTCCTTGGAATCAACAGATATCACTGACTCTGGTCAGTGAAACCACTCCAACTCTCAGAAAACTCAACAGCGGACACTTCAACAAAAAATTCTTTCATATTTTCAATGCAAAGGACTTTGCTTATTGAATGCCATAGCAAGCTTCTTAAAGAGATACTCCTAAAAGTGATTCCAGAAATGGATAAAAAAGAAGCTCTTTGTCCTCATCTTGCTAAACTCTCACACCCTGAGTCTTCTTGCTCACATAGAAATTCTTCTATTCTCCCCAGATTCCCCGTTGGGTATTTTTTAGGCAATAATCAAGTTTTTATACTCTAAGACAATGTTCTAATTTGTCCTATGATTCTACTTCCCCAGTCTGCTATAATTTTAGAATCACTTCACTACGCACTACTTGGGTGCAACCTCAAAAATGACAGAATGACCTTAGTTCATTTCCAAGGCAAACCATTCAAAATCACAGTAATGCTAGTCTCTGCCCTGAATTCTGATCCTGAAGAAGTTCAGAGTCATCAGTTCTGTGAAGACCAAGAACACCTCCTTGAATTAAAAGCAAGTGAAAGATGTCCTTATCATAATAAGGGATTGGAATGCAAAAGGAGAAAGTCAAGAGATACCTGGAATAGCAGGCAAGTTTGGCCTTGGAATAAAAGATGAAGCAGAACAAAGACTAATCAAACTCTGTCAAGAAAATGTAGTGATCAAAGCAAAGATCCTTTGACAACCACACAAGAGATGGCTTTACACATGGACATCAGCAAATGGTTCCTAATGGTATCAGCCTTACTATATAATCAGAGGGAGAAGTGTATAAGGTCAGGGGAAAAAAAAAATCTGGAGCCCACTATGGATCAGATCATCAGTAACAATCTGCCAAATTCAGAAGGTCAGGTGCACAACTACTAGGCCTGCCAGGGACTAGAAAATCAAATCCTCTATTAATAAGCAGTGCAGGTGGCAAAGAGATTCCAGGGTTTATATCTAGTAAACAGAACACCTCAAAAACTAGGGAAGGAGGTGCAAAATATTGTACAGCAAACAGTGAGTGAAACAATTCCAAAGAAAAAGAAAAGCATGGAGGAGGATGTACAAATAGCTGAGGAAAGAAGAGCAGCAGAAAGCAAGTGGAAAAGGCAAAGGTACCCAAACAAAGTTCAGATTTCCAGAGAAGAGAAAGGAGATGTAAAGCACTCCTGCAGTACACAATGCAAAGATATATAAGAAATCAATAGAAGCGGAAAGACTAAAAAAATCTCTTAAAAAATCTGACTATATAAATGCAACATTTCATCCACAGGTGGGCTCAGAAAAGGACAGAAATTTGAAAGGCCTAAAAGAAAGAAAAGAGATCAAGACAAGATGGAAAGAATGCAAAGAATTTTAGGACAAAAAGATCTTACTGCCCCAGATAACCAGGACACTGTGATGAATCCCACAGAGCCAGCCATTCTTGAATGTGAAGTCAAGTGGGCCTTACAAAGCACTGCTGTCAACAAAGCTAACGAAGGTGATGGAATTCTGTCAGTGCTGCATAAATTTCCAAATATTGATGCTATGAAAGTGTGACATTCAATATGTCAGCAAATGTAGAAAACTTAGCAGTGGTCACAGAACTAGAAAAAGGAAATTCTTACCCCAGTCCGCAAGAAAGACAGTACTAACGAATGATAAAAAAACATTGCACAACTTCACTTGTCTTCCAAGCAGGTAAAGTTATGCTCAAAATCCACTAAGCTTCTCTTCATCATTCCATGAACTGAGGAACTCCACATGTTTAAGCTGGGTCAGACACATCAGAGGAATAAGAGTTGAAATGGTCACCATTTGCTGGATTTTAGAAGTCATGCTGCTAAGTCACTTCAGTCGTGTCCGACTCTGTGTGACCCCATAGACGGAAGCCCACCAGGCTCCCCCTTCCCTGGGATTCTCCAGGCAAGAACACTGGAGTGGGTTGCCATTTCCTTCTCCATTAGAAGTCATAGAAGTACTAAATTTCGTTGATCACTCTCAGCAAACTTGGAAACTCAGCAGCGGCGACAGGAATGGAAATGGTCAACATTCATTTCAATTCCAAAGAAAGGCAGTGCCAAAGAATGCAGAAACTACCACGCAAATACACCCATCTCACACGCTAGTAAAGCAATGTTTAAAATTCTCTTAGCCAAGCTTCAGCAATATGTAAACCATGAACTTCTAGATGTTCAAGCTGGTTTTAGAAGAGGTAGAGGAACCAGAGATCAAATTGCTAATATCTGCTTGTTCATCAAAAAAGAAAGAGACTTCCATAGAAACATCTATTTCTTCTTTATTGACTATACTAAAGCTTCTGACTGCGTGGATCACAATAAACTATGGAAAATTCCAAAGGGAATGGGAATACGAGGCCACTTGATCTGCCCCTTGAGAAATCTGTATGAGGGTCGGGAAGCAACATGTTAGAACGGACATGAACAACAGTCTGCTTCCAAATAGGAAACGGGGTACATCAAGGCTGAATGTTGTCACCCTACTTATTTAACTTATAGGCAGAGTACATCATGTGAAATGCTGGGCTAGAGGAAGCACAAGATCAAGCAAGATTGCTGGGACATATTTCACTAACTTCAGATATGTACATGACACCACCCTTTTGACAGAAAGTGAAGAAGAAGTAAAAGAGCCTCTTGATGAAAGTGAAAGAGGAGAGTGAAAAAAGTTGGCTTAAAGCTAAACATTCTGAAAACTAAGATCATGGCACCCGGTCCTATAACTCCATGGCAAATAGAAGGGGAAAAATGGAAGTCATTGACGTATTTTATCTTTTTGGGCTCTAAAATCACTCCAGATGGTGACTTTGGCCATCAAATAAGAAAACAAATATTTCTTGTCAGAAAAGCTGTGAGAAATCGAGACATGTGTGAAAAAGAAAAGATACCAGTTCGCTCGCAAACTTTGGTATAGTCAAGTCTGTGGTCTTTGCGGTATTCACATAGAGTTGATTGAGCAGGACCACAAAAGTGGCAGAATCCTGAAGAATTGATGCTTTTGAATTGTGGTATTGGAGAAGATTCTTGAGAGTTCCTTGGACAGCAAGGGGATCAAATTAGTCACTCGTCAAGGAAATCAGCCCAAAATAACCGTTGGATGAACTGCTAGTGAAGCTGAAGCTCTAATACTTTGTCTATCTAATGCAAAGAGCCAACTCATTGGAAAAGACCCTGATAATGAGAAGTACTGAAGGTAGAAGGAGAAGGGTGTGACAAGAATGAGTGTGTTGGATGGCATAACTGCCAATGCAATAGATATGAACTTGGGTCAACTCCGGGAGATGGTAGTGCCTATTGAGGCTAACCTGATGCAGTCCATGACATCACAAGGAGTCAGATATGACTTCCCACTAAACAACAAAAGGGAGCGTCCTAATTGCACTTTCATCTTTATCTCTCAAAATTTTCCAGCAGCACCTATAAGGATAATATATTCTCTCCATTGTATATTGTTGCCTCCTTTGTCATAGATTAGGTAAGCATTTGGACAAGAGATTATTTCAGGGTCTTCTATATGTTCCATGTTCCATTGGGCTGTATTCCTTTTTTTTTTTTTTTTGCAAGTTTCATGATGTGTGGATGACTACAACTTTGAATTACAGACTGAAAGCAGGAAACCTGATTCCTCCAATTCTGTTTATTTTTCTCATGATAACATGGCTATTCAAGGTCTTTTACATTTCCCAACAATTGTAAAAAAAAAAATTATCTAGTTCTGTGAAAAATGTCATTGGCAATTTCAAAGCAATTGTTTTGAATATATAAATTGCTTTTTGTCGCACAGCCATTTTCACAGTATTGATTCTCCAAGTCAAAGAGAATGTTATATTTATCCATTTATTTTGTCACCCTTGATTTATTTCCTCCATGTCTTATTTAATTCAGCACACAAATCTTTTCCCAGGTTTGCTTTCGAGAATTTTATTCTTCTAGCAGTGGTGACTGGGATTCCTTTCTTAATTTGTTTTTGATTTCAGTTTATAGGAATGCTAGAGATTGCTGTGTGTTAATTTTATAGCCAGACACTTTCCTGAATTCATGGAGTACTGCTAGTAATTATCTGGTTTTATGGTAGGATTCTCTGTGCATAGTATCATATCATCTGAAAACAGTGACAGTTTTACCTCTTATTTTCCTTTTCATTTGAAACTTTTTTTCCTGCTTCTTCCTATTCTCTGATTGCATTAGCTAGGTGTCCTAAGACTGTGTTGAGTAACCATGATGAATAAGAAGCATCTTTCTTTTATTCATGAATTAGGGGTCATGGTTTCAGAATTTTACTATAGAGAACACTGTTTGTGGTGAGTTGATCCATAAATGGCCTTTATTATGTTAAAGAAGATTCCCTTTATTCCCTCCTCCTCTACAGGTTTAATCATACCTAGGTGTTAAATTTTGTCAAAAGCTTTTTCTGAATCTATATCCTAAACAGATTCAACACCTCTTCTTGGAATAATTAGGTATCTTACGGTTTGTGTGTTTGTTTGTTTTTCTTCCTTTGGCCACATGATATAAAGAGCTGACCCATTAGATAGTGTCCTGATGCTGGGAATGATTGAAGGTAAAGGACAAGTGGGTAGCCAGTGATGGGATGGTTAGATAGCATCACTGATTCTATGGACGGAAATCTGAACAAATTGTGGTATATAGTGAAGGGAAATCTGGCAGGCTAAAGTCCATGGGGTGACAAAGAGCCAGAGCTGACTTAATGACTGAATAACAACAAATGTTCTCCTTCTGTTCTTGACAGGAGTAGCTTTTTTTTTTTTTTTTACTACTTCATTTTCTATCCCACCTCACCCTATCTAGATTCTACTTATGTTATATCGGCTCCTTATCATGTTGAGATTCAGCCACATTTTGCTGTTTTTATTGCTACCCACATGGCCCAACATTTGTGTGATTTTAAACTCCACATGTTTCAGTGGTTTCCTAACCACCAGCATCCTGATATTTTCCTGACACACTGATGTTTCATTCTATTCTGTTCATCTTGGTCTCACATTGTGTGCATATGCCAATTTTCTATTTCCCTTGATTTTTCTTTGCTGTTAATGTATATAAGACATTCTTTTAAATTACTAATGAAGATTTTTTTTCTTTGATTTATACAGTCTTATGTGATGACTATTCCATATTGACCTGTTTGATGTTCTTTGATATGATATGTTCTCCAGTTGAAATAAACAATCAAATCATATGACTATTTCTGTTTATGATTTACTCACCGCTGTTCAGGATTAGAGGCCTCTGTTTGAAAAATACAGTCTAAATAATGAAACAAATAAGAAACAAAACTTAAACATAAATCTTAATAAATTCTAGATTTGAAAAGAAAATTATCTCCAAGAAAGGAGTATATTGTTTGCAAGTTAAAACTGCCAACTCTCTCTATTCATCCCTAGATCAGCCAAAAAATATCATCAGCTTCTTTGAAAAGCATATTTTGAAATGATGATTAAGGCAAATGGCAGACGAAACAATGGACAACAAATTAATCTGAAACATATACAAGCAACTCCTACAGCTCAGTTCCAGAAAAATAAATGACCCAATCAGAAATTGGGCCACAGAACTGAGATGACTTTTCTCCAAAGAAGACAAACAGATGGCTAACAAACATATGATGATGCTCATTATCAGAGATGCAAATCAAAACCACAATAAGGTACCATTCCATACCAGTCAAATTGACTTCTATCCAAAAGTCTACAAGCAATAAATTCTGGTGAGGTTGCAGAGAAAAGGGAAGCCTCTTACACTGTTGGTGGAAATCAAGATAGAACAGCAACTATGGAGAACAGTGTGGAGATTCCTTAAAAAATAAAACTGCAATAGGACTGCCATGTGACCCAGATTACACTGCCTGGCATACACACCGAGGAAACCAGAATTGAGAGAGACAGGTGTACCCCAATCTCCATTGCATCACCGTTTATCATAAACAGGGTATGCAAGCAACCTAGATGTTCATTCTTTGAAGACGAATGGATAAGAAAGCTGTGATTAATATACACACTGGAATATTCACTTCAGTTCAGTTCAGTCGCTCAGCAGTGTCCGACTCGAGCACCCCATGAGTCTCAGCACGCCAGGCATCCCTGTCCATCACCAACTCCCAGAGTTTACACAAACTCATGTCCATCGAGTCGGTGATGCCATCCATCCATCTCATCCTCTGTCATCCCCTTCTCCTCCTACCCCCAATCTCTCCTAGCATCAGGGTGTTTTGCAATAAGCCAACTCTTCACAGGACGTACCCAAAATATTGACCCAGATTCAGCATCAGTCCTTTCAATAAACACTCAGAACTGATCTCCTTTAGGATGGACTGGTTGAATCTCCTTGCAATCCAAGGGATTCTCAAGAATCTTCTCCAACTACACAGTTCAAAAGCATCAATTCTTTGGTGTTCAGCTTTCTTCAAGTTCAACTCTCACATCCATACCTGACCACTGATAAAACCAGAGCTTTGACTGGACGGACCTTTGTTGTCAAATTAATGTCTCTGTTTTTTTATATGCTGTCTAGGATGATCATCACTTTCCTTTCAAGGAGTAAGAGTCTTAATTTCATGCTACAATCACCATCTACAGTGATTTTGGAAACCAAAAAAATAAAGTCTGACACTGTTTCCACTTTTTCCCCATCTATTTCCCATGAAGTGATGGGACCAGATGCCATGATCTTAGTTATTTGAATGTTGAGCTTTAAGCCAACTTTTTCACTCTCCTCTTTCACTTGCATCAAGAGACTTTTTGGTTCCTCTTTACTTTCTGCCATAAGCGTGATGTCATCTGCATATCTGAGGTTATTGATATTTCTAGCGGGAATCGTGATCCAAGATTGTGCTTTCCGACCAGTGTTTCTCATGATGTACTCTTAAGAACTTAAATAAGCAGGCTGACAATGTATAGCCTTGATGTACTCTTTTTCGTATTTGGGACCAGTCTATTGTTCCAGTAGTAGAATATTACTCAGCCATTAAAATCAGTTCTAAAGAGTGGGTGAAACCAGAGCCTTACTTAGAGAGTGAAGCCAGAAAGAAAAACACCAATAGCGTATACTAATGTATATTTGTGGACTTTAGAAAAATGGTAATGGTAACCCTGTATGCGAGACAGCAAAAGAGACACAGATGTAAAAAACAGTCTTAGGACACTGTGGGAGAGGACGAGGGAGAGATGGTATGGGAAATGACATTGAAACATGTAAATTATCACATGTGAAAGAAATTTCCAGTCCATGTTCGATGCATGATACTGGGTGCTCAGGGCTGGTGCACTGAGGTGACCCAGAGGGATGGGATGGGAAGGGAGGTAGGAGGGAGTTTAAGGATGGGGAACACATGTACACACATGGGAGATTCATGTCAATACCTAGCAAAACCAATACACTACTTTAAAGTAAAAAAAATAAAGAGAAAATAAAACTGCAAATAAAAAAGGATTAGAACATATAAAAGCAAACAAACAAAACAAAATTCAGAATTCTACATCAGGAATGCTAAATAACAACAGACAAGGGCATTTCTACTTTAGAGAAATTGTGGTTAGAGTAAAAATATCTTTCACTTTCCTTTTCTTGGTGAATGGTATTTGCTCTTCTGTAGTGGGAATGTTTTTATCAGTATCCCTTAAATCAGAGTCCATAATTGCTCTTCAAGTGACTTATTGCTGAGGATTTCAAGGAGAAATGGAAAGAGGGAACATAGATATATCAGAAGGAGTACAGAATCTAATATTAAGTGTAGAACAAATTGAACCACTTTGTATATAAATTTTTCAAAATTTTTTCTCACTTTGAATTAAGCCATTTGTTTCCGAGTCACTCACTGTTTAAGTTTTACCCATGGAAATGGGATCTTCTCCTCTCACACGAGGAGGATTTCATGTGACCAAAGGAAATTATTTTCAGACTAGGGAACTTTTTAAAGAGATTAGCGGCCAGGGCTTGTAGATCTTGAAGGGTGCCTAATGAAAGAGACCTGGGTGGGGCACTGTAAAAGACAGATAGTCTGGACACAGTCTCCCCAGCTTGCCACGTTTCATCTCTCTTTAAAAATTGGTCTTTTTACTTACCGTACCCCTGAAATAGAGGCTACTTCTGATCTTTGGACCACTACATATGGGAAGAAAGCCTACTAAGGAGCAAAATAACCAAGTGGTTGGTATTGAAAATACCTAAATATGAAAGAGCTTAACAGTTCCAAGGAAATGGTTTGATTATGAAGATTATGAGAAAAATAAAAATTAGAAGACAGAGCTTTGCAGGCCCACATTCATTCCATAGTTCCACCTCAAAAGTTTACATTCTATCTACTCTATGCGACATAATCTGAGGAAGAAATTGTTAAAATTTAGAATTTGGCGGCTGCTAATCTGAAAATATCTTAGGTATTTAGAAGACATAGACATATAAGGGAAGTTGTTTGTTCAAGTCCAGAAAGTTATTAGTACGAGGTTTCCTCAGGAACTCTCCACTTGATGAAATTGTAGTACATTCTCAAGCTACTGTTATTCTCACATTTCCCTAAGGTTGGACAAGGGACTACACCAAGCAACCTGATACTCTGTGCAAGCCACTATTATCAGTATCATCATTTTCCATATTTCCATTGTATTGTTCTCATCAGCAGTCGGAGAAGGCAATGAAAACCCACTGCAGTACTCTTGCCTGGAAAATCCCATCGACAGAGGTGCCTGGTAGTCTGTAACCCATGCGGTCGTGAAGAGTCGACATGACTGAGCGAGTTCCATTTCGCTCTTCACTTTTATACATTGGAAAAGGAAATGTTCCAGTGTTCTTGCCTGGAAAATCCCTGGGGTAGAGTTGCCTGGTAGTTTGCAGTCTATGGGGTCACAAAGAGTCGGACACGACTAAAGTGACTTAGCAGCAGTAGCTCTAGTGCAACTGTTTCTGATCGTGATCAGTTTTGACAGATAAATTTCTTTTATATATTATTCTAGAGATATAAAATTCTAGCTGTGAATCTCTTCGATGAATGTCTTAACGATGAGCAATATTAAAGTTATCTGTCATGCTTGTGGAGAAGGCAATGGCAAGGCCCTATCTATGGCTATTCATCAGAAAGTGTCTGTGTTTAACTATGTTAGGAATCTATAAGCTATATGTATAGATGTGCTAAAGCACAATTTATACTATTTAAACCTTAGTCTAAAGAGAAGATAGAGTCAAAAATGTTGGTATTGAATATGAAGAATTCATATTAATGCATAGACTTTGGACAGACTATAGATACTGATATATTTGTGGAAGCTTCTTGGTGTCACTGGGAGCTTTTGAAGATTAAAATGAGTCTGATCTAGGCCTTCAAGTAATGACGAGATTTCAGTAGGAGACATTCGGCAGTAGGAGACATTCGGAAAGAAGGGAAGGACACCTCTGGCAAAAGCAACATTGACAAGACCCTGAATAGGAAAATAATAAAGCAAGGAGTTTAAGTGTACCTGAATGACAGATTTGCCTGTTACTCCAAGTGGTTCTTGACTTCCTACTTTTGCATTCCAGTCACCTCTAATGAAAAGGACATCTTTTTTGGGGGGTGTTATAAAAGGTCTTGTAGGTCTTCATAGAACCGTTCAACTTTGGCTTTTTCAGTGTTACTGGTTGGGGCATAGGCTTGGATTACTCTAATATTGAATGCTTTGCTTTGGAAACAGAGATCATTCTGTCGTTTATGAGATTGCATCCAAGTATTGCATTTCAGACTCTTTTGTTGACCATGATAGCTACTTCATTTCTTTTAAGGGATTCCTAACCCACAGTAGTAGATATAATGGTCATCTGAGTTAAATTCACCCATTTTAGTCCATTTGAGTTCACTGATTCCCAGAATGTCGATGTTCACACTTGCCATCTCCTGTTTGAACACTTCCAATTTGCCATGATTCATGGACCTAACATTCCAGGTACCTAAGCAACATTGCTCTTTACAGCACTGGATCTTGCTTCTATCCCTAGTCACATCCACAAGACAGCTTTGTATTTGCTTTGGCTTCATCCTTTCAGTCTTTCTGGATTTATTTCTCCACTGATCTCCAGGAGTATATTGGGCACCTACCAACCTGGGGAATTCCTCATTCGGTATCCTATCATTGTGCCTTTTCATACTGTTCATGGGGTTCTCAAGGCAAGTATACTGAAGTGGTTTGCCATTCCCTTCTGCAGTGAACCACACTGAGTTAGACAAGGCTGAAGTCTGTGTGATCATATCGACAGGTTTTCTGTGATTATATTTTCAGTGTGTCTGCCTGCTGATGCCCTCTCGCATTACCTACCATCGTACTTCGGTTTCTCTTACCTTGGATGTAGGGTATCTCTTTACAGTCGCTCCAGCAAAGCACAGCCACTGCTCCTTACCTTGGACAAGGGTATCTCTTAACTACTGCACCTCCTGACCTTGAACATGGAATAGCTCGTCTCGGCCCTCCTATGCCTGTGCAATCGCCACCACTTGGACATGGGTTGCTCCTCTCAGCCACAACCCAGAGCTCGGGTGAGGGGTAGTTCCTCTTGGTCATGCTTCTGCGTGGTCCATCGCACAGCTGGCATCACTTCTGCATGGTCTGTCGTGCAGTTTTGCCAAGATAACGCACTGGTCATAGCAAAAACCCTCTTTCAACAACATAAGAGAAGACTCTACACGTGGACATCACCAGATGGTGAACACTGAAATCAGATTGATTATATTCTTTGTGGCAAAAGATGGAGAAGCTTTATACAGTTAGCAAAAACAAGACCAGGAGCTGACTGTGGCTCAGATCATGAATGCCTTATTGACAAATTCAGACTTAAATTGAACAAAATAGGGAAAACCACTAGACCATTCAGATATGACCTAAGTCAAATCCCTTATGATTATACAGACGAAGTGAAAAATAGATTTAAGGGACTAGATCTGATTGATAGAGAGCCTGACGAACTACAGACCGAAGTTCGTGACATTGTACAGAAGAGAGGGATCAAGATCATCTCCGCTGAAAAGAAATGCAGAAAAGCTAAATCACTGTCTGGTGAGGCCTTACAAATAGCTGTGAAAAGAGGAGAAGTGAAGAGCAAAGGAGAAAAGGAAACATATAAGCATCTGAATGCAGAGTTCCAAAGAATAGCAAGGAGAGATAAGAAAGCCTTGCTCAGCGACCAATGCAAAGAAATAGAGAAAAACAACAGAATAGAAAGACTAGAGATATCTTCAAGAAAATTAGAGATACCAAGGGAACATTTCATGCAAAGATGGACTCGATAAAGAACAGAAATGGTATGGTATGGGTTCTTAATAGAAGCAGGAGAAATGGAGAAGTGGCAAGAACACAGAACTGTCCAAAAAAAGATATTCCCGACAAAGATAATCATGATGGTGTGATCACTCATCTAGAGCCAGACATCTTGGACTGTGAAGTCAAATGGGCCTTAGAAAGCACCACTAGGAACAAAGCTAGTGGAGGTGATGGAATTCCAGTTGAGCTGTTTCAAATCCTGAAAAATGATGCTGTGACAGTGCTGCCCTCAATATGCCAGCAAATTTGGAAAACTCAACAGTGGCCACAGGACTGGCAAAGGTCCGTTTTCATTCCAGTCCCAAAGAAAGGCAATGGCAAAGAATGCTCAAACAACCGGGCAATTGCACTCATCTCACATGCTAGTAAAATCATGCTCAAAATACTCCAAGCCACTCTTCAGCAATACGTGAACAGTGAAGTCCCAGATGTTTAAGCTGGTTTTAGAAAAGGCAGAGGGACCAGAGATCAAATTGCCAGTGTCCCCTGTTTCATGGAAAAAACAAGATAGTTTCAAAAAAACATGTATTTATGCTTTATTGACCCATTTCTTTTTTCAGTCATTTGTTATTTAGGCATTGAGCTTCATGAGCTGTTTTTGTAGTGTAAGGATTAATTATTTGTCAGTGACTTTGTTTCCTGTTATTTTCTCTGTTTCATAGGGTGCTTTTTCACATTGCTTATAGTCTCCTACTGATCACTATAGTAAAAGTTGATATCAAACGAAGTCATAAGTAATCATGTCAGTCAAGTAAGGAAGAAGTTGAAATTTGCAGTTTAAATATCAGAGGAAGCTGGTTCATCACCTGTAAGCAGTGTATGTGATGAGGGGAGAGACTTGATGAGACCTCAGTGGGAGAAAAATGGATTTCTTGATATCTACAACAAATAAGATATGTATAAGGATTGCCAATTTCTCATCAGAGCTTCTTCCACACTATTATATCAATCAGACATCTAATGGTCTACTTTTCCATGGTTTTTCTTTATCTTCAACACTTCTCAGGAGCTTGGCTTCATTTACTGTTATTTTCTCCCTTTCAAAGGGTGCCTTTTCACATTTCTTTTAGGTTCCTTCATTGTACAAAAGCTTTTAACTTCAATTAGGTCACATATATTTGTTTGAGTTTTATTTCCGTTTCTCTGGGAGGTGGGTCAGAGAGCATCTTGCTGTGATTTACGTCAAAGTGTGTCCTGCCTACATTTTCCTCTAAGAGTTTTATAGTTTCTAGTCTTATATTTAGATCTTTAATCCATTTTGAGTTTAGTTTTGCATATGTTGTTAGGAAGGGTTATGGTTTCATTCTTTTACAACTGGTTGATGCCTTTTCCCTCAGCACCACTTGTTAAAGATATTATCATTTCTCCATTGTATATTATTTCCTCCTTTGTCAAAATTAAGATGCCCATGGATGTGTGGACTTATATCTAGGCTTTCTATTTTGTTCCACTGATCTAGATCTCTGTCTTTGTGCTACTGTCTTGATAACTGTAATTTTGTAGTATAGTCTGAAGTCAGGGAAGGTGATTACTCCATTTCATTCTTCTTTCTCAGGATTGCTTCTGCTTTTAGAGGTTTCCCTGTGTTTCTATATTTACTGTGAAAGTGTAAATACTGTGAAAATATTTGTTCTAGTTTTGTGAAGAATACTATTGCTTACTTGATAAGAGTTGCATTGAACCTATAGATTGCTTCGGTTTGTGTATTCATTTTTACTATATTATTTCTTCAAGTCCATCAACCTTATATAATTCTCTATCTGTCTCATCTTTCTTTCATCATTGTTTTATAGTTTTCTTTATATGCGTATAAGTTTTTTTGTTTCTTTATGTAAATTTACCGCTAAGTATGCTATTCTTTTCATTACAACGCTGAAGAGGATTTATTCTCTTTCTATTTACTCATTGTTCATGTATAGCAGTGCAAGGGGCTTCTGGGTAATAATTTATAACCTGCAACATTTTGATATTCATCAATTAGCTCTAGTAATATTCTTGTGGTGTCTTTAGGGCTTTCTATGTAGAGGATCATGTCATCTGCAAATAGTGAGAGTTACTTTTTTTTTTTTTTTTTAACCAACCTGGATTACTTTTTATTTCATTTTCTTCTCTGACTGTTGTGTCTAGGACTTCCAAATCAATGTTGAATTGTTGAGGTGAGAGGACTTCCAAATCAGTGTTGAATTGTTGTGGTGAGAGTGAGCACCCTTGGCTTGCTCCTGATTTTATAGGAAATCCTTTCAATTTTTTCACCATTGAAGATACTGTTTGTCGTGGGTTTCTCATATATAGCTTTTATTGTGTTGAGATATGTTCCTCTTGCACTTGCTTTGTGGAGAGTTATCCAACCAGTCCATTCTAAAGGAGATCAATCCTGGATGTGTATTGGAGGGACTGATGCTAAAGCTGAAACTGCAATACTGTGGCCACCTCATGCGACGAGTTGACTCACTGGAAAAGACTCTGATGCTGGGAAAGGTTGGGGGCGGGAGGAGAAGGGGACGACGGAGAATGGGATGGCTGGATGGCATCACCGACTCTTGGACATGAGTTTGAGTGTACTTCGGGAGTTGGTGATGGACAGGGAGGCCTGGCGTGCTGTAATTCATGGGGTCGCGGAGAGTTGGACAAGACTGAGCGACTGAACTGAACTGATCATAAGGAGGTGTTGACTTTTGTGAAAGACTTTCTCTGCATCTATTGAGATAATTATATTGTTTTTAATCTTTCAGTTTAATATGATGTATCAGATTGATTTGCAAATATTAAGGAATCCTTGCATCCCTGGGATGATGCCCACATGCTTCTAAGGTAATGATGTATGACCTTTTTGATATGTTTTTGGATTCTGTTTGCTAGAAGTTTCAGGAAAATTTCTGCACCAATGTTTACCAATATGTTTAGTGACATTAGCCTGTAGTTTTCTTTATTTTTTGCATCTTTGTCTGGTTTCGGTATTAGGGTGATGGTGGCCTCGGAGAATGAGTTGGGGGAGCTTATCAGCCTCTGCAATTTTCTGGAAGAGTTTGAGTTGGTTAAGGCTTTGTTCTTCCATAAACCATTTTTTGGTAAATTAAAAAAAAAAAAAAAGTAGGATTCACCTGTGAAACCGTCTGGTCCTGGTCTTTTGATCGTTGAAAGATTCTTGATTACAAGTTTTATTTCCGTGATTCTGTTTCATTTATAAGATTTTCTACTTGCTCGTCCATTTATGGACAGTTATTCTTTCTAAGATTTTTTTTTTCCATTTCTTCAACGTTGTCCATTTATGTGACATATAATTTCTCACAATAATCTCTTATGACCTTTGATATGTCTGTGTTTTCTGTTGTGATTACTCTATTTTCATCTGCAATTTTATTATTTGGATTCTTCTCCACCACCCCAGCACCCCCTCTTTTTTTTTCTTTTTCCATGATCACTCTGGCTAATGCTTTGTCTTTGATTTATATTCTAAAAGAACCAGATTTTCATTTTATTGAGCTTTGCCATAGTCACTATTGTTTCTTTTTCACTTATTTCTGCTCTGATTTTTATGATTCTATTCATTCTACTGGTGTTCTTCTTTTTGTGTTTGCTTTAGATGTAAAGGTAGCCTCTTTCTTTGATGTTTATCTTCTTCCTTGAGGCAGATTTATATGCTATGAAACTCCTTCTTAACATTGCTTGTTACTGAAGCCCAAAGTTTTGGGTTGTCGTGTTTTAATTTTCTTTTTGTAATTTTATTTATTTTACGGAAGTTAATTAGTTTACATTATTGTATTGATTTTGCCATACCTTAACATGAATCTGCCCTTGGTGTACATGTGTTTTTGTTTTCCTTTGATTGAATTTAAATTTGATTTCCTTTTTGATTTTTTCTGTGATCTGTTGCTTATTCAGATATCTGTTATTTAGCCTCCATATGCTTGGAGATTTATTTAATTTTTCTTCTGTGTTTGACACCTATTCTTACTTCATTGTGATTGGAATAGATGCTCGAAATTCTTTCACTTTTCATTTCTTTTTTTTGTTTGTTTGTTTGTTTGTTTGAATTTAGCAATGCTAGGTTTATGGACGGGGATTTGATCTTTCCAGGAGGCTGTTCCATGTGCACTTGAGGAAAGGTGTATCCATTACTAATGAGTGTAATGCCTATATATAGCAATTAGGTGTAACTAGACCATTGTGCTATTTAGCATGCCCTCAATATGTAAGGTAAATGCAATCAAGTAGAAAAGGGGAAATTAACAGTAACACAATTAAAATGGGGGCTTTTATATCCCACTCACACCTATGGACACTTCAACTGAAGAGAAAATTAGCAAATACTTATGAGCTGTAAATGTTCTTTTGTAGGTTGTCTGTTTTTACACTTATTGCAGTGCCTCAGGTAAAGGAAGAGGAGGTACTCTAAAGTTGGCCATATTTAGAAGTGGCAGGAAGTTACCCAGCACAATTGGTAGAGTTGGAAAATTGATAGAAAAGTTCTAATACAAAGATGTGACTTCCAAGCTATTGCTATCTTCCATTTTTATGAGTCGAGAAGTACTCACCAAGAAAGTGAAATCCCTGATATGAGGGTATATGATCTCAAAATTGAAATATGCCTAAGAGAACAGTCTATATGCATAAAATTGAGTCCTGGCTCGAGCCTTATTAATTATACTAAGTGTTAGAAAATGTCTGATAGAACACATCCCCTGCAAGTCTCCCAGAACCTCCCCTAAATTACTATCTCCTTCATTTCTAAGCTATGGCATTGTACTTCGTATAGTATCATAGGCTGAGGCTTTAAGATTATAAAAGCTCGTTGAGAACAGAGACAACATTAATTTATTACCTTTGTAAATATCTCCAAAAGGCCTGAAGCCAAGTCTGGCGCAGCTGCCACCACCCAAAAGGCCAGATGCTAACTCTGAAATCTGCCCTTAATTCTCCTCTCCAACTTCCCCCATCTTATCACCAACCAGTGGTGTCTTTTCTCCCTTGCCCTGGAAAGATTCTTTGTTCTTACAGTCTTCTTCATCTTCAAGGGGTGACTATCCATTGTCTGTATTTCAAACTCTCTGCTGATTGAATGAACATAATTTAGGAATGGAAACCAGAGGCTGCAGACAGGCCAGTACAGAAACTTTTGAAGTTACATAGTGGGAATCTGCACTGACATGTGGCTACGTTGAATGTTATTAGTGACTTGAATCCTATCAACTGGGTCATCTGGGAGATGAACATTTTCTCTGTGAAACTGTACAAAAGGATTTCTATATGACTTCATTTGGGTGCAAGCCTTCTCTATAGTCTCCTATACCTGGAACTGTTCCCTCCAAATATTCCCAGTTGAACATACCTTGGCCTGATGTGCACACAATCTCTCCTTTAGGCTTGGCTAAGACGGGGGGTTCAGAGGTCTGGTTGACCCAATTTCTCAAGTTGGTAGAGGACTTACAATCTACACTCTTTATCAATAACTGGGGTATGTGCCTTGAAGGGCTGCAGGTGTTAACAAAGAACTTGCCTGGAGCTGTGGTTTTGCTGCTCTAATGGCCCTTCTTAGAGCCGAGGAATATGTGATTATTCATAGGCCCTTCAGTTTGGACTGGTATTATTTATTTATTTATTTTCATCAGTTGCGCACTTTGCAAACTAGAATCGTGGTCTTTTGGGGTTCTCACAAATCCAGAGGACTGGTAGTAATACTGGGGGCCATAGATGAGAACTTTTAAAAAGGGACTTCAACACACCTGGAAAACTCTCTGTGGGAAAGGCCCAGGTGGCTCCAACACATCGTGGGAGACCTTGTGATCCTCTAATCTCCCCAAAGGTTACTGCCGCCTATTGTCTTGGTTAACGGAGGTGTGATTACCATGATGTGCTTGCTTTGTGTCATCACTAAATCAATAGGCAGCAATGCCTTGGTCATTGCCCTTTGCAACGACCAGTCCTCATGATTGGTCAGGTCTTATCCTCGGGATTTAGAAGGAAATCAGTGGGAAGGATTAAAGGAGAGTTCTGTATGTTGTTGACCAGGTCATGCTGCCTTCCTGATGTGCTTACTTGCTTCTATCCCTTTCTCTAAATTATGCCCCTTCCATTGTTTCCTAGGAGATCTTACCCATTTAATAGAATGTTCATCCCAGCTGAATCTCTGAGGAAACAGTGAAAACACTTAGGGAGCATTAGGAATCTTTGAGGATTATCAGTTGATGGGTAAGAGTGTTCTTTATCACTTTCCTTTCCCTGAGAACCTAAGTAAGTACGGTGAATTCTGTTGAGTCACTCAGTCCTGTCCGACTCTTTTTGACCCCATGGATTGTAGCCTGCCAAGCTTCCCCGTTCATCAGCAACTCATAGAGCCTGCTGAAACCCATGCCCATTGAGTCAGTGATTCCATATGAGCATTTCATCTTCTGTCTTCGCTCTCTCCTCCAGCTTTCAATCTTTCTCAGCATCAGGATCTTTTCCAGTGAGTCAGTCCTTCACATCAGGTGGCCAACATATTCAAGTTCCAGTTTCAGAATCAGTCCTTCCAATCGATATTCAGGACTGATTTCCCTTAGAATTGACTTCTTTGATCTCCTTGCAGTCAAAGGGACTCTCAAGAGGTTTCTCCAACACCACATTTCAATAGCATTGATTCTTTGGAGGTCAAATTTCGTTCTAGTCCAGTTCTCACTTCTACTTGACTCTGTACGTAGATTTGACTAGATCGACCTTTGTCTGCTTTATAATATGCTCTCTAGCCTGGTCATAATCTTTCTTCTAAGGAGAAAGTGTATTTTGATTTCCTGACCAGAGTCACCATCTGCAGTGATTTTGGAGCCCCCTCCCCCAATAAAGTTTCTCACTGTTTCCATTCTTTCCCCATCTTTATGACATGAAGTAATGAGACCAGATGCCATGATTCTCATTTTGGATGTGGTGTTTTAAGTCATCTTTTTCATTCTCTTTCACTTTCCTCAAGAGACTCTTTAGTTCTTTTGAAGTTCTGCCATGTCAATCGTGTCATCTGCATATCTGAGGTTACTGATATTTCTCCAGAAACCTTGATTGCAAACACTGTTTCATCCAACGTGGCCTTTTGTATGATTAATTCTACATGTAAATTCAATAAAGAGGGTGACAATATACAGCTTTGACGTGCTCCTTTCCCAACTCCTAACCATTCTGTTCTTCCATGTCCTGTTCTAACTGTTGCTTCTAGACCTCCATACAGTTTACTCAGGAGGTATATAACATGGTCTAGTAGTGCCATCTTTTGTCGAATTTCCCATTTTGCTATGATCTACCCAATCAAAATCTTTGGCATCGCCAAATAGGAGTAGGTGCTTTCCTGGTGTTTTCTTGCTTTTTCCCTTCCCCAACAGGTGTTTGCAGTTTGATCTCGGGTTCGTCTGTCCTTTTTAAATCCAGGTTGAACATGTGGAAGCTCATGGTTCACATTCTGTTGAAGCCTGGTTGGGGAATTTTGAGCAGTACTTTGCGAGCGTGTGAAATATGTACAACTAAGCCGTAGCATGAACATTCTTTGGATTGCCGTTTTTGCAGTTGGAATGACAACTGACCTTTTCCAGTACTCTGGCCACAATTGAGTCTTCCAAATTTACTAGCATATGGATGGCAGCACATTCCTAGTATTATCTTTCAGAATTTGAAATATCTAACCTGAATTCCATCACTTCCACGAGCTTTGCGTGTAGTTATGCTTCCTAAATCCCACGTGACTTCACATTCCATGATATCTGACTCTAGGTGAGTGATCACAGCATTGTGCTTAACTGGGTCATGAAGAACTTCTGTATCATTCATCTGTGTATTCTTGCCACCTCTTCTAAATAGCTTCTGCTTCTGTTACATCTGTACCATTTCTGTCCTTTAATGTGCTCCTCTTTGAATGCAATTTTCACTTGGTATCTCTGATTTATAGGAGGAATCTGAAGTCTTCCCCATTCTCTTTATTTCCTCTATTTATTGGCATTAATAACCGAGGAAAGTTTTATCTCTCTTTGCTATTCTTTGGGACTAGGCATTCAAATGTATACAGTTTTCCTTTTCTTCTTTTCGTTTAGCTTGCCCCCTCTTCTCAGCTCTTTGTAAGGCCACGTCACTTTGCTTTTCGCATTTCTTTTTCATGGGGATGGTCTTGATCACTGCTTCCTGTACAATGCCGCAAATCTCCACCCATAGGTCTTCAGGCACTCGATCAGATATAATCCGCGGATTCTGTTTACAACTTCCACTGTATAATCATAAGGGCTTTGATTTTACATGTGTAAAATATATTAATTCCCTGTTTCATGTAGGGAAATATTCACCCAGGCTTTCATCTAAGAAATACAGAGAACTCTTTATGGTATTAGGGAAATACATGAAATATAGCTGTTCAATGTTTGACTGTTTAGCACAGGTCTTAATTTCTGAATCATTGAAAATCCTCTATTTTAAGTTTACAAATCTGGGAAATGTTTTCATACGTGAATAAATGAGATTTCATATGAGAACCTTTCTCCCCAGATTTTCAAATATGAAATATACAGAATTCCAAATCTCCTATCAGAAGACCTTCATTCAAAATTTCTTGATGGAAATACAGACAATTTCATAGCTCACGCATGAAAATCTGTGGACAAATTCTATATGTCTAGTAGGAAAATTAGTGCAAGTTTTTCACATATTAAATAGACAATATTCAGTATTTCATGAAGGAAAGACAACACAAAGATTTTCAAATGAGAAATATGAAAATAATCTCATATTTCATGTTAGAAAACCTGTGACCATGCTTTGATATGTGGAATGGACATTTTCATATCTCCTTTAGAAGAACCTGCATCCAGATTTTCATAGCTCTAACGTGAAACATTCCAGATTTTATGCAGAAAATTCTGTGTCCATACTTTCCTGTGTGATGTATAGAGAATTCCATGATTCAAATTGGAAAAACTGTCCCCAGATTTGTATATGTGAATAATAGAAAATTCTATATTTCACCTACTGAAACCTGCATCTAGATTTTCATATGTGAAACTTAGAATTTCACTTTTTATGTAGGACTATCTCGTTTCAGATGTCTATGCTTGAAACAGAAAATACCTTCATCAAGAGGCTTCTTGGTTCCTATTGTTCTTCTGTCATTTGTGTGTTGTCACTGGGATAACTAAGGTTATTCGTATCTCCCACATAAATTTTGTTTCCAGCTTGAGCTTCATCTAGGATTTTATTTTTCATGATGTTATCAGAAACAGAAGTTAAATAAGTAGGCTAACAATCCATAGCTTTGACATAGTCCTTTCTCGATTTTGAGCCAGTTTATTGTCCCCTGTCCAGTTCTAACTGTTGCACCTTTACTAGCACGCACATTTCCCAGGAGACAGGTTAGCAGTTCTGGTATTCTTATCGCTAGGAATTTTCCACAATTATTTTCCCTTTGTTTTAGTTTGAGTGTGATTCACAGTGTCCTAGTTATGAACAGAGACAATTAAGCAGATATAAATGATTGTATGGTATCCCCTTTCTTTTTCTATGATCCAAACATCAATTAATGTGTACCTCTTATGATTAAATCACTAACTACACATTTTGTTTCGTTTGTTTTGTATTTTAATTTTATATTTTGATCATTGTTGCTATTGTGGTTTTCTCTCTTTTGCAAGTATTCAAGTAGGAACTGGTAATTTCTTGTGTTTGCATTCTTATTTTACAAGATTTAAGTTATGGTCATGGCAGTCTCTGACCTTTGACACTCACTGAATGGAGTTAAGCTTTGAGATCCAAAATTAGACATCTGTGCTGTGGGAAAATGTCAGAAATGTTAAAAAAAAAAAAAGCTAGATATATGCAAGTGCTGACTTTTTGAGCTCAATTATGCTATTATATTTTAAGTGGAAAGTTCTGAATTTCTTCATGCTGATGAAAATTCTTCATTAAGAGAAATTTCTAAGGGGGAAAGAAAAGCAGTAACAACAATGAAATGCACTTGATTGCATTTGGAAGTCAAAGTAGTACCAGTTATGTGTGTATGCATGCAAACTCCCACCAAACAGAGTAATTCACGTTAACTAATGTTTCATGTTTTGCTTTCAAGGATAAAAAAAAAAAAAAAATAGAGCTTGCCAGGAAAAACAGAAGTTCGAAGAAGATAAAAATTTAGGTGGACGTGAAATGCAACTCTCTCAAAGAATGGATCACAAATACTACTTCTACACTGACAACAGTTCTCCCAGTGCATCCGATAAATACTAGCAGAAGACCCGGGTCACCAGAGGGTCCCTTGTGGGTTTCAGACATACCAGGGTGGAAAGGAAATAAGATGGAAGAAGGAAGGTAAGAGGAAGCAAGACAAAACCTGCGCCTTGGGGTGGGAGATGGAGAAGCATGGAAGAGATTTCCAGAACGAGGCAAGACGCTTCACTAAAGTGTACATTACTTTGGCTGAAAGGAAGCAAGGAGGAACAGCTAATGAAATATAAATTGTATAGAGCAAGAGTCACACAGACAATGTGTGTCATGACCCTATAGGCCCAAACTACAATGCAGCTCAACCAGTGTGCATGGGGTCTGGCAGCTGGAACACTGGATTTAGAGAGCCATCCTGGGAGAGGACTGCTGTTGACTATGTGGAGATGGCCTAATGGAGCAGGTACGAGTAGATATGTAGCAGGGAATGCATTTTGAGTATTCCCAAACTGCCAAAGAGGCAGGACCTTACTGCTGATCACACTCCGGAGGTAGAGACACTTTTGTAGCCCCTCCTCTTCCTACCCGTTAACACCGACTGCAAGGCAATAGAGAAAGACCAGCCAGAAGTATCACTCATTCCAAATCTCTTATGCCCATGGCTGCTGACTCCTATTCATAATTGGCACCACCAGGGTTCCAGCATTCCAAACAGCTGTACCACTCCTGTGCTCACCAAGGCAGACACCAGTGCTCCACAAGTGTCTCGGGGAAGACTTCTTTGGTGACCATAGGTGAAGGAAAGATGAAAATTACATCTGAGACCCAGGGACAGAGACATTAAGGAAGAGGACTGAAAATCTTCCAACCGGTTGAGCATGCCACAGATTAAATACACACTATTAATCACATAGACCCTGTATCTACAGAATAGATCAAAAGATGATAAGAGCTCAAGCAAAAGAAAATGACCAGGCTCAGGCAGCTGTAAGAACGCACAGGAATTATAGCAGTTTTAAGTATGAGCAGTCCTTGGAGAGATCCAGAGTCCAGTTTCCTCCATCGTTGGACAGCTTCCTAAAGAGGTATAGTTGTCCTCTGACTCATCTTGGGGACTAGGACACTGACAGATGAGACACTAGGAAATATGCATTATTCTTTTGATGCATTGCATTGTTGAGTTGTTGGTGCACTATTTTGCCCAGTTGTAGCCTTCTTTGTTATTACACATTGCTTTGGCCTTTTAAGATTATTTCAACCATATTTTTTATTTCTTGTATAGCTGTTTCAACTTTTACTTTGGCTAACTATTTTCTATGCCTTTAGTTGCTGTTGCATCTCTTCCTTTTTAAAAGGTATGCATTTCTACATTAATTGTGATTTTCTGTTATTCTGTGGGGGCTTTATCTGATCTTGTCAGATTTGCTTTCTTTATTCTTCAGTTGACATACTGCTCTGGTGTTGTTTTTTTGGCTTGAGATTTTTTCGATTAGTTCCCTTTATGAATCTGTTGTTTTTTCTGTTGTGTTTATTGCTTGTGCTCCTTTTATTTATTTTTTTTCTTTTTGCCATTTACCTGTGTTACTTTTTTAAATCTCCTCAATCTCTTCCTATGGTATAGTGTTTCTCTGAGCATAAGATGGGTCTGATCTTCTCAGGTGTCATCATGGAAAACAGGATCATGGTATACCAGGGAATTCCTGTCTACAGTGAATATTAACTGGTGACAGTCTCCATGAAGGCCTCTTTCTTGATCTAAGATGCACTCCAACCAATGACCTGTGCAACCCAGGGCTGATGCCTCACACCACACAACAAGCAAGACAGAAATACAAACCAAATCATTAGCAGATACACTGGCTAATGTCAGACTAATCCCATCAGTACAGTTCCGTTCAGTCGCTCAGTCGTGTCCGACTCTCCGTGACCCCATGAATCACAGCACGCCAGGCCTCCCTGTCCATCACCAACTCCCGGAGTTCACTCAAACTCATGTCCACAGAGTCGGTGATGCCATCCAGCCATCTCATTCTCTGTTGTCCCCTTCTCCTCCCACCCCCAACCTTTCCCAGCATCAGAGTCTTTTCCAGTGTGTCAACTCGTCACATGAGGTGGCCAAAGTATTGGAGTTTCAGCTTTAGCATCAGTCCTTCCAATGAACACTAATCCCATAGACACATGCAAATGACATGAACAGACATGGTCCCACCATTAGTGAAAGAAATCTTAGCTGCAGACTCAAGAACATAGTTTCCAATCTCTCCCACTGCAAAGTCCAAAATAGGCACTCAACCAACTTTATCGACTTGGAGTGAAGACGAGGAGCAATAACTATAACCCAGCAGTCTGAGAAGAAATGACCATTAACACAGAAAGTAGGGAAATATGAAGACAGATAAATATGTTGTGGGCAAAAGAATGTGGTAAAAATTCAAAACACGATGAAAGAAAAAATGGGCAGGCTCCCTACAAAACTTGGAAGTAACGATAGTAAAGGTGAGAAAAGCATTCCTGAGATAGAATGGAGAAAAGATGAGAAAAATTTTTGAAGGGCCTAGAAAAACGAATAAGTAACAAAAAATAATTAACAACGGACATTAATAAAAATGGACATTGGTCTCCTATAGGCTAATACACACTGTTGTACTGTTGAAGTCAACACAACTTTAGGAAGTAATTATCCTCCAATTAAAAAAATGAAATTTAAAAAGAAACGCAACCGTTCAATGGCAAGAGACCTGACAAAGTTAAATGATACATATCGGACATTTCAACCAAACAGAGAAAAATATGCATTTTTCTAAAGTGAAAATGAAATATCTCCAGGATATATCACAAACTGACTCTCAAATCAAGCCTCAGTAATTTGAAGGTAATGGTAATTGTATCATTTTTTTTTAAACCCACAATGCTATGTTTTACATACCAGATATGGGGACAGAGACTGTAAAAATCACGAATCCATGTAGGCTAACAAATACACCTCTACATGGCCAAGAGATCACTGATGAAATCAGAGAGAAAATTTAAAAAAACAAATTTAGAAGAAAATAATATTAAAAGCATGATTATCTAACAGTTGTGAAGCATGCTTAAGCAGTAAGAGAGTGAAGTTGATAAATACTACACATCTCAAGTAATTAACATAATATTAAATCTAAAGCATTTAGAGAAAGAAGAAAAAGCAGACAAAATTTCCCAAAGTGAATACAAGGGACAAAACTGATAAAAAAAATCAGAGCAGAAATTAAAGAAAATACATGATGAAAAAAAAAAAATAGCCAAAATCAATATCTTTAAAAGGGGTCTCTTGGAGAGGATAGAAAAAATAGATAAATCATGGTCCAGACTTATCAAGAATAAAAGAGACAAACACTTAAATCAATCAAATTTGACATGACAAAGGATGATATTATAACGGATACCACAGAAATAACAAAGAATCGTAAGAAACTACAGCAAACACCTGTAAGTCAATAAAATTCAGGGTCTTGAATCCATGGATAAATGCTCAGAAATTCAACGAAGAAGAAACAGAGAATATTAACCAAACAATGGTAAGCACTAATATTGAAACTGTGATAAAAATTTTCCAATTGATAAAATTAAGGCAGATGGCTTCACATGGAAATTTTACAAACCAGTCAGAAAACTGCCAACACATGGACTTCTGAAACACTTTTAAAATTCTAGAGTGGAAGAAACCCCCACAAACTGTCCTACAAGGTCACCATCACTCCAATGCCAACACCAACATAACAGAGAAAAGGAAAGTTAGACCTATATCACATAGATGAACAGAGGCAAATATCCTTAGCAAAATACAAGCAAAAAAATCCACCAATACCTTAAAAAGACTGAACAGAATTACTAAGTGAGGGTATATGACAGATACAGAAACATCTTCAGAAGCTTCATATCAATGGGTCAGTTCAGTTCACTTCAGTCTCTCAGTCATATCCGACTCGTTGCGACGCTATGAATGAGAGCCCACTAGGCTACCCTGTTCATCACAATGCTCGGAGTTCACCCAACTCATGTCCATGGAGTTGATGATACCATCCAGCCATCTCATTCTCTGTCTCCCCTTATCCCCTGGACCCCAATCCCTCACAGTATCAGGGTATTTTTCTAAGAGTCAACTCTTCCTAGCAGGTGGCCAAAGTATTGGAGTTTCAGCTTCAGCATCAGTCCTTCCAATGAACATCCAGTACTGATCTTTAGAATGGACTGGATGGATCTCCTTGCACTCCAAGGGACTCTCAGGAGGTGTCTCCAACACCACAGTTCAAAATCATCAATTCTCCGGCGATCAGTTTTCTTCACATTCCAACTCTCACATCCATACATGACCACGGGAAAAAGCATAGCCTTGACTAGACGGACCTTGGCTGGCAAAGTAATGTCTCTGCTTTTTAATATGATATCTACGTTGGTTAAAATTTTCCTTCCAAGAAGTAAGCGTCTTTTAATTTCATGACTGCAATCACAATCTTCAGTGATTATGGAGCCCCAAAAAATAAAGCCTGACACAGTTTCCACTGTTTCCCCATCTATTTCCCACGGAGTGATGGGACCAGATACTGTGATATTTTCTTTCTGAATGTTGAGCTTTAAGCCAACATTTTCATTCTCCTCTTTCACTTGCATCAAGAGGCTTTTTAGTTCTTCTTCACATTCTGCCATAAGGGTGCTGTCATCTGCATATCTGAGATTATTGATATTTCTCCTGGCAATCTTGATTCCAGCTTGTGCTTCTTACAGCCCGGCATTTCTCATACGTGTTCATCATATAAGTTAAATAAGCAGGGTGACAATATACAGCCTTGACATACTCCTTTTCTTATTTGGAACCAGTCTATTCTTCCATGTCCAGTTCTGACTGTTTCTTCTTGACTTGCATATAGATTTTTCAAGAGACAGGTCTGGTATTCCAATTTCTTTCAGAATGTTCCACAGTATATTGTGATCCACACAGTCAAAGGCTTTGGCATAGTCAATAAATCAGAAACAGATCTTTTTCTGGAACTCCCTTGCTCCTTTGATGATCCAGCTGATGTTGGAAATTTGATCTCTGCTTCCTCTGCCTTTTTATAAGCAGCTTGCGCATCTGGAAGTTCAGAGTTTACATTTTGCTGAAGCCTGGCTTGGAGAATTTTGAGGATTACTTTACTAGCGTGGGAGTTTCGTACAATTGTGAGGTTGTTTGAGCATTCTTTGGCATTGCCTTTCTTTGGGATTGGGATGAAAACTGACTTTTTCCAGTCCTGTGGCCACTGCTGAGTTTTCCAAGTTTCCTGGCATATGGAGTGCAGCACTTTTAAAACATCAAATTGCATTATTTGCAATAGCTTAACTGGAATTCATCACCTCAGCTAGCTTTGTTCATAGTGATCCTTTCTAAGACCCACTTGACTTCACATTCCAGGATGTCTGGCTCTAGGTGAGTGATCACACCATCGTAATTATCGGGGTCATAAAGACTTTTTTCGTACAGTTTTGTGTATTCTTGCCACCTCTTCATAATATCTTCTGCTTCTGTTAGGACCATACAATTTCTGTCCATTATTGACCCCATCTTTGCATGAAATCTTCCCATGGGTTGTCTAATTTGCTTGAAAAGATTTCTAGTCTTTCCCATTCTATTGCTTTCCTCTCTTTCTTTACATTGGTCGCTGAGGAAGGCTTTCTTATATCTCCTTGCTATTGTCTGGAACTGTGTATTCAGATGCTTATATCTTTCATTTTCTGTTTTGCTTTTTGCTTCTCTTCTTTTTACAGCTATTTGTAAGGCCTCATCAGACAGCCATTTTGCTTTCTTTGCATTTCTTTTCCATGGGGATAGTTCATCCGACATTCTATCAGATCTAGTCCCTTAAATTTATTTCTCAATTCCACTGTATAAACATAACGGAGGTGATTTAGGTCATACCTGAATGGCCGAGAGGTTTTCCCTACTTTCTTCAATTTAAGTCTGAATTTGTCAATAACGATTTCAAGATCTGAGCCACAGTCAGCTCCTGGTCTTGTTTATGCTGACTGTATAGACCTTCTCCATCATTGGCTGCAAAGAATATAATCAATCTGATTTCAGTGCTGACTGTCTGGTGATGTCCATGTGTAGAGTCTTCTCTTGTGATGTTGGAAGAAGCTGTTTGCCTGTTTGCTATGACCAATGCATTCTCTTGGCCAAACTCTATTGGCCATTGCCCTGTTTCATTCTTTATTCCAAGGCCAAATATATCTGTTATTCCAAATGTATCTTGAATTCCTACTTTTGCATTCCAATCCCCTATTGAAGGATTGAAACCATATGATCACCTCAATAGATGCTGAAAAATCTTTCATATATTCCAACAATCATTTGTGATAGAAACTCTCCAACAATTGAACATAGTAAAAACTACCGCAATTAACAAAACCACACAAATCAAAACTACAACGATGTATCACCTTGCACCATTCCAAGTGGCCACCATTAAATAAAAAAAAAAAAAAATCTGTAACAGCCCTGCTAGTCCAGGGGCTAAGACACCATGATCCCAATGCAGAGGTCCCAGGTTTGATCCTTGGCCCTGGAATTAGACTCCACATGCAGTGATTGAAATTTGTTGCAACCAAATAAAGAAGTAAATATATACGTGTATATATATATTTATATGATTGTATACGAATATATGAAGGAGAAGGTGTGGAGAAAGGAGAAACCCCCTGCCTATAACCCAATAATCACACTGTTTTCCATACACTAAAAGGAAACCTTAAACAAAAAAATACATGTGTATGCCAGTAACCATTGTAAAACCATTTAGAATAGCCAATAAAGGGAAGCAACCTCAGTGTCCATCAAACGAAGAATGGATAAAAAAGCTATAGTGCATATATAGGATGGAAAATTATTCACCCATAAAAAGGGAGAAAGTTGGATTATTTGCAGGGTTGCAAATGAATCTAGAGCCTATTACAGAGTGAAGGAATTAAAAAACAGAAAGACCAATATTGCATATTAATATATATATAAGTGGAATTTAGAAAACAGGTACTGAAGAACCCATTTGAAGGGTAGGAAGAGGTGCAGTCCTAGAAAACAGACTTGTGGACACAGTGTGGGAAAGAGAGAATGGAATGCATTGACAAATTGCACAGACATATGTAAAATACCAAGTACGTAGTAGATAACTAGTGCTATGGAGAGTTCTAGTGGAGTGGGTTGTGGGGTAGGAGAGGAGGTAAAAGAGGGAGATGGGAGGACCGCTCAAAAGGGAGGTTCAGCTATATTTACTAATAACTGATTTATTTCACTGGGCCGCAGAAATTAACACAACATTGTAAGTTAATTATGCTCCAAATTTTAATCAGTTTGTTTCAATTGAAGAAAGAAAATCAGTCCTTGGCCAACTTGTGAAAGTGACAAATAAAGTATCCAGGGCATGTCAAGTAAAATATGTACCCAAGACTGCTTTAGTATGTATAGACTTAGCAAAAACAAACAAACAAACTTAAAATGCAGAACTAAGTTAACCAAGGTCTGTCTAGTCAAGGCTATGGTTTTTCCCGTGGTCATGTATGGATGTGAGAGTTGGACTGTGAAGAAGGCTGATTGCCGAAGAATTGATGCTTTTGAACTGTGGTGTTGGAGAAGACTCTTGAGAGTCCCTTATACTGCAAGTAGATCCAACCAGTCCATTCTAAAGGAGATCAATCCTGGATGTTCATTGGAGGGACTGATGCAAAAGCTGAAACTGCAATATTTGGCCACCTCATGCGACGAGTTGACTCACTGGAAAAGACTCTGATGCTGGGAAAGGTTGGGGGCGGGAGGAGAAGGGGACGACCGAGAATGAGATGGCTGGATGGCATCACCAACTCTGTGGACATGAGTTTGAGTGTACTCCGGGAGTTGGTGATGGACAGGGAGGCCTGGCGTGCTGTGATTCATGGGGTCGCGGAGAGTCGGACACAACTGAGCGATTGAACTGAACTGAACTTAACTGAAGTTAGCCAGAATAAGTTCAGACTCTACACTTAAGTGTCTCTTCACTTCACTAATTTGTCATAAACGTACAGAAGGGGTTCCTAAAATAAAGCAAACAAATGTGATATGTTTTCATAATATGATGTCACCATTTTATGAATCCATGAATCCCCTTAAGTTTTAATAAGTAATAGCAGACCTTTGACTTTCAGAACTATGGTAAGTAGGAATTAGTAAGCATAGGTTAAAATTGAGGTGCTGCACAAGAATCCCTTATATCGCAATACTAGAATGTGTGCTTCTGCTGCTGCTAAGTCACTTCAGTCGTGTCCGACTCTGTGTGACCCCATAGACAGAAGCCGACCAGGCTCCCCTGTCCCTGGGATTCTCCAGGCAAGAACACTGGAGTGGGTTGTCATTTCCTTCTCCAATGTGTGAAAGTGAAAAGTGAAAGGGAAGTTGTTCAGTCGTATCTGACCCTTAGCGACCCCATGGGCTGCGGCCTACCAGGCTTCTCCATCCATGGGATCTTCTAGGCAAGAATGCTGGAGTGGCTTGTGTGTGCTCCGAGATTGTGTGCTACTGACTGGGAAAAATGCATAGCCTAAAGTGGAGAATTATGTTTTCTTCAGCAGGACTTTCATCCTAAGAAGGATTTCATCATGAGAAGTAACTTCTCAAGTATTGCAAAAAGACTGCTATGAACAAGGATAGATGGAGCCAGGTTTTACAAAAGTTTTGGTACAATGATCAGGTATGGAGAATGTCCAAATATTATGGTTAATGAAGAAACACTGGACACCACAAGTGAATGGACTGAGATACTTTTTACTTCTGGGAATATGCAAAAATCTGGGCTCCTTGAAATAATTCCTTTGATAAACACCTTAACTAGGGCCAGTATCTATTCTTTCAGTCTGGAATCAGTCCTTCAGGCAACACTGGTGGCAGCTGCAGTAACTAAGGACTTGATCATTTCAGTACAGTTCAGTTCAATTCAGTTGCTCACTCGTGTCCAACTCTTTGTGACAACATGAATCACAGCATGCCAGGCCTCCGTGTTCATCACCAACTCCCGGAGTTCACTCAAACTCATGTCCATCGAGTTGGTGAGGCCATCCAGCCATCTCATTCTCTGTCGCCCTCGTTTCCTCCTGCCCCCAATCTCTCCCAGCATCAGAGTCTTTTCCAGTGAGTCAACTCGTTGCATGAGGTGACCAAAATATTAGAGTTTCAGCTTTAGCATCAGTCCTTCCTATGAATACCCAGGATTGATCTCCTTTAGAATGGACTGGTTGGATCTCCTAGCAGTCCAAGGGGCTCTCAAGTGTCTTCTCCAACACCACAATTCAAAAACATCAATTCTTCGGCGATCAGCATTCTTCACAATCCAACTCCCTTAATGCAAGTCCTCAATTGCAAGGACATATCGGAAATTGTATACCTCCTGCAAAACCCATCAGTTTAGTTCTGTTCATTCGCTCAGTAGTGTCCGACTCTTTTCGACCCCATGAATCACGGCATGCCAGGTCTCTTTGTCCATCACCAACTGCCGGAGATCCCTCAAACTCATGTCCATCGAGTCAGTGATGCCATCCTGCCATCTCATTCTCTGTCGTCCCCGTCTCCTCCCACCCCCAATCCCTCCTAACATCAGACTCTTTTCCAGTGAGTCAGCTCATCGCATGAGGTGGCCAAAGTATTGGAGTTTCAGTTTTAGCATCAGTCCTTTCAATGAACACCCAGGATTGATCTCCTTTAGAATATATACTGCTACCTATATACAGCAAGATAATATACGTAAACTTTCCACATATACATATGCATATATATGTTTAGCTATATATATATATGGCTGTCTAGGTTGCACTAGTAGTAAGTATCCTGCCTTCTAACGCAGAAGTCATAAGAGATGCAGGTTCGATCAAAGTGTTGGGAAGATCTCCTGTAACTAAGCGTGAAAACCATGTCCTATTTCCTCACCTTGAGAATTCAGTGGATTGAGAATACATGATGGGAAACAGTCTGTGTGATGCAGAGTGTCATACAGGAGTGTAGTGACTTAACACATGAAATATCACTAAATAAGGGTTGCTTAAATATATATATATATGTACACACATTACAATATGCACTATAATATATGTAAACAATTATGCTAATAATGTATAATAGTACATATTATATATCATTAATATATATTATATATGATATAATAGTATAATATAATATATATGTGTGTGTGTACATGTATTGTACACCTGCTTCTTTCATTTACAACGAATGATATGCTCAGCAAAAAATCAGTATCAGTTCAGTTAAGTTCAGTCGCTCAGTCGTGTCCTACTCTCCGCGACCCCATGAATCACAGCACACCAGGCCTCCCTGTCCATCACCAACTCCCGGAGTACACTCAAACTCATGTCCACAGAGTCGGTGATGTATCCAGCAATCTCATTCTCCGTCGTCCCCTTCTCCTCCCGCCCCCAAACTTGCCCAGCATCAGAGTCTTTTGCAGTAAGTCAACTCATCGCATGAGGTGGCCAAAGTATTGCAGTTTCAGCTTTAGTATCAGTCCCTCCAATGAACATCCAGGATTGATCTCCTTCAGAATGGACTGGTTGGATCTCCTTGCAGTATAAGGGACTCTCAAGAGTCTTCTCCAACACCACAGTTCAAAGGCATCGATTCTTCGGCGATCAGCTTTCTACACAGTCCAACTCTCACATCCATACATGACCACGGGAAAAACCATTGCCTTGACAAGATGGACCTCGGTTGGCAAAGTAATGTCTCTGCTTTTTAAGATACTATCAAGGTTGGTCATAACTTCCTTCCAAGGAGCAAGCATCTTTTAATTTAATGGCTACAATCAGCATCTGCAGTGATTTTGGAGCCCCCAAAAATAAAGTCTGACAGTGTTTCCACTGTTTTTCCATCTATTTCCCATGAAATGTTAGGACCGGTTGCCATGATCTTTGTTTTCTGAATGTGGAGCTTCAAGCCAACTTTTTCACTCTCCCTTTTCACTTTCATCAAGAGGCTTTTGAGTTCCTCTTCACTTTCTGCCGTAAGGGTAGTGTCATCTGCATATCTGAGGTTATCGATATTTCTCCCGGCAATCTTGATTCCAGCTTGTGCTTCTTCCAGCCCAGCGTTCCTCATGATGTACTCTGCATATAAGTTAAATAAGCAAGGTGACAATATACAACCTTGACGTACACCTTTTCCTATTTGGAACCAGTCTGTTGTTCCATGTCCATTTCTAACTGTTGCTTCCTGACCTGCATACAGGTTTCTCAAGAGGCAGGTCAGGTGGTCTGGGATTCCCATCTCTTTCAGAATGTTCCACAGTTTATTGTGATCCACACAGTCAAAGGATTTGGCATAGTCAATGAAGCAGAAATAGATGTTTTTCTGGAACTCTCTTGCTTTCTCCATGATCCAGCGGATGTTGGCAATCTGATCTCTGGTGTCTCTGCCATTTCTAAAACCTACTTGAACATCTGGGAGTTCACGGTTCACATATTGCTGAAGCCTGGCTTGGAGAATTTTGAGCTTGACTTTACTAGCGTGTGAGATGAGTGCAATTGTGTGGTAGTTTGACCATTCTTTGGCATTCTCTTTCTTGGGGATTGGAATGAAGACTGACATCTTCCAGTCCTATGGCCACTGCTGAGTTTTCCATATCTGCTGGCATATTGAGTGTAGCACTTTAACAGCATCATCTTTCAAGACTTAAAATAGCTCAACTAGAATTCCATCACCTCCACTAGCTTTGTTCGTAGTGATGCTTTCTAAGGCCCACTTGACTTCACATTCCAAGATGTCTGGCTCTAGGTCAGTGATCATGTTATCGTGACTATCTTGGTCATGAAGATCTTTTTTGTACAGTTCTTCTGTGTATTCCTGCCACCTCTTCTTAATAACTTCTGCTTCCGTTAGGTCCATACCATTTCTGTCCTTTATCGAGCCCATCTTTGCATGAAATGTTCCCTTGGAATCTCTAATTTTCTTGAAGAGGTCTCTTGTTTTTCCTATTCTGTTGTTTTTCTCTATTTCTTTGCATTGATCACTGAGGAAGTCTTTCTTATCTCTGCTTGCTATTCTTTGGAACTCTGCATTCAGATGCTTATATCCTTCCTTTTCTCCTTTGCTTTTCGCCTCTCTTCTTTTCACAGCTATTTGTAAGGCCTCCTCAGACAGCCAATTCGCTCTTTTGCATTTCTTTTCCATGGGGATGGTCTTGGTCCCTGTCTCCTGTACAATGTCACGAACGTCCGTCCAGAGTTCATCAGGCAGTCTATCAATCATATCTAGCCCCTTAAATCTATTTCTCACTTCCACTGTATAATCATAAGGGATTTGATTGAGGTCATATCTGAATGGTTTAGTGGTTTTCCCTACTTTCTTCATTTTAAGTCTGAATTTGGCAATACGGAGTTCATGATCTGAGCCACAGTCAGCTCCTGGTCTTGTTTTCACTAACTGTATACAGCTTCTCCATCTTTGATTGCAAAGAATATAATCAATCTGATTTCGGTGTTGACCATCTAGTGATATCCATGTCTAGAGTCTTGTGTTGTGTTGTTGGAAGAGGGTGTTTGCTGTGACCAGTGCACTCTCTTGACAAAACTTTATTAGCCTTTGCCCTGCTTCATTCCGTGCTCCGAGGCCAAATTTGCCTGTTACTCCAGGTGTTTCTTGACTTCCTACTTTTGCATTCCAATCCCTTATAATGAAAATGACATCTTTTTTGGGTGTTAGTTCTAAAAGGTGTTGTAGGTCTTCATAGAACCAATTAACTTCGGCTTCTTCAGCATTACTGGTTGGGGCATAGGCCTGGATTACTGTAATACTGAATGGTTTGCCTTGGAAACATACAGAAATATTTCTGTCGTTTTTAAGATTGCATTCAAGTACTGCATTTCGGACTCTTTTGTTGACCATGATGGCTACTCCATTTCATCTAAGGGATTCCTGCCCACAGTAGTAGATATAATGGTCATCCACTTTTTAAGCCAACTTAAAGTTTAAAGCTCATCATTCAGAAAACTAAGATCAAGGAATCCAGTTCCATCACTTCAAGGCAAATAGATGGGAAAACAGTGGAAATAGTGGCTGACTTTAATTTTCTAGGCTCCAAAATCACTGCGGATGGTGATTGCAGCTGTGAAATTAAAAGACACTTACTCCTTGGAAGGATGTTATGACTAAACTACACAGCATATTAAAAAGCAGAGACATTACTTTGCTAAAAAAAATAAGTCCATTATTCAAGGCTATGGTTTTCCAGTGATCATGTATGGATGTGAGAGTTGGACTATAAAGAAAGTTGAGTGCAGAAGAACTGATGCTTTTGAACTGTGGTGTTGGAGAAAACACTTGAGAGTCCCTTGGACTGCAAGGAGATCCAACCAGTCCTTCCTAAAGGAGATCAGTCCTGGGTGTTCATTGGAAGGACTGATGTTGAAGCTGAAACTCCAATACATTGGCCACATGATATGAAGAGCAAGCTGATTTGAAAAGACTCTGATGCTGGGAAAGATTGGGAGCAGGAGAAGGGGATGACAGAGTATAAGATGGTTGGATCGTATCATTAACTCAATGCACATGGGTTTGGGTGAACTCCGGGAGCTGGTGATGGACAAGGAGGCCTGGTGTGCTGTGGTTCATGGTGTCGCAAAGAGTCGGACATGACTGAGCGCCTGAACTGAACTGATACAGTTTATACATATACATATATATATATATATATTTATATATATATTTATATAAATTTATGTTATATATATATGTTATATATAATATATACGCTATGAAATATAAATATATATATTATACAATATATTAAAATTTTATGTTAGATAAACAGTCTATGTTATATAAAGTTATGTTATTTATAATATATGTGATAAAATATGTTATATATAATCTATTAACAGTTTATACATATGTTAATAAGTGATATTTGTTTTCCTTTTTCTATTTTATTTCATTATATTGGACTCTTTTTCAATCCGTCCACCTCTCTACAAATGACCCGATTTCATTCCTTTTTGATTGGGTAATGTTCTATTTTATATATATACCAAATTATCTTTATTCATTTCTTTGTAAATGGACATTTTTGTTGCTTTAGAATTCTGCTGTTGTAAATCCTGGAGCCATCAATACTGTTGTTATGCATCTTTTGTAATTATCATTTTCTTTAGGTAAATCCCAACAATCCAAGCAGTGGAATTGCTAGATCATATAGTTTCTTCATTCCTAGATTTTTAAAGACTTTTCATACTGATCTGCATACATAGTGGCTGTATCAATGTATATTCCTTCTAGCAGGACTGGAAAGAAAACGAAAGTGAACGTCACAATGCCATGTCCAAATCTTTGTGACAGACTGGGATTCTCTACTCCAGAATGCTTCTTCTGAGGAATCTGAGTTCCTGAATTCAGAATCTGAATTAAAATATTCAGGGCAATTCCCTTCTCCAGGGGAATTTTCATAACCACGGGATTGAATCCAAGTCTCCTGCATTACAGCTGGATTCTTTTCATTCAAGCCACTTGGGAGGGTTACCTTTTCTCCACACCCTCTGAAAAATTTATTTATTTGTAGATTTTTGTTGCTGTTGCTGTTGCTGATAAGGGTCACTCAGGCCAGTGGTAGGTGTTACCTCATTGAAGGTTTTGTTTCCCTTTTTCTAATAGTGATGTTGAGCATCTTCTCTTATGATATTGAAAACCCATTAGTCTTCTTGGGAGTAATGTCTATTTCCTCTCGGTCCATTTTTTTCCAATGGGGTTGTTAGTTTCTCTGCTATTCAGCCACGTGTGCTATTTGCTTATTTTGGAGTTTAATCTATTTCCATTTCCTTCATTTGCAAATGTTTTCTGCCACAATGAAAATTGTTTTCTGTCTTGCTTATGGTGTTGCTGTGTAAAAGTTATTAAGTTTAATTAAGTCCTACTTGGTTTTTCTTAACTTTATCTTCATTGATTTAGGAGCTAGATTTAAAAAGAAAAAAAATTTTTTCTCCATTTTATGTCAAAATGTGTTCTACCTATGATTTCCTCTAATAATATAGATTTAGAGTGAGTGACCTTATATTTAGGTATTTATCCAGTCTGAGTTTATCTTCTTACATGATGTTAAGGAGTGACTAAAGGTGATCCACTGAAGAAATGAATGGCAAAACACTCCAATACAGCATGAATTAACTCTATAAAAAGGCAAAAATATATTACCCTGAAAGGTGTCTCTCCCGGTGCAGAAGCTGTCCAAAATGCTACTGGGGAAGAGCAGAGGGCGATTTCTAATGGCTGTAGGAAACATAAAGTGGTGAGATGAAAGAGGAAATGAAGCTTAGTTATGGGTATGTCTGATGATGAAAGTAAAATCTGATGTGCAAAGAACAATAATGCATAAGAACACGGAAAGATAGGCCCATAAATCAAGGTAAATTGGATGGGGTCAAATGGGAGAAAGCAAGAGTAAACATCAACTAGGATTCATGGAACTAAAATGGAGAGGAAAGGGTGAATTTAATTCAGATGACTATTTTGTCTATTACAGTGGGCAAGAGTCTCATAGGAGTAAAGGAGTAGTAATCATAATCACCAAAGAGTCTTAAATGGAGTGTTTGGGAGCAGACTCAAAAGCGACAGAATGATCTCAGTTTGTTTCCAAGGCAAAAGATTCAACATCACTGTAATCCAAGTGTAGGTCCCAAAAGATGATCCAAAGAAATTGAAATTGATCAGTTCTATGAAGACTGCAAGAACTCTTAGAACTAACACCGAATGAAAGATGTCCCCATCACCATAGTTCAGTTCAGTCGCTCAGTCGTGTCCGACTCTCCACGACCCCATGAATCACAGCACGCCAGGTCTCCCTGTCCATCACCAACTCCCGGAGTACACTCAAACTCATGTCCACAGAGTCGGTGATGCCATCCAGCCATCTCATTCTCCGTCGTCCCCTTCTCCTCCCGCCCCCAACATTTGCCAGCATCAGAGTCCTTTCCAGTGAGTCAGCTCGTCACATAAGGTGGCCAAAGTATTGCAGCTTCAGATTTAGCATCAGTCCCTACAATGAACATCCAGGATTGATCTCCTTTAGAATGGACTGGTTGGATCTCCTTGCAGTATAAGGGACTCTCAAGAGTCTTCTCCAACACCACAGTTCAAAGGCATCGATTCTTCTGCGATCAGCTTTCTTCACGGTCCAACTCTCACATCCATACATGACCACGGGAAAAACCATTGCCTTGACTAGACAGACCTTGGTTGGCAAAGTAATGTCTCTGCTTTTTAAGATACTATCAATGTTGGTCATAACTTTCCTTCCAAGGAGCAAGCGTCTTTTAATTTCATGGCTGCAATCAGCATCTGCAGTGATTTTGGAGCCCCAAAAAATAAAGTCTGACACTGTTTCCACTGTTTTTCCATCTATTTCCCATGAAATGTTAGGACCGGTTGCCATGATCTTTGTTTTCTGAATGTGGAGCTTCAAGCCAACCTTTTCACTCTCCCCTTTCACTTTCATCAAGAGGCTTTTGAGTTCCTCTTCACTTTCTGCCATAAGGGTAGTGTCATCTGCATATCTGAGGTTATCGATATTTCTCCCGGCAATCTTGATTCCAGCTTGTGCTTCTTCCAGCCCAGCATTCCTCATGATGTACTCTGCATATAAGTTAAATAAGCAAGGTGACAATATACAACCTTTACGTACACCTTTTCCTATTTGGAACCAGTCTGCTGTTCCATGTCCATTTCTAACTGTTGCTTCCTGACCTGCATACAGGTTTCTCAAGAGGCAGGTCAGGTGGTCTGGGATTCCCATCTCTTTCAGAATGTTCCACAGTTTATTGTGATCCACACAGTCAAAGGATTTGGCATAGTCAATGAAGCAGAAATAGATGTTTTTCTGGAACTCTCTTGCTTTCTCCATGATCCAGCGGATGTTGGCAATCTGATCTCTGGTGCCTCTGCCATTTCTAAAACCTGCTTAAACATCTGGGAGTTCACGGTTTACATACTGCTGAAGCCTGGCTTGGAGAATTTTGAGCATGTCTTTACTAGCGTGTGAGATGAATGCAATTGTGCGCTAGTTGGAGCATTCTTTAGCATTGCCTTTCTTTGGGATTGGAATGAAGATTGACCTCTTCCAGTCCTGTGGCTAATGCTGAGTTTTCCAAATCTGCTGGCATATTGAGTGCAGCACTTTCACAGCATCATCTTCCAAGACTTGAAATAGCTCAACTGGAATTCCATCACCTCCACTAGCTTTGTTCGTAGTGATGCTTTCTAAGGCCCACTTGACTTCACATTCCAAGATGTCTGGCTCTAGGTCAGTGATCACGTTATCGTGACTATCTCCATCACCATAGGGGAGTACAATTCAAACGAATGAAGTCAATAAATACCTGGACCAAACTGGAGCAACTTTGACCTTGGAGTACAAAATGAAGTAGGGCAAAGACAAATAGAATTACACCCAGAAAATGTACTGGTCAGAGCAAGCATTCTTTAACTACGTCACAGGAACCGACTTTACACATGAACCTCACCAAAAGGTCTGTAAGGATTATCAGCTTGGTTATTCTCGGTAGCAATCAAGATGGAGAAGCTGTATAGTGTCAGCAAAAACAAGACCTGGAGTTGATTTTGGCTCAGATCATCAGATTCTCATGACAAAGTTCAGGTTTAAAATAAAGAAAGAGTTGATTGGGTTGGAACCGCTAGGCTAGCCAGGTACAACAAAAATCAAATTGCCTCTGGAAAATGCAGCAGAAATCACAACCAGTATTAAGGGCTTAAATCTAGTAAACAGTTCCCCAAGAACTACAGAAGGAGCTTCAAAATGTTGCAAAGGGAGCAGTGAACAAAACCATCCTAAAAAAAAAGAAAATCTCAAAGACAAATTGATTTTCTGAGGAAGGTTTATATATAGCTGTGGAAAGATAAGAAGCAAAAAATAACTGAAAAATATAAAGATAGCCCAACTAAATGCAGAATTCCAGAGAAATTGAAGAGACAAGAGGGTATCTTCAATAAACAACGGAGATAAATAGAAGAAAGCAAGCAGATAGGGAAATACCAGTGATCTATTCAAGAAAATTGAAAATATCAAAAGATCATTTACTCCAAAGATGGACACAATAAAGGACAGAAACATAAAGGACTAAAGAAGCAGAAGAGATCAAGGCAGGATAAAAAGAATACAGAGAAAAACTGTAGGGAAAAAAAAAGACCATAATAACCCAGATAACCACAAGGTGTGAGCATTCACCCACAGACACTCATTCTGAAATGTAAAGTCAAGTCTTAAACAAAGCATTTCTGACCATAGAACTAGTGGAGATGATGGATTTCCAGCAGAAGTGTTGAAATCTTAAATGCTCTCAATGTGCTGCAATCAAAATGGTGCAAATGTGGAAAACATAGCAGTGATCAGGGGACTGGAAAAGGTTAATCCTTATCCAAATTTCCAAGAAAGACAGTACTAAACGAAGTTCAAACCACCACTCAATTTCACACATCTCCCATGCTAGTAAAGTTATGCTCAAATTCCTTCAAGCTTGTCTTCAACATTACATGAACTGAGAACTTCCAGAGGTTTGAGCTGGGATTAGAAACATCAGAGGAATCACAGATCAAATGATCACCGATTACTCGATCATAGAAATACCAAATGAATTCCAGAAAATCTCTGCCTGTTTTTCATTGACCACTGTAAAATCATAATCTGTGCAACATATAAATTGCGGAAAACTCTTAAAGAGATGGGAATAGCAGAACATTTTACCTGTCTCCTTCATACTTGACCTGTAGGCAGGTCCCGAAGCAATAGGGTCAAGTATGCAATGACTGACTAGCTCGGGGTTGAGAAAGGAGTATGATAAGGCTGTTGATTGTCACCTCATTCATTTAACTTATATGCATAGCAAAGCATGAGAAATGCCAATCTGGATAACTTACAAGCTGAATCAAGATTGCTGGGGACAATGTCACCAACCTCAAATATGTGTGTGACTATCACTCTGCTGCTACTGCTACTACTGCTAAGTCACTTCAGTCGTGTCCGACTTTGTGTGACCCCATAGATGGAAGCCCACCAGGCTCCCCCATCCCTGGGATTCTCCAGGCAAGAACATTGGAGTGGGTTGCCATTTCCTTCTCCAATGTGTGAAAGTGAAAAGTGAAAGTGAAGTAGCTCAGTCGTGTCCGACCCTTAGCGACCCCACGGACTGCAGCCCGCCAGGCTCCTCCATCCATGGGAGTCTCCAAGCAAGAGAATTGAGTGGCTTGCCATTGCCGTCTCCTAATGATAGAAAAAGAAGATGAACTAAAGAACCTCTTAATGAAGGTGAAGGAGTACAAAAGCTTTTTTTTTTCTTCTTTTTTTGGGCAGTGGTGACAGGGTGGTTTACTTTATTACTCATTTATTTTCTTTTTTAAAATTTATTTATTTTAATTGGATACTAATTATTTATATTACTGTATTTCTTTTGCAAATTGACATGAATCTGCCCCAGGTGTACATGTGTTCCCCATCTTAAAACCCCCCATTGTACAGAGTGAAGTAAACAAAAGCTTTTGAAGAGTGCAAAGTGAAAGTGAAGTAATTTAGTCGTGTCCCACTCTTTGAGATTATAGAATAACAGGCCCATGGATTATAGCCTAACAGGCTCTTCTGTCCATGGAATTTGCAAGGCAAGAGTATTGGAGTGGGTTGTCATTTTCTTCTCCAGGGAATTTTCCTAACCCACGGTCTAACTCTGCTCCCCCGCCTTGCAAGCACACGCTTTACCATTTGTCCCGCCAGAGCAGGCATAAAACTCAATGGTATAAAAACTCATATCACAACCTCCGGTCCCATCACTTCATCGCAAAGAGAATGGGTAAAAGGAAAAAACAATGTCAGGTTTCCCCTTCGTGGGCTCTGACATCAAGGCAGAGTGTCTGCAGCCATGAAATTAGAAAATAAATGCTTCTTTACAGAAAATGTATGACAGAATTAGATAAAGTGTTACAATGAAAGAAATCACCTTTCTGGCAAAGGTCCGTTACAGTCAAAGCTATGGTCTTTCCCGTAGTCATATACTGTTGTGTGAGGGACTATAAAGGAGGCAGAACAACTGAAGAACTGATACTTTTCAACCAGGGTGCTGGAGAAGACTCTTGAGAGTCTCTTGGACAGCAGAGAGAAGAAATCAGTCAATCTTAAAAAATTACCCTAAAATACCCATTGGAAGGATTGCTACTGAAGTTTATGCTCTAATAATTTGCCCACCTTATGTGAAGAGACAACTCATTGGAAAAGACCCTGATGCTGGGAAAGACTGAAGGCAAAAGGAGAAGAGGGCACGATGGATGAGATGATTGGGTTGCATCAGTGATGCAATGGACATGAACTTGGGTAACCTTCAGGAGATGGTGTGGGACAGGGAAGCCTGGCATGCCACACTCCATGGCGTCACAACAAGCCAGTGTCCTAATTTCATTCTTTCACTTTTAGCTGTCCAGATTTTCCAACATCACTTATAAAAGAGATTATGTAGTCTCCATTGTATATTGTTGTCTCATTTGTCAGAGATTAGATGACCACTTGGGCAAGCGATGATTAGGGTTTCTATCCATCCCAATGGCTTATATTTCTGCTTTGGGCCCATTCCATGCTGTACTGATTACTGTAGCTTTGTAGTATTGACTTATGTCAGGAAACTTGATTCCTTCAGCTCTGTTTTCTTTCTCAAGCTCGCATGGCTATTCAAGATCTTTCGCATTTCCATACTAGTTGCAAAAAGATTTTGCTCCAGTTCTGTTAAAAATGCCATTGGTGTCTTGATAGCAACTGCATTGAAACTTTAAACTGCTTTTTATAGTGTAGCCATTTTCACAATATTGTTTTTCCAGTGCATGTGAATGGTATATCTGTCCATCTCTTTGTATCAGATTTGCTTTGTTTCTTCCATGCTTTATTATTTTCTGCACACCAGTCTTTCCCCTGCCTCGGTAGGTTTATTACCAGGAATTTTACTCTTCTTGTTTCCATGGTGAATGGGATTGTTTCCTTCAATTCTATTTTTGATATTTTGTTGTGAGTGTGTAGGAATACAAGGGATTTCTGAGTATTAATTTTATATCTAGCAACTCCCCTAAACTTATTGATCAGCTCTAGTAATTTTCTGGTGGCATCTTTGGATCTCCAGGCATAGTAGCATAGCACGTGTAAACAGTGACAGTTTTACTCCTTTTCCCGTTTGTTTGAAATTGTATTTCTTCTAATCTGATTGATATAATGAGGAATCCAAAGTCTATGCTGAATACCAGTGGTGAGAGTGGGTATTTTTGTCTTATTCATGAATTAGGGGTCACATTTACAGGTTTTCACCATTGAGAATCATGTTTGCAGTGAGTTTATCCATATGTGGCCTTTATTAGTTTGCAGATGGTTCTGGCTCTTCCCACAAGTTATATACAGGGTTTATTATGAATGGGTCTTCCATTTCGTCAAAAACTTTTACTACATCTCTATCCTAAACTGTTTCAAGATCTTTCCTCTTAAAAGTTAGTTGTTTTTTAGTGTTCTTTCTTCCTTTGTCTACCTAATACAAAGAACTGACTCATTAGAAAAGGCTCAGATGGTGGAAGATATTGAAGGTCAAAGGAGAGGTGGGCAGCAGATGTTGGGACAGTTAGATAACTTCACCAACTCTATAGACATGAATCTGAACAAATTCTGGGAGATAGTGAAAGGAAGCCTGACAGGCTCTAGTCCATGGGCTCACAAAGTTGGACATGATTTCCTGGAAGAGCAACAAATTCTCTCCCCTGTGATTGAGACCATTACTTATTCTCAACTGCTTCATTTTCTATCCACCTCACCCTCTCCATATCTCAGGTATCTTAATTTTACTCGTTATCATGTTTAGAATCAGTTACGTTTGTTTGACTTTATTGTCACCCACCTGGCCCCAAATTTGTGTGATATCTCAATTGCATATGACGTATATGTGATAAGAGCATGGCGTTGACAAATAATGATATTGAGAGGTGCAGGCAGAGTTGGGGTTTTTCCAAGTCAGCTGAGCACAAAGCCCTATGCTATTTGTCTGTGGTTTCTGGAAAGAAAGCACAGAGGATAGAATCATGCCAAAGTGAATAGCACTGTGAATATGTCCAAGGTGATGTGAGAATACAGAACACTGTTGTTCATTTCTCAGCTATCCATAGTGAGCACTTCCAAACCTGCCCACCTGGTTAGGAACCTTCCAGGATAATTAGCAGAGGTGGAAGAGGTGCTTGACTTGATTGAAGAGGGAGTGAAAAAAAAAGAAATAAAAAAGAACTGGGACAAAATAAAAAGGGGGGATGTTGCTTGAATGAAATATTGAATTTTTTATGCTTCATATTTGAAAACTGGGGGAAGATATTCTTACAATTAACGTGAAATCTCTGTATTTCACATGTGAAAATGTCAGTCAGTCAGTCAGTCAATTCAGTCGCTCAGTCGTGTCCGACTCTCCGCGACCCCATGAATCACAGCACGCCAGGCCTCCCTGTCCATCACCAATTCCTGTAGGTCAATCAAACTCATGTCCACAGAGTCGGTGATGCCATCCAGCCATCTCATTCTCTGTCGTCCCCTTCTCCTCCCGCCCCCAACCTTTCCTAGCATCAGAGTCTTTACCAGTGAGTCAACTCGTCGCATGAGGTGGCCAAAGTATTGCAGTTTCAACTTTAGCATTAGTCCCTCCAATGAACACCCAGGATTGATCTCCTTTAGAATGGACTGGTTGGATCTCCTTGCAGTATAAGGGACTCTCAAGAGTCTTCTCCAACACCACAGTTCAAAAGCATTCATTCTTCGGCGATCAGCTTTCTTCACAGTCCAACTCTTACATCCATACATGACCACGGGAAAAACCAGAGCCTTTACTAGACAGACCTTGGTTGGCAAAGTAATGTCTCTGCTTTTTAATATACTATCAAGGTTGGTCATAACTTTCCTTCCAAGGAGCAAGCGTCTTTTAATTTCATGGCTGCAATCAGCATCTGCAGTGATTTTGGAGCCCCAAAAATATAAAGTCTGACACTGTTTCCACTGTTTTTCCAGCTTTTCACACATGAGATATAGAATTTTATATGTTACCAATATAAAATCAAGTCCTAATATTTTTTCTTAAAATATGGAATTTTCTACATGAAATATAAAATCTCTGAATTTCCCATATGAAACTATATTGGTCTTGATTTTTGTGAATACGTTTTGGAAGTTTTTATGTTTCACATAAAATGGAAATCAACCCCAGGATATTTCTATATGAAACATAGGTTTCTCTTTCTAGCTGACATGAAGACCTGTACACATGTTTTCCTAAATGAAAATAAAGAATTCCTTATAGTTCCTGTGTGAAAACATTGATGGTGATTTGAAACATTAAAATTTGAAGTGAAACATGGAATTTTCCAATTTTATATTTTAAAATCTGGGTGCGTATATTTCACAGGATAATCGGAAATTTTGTAAATGTTTAATGAACTCTGCACTGATTTTCCTACATGAAGATGGAAAAATCATGTATGAAAACTTTAGATTTTCCCCCATGAAATAGGTTTTGTCATCTATTTTGCACAGCTGAACACACCTTTTCCTAAGTGATAATTAGAAGTCTCTCTATTAGTTCATGTATGATTCTCTGTGTGCATGTTTATACATGAGTCATTTATTTCTCCAAACTTTTGTACGGTAATAAATGTGCTGGTTCTCTTCTATGAAATACGGAGTTCTCTATGAACACATATTTAATACTTGCACTGATTATTCTACAGCAGTATACGAATCTCCACATTTCACATATGAAAATTTGTACATAGATGTTCCAACAGGGCACCTTGTGTTCTCTGTAATTAACATATGAGAACTGACTTGATTTTCTGACATGAAAAATGACATTACATATAATTAATATATTCATCCTAGGTGTGTTGATATATGGATCAATCTATATTATATATATGAAATTCTGCAGATAGAATTTACTACATAAAATATATAATTGTGTATATTTTACATATGAGCATATGAGTATAATTTTTCAATTTAATATATGGAATTATCTGTGTTTCATATATGGACATCTGAATAAAGATTTTTGACATGACTTTTGAAAGTTGTATATTACACATAAGATTTTCTTACATGAAATATGAGATGTATATTTCAAATATGAAAATTAGGATACAGTTTTGATAGATGAAATCTGGATTGCGTTATCATTCATAGGAAAATGTGGGTACATTTTCATAAATATATTTGGAAAGTAAAAAATTTATATGCAGTCCTAAACCCAAATTTTCATGTGTAAGATAGGAGTATTTGATATTTTAAATATAAAGAAATCACTTAGTCTTTCAAGCATGAAATATGGAATTTCCTATATTGTTAATATGGAAACCTGAGTACATATTTACTCGTATGAAACAGAATAAACTCTATTTCACATTTGAACCTCTGGACACAAATTTCTTACATGAAATTTCAGATTTTCTGTATATGAATATATGTGCTCCAGTTTTTACAGGAAAAATGGAATTCTCTCCTTTTCTTTTATGAAAATACAGATGGCAACCGTCTACCTGAAATATAGGATGCTGTGTATTTCACATTAGAAATTCGGGCATATCTTATCTTACATGAAACATGAAAAGTTTTCTACTCTTCATATGAAAGCCTGGACTCTGATTTCCCTGTAAGAAATATGGAATTCTCTGTGTTTAACACAGGAATCCTGTAAACAAATTATCTTAACAGTAGGGTTCTCTATGTTTTGCCTACGAAAATCTGCACACACCTTCTCCTTTATGAAACATGTAATTCCCTACATTCAATATATGTAAACCTGGGCACAGGTTTTTTAACATGATATATAGAGTAAAATATGTAAATTTCCCTGTTTTTTATATGCAAACTGGGATCCCATATAAAATATTTTTCATTTTACTGAATTTATATGAAATCTACTTACGGTTTTTAGTATATGAAATATAAAAAATTCTAACATTATATATGTTAAAATAGCTTCAGACTTCCAAACATGAACCATGGAGTTTGTACATTTTGTATATGAAAATCTGGGCAACGTTTTTCTTATGTGAAGACATGAAAGCCTCTTTATGTTACATTTGGAGTTTGACATGCAGATGTTCCAAAATGAAATTTGGGATTTGTATATTTCATTTCTGAATATCTGGGTGCTGTTTTCTACATGAAATGTGGAATCCTTTAAATTTCACATGTGAAAATATCAGTGTCTATCTAAAATATGAAACACTGTCTATTTGCTATTAGCAGATTAGGGTGCAGATCATCCTAAATGACATTTGAAATTCCCTATTTTTCACATAGGAAAAACCTAAGCACTGTTTTTCTTAGATGAAATGTGGTATTTTTATTATTTGTATGAAAATATTTTCACAGGACAATTTTACATATGAATTCTCTATAATTCATATAAGAATGCAGGTACAGACTTTCCTCCATGTAATTAGGAATTTTTTATATTTCATAAATTCAAAATATACCCAGATTTTCTGTATAACATATGGAATGATCTGTTTTACATATGAAATCTTGACTTATTTTCATGTTAAATATTTCCTATCTATATTTGATGCATGAAAATATGGATCCAGGTTTTCCTCTTGAATTTACTATGCAATTAACTTTGCTGCACATATCAATTCTACACGCCAAAATTTCTCCATGAGTTATGTGATCCTCCTTATTTTACATAGGTTTATCAGATGGTAGATTTTTCTACATGAAGTATGGAATTCTCAATATGATATAAGTATGAAAACCAGAGATTTTCTTACATGAAAAATATCACTTTCCAGATTTTGTATATGAAAACGTGTGTGGAGGTTTTTTAAATGAATTACTGAATTTAAAATATTTCATGTGTGAATGTATGGATAGAATTTAATGCATAAAATATGGAATTTCCTGTATTTAGTGTATAAAACTCCAGACAAAACTCTAGGCAAAAGTTCTATGATTGCAAAGAAATTTTCTCTTCCACATGTGAAAATCTGTGCCCAGGTAATCATCCAAAAATATGGGATTGTCTATATTTCATATCTAAACATATAAGGACATATTTCCACTATTAAGTACATATTTTATGCAGTATATCACAATAAATAACTTTAGGAAACATGAAAATCTCATCATCAATATCCTTCATGAAATATGGAATTTTGTATGCTTCACATATTAAACCTTGGGCACTGATTTTCCATGAGGAATTTTGGAATTTTCTCTTCTTACATAGAAAAATCGAAGCACTGATTACTCCACATGAAGTATGGAATTTTCTTTCTTTCCCATATGGGTGTCTGTTTTCCCACATATAAACAGAATACTCTATATTTCAAATGTGAGCTATGATCACTGATTTTCCTACATGAAATAGAGAATTCTCTGTATTGCCCATAGGAAAATCTGGACCCAGATATTCTTCCATAACCCGTGAAATTTTGCATACTTCAGGGTCAATTTCAGCTGAATGAGTGTATTGCCTGCATATGTGAATCTTCTTGAAGATTCTAAATATAGTACCGAAGTCGCCATTTTACATATGAAAATCTGCATGTCAATTCTCTCCCATGAATTATGGAATTCTGCAATTTATCATACAAAAATCTGGACTCTGGAATATACATTTAGAGAAAATTTCATATTCTATTTCACATGAGCAAATATGGATGTAAATTCTCCAAGAAATGTGCAAGTGGCTAAATCCAGGTGTGCAATTTCCCTGCATGACACTTGCAACCCTCTATCGGTCACTTATAAGCTATAAGGCTTTCCTATATCATGAACTGAATTAGATATATTTCATGCATGAATATCTGGACACAGATTTTCTTAATTAAATATGGAATTCTCTGAATTTAATATACTAATCTAGTTTCTTTGCCTACATGAATTATTCATGCTCAGTTGCTGCATTCGTGTTAGACTCTTTGTGACCTTGGATTGTAGTTTTCAGGATTATCCGTCCATAAGATTCCCATAAAACATGGAATTTTCTATTTTCAATTATGAAATGGTAGAGATGATCCTATATAAAAAAGTGATTTCTCTGTACTTTCACATCTGAACATTTTCCCACCTTTTTTCGTATATGAAATTTGGAGTTTTCCTTATTACATAGATGATTGTATGGGAGCCAGTTAACCTATATATGAAATGTTTAATTCCCTACATTTCACTTGTGCACATCTCGACAGAATTTTCTCAGAAGAAATGTTGAATAGGATATTTAGCTGCAATATGAAATACTGTATATTTTCCACATGGAAGTTTGTGCAGAGTTTCCACATGCATTTATCGGGGACCAGCCTTGATATGGCCCAGGGTATCCTTGGGATGAACGGCGTCGGCGTCAGAGAGAGAGAGAGAAAGAGAGAGAGGGGCTGATGATTCCTTGGCTTATACTGGAAACCAATAAAACCCCAGCATGGGGTTTGCTCTGTTTACGTAGGCCGCAGGTGCCCTCTCGAATCACAGGAGGTACCCCACCAGGGCACCCCCTCGAGTGGGTCTTAGAAGCCCAGGCAGATAAGTAAACTCAGAGGGCCCAGCGCTCCAAGGATCTCAACCAGATAAAGGAGAAGAGAGAAAAGGACAGAAAAAGAGAAAGAACGACATGGGGAGACCAAGCTTCAGTGAGCAAGGCCCAAAACTTTATTTTCCAGTGCTGCTTTTATACCCTAAGTTGTGCACATAAAAAATAGAAAGAGAGGTATAGAGTCACGCCAAAATCACGTGGGGTCAGCAGTCTTGACCCTTATCAGATCAGCGCTCATTTTTGTATGTCTCGTGATATACAAAAGTTTTAGGTGGTTTACATCATCTTCTGTCCAGGGGGCCTGCTAACAGTTTATGGCCCTCTCTCCTAACAAAGGTTAGTTAGCTAGAAAAAGGCTTATATTCTTTTAAGTTGATTTTCCTAAAGTCAGGTGCTATACACATGACAAGGTTACATTCCTATAAGGTACATGTGTAGTGAGCTACAAGAAAGAATTTATTAACTTAAGATCTGATGTGGTTAAATCAAAGGCTATTACTTATATTCTCTATATGTGATTAATGTATTTCCAAAGATACAATAGATAGAGGAAACTTTGCAGCAAGCATTGATTCAACAATGAAATCCTTTTTAGTACTATTCTAATGATTTTAACTTCTTCAACAGATTTCTGTATTTTAGAATATTAGGCTTTCTGTCCTTGCATGGCTGGGAGGCTAAAAACAGTCACACTCATAGTTGTAAGAGCCCGGACAAACTTGTCATGCAAGTTAGAAAGCTATCAGAGGGGCTTGGATTGGAACACTCCTATTAAGCCGAGGAGAACTTTTAAACTACAGCTCTGAATTAATGTTTTCAGAGAAAGGTGGTTGGGGGGAAGCCCCCGTAAGTATTAGAGGACTTGGTAAGAGGCATAAGATAGTAAAGTAGTCAGACTCCGGTTTTCTTTGGGGTAGATGCTCAGGTAAGTCCAGGGGGTCCCTCGAGTCTTGATTAGCCTTTGCCGATCAGGCCTCTTCCCCAATTGACCTTTGCCACGGGTAGGATTTCCCTCGCTGGCTCCCAGCATGCAGTACAGAATTATTTGTGTTTAACGTATGATAATCCAAGAGCTTATTATCGAACATGACATATGCAATCTGTATGTCTCCTTTAAAATTCTCTGTGCAGAATTTTGTACATGCAAAATTGAATTCTCTATATTTCACATATGAAAATCTTATCAAAGATTTTCCTCCATGACTTACTGAATTCTTTAGTTTACCTATGAAAATCTGTATGTTGATTCTCCTACATGAAATTGGGAAATTTCATTATTTCAAATAGGAAAATCTGGGATAGATATTTTTTTTTAAGTGAATATGGGTTTCTCTATATTACGCAAATAAAATCCAAACATGGATTTTTAAGATTAACTTGAAATACAAACTCATATTTGAAAATATTCTTATATCCAATATGGAATCATAATTTTTCACATATGAAATTCTTGACACAGATTATTTTCATGCAGTATTCTCTAGGCTTCATGTATCAATTTAGGATGAAGATATTCCGAAGTGAAATACGCCTGTCTCTCTATTTCACATATGAGCATCAGAGGGTTGATTTTTCTATAGGCTACTTATGGTACTCTTTATTTCACATATCAACTCTTGGAGTAGATATCCCTACATAAAATATAAATTTGGTATACTTTTCATATGAACATCTTATCACAGATTTTCCTACATGAAATATGGAATTCTCTATGGTTTGCATATCAAAGTGTGGGTGGTAATTTTTCCATATGGAATTCTCTAGATATCATTTATGTATGTAATCTGAGTGGCAATTACCCTTATGTATTTCTCTAGATAGCACTTATGAATATTAAGATCTACTAGTGTTTACATGAAAAATGGAATTCTCTACTGTGTTTCACCTATCAAAAATCTGGTTCAGAAACATAAAATTCGCTTCACATCACATAGGAAATTTTGGGCTCATTTTTCTGATATAGGGCGTGGAATTATGATATGATACATGCATATATGATCGTATGGGTCCCTATTTATGTACATATCACATATGGAAACCTATTCACACATTTTCTCAAATGAAAGTGGGATTCCAATGTATTTAACATTGAAAATGTAGCCCCAGAATTTCCATACTGAAGTATGGAATTCTCTGTATTTCACATATGAATATCTAGCTGCATATTTTCCAACAGAAAATGTGGAATTATCTATAGTTCGTGCATGAACGTCCAGGTGATATTTTCCTTGTGAAATATGGATTTCTCAATATTACACACGTATAAGTGTGAGAATACAAAATTCTCTGCATTTCATATTTGAAAAGTTGAATGCAGATTTTCTCAGAGAAACTTGGGTTTCTCTATATTTCATAGAGGGATGTATGGGTGCAAATATTCCTACTTATAATACATTTCAAGTGATCATACATGTGAAAATCCGTGAGCACTTTACTGAGATGTATTATGAAAATTTCTATTTGTCTTATTGAGAATTTGTGTTCAGTTCTTAATAGACTAAATATGGATATTTCTGTTTTGTGTATTCAAATCTGGCTGGCTATTTACATATACAATATTTGTAATTTTCCTAAATGTATATGAAAATCTACAGAAAGTTTTCATATATGAAATATGAAAATTCTAGAATTTTATATGTGATAATGTTTTGAATTTCCAAACATGAAATATGAAATCCTTTATATATTGATAAGAGAATCTGGACAATGGTGTTTCTATGTGAAGTACATGAAAGCTTTTGTATGTTGTATTTGGAAATGGATGCGGATGTTCCAAAATGAAATGTAGAAATTGCTGTATTTCATATCTGAACATTTGCGTGCAGATTTTCTACATGAAATGTGGAATCCGCTATATTTCACACAGGAAAAATATTGCTGTTTATTTTTCTGTCTAAAATATGGAACAATCTATGTTTAACATTAGCAGATTAGAGTGCAGATGATCCTAAATGAAATATGGAATTCTCTATATATGACATATGAAAATAAATCCTGGTTTTCCTGGATGAAATATGGGATTCTCTATATCTCAATGAAAATTTGTACAGAGGAGAATGTTATGTCTGAAATCTCTATATTTCACATAAGAATGTAGGTACAGATTTTCCCACATAAACTTGGAATTTTATATATTTCACAGTATGAAATATTGACTTTCCTATATTTCACATGTGAACATCTGGGCATAGATTCTCTCAGATGAAATGTTGAATTCTATATTTTAAATGGCAATGTCACAGTGAATACTTTTAATAAAATATGAAATATTATATTTTCCATAGGGAAAATATGTGCACAGATTTCTAAAAACAAAATGCCATTCTCTGTATTTAGCATATGAAACACCAAGAGCTTATTATTTTACACACAATATATGGAAATGAATATATACACACACATAATATTTGGAAATCTGTATTTCTTCTGTAAAATTCTGTGTGCAGAATTTTTACACAAAATATTAATTTCTCTTGATTTCACATGTGTAAGTTTGTCAAAGATTTTCCTACCCATAATACTGAATTCTTTACTTTACATATCAAAATCTGGATTTGGATTTTCCTTTACGAAATTGGGAAATCTCTGAATTTCACATATGAAAATCTCGGAACAGATTTCCCTCCATGAAATTAGATTATTTTCATTTGATAAATGAATATACATTTATTTTTCTACGTTACAGGCATAAATTTTGAGCACAGGTTTTCAACATGATATATGGAATTAAAGATGAAATACACATTTCAGAATAGGTAGGACCAGAATTCAATATATGGCATTAGAGAATTCTATATATCATGTATTTAAACCAACATTCTAGTATGCATGTATAAAATATAGAAGCTTGATATTTCATGTTTGAATTTCTTTTTTCAGGTTACCATATATAAAATGTATAAAATTTCATATTATATTTCAGAAAATATTCATTCTGATTTTCAATGTGAGTATATAGAGAAACAAAGGTTTCAACAGAAAATTATGCAATCCTTTTTTCTTTGTGAAATATATAAAAGTCCCTATTTCTCGTAGGAAAATCTATGCGTAGAGTTTCAAATGCCTAATATTGAGCATTCCATATTTCATTTGGGAATATCTGTGCCAAGTTCTCAAATGTAAATTAGAATACTATATTATTGCACAAAAGTTTGTGTCCAGATTTTCTCAAGTATCCAGTAAAATATTTTGTGAGACATAGAATATACGTATGAAAGATTTTGAATAGAATTAAGTACATAAAAAATTAAAACATAACAAATAGACCCAAAGGTAACCTGTATCGATTATATCCAGGTTACTGATAGTAGTTCTGTTGCCACCATTCAGAAAACAAAGATCATGGCATCTGGTCCCATCACTTCATGGGAAATAGATGGAAAAACAGTGGAAACAGTGTCAGACTTTATTTTTTTGGGCTCCAAAATCACTACAGATGCTGATTGCAGCCATGAAATTAAAAGACGCTTGCTTCTTGGAAGGAAAGTTATGACCAACCTTGATAGTATATTAAAAAGCAGAGACATTACTTTGCCAACCAAGGTCCGTCTAGTCAAGGCAATGGTTTTTCCCGTGGTCATGTATGGATGTGAGAGTTGGACTGTGAAGAAGGCTGACCGCCGAAGAATCGATGCTTTTGAACTGTGGTGTTGGAGAAGACTCTTGAGAGTCCCTTATACTGCAAGGAGATCCAACCAGTCCATTCTGGAGGAGATCAATCCTGGATGTTCATTGGAGGGACTGATGCTAAAGCTGAAACTGCAATACTTTGGCCACCTCATGCGACGAGTTGACTCACTGGAAAAGACTCTGATGCTGGGAAAGGTTGGGGGCGGGAGGAGAAGGGGACGACAGAGAATGAGATGGCTGGATGGCATCACGGACTCTGTGGACATGAGTTTGAGTGAACTTCGGGAGTTGGTGATGGACAGGGAGGCCTGGCGTGCTGTGATTCATGGGGTCGCGGAGAGTCGGACACGACTGAGCGACTGAACTGAACTGAACTGAACTGAACTGATAGTAGTTCTGTTGCCACCACTATTAAAGTAGATTTTCTTTGGGGAAAAAAAAAAAAAACTTTTAGTCTTTTAACATGCACATATACACTAATATATGTACAACACATTCAGCTTGATTTTACTATTTTCTTAATAAGTGTATTATATAGTTGGATGACAATTGAAATTTTCAGTAAGATACTGATATTTAGATTTCTTATTTTGACTTCCAAATTGACGTGAGATCCACCAAGACTTATACTATTTTGGTAAAATCATTAATATACATTGAACAGTTAATTTTATTGGAGTATAACTGATTAAGAATACTTTGCTAATTTCTACTCTAAACCACAATGCTTGCATATTGCATTCTGTGGGGTAGAAAAGACTCAGAAATGCCTTAGTGATGGAACAATAACCATATATCTAAACCTTCAATTTTAGACTTCCTCCTAATTTAGGTCAACACAGTGCATTAGGTAGAGTTCCCTGTGTTGCATATAGGTATCATAAGCACATGTGTGTCAGTTACGATCTCCCAATAGTTTCCACTACAAACCGTTTCCTCTACGCATACTTCTCTATATCTGTGTCCCTATCATTGCTTCTCAAATAAGATCATCTCTATCAGTTTCTTAAAGTCCATATATGTGTTAATCTGTAATTTTTGTTTTCATTTTTGCATTTTAGTTCTTTATGATTATACAGTAGAAATGAGAAATAGATTTAAGGGGCTAGATCTAATAGACAGACTGCAGGATGAAATATGGACGGAGGTTCGTGATGTTGTATAGGAGACAGGGATCAAGACTATACCCATGGAAAAGAAATGAAAAAAAGCAAAATGGCTGTCTGAGGAAGCTTTCCAAATAGCTGTGAAAAGAAGTGAAAAGCAAAGGAGAAAAGGAAAGATATTCCCATTTGAATGCAGAGTTTAAAAGAATAGCAAGGAGAGATGAGAAAGCCTTCCTCAGCCATCAATGTAAAGAAATGGTGGAAAACAACAGAATGGGTAAGATAAGCGATCTCTTCAAGAAAATTAGAGATACCAAGGGAACATTCCATGCAAGATGGGCGCAATAAAGGACAGAAATGGTATGGACCTAAGAGAAGCAGAAGATATTAAGAAGAGGTGGCAAGAATACACAGAAAAACTGCACAAAAAATATCTTCACAACCAAGATAATCACGATGGTGTGATCACTGACCTGGAGTCAGACATCCTGGAATGTGAAGTCAAGTGGGCCTTAGAAAGCATCACGACGAACAAAGCTAGTGGAAGTGATGGAATTCCAATGGAGCTATTTCTAATCCTGAAAGATGATGCTGTGAAAGTGCTGCACTCAACCTGTCACAAAATATGGACAACTTTGCAATGGATACAGGATTGAAAAATGTTAGTTTTAATTCCAACGCCAAAGAATGCTCAAACTACCACACAGTTGCACTCATCTTACATGCTAGTAATGAAATTCTCCAAGCCAGGCTGCAGCCATATGCGAACCGTGACCATCCAGATGTCCAAGTTAGTTTTAGAAAAGGCAGAGGAAGAAGAGATCAAATTACCAACGTCTGATGGATCATTGAAAAAGCAAGAGAGTTCCAGAAAAACGTCTATTTCTGCCTTATTGACTCTGCATAAGCCTTTGGCTATGTGGATCACTATAAACTGTGGAAAATTCTGAAAGAAATGGGAATACCAGGCCACCTGACCTGCCTTTTGAGAAACCTATATGCAGGTCAGGAAGCAACAGTTAGAACCGGGCATGGAACAACAGACTAGTACCCAATAAGAAAAGGAGTACATCAAGGCTGTATATTCTCACCCTGATTATTTAACTTATATGCAGAGTGCATCATGAGAAACGCTGGCCAGAAGAAGCCCAACCTGGTATCAAAATTGCTGGGAGAAATATCAATAACCTCAGGTATGCAGATGACACCAGCCTTATGGCAGAAATTGAAGAGGAACTCAAAAGCCTCTTGGTGAAAGTGAAAGAGGAGGGTGAAAATGTTGGCTTAAAGCTCAACATTCAGAAAACAAAGATCATGACACCTGGTCCCATCACTTCATAGCAAATAGATGGAGGAAATGTAGAAACAGCGTCAGACTTTATTTTGGGGAGAGGCTCCAAAATCACTGCAGATAGTGATTGTAGCCATGAAATTAAAAGACACTTACTCCTTGGAAGGAAATCCATCACCAACCTAGATAACACATTAAAAAAAACAAAGACATTACTTTGCTAACTAATGCCCATCTAGTCAAGACAATAGTTTTTCCAGTAGTCATGTATGCCTGTGAGAGTTGGACTGTGAACAAAGCTGAGCACAGAAGAAGTGATACTTTTGAACTGTGGTGTTTGAGAAGACTCTTGTGAGTCCCTTGGACTGCCAGGAGATCCAGCCTGTCTATCGTAAATGAAATCAGTCTGGGTATTCATTGGAAGGACTGATGTTGAAGCTGAAACACCAATACTTTGGCTACCTCATGCGAAGAGTTGAATCACTGGAAAAGACCCTGATTCTAGGAAGGTTGGAGACAGGAGGAGAAGGGGATGACAGATGATGAGATGGCTGGATGGCATCACCGACTCGATGGAGATGAGTTTTCATAAATTCCAGGAGTTGATGATGGACAGGGAGGCCTGGTGTGCTGTGGTTCTTGGGGTCGCAAAGAGTCAGACACGACTGAGAGACTGAACTGAACTGAAATGATATGACCTTTTCTGAATCCAGACACATTTCTACATTGACCTGAATTCTTTCCTCTTTAAGACTGGACTCTGTGGTAGAGGGTGAGGGTGGGATGTTTTGGGAGAATAGCATTGAAACATGTATATTATCATACGTGGAACGAATCACCAATACAGGTTCGACACATGATACAGGATGCTCGGGACTGGTGCATTGGGATGATCTGGAGGGAGGATAAGGAGAGGAGGGAGCGGGGGTTCAAAAAAGGGAACACATGTACACCAGGGACGGATTTATGTCAATGTATGGCAAAACCAACATTGTTAAGTAAATAGCCTCCAATAAAAATAAATAAATAAATAAAATAAAAAATAAAAGACTGAGTGATAGTCTAATATATCAGTTCAGTTCAGTCGCTCAGTCGTGTCTGACTCTTTCTGACTCCATGAATCACAGAACGACAGGCCTCCCTGTCCATCACCAGCTCCCAGAGTTCACTCAAACTCATGTCCATCGAGTTGGTGATGCCATTCATCCATCTCATTCTCTGTCATCCCCGTTTCCTCCCACCCCCCAATCCCTCCTAGCTTCAGACTCTTTTCCAGTGAGTCAACTCGTCGCATGAGGTGGCCAAAGTATCAGAGTTTCAGCTTTAGCATCAGCCCTTTCAATGAACACCCAGGATTGATCTCCTTTAGAATGGACTGGTTGGATCTCCTTGCAGTCCCAGGGACTCTCAAGAGTCTTCTCCAGCACCACGGTTCAAACGCATCAATTCTTCGGTGATCGTGTGCCAAATTGTCTTTCTATATTTCTCCGTAGGTGGACACTTGTTTTTTCCAGGTGCTAGCTATTGTAATTATTGCCGTCATCAGTTTGGGGATATGTATCTTTTGGAGTTTAGATTTTCTTCAGGTATATGACCAGTAGTGGGATTGTGGATCATAAGGTAGTTGCATTATTATTTTTTAAAGGACCCACCATATTGTTCTCCATAGTGACTCCTTCAACGTATATACCAAGTAGGAGGACAGAAGGATTCTCTTTTCTTCACACCTTGTCTAGGATTTATTTTTTTGGTAGATTTTTAGATACTTGCCGTTAGGGCCAATGAGAGTTGATATCTCATTGAAGTTTTTATTTTCTTGTCTCTAACAGTTAGTGATTTTGAGCATCTCCTCATACATATTGGCCATCTCTTTATCTTCTTGAGAGAAATGTGTATTTCGTTTTCTGTCCATTTCTTTTCAATTTTGTTGTTTTTCTGTTATTGGGCAACATGAACTGCTTCATATTTTTGGAATTTAACCTCTTGTAATTTCCTTCCATGCAAAATATTTTCACCCATAGTGTGAATCATTTTCTGTCTTATTTGTCATTTTGCTGTGCAAGCCATTTAAGTTTAATTAGGTTGCATTTGTTTGGTTGATTTTTGTTTTATTTTCATTAAAATAGGAGGTAGGTCAAAGATAAAAAATAAAGATATGTTGATATAATTTATGTCAAAGAGGGTACTTATACTTTCTTCTAATGTTATAGATTTAAACTGGCTGGATTATATTTGGGTCTTTCATCCATCTTGAGGTTATCTTTTACTGCAATAGTTTGGCCACCTCATGCGACGAGTTGACTCACTGCAAAAGACTCTGATGCTGGGAAAGGTTGGGGCCGGGAGGAGAAAGGGACGACGGAGAATGAGATGGCTGGATGGCATCACCGACTCCGTGGACATGAGTTTGAGTGAACTCTGGGAGTTGGTGATGGACAGGGAGGCCTGGCGTGCTGTGATTCATGGGGTCGTGGAGAGTCGGACACGACTGAGCCATTGAACTGAACTGAACTGAACTGAAGGAGTGACTCCAGCTATCCGCTGATGAATGACATGGCAAATCACTCCAGTGCACTTGCCCTAATTCCCTCATGAATGTGTAAAAAGGAAAAAAAAAAAAAAACACCAATGACACTGAAAGTTGAGTCCTTCAGTTCAGAATGTGTTCAGTATGCTACTAAGGAAGAGCAGAGGAAAATTACTAATGGCTGTAGAAAGCATGACGTGGTTTGACAAAAGCTGAAATCAAGCTCATTTATGGATTTGTCTGCTGAGGAGTGTAAACTGTTTTTTTTTTTTTCTACTTTTGTGAAAGGTGCTATAAGTAATTGCATAGGAATTACATTGAACCTGTAAACTCCTTTTTGTAGTGTAGGCATTCCCCAATATTGATTATTCCACTGCAAGAGAACAGTATATCTCTCCATTTCTTTGTGTTATTTTGATTCATTTCATTTCTGCCTTATTCTTTGCTGCACACCAATATTATCCCTACCTAAGCAATACTTTGGCCACCTCATGCGACGAGTTGACTCACTGCAAAAGGCTCTGATGCTGGGAAAGGTTGGGGGTGGGTGGAGAAGGGGACCACCGAGAATGAGATGGCTGGATGGCATCACCGACTCTGTGGACGTGGGTATGAGTGTACTCCGGGAGTTGGTGATGGACAGGGAGGCCTGGCGTGCTGTGATTCATGGGGTCGCGGAGAGTCGGACACGACTGAGCGACTGAACTGAACTGAACTGAACTGAAGTAGACATATTCCCAGGAATTTCATTCCACTTGTTGCTGTGGTGAGTGGGACTGCTTCCTAAATTTAAATTTTTGTCCTTTTGCTGTTAGTGAATAAGAAGGCAAGAGATTTCTTTAGGTTAATTTTGTATCCAGTAACTTCCTTAAACTCAACTCTTAATTCTAGTTATTTTTAGGTGGCTGATCTTTCACCATAATCGATCATCTCAAACAGGATCTTCAGGATCTTCAGTACCATTCCAGAGCTCTAGCCTCTCTGCTTTCACAATATACATGTTTTCTGCTTTACTTTTCTAACTCTTCAGTGTGATTGAGTGAATAAATGACAACTTGCAGAAATGAACATTGAGCCCTGCTCTGTGGTTTCTCAGTGCCTCATAATGACTGAAAGTAGTCCCCAAAAGGGGTGCCTTCTCAGGGGTTTGTACAAAACTGCCAATACGAAGAGACACACAACATCCCTGTGAAGGGAGTGGCCAGAAATTGGTGAAGTGTGTGGACTGAACATTCCTTTCTAGGTCAGCTTTTCATGACCTCTTTGACCATTTCATAATCGCATCAGGATGTATAACTACTAAGCTAATCTGTCAGATTATCCACTTTTAAGGGACTTGAGAGCCATGCTGTTGCTGTGTACTTTTATTGAGCCCCCATGTATGTAAACACCTAGCCTTGTTAGGGCCCAAAAGTTACAGAAACACATTTGGAAATGATTTGGAACTCTAGCTTCAGCACCAACCCACTTCGCTGCCTGGCTCAGGGCTAGCGACCTGGAAATGACGCTTTGTCATGCTGTGCCTCTGATTGATAGATCTATGTGCATTGGAAGAGCAATGGACTTTTTCCTTTGGTAGTGCTAGCTCTTAACAAACCAGACAAAGCTCCTCAGTGGCTTCAGTTTCTATTATATAGATAGTTGTTTTGTAGAATCTCTGGAAATGAACTGGAAGTTTTGGCCCTAGTAACTGGAGGAGAAAATTCACTTTTTCCTTGCTGGCCAACCCTCTACCACCTCTTTTGATTTCAAATATACTAGCGTGGTGAAACTCAGATGGGACATCTTGGTTCTTGATCATTCCTTTATGACTCACTGCTTCTATTGTGGTCACGACTACTCAGGAATGTGCACAGGTACACATTAGATGGATGCCTCCCCTAGTAGTCTTAGTTTGAGAAACATTCTGAAAGCTACTCTGTTACACTCTGGGTGGTATCTGACTAAAGTGAAAATCAAACAAAGGTCTTGGTGATAAGTAACTAGAAAATAGTCTGGGATGCCATCAGGTCTACCCCTGGTGTATCTCCACTCTGCCTCAGTGGTATAACCGGGAGGGACCAGTAACACGCCTTTGTTGGTAAGGAACAGACTAAGTCCGAACAGGAAAGGAAAGCTTTGGTGGAAAATCTGTCTCCACCCACTTCTAGAGTATGGAGGGACACCTCCTGGTGAAAGGAGCCATGACTGTGGATGCTGCTTTTTTCTCTTTTAAAGATGAGAGATTGACGTTCCAGAACCACTCCTTTAAAATGTGTTAAAACAGCAGAGGGAGGAAGATGGCAGAGGAATAGGATGGAGAGACCACTCCCCCAATGCCCCGCAATTCATCAAAAGAACATTTGGACGCTGAGTAAATTCCACAAGACAACTTCTGAATGCTGGCAGAGACATCAGGAACCCAGAAAAGCAGCTCATTGTCTTCAAAAGGAAGTAGGAAGTAAAATAAAATATAAAAAGAGAGACAAAAGAGGTAGGGATGGAGATCAGTCCGGGGAAGGTAGGCTTAAAAAAAAAAAAAAAAGAAGAGAGAGAGAGAAGTTTCCATACACCAGGAAACACTCACTGTCAAGTCTGTGGCAAGGCTTGGAAGCTCAGAGGGCAACATAACCGGGAGGAAAAATAAATAAATAATTTAAACCTACAGATTATGTTTCCAATGGTAACTCCCAGTGGAGAAGCAGCGCAGACGCCGGCATCCCCACTAGAAAAGAGGGGCTGGGCAGGGTGGCACAGGCTGCATTGCTTAGAGTAAAGATTGGGCCTGAATGCCCTGAAGGCAATCTCAGGGAACTAACTTTAAATACCAAAGCAGACTGTGGGATAGCTACCCCGTGAAAAGGCGAAAAGCCGTAACTTAAGACATTGCTAGACATGCTCACTGAACAAAGGACTGAGCAGAGCTAGCCAGCTGTGGATGGTCTATCCCTGCCAAGACAGGCAGGGTAGGGCAGCCAGAGCCAGAAGGGGGCAATCACGCCCTCAGAGAGGCATCTGCTACCAAACTGCAGGCAGGCTTCATTGCTAACCAAGACTTCCTGAGATTCAGGCCAGTCGACATCCACCTGAGAAGGTACGCTGGTTTTACACTCAGAAAACACAGGGGCAGGGACTGGGGAGGAGATAAGTCACAGTGACCACGCTCGCCAAATATCTGGTCACCTGAGCTGCTCAGAGAAGGGCACAAAACGCAGGCCCAACCAAGTTTGAGCCTTTGAGGAGTGCCCGAGTACCTGAACCTGAGGGGCTTAGACCTGGGAAATGCATACAACCCAGGAAAGTTTTCAGACTCTTCCTGGCAGAGCAACCTAGAGCCTAAGCATTATAAACAGGGAAAGGACACACATTGTGAGTGGGGACAAACACAGTGTGGCTGAGACACTGCAAGCACTCCCCACAGACATCAGTGATATTTGTTTGCAGCGTTCCTCCCTCCCCACAGCATGACTGAACAAGTGAGCCAAAAATGTGTCCACCACCACCCCCTTGTGTCATATCAGAAATCAGACATTGAAGAGACCAGCAAACTGAAGAAGCTAAAACAAATGAAACTGACTTGGAAGTGACAGATGGAGAAGTCTTGAGGCTACTGCAAGAATAAGAATGAAAACTAGAGGCAGGAGGCTTAAGTCCAAATCCTGAGAACAGCAGAGAACTCCTGACTTTAGGGAATATTAATCCATAGGAGCTCTTTGAACGCCTCCATACCTACATTGAAACCAAGCACTACCCAAGGGTCAACAAGTTCCAGAGCAAGAGATACCACAAAAATTCTCCAGCAACACAGGAAAATAGCCCTGAGTTCAATGTACAGGTTGCTGAAAGTGACTTCAAACACATCGACATCTAATAAATCATTACTGGACACTTCATTGCACTCCAGAGAGAAGAAATACAGTTTCACCCACCAGAACACCAACGTAAACGTTGCTAAGCAGGGAACCTTGAAAAGCCACCAGTCCAATGCCACCCACAGCGAGGAAACTCCACAATAAAGAGAAATCCACAAATTACCAGAAGACGGAAAAGCTACCACAAACACAGCAATATAAGCACCATGAAGAGGCAGAGAAATGCCCAGCAAGTAGAGGAACAGGATAAATGCTCACCAACTCAAATAAAAGAGGAAGAGACTGGGAATCTACCGGATAAAGAATTACCAATAATGATAGTGAAACTGATACAAAATCTTGAAAACAAATTGGACTTACAGATAAAAAACCTGGAGACAAGAATCGAGAAGATGGAAGAAAGGTTTAACAAGGATCTAGAAGAAATAAAAAGAGTCAATATACAATGAATAATGCGATATATGAGACGACAAAAAAAAAAAAAAAAAAAAACCTCTGGAGGGAACCACAATAGAATAACAAAGGCAGAAGAGAGGAAAAGTGAGATAGAAGATAGAGTGGTAGAAATAAATTAAACAGAGGAATAAAGAAAAGTAAATTAAAAGAAATGAGGACAATCTCAGAGACCTCTGGGACAATGTTAAACGCCCGAACATTTGAATCATATGACTCTTAGAAGAAGAAGACAAAAAGAAAGACCATAAGGAGATACTTGAGGAGATAATAGTTGAAAACTTCCCTAAAATGGAGAAGGAAATAATCACCCAAGGTCAAGAAACCCAGAGAGGATAAACCCAAGGCGAAAATTGCCAAGGCATATATTAATCTAATTAACAAAGATCAATGCAAAAAATGAATATTAAAAGCACCAAGGGAAAAACAACAAATAACACTGAAGGGAATTCCCATAAAGATAACAGATGATCTTTCAGCAGAAACTCTTCAGGCCAGGAAGGAATGGCAAGACATACTTAAAGTGATGAAAGAAAGTAACCTACAGCACAGATTACTATACCCAGGAAGGATCTCATTCAAATATGAAGGAGAAATCAAAAGCTTTACAGACAATCAAAAGCTGAGATAATTCAGCATCACCAAACCAGCTCTCCAACAAATACTAAAGGAACTTCTCTAGGCAGGAAACACAGAAAGGGTATATAAACTTGAACCCAAAACAATAAAGAAAATGGCAACGGGATCATACTTATCAATAATCACCTTAAACGTAAATCGGTTGAATGCCCCAACCAAAAGACAAAGGCTGGCTGAATGGATACAAAGACAAGACCCCCATATATGTTGTCTACAAGAGACCCACCTCAAATCGAGGGACACATACAGACTGAAAGTGAAGGGCTGGGAAAAGGTATTCCACGCAAATAGAGAACAAAAGAAAGCAGTAGTAGCAATACTCATATCAGATAAAATAGATTTTAAAACAAAGGCTGTGAAAAGAGACAAAGAAGGAAACTACATATGGATCAAAAGATCAATCCAAGAAGAAGATATAACAATTAAAAATATTTATGCACCCAACATAGGAGCACTGCAATATGTAAGACAATTACCAACAAGTATGAAAGGGGAAATTAACAATAACATAATAATAGTGGGACACTTTAATACCCCACTTACAACTATGAATAGATCAACTAAACAGAAAATTAACAAGGAAACACAAACTTTAAATGATACAATAGGCCAGTTAGTCCTAATAGATCTCTATAGGACATTTTACCCCAAAACAATGAATTTCACCTTTTTCTCAAGCGCACATGGAACTTTTTCCAGGATACATCACATCCTGGGCCATAAATCTAGCCTGGGTAAATTCAAAAAAATTGAAATCATTCCAAGCATCTTTTCTGACCACAATGCAGTAAGATTAGATCTCAATTACAGGAGAAAAACTATTAAAAATGCCAACATATGGATGCTGAACAACATGCTGCTGAATAATGAACAAATCATAGAAGAAATCAAAATATGCATAGAAATGAATGAAAACGAAAACACAACAACCCAAAACCTCTGGGACACTTTAAAAGCAGTGCTCAGGGGGAAGTTCATAGAAATACAGGCACACCTCAAGCAACAAGAAGAAAGTCAATTAAATAACCTAACTCTACATCTAAAGAAACTAGAAAAGGAAGAATTTAAGAACCCCAGCGTTAATAGAAGGAAAGGAATCGTAAAAATTAGGGCAGAGATAAATGCAAAAGAAACAAAAGAGACCATAGCCAAAATCAACAAAGCCAAAAGCTGGTTCTTTGAGAAGGTAAATAAAATTGACAAACCACTAGCCAGACTCATCAAGAAACAAAGGAAGAAGAACCAAATCAATAAAATTAGAAATGAAAATGGAGAGATCACAACCGACAACACAGAAATACAAAGAATTATTAGAGAATACTATCAGCAATTATATAGCAATAAAATGAATAACTTGGAAGAAATGGACACATTCCTAGAAATGTACACCTTGTCAAAACTGAACCGGGAAGAAATAGAAAATCTGAATAGACTCATCACAAGCACCGAACTAGAGGAAGTAATCAGAAATCTTCCAGCAAATAAAAGCCCAGATCCAGACAGCTTCACAGCTGAATTCTACCAAAATATTAGAGAAGAGCTAACACCTATTCTACTCAAACTCTTTCAGAAAATTGCTGAGGAAGGGAAACTTCCAAACTCATTCTATGAAGCCACCATCACCCTAATTCCAAAACCTGGTAAAGATCCCACAGAAAAGAAAACTACAGGCCAATATCACTGACGAACATAGATGCAAACATCCTTAACAAAATTCTAGCAATCAGAATACAACAAAATATTAAGAAGATCATACATCATGACCAAGTGGGCTTTATCCCAGGAATGCAAAGATTATTCAATATTCAACGTAATACTCCACATTAACAAACTGAAAAATAAAAAACATATAATTATCTCAATAGATGCAGAGAAAGCCTTTGAGAAAATACAAAAAACAATGTTTTTTGTGGGAATAGAAGGACCATATCTCAACATAATAAAAGCTATATATGACAAACCCAGAGCAAACATTATCCTCAATTGTGAAAAACTGAAAGCATTTCCCCTAAAGTCAGGAACAAGACAGAGTGCCCACTCTCACCACTACTGTTCAACATAGTTCTGGAAGTTTTGGCTACAGCATTCAGAGCAGAAAAAGACATAAAAGAATACAAATTGGAAAAGAAGAAGTAAAACTTTCACTGTTCGTTTATGACATGATCCGCTACACAGAAAAACCCTAAAGACTCTACCAGAAAACTGCTCGAGCTAATAAACCTCGAATAGCCAAAGCAATCTTGAAGAAGAAGAGTGGAACTGGAGGAATTAACCTGCTGGATTTCAGGCTCTACTACAAAGCCACAGTCATCAAGACAGTATGGTACTGGCATAAAGACAGAAATATACATCAATGGAACAAAATAGAAAGCCCATAGATAAATCCACACACCTATGGACACCTTATCTTCGACAAAGGAGGCAAGAATATAAAATGGAGAAAAGACAGTCTCTTTAACAAGTGGTGCTGGGAAAACTGGTCATCCACTTGTAAAAGAATGAAACTAGAACACTCCCTAACACCATAAACTAAAATAAACTCAAAATGGATTAGAGAGCTAATTGTAAGACCAGATTCTATAAAACTCCTAGAGGAGAACGTAGGCAAAACACTCTCCTACATACATCACAGCAGGATCCTCCAAGACCCACCTCCCAGAATATTGGAAATAAAAGCAAAAATAAGCAAATAGGACCTAATTAAATTCAAAAGCTTCTGCACAGCAAAGGAAACTATAAGCAAGGTGAAAAGACAGCCTTCAGTATGGGAGAAAATAATCAAAATGAAGCAACTGATAAAGGATTAATCTCCAAAATATACAAGCAGCTCCTGCAGCTCAGTTCCAGAAAAATAAATGACCCAATCAAGAAATGGGCCAGAGAACTAAACAGACATTTCTCCAAAGACGACATAAAGATCGCTAACAAACACATGAAAAAATGTTCATCATCCCTTATAATCAGAGAAATGCACATCAAAACCACAATGAGATACAATTTCACACCAGTCAGAATGGCTGCTATCCAAAAGTCTACAAGCAATATATGCTGGAGAGGGTGTGGAGAAAAGGGAACCCTCTTTCACTGTTGGTGGGAATGCGACTGGGGATGGACTAGTTCCTGCATATGCCAGGACCTGGAGGAGGGAAAAGGTGCAAGCTTCTAGGGTCCTCGGCTTGCATGCCAGGAAGGCATCAAAGCGTTCTGCTTCTCTTCTCCAAACACACGCTGCACATGCACAGATAATATAATACGCCCCTTCTCCCACCTTCCCTGCCCAGCACCCTCATCCACCTGTCTTCAGCCTTCCTCATTCACCTTCATATTAAACATGTCCATAAGGAAGTCTTTATCTTGGTCACTGATCATGAAATACATCGGTGGGTGGTTCATAAACTGCTTTAGGTCAAGGAGCCAGTACAAGTACAAAAGCAAGTAGATGGAACAGGCATCATCAAAGGATGTGGGAATTCCTGCTTGCTAGACCACGCCACTGACATCTCCATCCCCTGGCATACCATCAAATATGCTCATAGTTCTATGTTCCCCATGGTCCTCCAGGTCCCTTCTCTACTTCCACTGAGGGACGGTCTGTGTCTTATGGTTTCTGATCTACCTGGTCTGTGTGTGCTGGGTAGTGGCATGTCACTACTTAAAACATCAGTGTCTGCAGTCCCTGTAGCATGCCTTGTCTGCAGGCCCGTGTATCCTCTGTTTTTGCACACGTGTGTGTGTGAGTTAGTGTGTTTGGCAAGAGATCCCTAGGACTCTCACCTTCTCCCTGTCTTCACCATACGGCATTCGGATATGTCTGGAGTGGTGTGGCCCTAACTAGGGAGGAAAAGTTTGGCTCCTTTCTGCTCCACCTTAGGTGAGTGGACAATGTCCTACTTTTACACTGCACTAACTGGAACAAATACAGGGGCTCTAAATGACCAGGATGGGTTATTGGACTCCGAATGTCTCTGTTGCTTTCCCAGATAATCTACAATTACAATAATAAGGCTTTGAGAATGATGTTCTGGCACACTGTCTCTAGTCACACAGAGTTCCAGCTCCAGGGGACCACTTCCATTCAGATGCAGGCAGAAAGGAGTCACCCAGAGTCATGGATCAGACACACACAAGTGGAGATCTGGCCTGGTTTTGCTGGCACTTGACTTTGGAGCACACCACTCCTCCCAGCCTCCACTTCCCTCCACCCCATGTGTTTCCCTGTGCCCTCACACACATTCCTCCTCTTGCTCCTGCTTCTTCTCTCCTCCTGAACAACCAACCCTAAGAAGCGGTAGTAAGGATATGACTTTGCCAAAGGAGCCAGGAATGCCCTGGATGATGCCACTTCTCCCAGACAAGCGACCCTTTTCCTCTGAAGGTTCTTAGACCTGAGCGGAAAGTAGGCCCTGCGGTAAGTTTCACCCCCACAGCTCAGCTCTACCTGTGGGAAAGCCAATGCCTCCAGCACCCGAAGTGGGGGCAGAGTGGGCTAATTCCTCGGAACTCCATGTCTTGGGTGTTCCTGGTCCTGCTCCTCTGGGTTCTCCTCACACGCTTGAAAGAACAGCAGCTCCTGTTCCTCCACGACCGACACCAGCTTCACCTCCTCCATGATGTCTTCCATCAGTGGTTGGAGTTCTTGCCGGAACCCCGCCATCTCTCCTTCCTGCAAAGTTTTGCCTTCCTCCATCACCTCCAACCTGAAGAGGGTGCCCTCCTTGCCTGGTGTCCCCTGCCCCTGCTCCCTGTAACGTCCCTGATGGCCCCACCGAGCCAGCAGTTCCCATGGCCCATGCGGCCTGAAAACCAGTCTCACAAGTAAGAAGACTAAAGCTCTCAGGGGCACTCCAGCCTTCTTCTGGTCTTCCTCTCCTTGTGGCCCTGGCCATGTTTCAGGTTTGTGAAAGAGGTGGGCCTGGAATCAAAGCAACTGGCTGGCACAGAGGGGCCCACTGGCTTCAGTCTCTCCCCACCAATTGATTACTTGCCAACACTACCAGAAGGGAAGGTGAGGCACACAGGCAGATCCTTATGTCATCACCCATGTGTAGTATGTTGGTGGGAAGGGCCTGGCTTCTACACGCTGACTTTCCAGACACTTCAAATGGAGTCTAAAGGCATTTCCTCAGGGGCACTCTGGCCACAGTGAGCCAGATGTTCATCTCTGATCAACAAAAGCATACCCTACATGGAAGCTGTTTTCATGAGAAACAGTGTCAAAGTGCAAATAGGGGAGGCAGGTGTTTCAGTAGCTGAAGACCCAGTGGTTCTTATGAAATATAGAGATTTCCATATTTCTTACAGGAAAATATCATTTCTGATCTTCAACTGTGAAATATAGAGAAGCCCTACTTCCATGAAGGAGGATTAACCATGATTTTGACACAGGAAATACAGGGAATTCCGTATTTCAGGGTGAAAATTGGTTCTCTAGATATATTTTTGAGAAATACCAAGAATTCCATATATCTTTAAGAAAGAGTGATGGCCAGATTTTCTCTGTAAAATAGAGATGATTCCAATTCCCTAATGATTCTCTGTATCTTAAGAAAACCAATGCCAAGGTTTTCATATGTGAAATATAGATAATTCTGTATTTCATTTAAGAAAATCACCACCCAGATTTTCGTATATGATATATAGGGAACTCTACACTTTGGGTAAGAAAAATAGCATAATACAGGATGCTCGGGGGTGGTGCACTGGGATGACAGAGAGGGATGACTTGGGGAGGGATGTAGGAGAGGGTTCAAGATGGGGAACACATGTAGACCCAGGGCAGATTCATGTCATTGTATGGCAAAATCAATACAGTAATATAAAAGGAACTAGTGGTCATGTATGGATGTGAGAGTTGGACTGTGAAGAAAGCTGATCGTCGAAGAATTGATGCTTTTGAACTGTGGTGTTGGAGAAGACTCTTGAGAGTCCCTTATACTGCAAGGAGATCCAACCAGTCCATTCTAAAGAAGATCAATCCTGGGTGTTCATTGGAAGGACTGAGGCTAAAGCTGAAACTGCAATACTTTGGCCACCTCATGCGATGAGTTGACTCACTGGAAAAGAGACTGATGCTAGGAGGCACTGGGGGCAGAAGGAGACAGGGACGACAGAGAATGAGATGGCTCGATAGCATCATCGACTCGATGGATGTGAGTTTGTGTGAATTGGGAATTGGTGATGGACAGTGAGGCCTGGTGTGCTGTGATTCATCGGGTTGCAGGGTGGGACAAGACTGAACAACTGAACTGAACTGACTAAAATTAAAAATGAAAATAAAAAATAAAGAATATGATAAAACATGTATAAAAAAGACAGAGAAACAAAGCCAAGTTTTTCATACGTGAAATATATTTAATGCCATGTTTCATCTAAGAAAATTACCACCCAGATTTTCATATATGATATATAGAGAAATCCACATTTCGGGTAAGAAAAGTAGCATCCGGATGCTTATAATGAGAAATGCCAGAAAATTCACTGTATTGTATACTAAAATCAGCATCAAGATTTTCATATGTAACATATACAGTTTGATATTTAATTGAGTAAAATTGTCACCATTATTTTTTTCAGATGTGAAATATACAGAATTCCATATTTTATGTAGGACTATGCCTGAACTGATTTTGGTGTCTGAAATGTACAGAATCCTACATTTCATGTGGAAATGGTTTTTCATATGTGATGTACATAAATGTCAGTCTTCATCTAGGAAAATTTCAGCAGATATTTTTGTATGTGATATAGAGAGTATGTTATATATCATGTAGATAACGTGTGGACAGATTTCAAATGTGAAATATAGAATATTCCATATTGCACGCAGGTAAATCTGCTTGCAGATCTAAATTGTGGGATATAGAGAATTCCATATATCAGCTAGAGATATTTCATAAATGGTGAAATATGAAATATAAATAATACCATATTTCATGTAGGAAAGTATGTGCCTAGATTTTATATGTGAGATTTAGAGGATTCCAAAATGCACATGAGACTATCTGCACCCATATTTTCCTGAATGAATTACAGAGATTCCTTATTCTATGTGAGAAATCTTTGGCTCAAATTTTCAAATGAGAAATAGGGATGATTCCATATTTCATGCAGGGAAAATGACATCCACTTTTTCATATGTGAAATATACAGATTTCCATAGTGCATGTGGGAAATCCAAAATCTAGAAATCCAATGATTATTATAGCAATGTACATATTTTCATGTAGAAATATGGCACCCAGATTTTCAGGTGTGAAACATAGTTGATTACATATTTCTTTTTTTTTTTACTGCTTTATGTATTTTTCTTAATATAAAGTAATCAGGCTCTAATTAAATTTAGTGAAATAAAAATAAATAAATATTATGTATTTCATGTTGTGAAATCTTCACATGGACTTTTATAAGAGCAATCCAGAGAAATGTAAATTTCAACAGGGAAATCAGGGACCAGACAGTGAAACAAGAAATAAATTGATCCTATATTTGATTGCTTGTCCCAGATCTTAATTTCTGTATCACAGACAATTCCAGTTTTATGTGTGAAAATTCTGACACACGTTTTCAAATATTAATAACAGAGGCTCTGTATTCATATGAGCATATCTATCCTCATATTTTCAAAGAGAAATATACTAAATTCCATATTTCATTTTGGAAGAACTTTACGGTGGAATATAGGCAATTTTATAGCTCAGAGTGAAAATCATATTTTCTCAAATCAGATAGAAGTTTCTGTATTTCTTATAGCAAAGTGAATGTCGTTTTTCAAATATGAAATCCGCAGCATTCTGTATTCATGAATGAAAGCCACACATAGATTTTCAAATGAGAAATATGAAAATTACATTATAATTACATTTTGTAATTGAACTCTGGGAGGCGGTGATGGACAGGGAAGCCTGGCCTGCTGTGATTAATGTGTCGCAAAGAGTCGGACATGACTGAGAGACTGAAATGAATCTAACTGAACTGAAATACATTAAGATAATTGCATGTCAATATTTTCATATTTCATGCCAAATGTTCTGTGTGCATACTTTCATATGATATACAGATATCCCCAGATTTTCATATGTGAAATATGGAATTTCATATTTCATGGAATAAAATCTGCATGTAGAGTTTCATATGTGTAACTGAGAATTTCGTCTTTCATGTAATCCTAGATTTCAATATATGAAACATAAAATCGATAGCGCATCCATCAGTTCAGTTCAATTGTTCAGTCGTGTCCGACTCTTTGTGACCCCATGAATCACAGCACACCAGGCCTCCCTGTCCATCACCAACTCTCGGAGTTCACTCAAACTCATGTCCATCAAGTCGATGATACCATCCAGCCATCTCACACTCTGTCGTCCCTTTCTTCTCCTGCGCCTAATATTTCCCAGCATCAGAGTCTTTTCCAGTGAGTCAACACTTCGCATGAGGTGGCCAAAGTATTGGAATTTCAGCTTTAGCATCAGTCCCTACAATGAACACTCAGGATTGATCTCCTTTAGAATGGACTGGTTGGATCTCCTTGCAGTCCAAGGGACTCACAAGAGTCTTCTCCAACACCACAGTTCAAAAGCATCAATTCTTCGGCGATCAGCTTTCTTCATAGTCCAACTCTCACATCCATACATGAACACTGGAAAAAACATAGCCTTGACTAGATGGACTTTGGTTGGCAAAGTAATGTCTCTGCTTTTTACTATGCTATCGAGGTTGGTCATAAATTTCCTTCCAAGGAGTAAGTGTCTCTTAATTTCATGGCTGCAATCACCATCTACAGCGATTTTGGAGCCCCCAAAAATAAAGTCTGACACTGATTCCACTGCTTTCCCATCTATTTCACATGAAGTGATGGGACCAGTTGCCATGATCTTTGTTTTCTGAATATTGAGCTTCAAGCCAACCTTTTCACTCTCCTCTTTCACTTTCATCAAGAGGCTTTTGAGTTCCTCTTCACTTTCTGCCATAAGGGTGGTGTCATCTGCATATCTGAGTTTATTGATATTTCTCCCGGAAATCTTGATTGCAGCTTGTTCTTCTTCCAGCCCAGCGTTCCTCATGATGCACTCTGCATATAAGTTAAATAAGCAGGGTGACAATATAGAACTTTGATATACTCCTTTTCCAATTTGAACCAGTCGGTTGTTCCATGTCCAGTTCTAACAGTTGCTTCCTGACCTGCATACAGGTTTCTCAAGAGGCAGGTCAGGTGTTCTGATTTTAGAAAATGTACCCCTAGATTTTCATATTTGAAATGTAAAATATTTCAAGTCATTTTTCCTATCCATATTTCTTGTCAGTGTATTTTTATTCTGACTTTGATGCATGAAATATTGAAACTCTTATAGTTTCAGAGGGAAGTTCTGCATGCAGATTTCATTAATGAAACAAACAAAATTCCTTATTTCATGTAGGAATATTTAATTTTTCTGTGGACATATAGAAAATTCCAAGTTCCACGTTGAAAAATATCATCTTGATTGATATATGTGAAATAAAGTTGTTGACATTCAGTCACTCAGTCATGTCCAATTCTTTGCAACACTGTGGACTGTATCACTCCAGGCCTCGCTATCCTTTACTGCCTCCAACAGTTGCTGAGACTCATGTTCATTGAGTCAAGTGATGCTCTCCAACCATCTCACCCTAGTCGCCCCAAACTTCTCCTGCCCTCCATCTACCCACATCGAGCCAATGATTTTCTTTTTCTTTTTTTAAAGACAAGGCAGAACCTCATGTTTTTTTTCCCATGAATCACTTCTTCACACCAGGTAGCCAAAGTATTAGAACTTCAGCTTCAGCATCAGCCTTTCCAATGAATATTTGGGGTTAGTTTCTTTTAGAATTGAGGGGGTTGGTCTCCTTCCTGCCCAAGGTTCTCTCAAGAGCCATTTTCATCACCACAGTTGCAATGCCTCAATTCTTTGGCACTCAGCCTTCTTTCTAGTGATACTAGCACATCCGTACATGTGTACTGGTAAAACCATCATCCTGACTATGTGGATCTTTGTTGGCAAAGAGATATCTCTTCTTTTCAGTACCTGTGTCTAGGTTTCTCCGAACATTGCTTCCCAGAAGAAGGTGTCTTTTATATTCATGGCTGTAATCACTGTTCCCAGTCATATTAGAGCCCTAGAAAACTGTCACTCTTTCCATTTTTACCCTTTCTATTTGCCAAAGCATTGCTATTGTTTACCCCACCTCTTTTTGAACACCACAGCCAAATATGCCTGTTACTCCATGTATCTTTGACTTCCTGCTTTTACGTTCCAGAACCATATGATGAAATGGACATCTTTTTTTTTTTTTCATTATTAATTCTAGAAAGCCCTGAAGGTCTTCCTACAACTGGTCAAGTTCCCTGGTAGCTCATGGTAAAGAAGTGAAACGCAGAGACTGCCATTGTTCATGTAGGAAAATCCGCAACCAGATAGCCATGTTCAAGAGAAAGAACTCCACATTCCTTGTAAGAAAAAAAAATCCTGACTATCAGCTGTGAAATACAGATAATTCTATATGTCATGAGGGAAAATCTTCAGCAATATTCATACGTGAAGTGTAGAGAATTAATATTTCAAATATGAATATTGACACTGATTTGCCTATGTGAAAAATAGGAATTCCATATTTCTAGTAGTCAGTTTGGAAAATGGATAGGTAATGTGACATACAGACAACTCCATTTTTAGAGATGAAATTCTCTCGATATAAAGAGATTTACAGATAAAGCATCTCTAAATAAGAGATGCTATGGTCAGCATCCGCCTAAGGGACCTGACTCATCATTGTCAGGGGAATTGAAGTCTGTTCATTTCCTGTACAGAGGCCATTTCAAAGTGATTCTGTTCTCATCCTGCTTCCTGGTGAGAACACATGCCACCCTACCCCGTCACCCCAGGGCTGCAGGGCTGCGAGTAGCCAGAGGATCATCCTAAGCCATGCTTTGCAGAGTCCTGATAATTCAAGCGTTCAGCCAAGACCTTAAAGAAGGATGTTTCAAACCGGCATACTCTGCAGGTAGCAGCTGCTTATGCTATAGTGCCGTCAGTCTCTAAAATCTTACAAAAACGGCAAGATGTGCTCATGTGCCTGGTCCTGTGGGAGAAAGAATACTGCTGTACTGGAGAAGGACAGAAAACTCTTTGTAGGGGCTGTGCATACCCCATCTCTGAGCCTGGTAATCTTGCCCATTCTATTTCTTGCTCCTTTTCATCTCCCTGTATGGCCCTGAATGTTTTCTTCCTGCTGTTACTTTCTGCTTAGTGATCCAGGGTCCAGCAGCATGTCATCCTTTCTCGATGACATCCCTGGGCTTGATTCCCTGGCGTCAGTATTTTGGCTGCCCCACAGTTAATGTAGTTTACATAAGTTTATTCATTTTTTAGGTATTCATTTTCCTTCTCTCAGTCAGGCCAGTCCTGACAGCTCATATGAACATTTCTGCTGGTGGGCACACACACATACATACATACAACCCTAAAAGGAAATTTTCACATTTGCATATGATAATATGCAAACTGTCATAGCTTTGTTTTCCAGGGTAATGGACTTTGGTAAGTACCTCTATATATTCTGGTTGTTTTCTTTCACTAACTTGTCATTCGAGTTAGTGTCCTGTTCTATCTCTACACTTTATTCTGGAAGATTATAAATTTGGGGGTTTACTCGTGAGAAGGACTGACTTGGAAAGACATTCTGTGGGCTTGAAGTGCCCGTGGTGAACAGCTGATTGATGGGTGCTCACGTCATATATTCTCTCATCACATTGACTGTTTCACAGTGCCAATCATTTTGCATGATTCCATTTCACGTGTTTTCCTTCAAGGAATGACACAGGAAATAGCAAGTGGATTGGGACTGCACTGACTTGAAACTACCAATCTCAGCCTACACCTCTCAAAACCATTCCTAGTCAATGCTGGGCTCTTGAGGCAGAACCAAGACCTTCTAATCAAGGTGATCCTGCTCCTCCCAACTGTGTAATAGGCTGTTTGCAACTGTTTCCATTTTTCCCCTAAAGGTTGTCTCCCTGTAGCTTGGAAAGACCAATCTGATGACTGGGCCTCCAAAAGGGCAAAGAAAATGTGTCATGCCTGTGTCTGAAACAATATCATGAAGAAAGTGCATGCAGATCCAAAGGACCTCTGCTGAAACAAGGCACTGAATGTGAGGTCAAAAAGGTCCAGTGGCCTCCCTTTTTGTCACCACTACACTTTATTTCTGCCAACTCATACCCATAGCTCCCACACGGATTACACCCTGAGGAGTCTGCCTTCCCTGGACCCACAGCTCATGCCTCCATTGTGCAAAAAGCAGAATTCCTCTCCCAAATGCTCCAAGAGGGCTTGATTCCAGGCCAGGCCTCACTAACTTGTTAAATGTCAACACTCTCTTTGAGCTTCCCTCATCAGAATGTGGTAGATCTGCCTATAGTTCAAGATCCCTGCTAACCTGAGAAGTTGGCATACCACAAATGCGGCTAAAGGTTGGATTTGGGAACATCCATGGTTGCCCACTTCAAATCAAGGGTACCTATGAATGTCTCATGGTGCATATCTCCTTAAAGATTACCATGACAATATCAGATATTCTTCTCCAAGGAGATTATGAGAACCATCACTCATGTGCAGACAGACCCACATTGTTCCTTTGCTATCCACAACCAAGGATAATACAAAAAGTAAGGAAAGAATTCATGTCAGGATTTTGGGCATCAGCAATGGGACGTCTTCATCAGGACGGCTATTCCCTAGTCCCTAAGCCTGAACTGCTGTCATGGGCATCAATACTCCCGCTGTCCCATGGTTACTTCATACAAACAGCCCACCACAAATCAGTTCACTTCACTTCCGTCCCTCATTTATCTCACACTTTGTGACCCCATGAACTACAGCATGCCAGTCTTCATTGGTCATCTAAAACTCCCAGAGCTTGCTCAAGCACATGTCCATCAAGTGGTGATTCAATATCTCTCTTGCTATTCTTTGGAAAATTATGATGCCGTCCAACCATCTGATTCTCTGTCATTCAGTTCTCCTGTCTTCAATCCTTCCCAGGATCAGGGTCTTTTACAGTGTCAGTTGTTCACAAAAGTGTACAAAATATTGAGTTTTCAGTTTCAGCATCCATCCTTGCATTGAATACACGTGACCAATTTCCTTTAGGATTGACTGGTTTAATCTCCATGCAGTGCAGGACTCTAATGAATCTTCTTAAATACTATAGTTCAAAAATATCAGTTTTTCCAGTGTTCAGCTTTATGGTCCAAAATTCACAGCCATATACATGACTCCTGGAAACACCAGAGATTTGACTAGATGGCCATTTGATAGCAAAATATTTTCTGTGGACTTTCAATAAAGTCTATATTTGTCACAGATTTTCTTCCAAGAAGCAAGTGTCTTTTAATTTCAGCGCTTCAGTCATCATCTACAGTGATTTTGGAGCCCAAGGAAACAAAGCCTCTCACTGTTTCCACTGTTTCCCCATCTATTTGCCACAAAGTGGTGGGACCAGATGTCATGATCTTCATTTATTGAATGGTCAGTTTTAAGCCACCTATTCAAATCTTCTCTTTCACTTTCATCAAGAGGCTTTTTACTTTCTCTTCACTTTCTGCCATGAGAGTGGTATCATCTGCATATCTGGGATTATTGACAATTCTCCCAGCAAACTTGATTCCAGCTTGTGCTTCATCCTGCCTGGCATTTCACATGATGTAGTCTGCGTTTGAGTAAACTGGTGACAATATAGAGCCTTGAGGTACCACTTTCCCCAACTCTGGAACCAGTTTATTTTTCCAAGTCCATGGTACTGTTGCTCCTTGACCTGCATACAGATTTATCAGGAAGCAGGTCAGGTGTCCTAGGATTCCCATCTCTTGAAGAATGTTCCAGTTTTTCATGTTCCACAAGTCAAAGACTTTGGCATAGTCATTAAAGCAAAAATAGATGTTTTTCTGGAAACTATCTTGCTTTTCAATCAAACAATGGGTGTTGGCAATTTAGTCTCTGGTTGCTCTGCCTTAACTAATCCAGCTTGAACCTCTGGAAATTCTTCATTTGTTGAAACCTTCCTTGGAGAATTCAGGCATTATTTTTTGACTGTGTGAGATGAGTGCTATTGTGCATTAGTTCAAACAGTCTTTGGAATTGGCTTTTTTGGGATTGCAATGAACTGATCTTTTGCAGTTCTTTGGCCACTGCTGAGTTTTCCAAGTTTGCCTGCAAATTGCAGCATTTTCACAGCATCATCTGTTAGAATTACACATAACTCAACTGGATATTCACTACTTCCAACAGCTTTTTCTTGCTGATGTTTCCTAAGGCCTACTTGATTTTGCATTCCAGGATGTCTGGGTCTGTCAGGATGCATTCACTTTTAAGGGATCCAATATGTTGTCTTCTTTGTGTGCTGTTTCTCAAGGACTCTCTGTTCCTAATCAGTTCCTGCAAAACAGTAACGATCAGAGCTGCACACAATTCTCACGACTGAGACCATGGGAAAAGTCACCTACTTGGATTCACTTCAGTGACTCCCTTCGGTGACTCTCTTCAGTGACTGTACGGAAAGGACTATCCATTTTGTTGCAACTGGTGAAATTTCATTGTTTTTAATGGCTGAGTAATCATTTTACTGAAGATATATATGCATGTGTTTCTTCAAATAAAGTACCCTGTTTCACTCAACACTTGGGTCCCCTGCTTCCTTCTCATCAACTCCAGTCCCCACATCCCAGTCTATGCTGACCGTGACAACTGGTGCCCGAACAGGGACATGGTGAACACACTTGGCAAGCAGACGGAGTGACTGTTAGGTCCTGGGGAGGTCAGTAAGTGCGGGGTTTTGAGAGAAATGGCTGGAAATACCCACCACCTTTCTACTTTACGTCATCATTTATTTAAGGTTCAACGACATTTGGTTTCACATCAGCAGATAAAGGCTCATCTCCAAACAGTGGCTGAATAGAATCCCTGGTTCCCTGGTGAAGGCAGTTTGGATTTAGAAATTTGAAACCGGGTTAAAGGAAATGTTGAACGAGCCGCAAGATGGGGAGTAAATAGTCCAACAAATATCTGGCCCTTTTGGACCCTCATTAAAGCCGTGACAGTTTCATTTCAAGGCAATTCTAACTGCAACCTCCATATTCGTCAACAAGCTAGTGCTCATTATACGAATATAAACTAGATGATGAGACTTTACATAAAGCCCAATTAAAGCAACATATAATCTTCCAAAACGTTCCCAACATCCCTGTTCTGGCTGTCCCAAGCGCTCCTCCTCCTCTTGTAATGGACACGAAACCGAAGGTCCCCCAATTCGAGGACAAGATGAATCTGATGTTGATACTTCTGATGCTCTCTTTGACACTAAAGCCAACTATATATATATATATATATATATATATATATATAGATAGATAGATAGATAGATAGATAGATAGATAGATAGATATATGACAATGATAAGCTCCTAAAATGCACTTATATTTATGAAAACAGACTCTCCACTCATTCTCTTTTACGACAAAGGCTTTCTGATTTACTGGATTTGCAAACTCGAGTCTCTGAGGCTGATGATCTTTTTCTCTATTCTATGTTAAGAAATAGTAATGCTCAAGGGTAACTAATGCCTCAATACAAAGGCGTTGATTTTTCCCACATACAACAAATGAAAAAGGCTGTAACTATGTACAGCCCTCCCTCTCCGTTTGCTAAAGAACTTCTAAACATTATGGCATCTTATATTGGAAATTTTATTTTATTCTTTAGATAGACTGGGAGTTGCTCTCTCCTGTGGTGCTGTCGAAAAGGAGGCCAAAATGCAATTTGAAAATCTGTTTGTATATGGAGAATGAAAATCAGGAATGTCAGAGAACCATCACTCTCATTTGTGAGATTAGGAATTCTCCTGTTGTAACTTAGGGTCAGAAACTCAGAAAATGAAAACGTTATCTGATGCAATGTTTACGTCCTTTAAAAAGGGGAATGAAGGGTGTTTTGTTTGTGGGGATAAGCACTATTGAAAAAAAAACCAAAAACTGATTGTCCTAAAAAACACACAGAAAAAAATACAACTACTAAAAAGCCTCCAGGAGTCTGCCTTCGATGTTGTAAAGGGGTACACTGGTTCACTCAAACCCATGTCCATTGAGTTTGTGATGCCATCCAGCCATCTCATTCTCTGTCATCCCCTTCTCCTCCTGCCTGAAATCCCTCCCAGCACCAGAGTCTTTTCCAGTGAATCAACTCTTTGCATGAGGTGGCCAAATATTGTAGTTTCAGCTTCAGCATCAGTCCTTCCAATGAACACCCAGGACTGATCTCCTTTAGGATGGACTGCTTGGATCTCCTTGCCATCCAAAAGACTCTCAAGCCTTTTCTCCAACATCACAGTTCAAAAGCATCAATTCTTCAGCTATCAGCTTTCTTCACAGTCCAACTCTCACACCCATACATGACCACTGAAAAAAACACAGCTTTGATTTGACGGACCTTTGTTGGCAAAGTAATGTCTATGCTTTTTAATATGCTATCTAGAATCCAATGCAATGTATTCTCTAATTGTATAACTATCACTAATACAGCTGTTTGTTTTAAATGTTTTAAACTTACCACAAGGAGATATTACGACAAAAGCAGGAAACCATTTCTAGGAACTGAAGGACACTTTTCTTCCTCTGCCTGTTTTGTATCAAGACGGATGACTAAACAACGGATGTGCAAAATTAATATTAGCGAGAAAGTGACATGATTGTATTTCCCAGATGGACCAACGAAGTTATTTGGCTCCCGCTTCAGAAGATCCACTCCAAAGGAGCTAAGATAGAGAGGAAAAGGTGAAATCCCCAGGAGGAGGACATTCCAGTATAAGCAATGGCGGCTTTAAAAATTTCCAAGAAATGCCACACTTCACGTCATAGACCTAATGATCTCCATACTCGGAGACAGATAAAAACTCAATAATCACGCTGAAAATCTAGCTTTTGAACAGGAAATGCCCTGGAATTCTGAGAATATTTTTGTCGCTATGCTTGCTTTGCTTGCTTTGGCTTTGCCCGCTGAAGCTGACTTGATTAATCACACTTATTAGGCCCCATGAACAGTATCAAATGGCAAAATGATACGATACTGAATGAGGAATTCCCCAGGTCCGTAGGTGCCCAGTATGTTACTTGAGATCAGTGCAGAAATAACTCTAGAAGGAAAGAAGGGGTGGAGCAAAAGCAAAACCAATACCCAGTTGTGAATGTGACTGGTGATAGAAGCAAGGTCCGGTGCTGTAAAGAGCAGTATTGCATAGGAATCTGGAATGTTAGGCCCATGAATCAAGGCAAATTGGAAGTGGTCAAACAGGAGATGGCAAGAGTGAACATAGACAATCTAGAATCAGTGAACTAAAAAGGACTGGAATGGGTGAATTTAACTCAGATGACCATTATATTTACCACTGTGGGCAGCAATCCCTTAGAAGAAATGGAGTAGCCATCATAGTCAACAAAAGAATCTGAAATGCAGTTCTTGGATGCAATCTTAAAAACGACAGAATGATTTCTGTTCGTTTTCAAGGCAAACCATTCAATATTACAGTAGTCCATGCCTATGCCCCAACCAGTAACGCTGAAGAACCCGAAGTTCAACAGTTCTATGAAGACCTACAAGACCTTTTAGAACTAACACCCGAAAAAGATGTCCTTTTCATCATAGGGGACTGGAATGGAAAAGGAGGAAGTCAAGAAACACCTGGAATAACAGGCAAATTTGGCCTTGGAGCACGGAATGAAGCAGGGCAAAGGATAATAGAGTTTTGTCAAAAGAATGCACTGGTCATAGCAAACACCCTCTTCCAACAACACAACACAAGACTCTACACATGGCCATCACCAGATGGTCAACACCGAAATCAGATTGATTATATTCTCTGCAGCGAAATATGGAGAAGGTCTATACAGTTAGCAAAAAGAAGACCAGGAGCTGACTGTGGCTCAGATCCTGAACTCCTTATTGCCAAATTCAGACTTAAAATGAAGAAAATAGGGAAAACCACTAGACCATTCAGATATAACCTAAATCAAATCCCGTATGATTATACAGTGGAAGTGAGAAATAGATTTAAGGGACTAGATCTGATAGATAGAGTGCCTGATGAACTCTGGACGGAGGTTCGTGACATCGTACAGGAGACAGGGACCGAAACCATCCTCATGGAAAAGAAATGGAAAAAAGCGAAATGGCTGTGTGAGGAAGCCTTACAAAAGCTGTGAACAGAAGAGAAGCGAAAAACAAAGGAGAAAAGGAAAGATATAAGCATCTGAATGCAGACGTCCAAAGAATAGCAAGGAGAGATAAGAAAGCCTTCCTCAGTGATCAATGCAAAGAAATAGAGAAAAACAACAGAATAGGAAAAACAAGAGAGCTCTTCAAGAAAATTAGATTCCAAGGGAATATTTCATGCAAAGATGGGCGCGATAAAGGACAGAAATGGTACGGACCGAACAGAAGCAGAAGATATTAAGAAGAGGTGGCAAGAATACACAGAACAACTGTACAAAAAAGATCTTCATGACCAAGATAGTAATGAAAACATGATCACTGACCTAGAGCCAGACAACATGGAATGTGAAGTCAAGTGGGCCTTAGGAAACATCACTACGAACAAAACTAGTGGAGGTTATGGAATTCCACTTGAGCTCCTTCAAATCTTGAAAGACGATTCTGTGAAAGAGCTGCACTAAATATGCCAGCAATTTTGGAAAACTCAGCAGTGGCCACAGGGCTGGAAAAGGTTAGTCTCCATTCCAATCCCAAAGAAAGGAAATGCCAAAGAATGCTCAAAATACCGCACAATTGCACTCATCTCACACGCTAATAAAGTCATGCTCAAAATTCTCCAAGCCAGGCTTCAGCAATATGTGAGCCGTAAACTCACAGATGTTCAGGCAGGTTTTAGAAAAGGCAGAGGCACAAGAAATCAAATTGCCAACATCCGCTGGATCATGGAGAAAGCAAGAGAGTTCCAGAAAAACATCTATTGCTGCTTCATTGACAATGCCACAGCCTTTGACTGTGTGGATCACAATAAACTGTGGAACATTCTGAAAGAGATGGGAATACCAGATCACCTGACCTGCCTCTTGAGAAACCTGTAGGTAGGTCAGGAAGCAACAGTCAGAACTCTACATGGAACAACAGACTGGTTCCAAATAGGAAAAGGAGTACGTCAAGGCTGTATATTGTCACCTTGCTTATTTAACTTATATTCAGAGTACATCATGAGGAACGCTGGCCTGAAGAAGCACAAGCTGGAATCAAGATTGCTGGGAGAAATATCAGTAACCTCTAATATGCAGATGACACCACCCTTATGACAGAAAATGAAGAGGAACTAAAAAGCCTCTTGTGAAAGTGAAAAAGGAGAGTGAAAATTTTGGCTTGAAGCTCAACATTCAGAAAACAAAGATCATGGCATCTGGTCCCATCACTTCATGGGCAATAGATGGGGAATCAGTGGAAATAGTGTCAGACTTTATTTTGGGGGGCTCCAAAATCACTGCGCATGCTGATTGCAGCCCTGAAATTAAAAGACGCTTACTCCTTGGAAGAAAAGTTATGACCAACATAGATAGTATATTAAAAAACAGAGACATTACTTTGCCAACCTAAGTCCGTCTATTCAAGGCTATGGCTTTTCCCGTGGTAATGTATGGATGTGAGTGTTGGACTGTGAAGAAAGCTATCACCAAGGAATTGATGCTTTTGAACTGTGGTGTTGGAGAAGACTCTTGTGAGTCCCTTGGACTGAAAGGAGATCAAACCAGTCCATTCTAAAGGAGATCAATCCTGAGTGTTCACTGGAAGGACTGATGCTAAAGCTATAACTGCAATACTTTGGCCACCTCATGTGACGAGTTGACTCACTGGAAAAGACTCTGTTGCTGGGAAAGTTTGGGGGCGCCAGGAGAAGGGGACAACAGAGAATGAGTTGGCTGGATGGCATCACCGACTCTGTGGACTGAGTTTGAGTGAACTCCGGGAGTTGGTGATGGACAGGGAGGCCTGGCGTGCTGTGGTTTATGGGGTCACATAGAGTCGGGCACAACTGAGCGACTGAACTGAACTGAACTGATTAGACTTATTTACCTAGGGCTCCTTTATTGCAAGTTGTAGAATGGACAGATACAGAACCAATCATATCCACTAATGACACAGTACATATGCATTCTCCTTGGAGATTTGAGGTGCCCTCTCTCAAGATAGAAGACGAATAAGCATTTCTCTAGGCTATGAAATCCTTCCTTTATGCATGGTCCCAGCAGAATTCTGTATTAATGTTAGTCAACAAAAGTGGGCTTACATCCTGCCTCCAAAAAAGAATTTCCTTTCATTGCTTGGACTGTTTCCTGCCCTGTCCTTTTATGAAAACCATGTGAATACTACCCAAACTTTCGGAAAAGGACAAAAGTTGAAATGTAAAGGGTTTACGTATAAGGACTCTACATATATTCCTGTTTACTGGGGTAGATATCAAGCTAAATCATGGAAATTAATTTTTCTGGCCATTTACACCATTGTTGATTGGGGAACCCATAGAATGTGGCTATCTAACTGCTCAGATGATCTTAATAATATAATGTGTGATTATGTTACTCAAGTAGAATGGAAGATTACCAACATTTCAATGGAAAACTTCCATTTCATAGGACTCTTTGCCTGCTTGACAGCAAAATGGCAACTCCTCGCTCTTAAATCATCCTCAATAAATGAATTGGACCTGAACAATGGGACATCTGGAAACTTTATGTACGTACTTAAATACTTGGAACATGGACTCAATATCTCACAGGGAACAGTCGTTGTCATAGTAACTCTTCCGTTATAATCATTCATATTTTATACAAGCTTGCACCCCCCTTCCTTTTGTTATAGCCGTAGGGAACTCACAATTTAATAAAACTTTATGTTCTGTGACTTGTATAGATTGTAAATTGTATACTTGTCTAAATTCCTCTATTTCTCTCTAAAAAAATGAATCCCTTTTGATTCTTCGTTCTCGGTACAGTCTGTGGTTGCCAAGTAGATCTCCGACGGCCCTGGGAAGAAGGTCCCATGGTAGGACTTGTCTCCTGGTTACTCTCTAAATTACTCCAACGACCTAAGTGATTTATTGAGTGGCTAATTCTTGGCATTTTGGGACTAATAGCCATTTGCATCACTGCCAGAGTTGCAGGCATTGCTTTACAAAACTCAGTTCACACCCAAAACTTTATTCAAATTTGTACTAAAGATGTTGATACTGTGTGGGCCACCCAGCCTCAGCCGGATGAGGACATTCAGGATAAAATACAAGAATTAAAAGCAGGCATCCAATTGGTCAGAGAACAATTAATAGATTTAAAAATGCAAAGATTATTAAAATGTAATTGGATTTCTACACAGTTTTGCGTTACTCCTGTTTGGTTCAACAATAGTGCTTACAACTGCGAACAAAGCAAATTTCATTAACAAGATATTCATAAAAATGCTTCCTTAAATGTACAATTGTTCCAAAAGAAAATCTTTGAAATCTCCTCTAAGAGTTCATCCTTTTCCAAAAATTTAGAAACCTTAGCTGAACAGCTAGCTGATCAATTATTTGCGCTGCTCACTTGAGGATGACATCAAAGCATTACACATCGTATTGGATCTGGAGCCATAATGCTGATAATTATCATGGTGATTATATTTGTAGTATACTACTGCCTTTCAACTAAAATGTTCAGACTAAACAGGCAAATCCAATTGGTCAGTGCCTTTTTCACAGAACCATATGCAGTCACCCCCAATTATGAAAAAATAAAACAGGGAGAAAAGTCAGGGGACGTTCAACTTTAAGGGATCCAATATGTGTTCGTCCCTTGTGTACCATTTCTCAAGGACTCTCTGTTCATTCTTAGTTCCTGCAAAACAGGGATGAGCAGATCTGAACGCAGTTCTCACTACTGGGATCATGGGAGAGGACACCTGCTTGGATTCCCTTCAGTGTCTCAAAGGATTAAACATCTTGTTGTAACTGGTGGAATTTCATTATTTTTGGTGGCAGAATAATAATTTTATTGACGATATATAAGCATGTATTTCTGCAAAAAAAAGTACCCTTGTTTCACTTGAGACTTCTGTCCCCTGCATCCTTTTCTGTTAACTCCATTCACCAGGTCCGGGTCTACGAAGATCGTGACATGGATCTAGTTGAGTGATGACACCATCTTGGTTATCTGGTCATGAAGAGTTTCTTTGTAGAGTTCTCTGTATTCTTGACACATTTTAATAGTTCCTGCCTCTGTTAGGTCCCTAATATTTCTGACCTTTATTGTGCACTTTTTTGCATGAAATCTTCCCATGGTATCTTTAAATTTCTTGAAGCGACCTCTAGTCTATCTGATTATATTTTTAACCTCTATTTCTTGGCATTGATCAATAAGGAAGGTTTTCTTATCTGCCCTAGCTATTCTTCAAAATTCTACATTCAAATAGGTATATCTTTGCCATTCTCGTTTCACTTTCACTTCTCTCTCTCTCCTTTTTCTTTTTTTCTTCTTCTCAGCTAGTGTAAGGTGTCTTCAGAAAACCGTTTTGCCTTTGTGCAATTCTTTGTCTTGGGGATAGTCTTCATTTCTGCTCGTGTATAATATCACGAACCTCTGCCCTTAGTTCTCCAGGAACTCTATTAGATTTCCAATGATAATCAAAAGGGCTTTTTACTTAGGTCAACCTGAATGATCTAGGGATTTTCCTACTTTTGTTGAAATAAGTCTAAATGTTTCAGTATGAGCTGATGATCTCAGCCATAGTCAGATCCTAGTTTTGTTTTGGGTGGCTGCATCGAGCTTCTCCATCTTCAGCTGTAAAGCATATAATTAGTTTCATTTCGGTATTAACCATCTTCTTAAAAGACTCTGATGCTGGGAAAGGTTGGGGGCTGGAGGAGAAGGGGTCGACCAAGAATGAGATGGCTGGATGACATCACTGACGCTGTGGACATGAGTTTGAGTGAACTCCGGGAGTTGGTGATGGACAGGGAGGCCTGGCGTGCTGTGATTCATGGGGTCGCGGAGAATCGGACACGACTGAGCAACTGAACTGAACTGAACTGTGTGCATGTGTAAAGTCGTCTCTTTTGTTGTTGGAAAAAAGTTTCCTATGACAGTGCTTTGTCTTGGCAAAACTGTGTTAGACATTGTCCTGGTTCAATTTGTACCTAAACGCCAAAATTGTCTGTGAATCTAGGTATCTCTTGATGTCCTCCTTTTGCATTCCAGTCCCCTATGATGCAAATTATACCTTTATGTGTGTGTTTGTCTGTTAATTCTAGAAGATCCTGTTGGTAAAAAATAGAACCACTCAACTTCAGCTGCTCACTGACCTTCAGCCTAATTTCTACTTGAACTTTGCTGGTCAGGACCTATATTTGGATTACTGTGCTGTTGCATAGTGTGCCTTGAGAATCAGCAGAGATCTTTCTGCTATTCTTAAGAATGAACCCAAGAACTGTATTTCACACACTTTTGTTGACTATGAGTGCTACACCATTTCTTCTCTAGGAATTCTTGCCCACTGTAGTAGATAAAATGGTCATCTCAATTAAATTTGCCCATTCCAGTCAATTTTAATTCACTGATTCCTGAAAGGTTGATGTTCACCATTGATATATCCTGTTTGACGAATTCCAAGTTTACTTGAGTCATGGACCTAACTTTCTAAGTTCCTGTGCACTATTGTTCTGTACAGAGTGAGGCTTTACTTCCATCACCAGTCACTACCACAGCTGGGTATTTTTTTTGCTCTGACTTTATCTCTTCTTTATTTTTAGAGTTACTTCTCCACTGATTTCCAGAAGCACATTGGCACCTACCACCCTGGGGAGTACATCTTTCAGTGTCCCATCTGTTTGCCTTTCCATACTGTTCGTGGTGTTTCAAGGCAAAAGACTGAAGCTATTTGCAATTCACTTCTCCACTGGCTCACGTTTTGTCAGAACCCTCCATCATGACCCATCCATCCTGGATGGTCCTACATAGCGTGACTCATAGTTTCATTGCATTAGACAAAACTGTGATCCACTTCATCAGTTTGGTTAGTTTTCTGTGATTGTGGTTTCCATTCTGTCTGCCCTCTAATGTATAAGCATAAAAGGCTAATGGAAGCTTTCTGATGGGAGGGACAGACTGTGAGTGAACCTGAGTCGTTTTTACATAGGTGGGGCCATGTTCAGTAAATCTTTAATCCGATTTTCTGTTTGCAGTGGCAGCGGGGTGGAGTGCGGGTTGTTGTGTTCCAGCCCTGTTGTTTGAACTGAGGATAAACTCCGGTATGAGTAATGAAAGTAATTGTGATCTTCTTCAAAAGGGCTTATGCAAGCACTGTTGTATTCAGTGCCCCTCATCCTGCTGCAGCCCACTCTTTGCCCATGCCTCTGCTGGAGACTCCTTGACACTCACAGGCAAATCTGGCTCAGTCTATTGTGGGGACACTTTTCCTTAATCTTTTCTCCTGGTTCACACAAAGTTTTGTTTGTGCCCTCCATCAGTCTGCTTCAGTTCTGTGGAAGTTCTGTAATCAAATCCCACTGACCTCCAAAGTCAAATTTCCTCTGGGGTTCTCAATCCCTTTGCCAGACCCCCAGGTGAGAAAGTGTGCAGTGCTCCTAGAACTTCCTTATCAGTACGAGACTTTCTTCCAAATAATTATTTTTCAATTTGTGGATGTCTGGTAGCTGGCTTTATTGTGGATTGAATGGCAAACTCCTCCAAGAGGGCATATGCCATAAACTGCATGACCCAGGTCTGTAGCAGCCAGAGACCCTCTCCCGTGTCAGGCCACTGCTGACCCATGCCTCTGCAGGAGACACTCAATCACTGAAAGACAGTTCTGACTCTGGGTCTTGTCCATCAACATTCAGTAGCAAGCTGCAAATTTGGAGCTCTCTCAGGAAAAGATAAGTGAACACCCTTCTACTTGGCCATCTTTTCTCCCTCACAGGCACACACTAGCAAAGGGGAAAAATCATATACTCCATAGCTGTACTTTCTTCACATTTCTACACTGCCAGTTATGCAAGAAGCACCTGGATGGATTGCATGCTCACACACTGTATCCGAGGATGCCTGTGGTTTCACGATGAAAGAGTCTACATGATCATGTCATTTGTCTCACATGATGCTATCATTGGCCACATCAGAGAGGGAGTATGCTGCCTGATGGACGGGTCTGACACAGCAGTAGGCCAGGGCCTTCCTCTAATGTGAAAAAATTCTCCAGTGCAGTAGGCCATCTTTCTGTTCCTCCTCCTTCCAGTCTCTATTCGTTTCGGAAGGACCTTGACCTCTTTAAAGTCTTGGAACCTGTTATAGCCATGCTCACCATTTCCACAGGATACCCCACTTCCCATAGATTAAAGGGTCCAAAGGCTATGCTTTAGAATACCCACACCACTGAATTTACACTGGGTGAGTTCTCAAAGCGTCCCATCTGCTTCTTGGTAGAAATACACACATCAACGTGGCACAAACTGTGAGTTTCTTTATGTCTTTTGAGGTAAACCCAGATTTGTGGACCCACTTTCCTGAATTGTCACTGGCTGTCCTTTCCTCATTCCTGTGCTGAACAGGAGCACCTCAGAGATGCATGGGCCAGTCTTCCCCACTCTGTGGACACCTCATGCCTCCTTCTGCCTGCTGCATGTCTCGTGATCTCTCACCTTAATTTCTACTTCAGCTGTAGTTGGACACACAGCCACATACAGAAACACATACAAACACAGCCATGTCTACCCACGCATGTACACACAAATGTTCAGAGGCACAGGGAAACATAGCAAACAGGGAACAAAAGTGTTTCTGTAGCTGAAAAACCAGTTCTTCGTATCAAATTTAGAGATTTTCATATTTCTCCACGGGAAGTCTGCATTCTCATCTCCAATATGAAATATAGAGGTGTGCAACTTCCAAAGTGGAGAATTGTCACCTAGGATCGAATAGAGTCAATAAGGAGCATTGCACATTTCATGGACAAAATTCTGTTTTGATATATATTTGAGAAATACAACAAACTCTAAACTTGATGAAGAAACAGTGGGGCCCTAATTTCATTTGTGCAAGAGAGATCATTCCAAATCCATACTGGTTCTCCATATCTTCAGAGAACCAGTGCCAAGATTTCCATATGGGAAATATACAGAATTCCACATTAAACGCCAGAAAACCACCATGCAGATTTTCATACATGAGTAATAGAGAATTCCACATTTCACATAAGAAAAATAGAACCCAGATTTTCACAGAGTGAAATAAAAAATACAAGTATCATGGAGTAATACTGGTATCACTGTATTTGCATGTAAAAGTATGCTACTGCTGCTAAGTCGCTTCAGTCGTGTCCGAGTCTGTGCGACCCCATAGAAGGCAGTCCACCAGGCTCCGCCGTCCCTGGAATTCTCCATGCAAGAATACTGGAGTGGGCTGCCATTTTCTTCTCCAATGTAAAAGTATCAGTTCAGTTCAGTCTCTCAGTCGTGTCTGACATTTGCGACCCCATGAATCACAGGACGCCAATACTCTCTGTCCAACTCCCGGAGTTCATTCAAACTCATGTCCATCGAGTCGGTGATGCCATCCAGCCATCTCACTCTGTTGTCCTCGTCTCCTCCTGCCCCAATCCCTCCCAGTATCCGTGTCTTTTCCAGTGAGTCAAGTCGTCGCATGAGATGGCCAAGTATTGCAGTTTCAGCTTTAGCATCAGTCCTTCCAATGAACACCCAGGATTGATCTCCTTTAGAATGGACTGGTTGGATCTCCTTACAGTCCAAGGGACTCACAAGAGTCTTCTCCAACACCACAGTTCAAAAACATCAATTCTTTGGAGATCAGCTTTCTTCACAGTCCAACTCTCACATCCATACATGACCACTGTAAAAACCATAGCCTTGACTAGACGAACCTTTGATGGCAAAGTAATGTCTCTGCTTTTTAATATACTATCAAGGTTGGTCATAACTTTCCTTCCCAGGAGTAAGTGTCTTTTAATTTCATGGCTGCAATCAGCATCCCCAGTGATTTTGGAGTGCAAGAAACAAAGTCTGACACTGTTTCCACTCTTTCCCCATCTATTTCCCAGTGGGAACAGTTTGTGGAATTGCCTTTCTTTGGAATGGAATAAAAACTGAATGTTTCCTGTCCTGTGGCCACGGCTTAGTTTTCCAAATTCCTTTCATACTGAGTACAGCACTTAGAGATGATCATTTTTCAGGCTATGAAATAGCTGCACTGGTATTTCATCAGTTCCACTAGTTTTGTTCATAGTGAAGTTTCATAAGGATGGCTTGACTTCACGTTCCAAGAGGACTGGCTATAGGTGAGTGATCACATCATCGAGGTTATCTGGGTCATGAAGATTCTGTTAATATAGTTCTTCTGTGTAACTTTGTCACCTCTTCTTACTATCTTCCGCTTCATTGAGGTCCATGCAATTTCTGTCCTTTATGTTGAACATCTCTGCATGAAATGCTTCCTTGGTATTTCTAAGTTTCTTGAAGAGGTCTCTAGTCTTTCTTATTCCATTATTGTCGTCTATTTCTTACCATTAATCACTTAAGAAGGCTTTCTTATAACTCCTTCCAATTCCTTGCATCTTTGCATTCAGATTGTTATATCTTTAATTTTTTCCTTTGATTTAGCTTATTTTCTCATCTATTTGTAAGGCATCTTCAGCAAACCAGTTTGCCTTTACGTATTTTTCTTGAGGAGGGTCTTGATCACTGCCTATTGTACAATGTCACAATCCTCTCTCAATAGTTCATCAGGCATTCTTTGTATCAGATCTAATCCCTTGAATCTATTTGTCAGTTTCACCGTGTAATCATAAGGGATTTCATGTAGGACATACATGAATGATCTAGTGGTTTTCCCTACTTTCTTCAATTTAACTCTTGCTTTGGCAATAAGGAATGCATATCCTGAGCCACTGTCCACTCCTAGTCTTTCTTTGCTGACTCTACAGATCTTCTGCATCTTTGGCTGTGAAGAAAAAGTCAATGTGACTTCAGTATTAACCATATGATGAGGTATGTTTGTAGTATTCTCTCATGTGCCCAGAGGAGGGTGCTTGCCATTAGCAGTGTGTTCTCTTGGCAAATCTTTGTTAACATTTGGAAGACTTCATTTTGTAATCTAAGGCCAAATTTGCCTGTTAACCCTGGTATCTCTTGGCTTCCTACTTTTGCATTCCTTTCCCTGTGATGGAAAAGTCATTTTTCTTGTCTGTTACTTCTAGAAAGTCTTGTATGTCTTCATAGAATCGTTCTAATTCAGCTACTTCAGCATGACTGGTCAGGGAAGACTTGGATTACTGTGCTATTGAATGGATTCCCTTGGAAAGAAACAGAGATCATTCTGTCGGTTTTCAGATTGCCACCAAATACTACATTCCAGACTCTTTTGTTTACTATAATGGCTACTCCGTTTCTTCTGAGGGTTTCTTTCCCACTGTAGTAGACATATGGTAATCTGAGTTAAATTCATCCATTCCTGTCCATTTTAGTTCACTGATCCCTAAAATGTCAATGTTCACTCTTGACGTTGCCGTTTTCACCCCTTCCTATTTTCCTTGATTCATGGACCTAACTTTTAACGTTCCTATGCAATCTTGCTCTTTACAGCATCGGGGTGATCTTCCATCACTAGTCACAACTGCAACTGGGTACTGTTTTGGCTTTGGCTCCATCGCGTCATTCTTTTTAGAGTTTCCTCTGCACTGATCTCCCATATCATATTGGGCAGCTACCAACCTTGGAGTTTGTGTTTCAGTATGCTATATTTTTCCTTTACATGCTGCTCATGGAGTTCTTCAGGCAGGAATACTGACGAGGTTTTCCATTCCCTTCTCCAAGGACCACTATTTGTCAGAAACCACTACCATCACCCGTCCATCTTGGGTGTCCCTACAAGCATGGCACATAGTTTCATTGAGTGAGTTAGATAAGGCTGTATCCCATGTGATAAATTTGTCAAGCATTCTGAGATTATGGCTTTCATTCGCTCTAACTTCTGATGGATAACGTCAAGAGTTTATGGGAGCTTCCTGATGGGAACGACTGACTAAGGGAAACTGGTTCTTGTTCTGATGGGTAGAGCCACGCTCAGTTCAGTGCAGTTCAGTTGCTCAGTCATTGACAAACCTTTGTGACCCTATGCACTGCAGCATGTCAGTCCTCCCTGACCATCACCAACTCATCGAGTTTACTCAAACTCATGTTCATTAAGTCGGCGATGCTCTCCAATCATCTCATCTTCTGTCTACTGTTATCCTCCCACCTTAAACTTTTCCCATCATCAAGGTCTTTTAAAAATGAATCAGTTCTTCACACCATGTGGCCAAAATATTGGGTCTTAGCTGCAACATCAGGTCTTCCAATGAATGTTCTGGACTGATTTCCTTTAGGATGGTCTCCTTGGATCTCGTTACCATCCAAAAGACTCTTAAGCCATTTCTCCATCATCACAATTCAAAAGCATCAATTCTTTGGCTTTCTGTATAGTCCAAATCTCCCATCCATACATGACTACTGGCAAAGCCATAACTTTGACTAGACAGAAATATTTTGGAAAGTAATCTCTCTGATGTTTGATATTCTGTCTAGTTTGGTCATATTTTTCTTCCAAAGAGAAAGCATCTTTTAATGTTACGTCTGCATTCCCAATCTGCTGTGATTTTGAATACACCTCCACTCCCCAAACCCCACCCCTGGCAAAAAAAAAAAAAAAAAAACCTCTCATTCTTTCCATTGTTTCCCCTTCTATTTACCATGAAGTGATGGGATCGGTGGCCATGATCATTGTTGTCTGAATTTTGAGTTTTATGTCATGTATTTCACTCTCCACTTTCACTTTCATCAAGGGGCTCTTTAATTCGTCTTCCCTTTCTACCATAAACTTGGTTCCATCTTCAGATAAGAGACAGCATGTCCGTATACAGCCTTGACGTACTCCTTTCCCTTTGGATTCAGATTATCTTTCCATTTCCAGTTCTAACTTGCTTCTTGATCTGCATAGAGATTTTTCAGGAGGCAGGTCAGGTGGTCTGGTATTATCATCTCTTGAGGAATTTTCCATAGTTTGTTGTGACCCGTAGTAAAAAGTTTGGTGTAGTCAACGATGCAGAAGTAGAATTTTTTCTTCTGGAACTCTCTTCCTGAGTTGCTGATCCAAAAGCTGTTGATAAATTGATTTCTGGTTCCTCTGCCTTTCAAAAATCAAACTTGAACACTTGGAAATTCATGGTTGATGTACAGTTGAAGCCTGGTCTGGAGAATTTCGATCATTATTTTGCTAATGTGTAAGATGATTGCAATTGTGTGGTAGTGTGAACATTCTTTGGCACTGGCTTTCTTTAATGCTAATTGACCTTCTCCTTGTATAATTATGGGTCATTAGTATGTGTATATTACAAAAACCATCCCAATATTCGATTATGATTACCGTCCACATAATTTTTTAAACTAAATTATGAAAAAGGAGTAAAGAAAATAAAAGAATTCTACTTGGTTCTCTCTGATGACCTAAATGTGAAGGAAGTCTAAAAATTGAGGGATTTATGTACACATAAGTGTCATTCATTTTGATATATTACAAAAAATAAGAGAAGATTGTATAATTTTTATAAAATAAAATTTCTTAAAGCAGTATTACAAGTCAACTGTACCTCTAGCAGTGAACAAATAAATTGATTCACCATTTGCAATATTTTGGTCGTTGAGAACATGATGGTAAGTGAAATATTTCAGTTACAAGGTAACAGAAACTTTAATCACCTGATGGTTTTAGTTAAAACATGTGAATTTAGGAAAAGTGAGTTGAAAATTGTTATCTGAGCTTATTCAAAATCGAGCACGATTGTTCAAGTTACCAACTTGTATCATAGGTCAAATATTTCTTCAAGGAAGATGTTCTAATAGAGACAGGACGGACATAGATCTGCAGATCTTAGCTCAAGATTATTAGAGAAGTTAGAAATACAACTCCAACCACAGTCACACTCTCAGTGGTGTGTAGTAGAATATAGATTGCTCCCATTGCTCAGGACCTTCTAGGCCTTCTACCCTAGGGCCTGGTAGTGAAAGGCAGATCTTCAGGAAAGGCAAAAGGCTATGTATTTCAGAGGCCCAGATCCCTTGATGGAGCCATTCACTGGCCTTCACCAGGGTTCGAAGAAGTAGCCAACATGTCTGATGCTCACCTCCATGACCTAATAGTTGTGGCAAACCGTAGGGGTAACAGTCTATGACACCCAGCCCCCTTTTGGATAGTATGAGAATACCGAGGGCCCTCTGTGTTTCAGGCAATTGACTCACTCATTAAAATGACTGGACAATGTATGAGAACCTTGGAAAGAGAAGGAAACGGAGAACAGACAGCTTCCCCTTCAGCTGGGACTGGGCACTGATTGGAGAACCAAGACCAGACGTTGAGATCGAGCCTGCGCCCAGACAGGATAACCAGCATTCAGAGGGAAACCCTCCTCGTAACCAGGATGTTGGATGATGAAAGTCATTTTAGGATATTTCCTTTTAGGTTACGGATTGATATTTGCTTCAGTACAGGTTTACAGAAACAGTATTACCTGACCGTGACCTTACCTCAATAACAGGATCTGACAGCAAGATATTTGCAACACCTAATCACAACCCTCACTTACCTTTCCTCTAAGTGAGCTGTGTTGAAAGCTGAGGAGTTTGCTGTAATTAAAGGCATAAGCCACACATCTTGCATTGCTCTGCAATGAAAACCTCTAGTATTTAAACCCCAATCTTTGGAAATAACAGTCTAATAATAGGTATTTATTAGCAGTAGCATCTTATGTCTCAGTTAGGTGGATAAGAGAGTGCCTCATTTCAAAACCACTTTCTCTCATGTGTACATGAGAAGTTTATCATTTTCTAGTATAAAACAAATTAGCTGGTGCACTGGGATGAACCAGAGGGATGAGATCGGGAGCGAGGTGGGTTTGGGGTAAAGATGGGGAACATATGTATACCCGAGGCGCGTTCATGTCAGTGTATGGCAAAACCAATATAATATTGTAAAGTAATCAGCCTCCAATTAAAATAAATACATTTAAAATAATGATAATAATAAAAAAAATTTAGCAAAACCTGATGGCTACCCCGATTATCAAGCTAATTAAGGACCAAATTACTGTGACAGATGTAATCAGGTCTATTTGAAGAATACTTATAACTTTGAAAATACTGTAATGAACTGATTTGCTAGTATACATATATTATATTTTGCTAATATACATATATAAAATATAGTATTTTGACTTTACATCAATTTTGTAGTTTGTATACATGCATCAGAGTTTGGTTTAATACTTATACAAAATAAATTTTTTCTTTACCTAATGCCTTTATGGAGAGGATATGGAGGTTGGCAAGAAACTCTGAGTCTTGTTTATAATTGTATTAGTCCCAAAGAACCCGTTTTTCTTAAGAATCTGCATTCTCAATTGGGTAGATCTGATTAGTGGGGTGAACACTCAGAGACAAATTAGTATAGAGCAGTAACAAGTGAAAAGAAGAAAATCAATATTGTAGAATAATGTTGTCCTCTCAAAATGTGTATTTTGAAGCCGATGGCATCACCGACTCGATGGACATGAGTTTGAGTGAACTCCAGGAGTTGGTGATGGACAGGGAGGCCTGGCATGCTGTGATTCACGGGGTCAAAGAAAGTCGGACATGACTGAGTGACTGAACTGAACTTACTGTACTTTGTACAGAGTCAAAATTATGAGCAATGTGTAATTTCTTTCTGAACCTTTTTGAAAATGGGTTTTTAGGTAGATATTTTGATATACAGGACAAGGTTTTTATCAGGAAAGGAATGCAGACACAAAAAACACAGAGACATTTATATGTGAAGACAAAGCCATGTGATGATGTGTCACCATCCAAAAGAGGCCTCAGAAGAAAGCAAATCTGGTAACCCTTTGATTACTGGCTAGATCCTGCAAGTATAAGAAAACATTTACTGAAGTTACTTGCTTTATGGCATGCTGTTACAGCAAACCTTGAAAAGACATATACCATTGCCTCTTGAAAATAAGCTTTCAAGTTCAAAAGAAGCCTACTGTTCATACCCAGGTTCTCAGGGAAAGGAAACTGTTAAAGAACTCTCTGACCCATTAACTGATGATGCTTCAGAATTTTAATGGGAAAAATCCCATTCTCCATTGCAAAGAGAAGTATAAAGTACTTAGGAATAAATTTACCTAAAGAAACAAAAGACCTGAATCTATATATTGAAACCTAAAACACTGCAGTAATAAAGATAATAGAAACAGACAGAGAAATATGTCAGGTTCTTAGATCAGAAGAATCAATACGTGAAAATGAGTAAACTAGCCAAAACACAATAGGTTCACCGCTATCTACCAGTGTTATTGCTGTTGTTGTTGTCGTTTCCACAGAACAAGAACAAACAATTTCAACCTTTAATAGCCAAAACAATCTTGAAAAAGAAGAATGGATACAGTGGGATCAACCTGCCTGACTTCAGGTTATACTACAGAGCTACAGTCATCGAGAAAGAAAGGTACCTGCACAAGACAAAAATAGAGATCAATGGAACAATATAGAAAGCCCAGAGATATATCCCCACACATATGGACACTTTATCTTTGACAAATGAGGCAAAAATATATAATGGAGGAGAGAAAACCCCTTTAAAAAGCACTGCTGGGGAAAATTGTCAACAACTGTAAAAGAATGGTGCTAAAAAACATTCTACCACCCTATACAACAATGCACTTAAAATGGATTAAACATATAAACATAAGTCTAGAAACTATACAACTCTCAGAGGAAAACATAGGCAGAACAGACTCTAACACAAATCACAGTATCATTCTCTGTGACCCTCCTGAGTGACAGAAATAAAAACAAAAACAAACATGGGACATCATTAAACTTAAAAGTTTTACACAATGAAGGAAACAATAAGCAAGGTGAAATGGCAGCCTTCCAAATGGGAGAAAATAATAGTAAAAAAATTAACTGACATCAAATTAGTCTCCAAAATATACAAGCAGCTCATGTAGTTCAATACCAGAAACACAAGCAATCCAATCAAAAAGTGGGACAAAGATCTAAAGAGATTTCTCCAAAGGATACATACAGGTGTCTAACAAACACCTGAAAATCTGCTCTACACCACTCATTATCAGAGAAACTCAAATCAATACTACAGTGAGGTACCATTTCACACTGGTCAAAAAACTACCATCAAAAACTACCATCAAAAAACTCTACAATCCAGCAATGCTGAAAAAGGAGCAGAGAAATGGAACCTTCTTACGTTGTTGGTGGGAAGGCACACTAGTGTGGGCACTATGGAGGACAGTGTGGAGATTCCTTACAAATAATAATAATAATAATAAACGGAAATAGAATTACCATATGACCCAGTGATTCCACTCCTGGGCATTCAGACCAAGACAACTAGAATTCAATGAAACATATGTACTCCAATGTTCATTGCAGCACTCTTTACTATAGCTTGGAAATTGAAACAACCTTGATGTCCAGTTCGAAGATCAATGGTTAAGGATGATGCTGTCATATACACAATTGAATATTCAGCTATTAAAAAAGGGACATGTTTGAGTCAGTGCTATGAGGTGGATGAAACTGCAGCCTATTATACAGAGGGAAGCAAGCCAGAAAGAGAAACACCAACACAGTATATGAAACCTTATATATGAAATTTAGAAAGAAGTAACAACGATGCCATAAGAGAGACAATAAAAGTAACACTTATTTAAAGAAAAGAATTTGGGACTATGTGGGATATGGCGAGGGTGGGATACTAGGAAAGAATAGCATTGAAGCATGAAACACTGAAACATGTATATTATCATATGGACGAGTCCATGAAATGGCTGACTGATATAGTAGTGTGGAGGAAGCTCTGATGAGAATTCAGTAACCACGAAAGTAGTTCACTTGTATTACAGTAAAAAAAAAATTATATATATATATATATATATATATATATATATATATATATATTTCCTCTCAGGTAGCTCTCATTGACTCTATCCACTCATCGATACCCAGCCTAGTGGGGATGAATCAGCTTGATCTCAAATCTAAATCGGACATTCAAGCTTCTGCCTTAGGCTCATGAGATGAATGCTTACAACTTCCTTGCCATCCACTTTTCTTTTTTTACTGTAGCAATGAGTAGTCTAACCCACTGTGACTGAGGCCTTCAAATATGTCACTGTGGAACCCATCCTTTCTTCTTGCTAACGTCATCTCCATGTTCCCCTGAGCATCAGGTACCTCCATAAGTACTTATCTGTTGCTCATGAAGGCAACTGAACAACCCTCATGACCTCTTATCAATCTCATTAAAATGTGAAATAGACAAATATGCTAAAAAGGCCTGGAAAACTTCACTAACACTGAGAACGCCATCAGAAAAGGGAGTCTCAGCCTTCCTGATAAATGCTTGGTAAAGGTCATGTAACTCGTGGGAAAGAATATGAGGAATATGCTCACTCTTGCTATGGAAAGAAGTGGGTAATACGATGGAAATAATAAGCCCTTTCACATATGACTTTAAAAATGATGAGACAGCATGGGAAAGACAGCACACAAAGCCACACATATGTGAGGTGCAAAGTTCTTGGAGTTCTTTTGTTCTACGACAGACCTGTTCCATGTCTAAAGCAGCCTGTTTCTAGAAAGAAAGAGATATATATGGGTATCAAGATTATCATTTCCTTTCAGTGCCAGATCTTTCCGTTGTGCTCCTTACTGGTCTAGACAAGGGAAAACTTAAATTAGAGTTTATCATTCCCAAATAGGAAAGAAACGTCCCAGTAGACCAATTTCTATCAAGTCAAAACAGTGTCTTTATTTCATATACTAGGAAAGAAGTTTCAAATCTTGGATGGAGAAAAAGAAGCATAAGACTCTCCACATAGGATACATTTTCATTTATTTCTTCTTCTTTTTCTCTTTTTTTGAAGGTAAAGAAACAGCCAGTGGACTTTAATAAAGTCACAGAGATAATTTAGAAAAATGTTAAGCACTTCAGTGTGAGTGACACAAAGTCCTATGAGATAATATATAGAACACAATTGCATCTGACTCTAAGTTACATGTTTGTTTGTATGTTCAGTCTTGTCGAACTCTGCAATGAAATGGAATGTAGAACACCAGGCTCCTCTGCTCATGGGATTTACCAGACAAGATAGTTGCTTTCTGTGGCCATTTCCTACTCCACTGTTAGATGTATACAATGAATAAAAATATTATCCATGATTTTCTTGCATCTCTTTCAACACAAAATAAATTATACAGGCTCTTTGCTCCAGTGAATCTTTCTGAAATTCCAAAGATACCATTGTGATTGAGAAATGGTTAAAATATTTTGGACTCTCATGATCACAGCAAGGCAGATACAAATTAAAGGAAAAGGTAAACCTCGAAACCTGACCTACCTTATAATTCAGTGAAGCTCATTTTTTGTTAAACAAATAACAGAATTTCCCTTCTTTATCTCCTTTTAACAGCTAAAGATGGAGAAATAGGTAGATAGACAAAGTAGAGCTCAGAGAAGTGGGACAGAAATCTCTGTATATGACCAAGTCAGTTTTCAAGGGTTTCACCTTTGTTTTCTTGCCTGTTTGCTTGTTTGTTTTTAAAGAACTCATTTCCCAGAACTTCATAGAAATGTTAATGATGCTGAATTTCTTGTGTCATCTTAGTGTTGGTGGGAAATACGACCATGAGCAAGTGGCACTGATTTTCCCTCAGGGCTCCAGGTATAAATCAGTATGTCCAGTGTTTATGTTATCAGTAAGAGGAACCACAAATCAAATATCCAAAATCTGTGGGATTATGAAAATAACACGACAGTTCCAGGAACAAACAAACAAATAAACATATTTTTCTACTTCATTGTTTATAACAAAGGTTTTGACTGTGTGGATCACAACAAACGGTGGAAAATTCTGAAAGTGATAGCTAAAGCAGATCGCCCGACCTGCCTCCTAGGAAATCTGTATGCAGATCAAGAAGCACCAGTGAGAACCGGATGGAAAACAACAGACTGCTTCCAATTAGGGAAAGGATTATGACAAGGCTGCATATTGTCACTCTGTTTATTTAAATTATATGTTATGCTCACTTCAATCACTCTGTCATATCCGACTCTTTGTGACCCATTAACCACAGCACACCAGGCCTCCTTGTCCATTACCAACTCCTTGAGTTTATGCAAACTCATGTCCATTGAGTTGGTGGTGCTATCCAATTATCTCATCCTCTGTCGTCACTTTCTCTTCCTGCCCTCAATATTTCACAGCCTCAGAAAATTCCCCAGTGAGTCACTTAATCGCATCAGGTGGCCAAAGTATTGCAATTTCATCTTCAACATCAATCACTCCAATGAACACCCAGGACTGATCTCCATTAGGATGGACTGGTAGATCTCCCTGCAGTCCAAGGAACTCTCAAAAGTCTTCACCTACACCACAGTTCAAAAGCATCAATTCTTCAGCACTCAGATTTCTTTATAGTACAACTCTCATATCCATACATGCCCACTGGAGAAACCATTTGGACCTTTGTTGGCAAAGTAATGCCTCTGCTTTTTGATATGCTGACTAGACTGGTCATAACTTTCCTTCCAAGGAGTAAGCGTCTTTTAGTTTTATGGCGGCAATCACCATCTGCAGCAATCTTGGAGCCTAAGAAACAGTGAGTAACGGTTTCCACTGTTTCCCCACCTATTTGCCATGAAGCAATGGGACTGGATACCATGATCTTAGTTTTCTGAATGTTGAGATTTAAGCGAATTTTTCCCTATCCTCTTTCAATGTCATCATGCGCTTCTTTAGTTATTTTTCATTTTCTGCTGAAAGGGAGGTATCATCGGCATATCTGAGGTTATTGATATTTCACCCAGAAAACTTGATTCCAGCTTGTGCTTACTCCAGCCCAGCACTTCTCATGATGTCCTCTGCATATAAGTTAAATAAGGAGAGTGATACTATACATCCTTGACCTACTCCTTTTCCTATTTGGAACCAGTCTGTCGTTCCATATCCAGTTCTGTTGCTTCGTGACCTGTATATAGGTTTCTCAAGAGGCAGGTCAGGTGGTCCGGTATTCCCATCTCTTTCCAATTTTCCACATTTTATACTGATCCACGCAGTCAGGGGCTTGGCATAGTCAGTAAAGAAGACATAGATGCTTTTCTGGAGCTCTCTTCCTTTTTCGATGATCCATCAGATGTTGGCAATTTGATCTCTGGTTCCTCTGTTGTTTTTAAAACCAGGTTGAAAATCTGGATGTTCACAGTTCACGTATTGCTGAAAATTGGCTTGGAGAATATAGAGCATTATTTTACTATTACTAGTGTGTGAGATGAGCGAAATTGTGCGGTAGGTTGCACATTCTATGGCATTGCCTTTCTTTGGGATTGAAAACATATTGCCCTTTTCCATTCTTGTGGCCACTGCTGAATTTTCCATATAGCTTTCATATTGAGTGCAGCACTTTTAAAGCATCATCTTTCAGGATTTGAAGAATCTCAACTGAAATTCCAACATCTACACTAGCTTAGTTCGTAGTGATGCTTCCTAAGACCCACTTGACTTCACATTCCAAGATGTGTGGCTATAAATGAGTGATCACTCCATTGTGATTATCTGGGTCGTGAAGAACTTTTTTTAAAGTTCTGTGTATTCTTACCACCGCTTCTTAATAGTTTCTGCTTCAGTTATTTCCCTACCGTTTCTGTGCTTTATTGAGCCCTTCTTTGCATGAGATGTTCTCTTGGGATCTCCAATGTTCTTGAAGAGATCTCCCGTCTTTACCATTATATTGTTTCCCTTCTTTTTTTGCACTGATTCCTGAGAAAGGCTTTCTTTTCTCTTCTTGATTTTCTTTAGAAATTTGAATTCAAATGGATATATCTTTCCTTTTCTCTTTTGCTTTTTGTTTCCCTTGTTTTCACAGCTATTTATAAGGCCTCCTCAGAAAGCCATTCTTTTTTTTTTTTTTTTGCATTTCTTTACCTGGGGATGGTCATGATCCCTGTCTCCTGTACACTGTCAGGTACCTTCATCCATAGTTCATCAGGCACTCTGTCAATCAAATCTAGTCCCTTAAATCTAATTTGCACTTCCAGTGTAGTGTCATAAGGGATTTGATTTAGGTCATACTTGAATGGTCTAGTGGTTTCCTCCAGTTTCTTCAACTTCTGTCTGAATTTGGCAATAAGGAGTTCAGGATCTGAGCCACAGTCTGCTTCCTGTCTTGTTTTTGCAGACTGTATAGAACTTCTTTATTTTGGCTGCAAAAACATAATCAATCTGATTTCAGTGTCGACCATCTGGTGATGTCCATGTGTAGAGTCTTCTCTTGTGTTGTTGGAAGAGAGTGTTTGCTTGACCCGTGTGTTCTCTTGGCAGAACTCTATTTGCTTTTGCCCTGTTTCATTCTGTAGTCCACAGCCAATTTGCCTGGTACTCTAGGTGTTTCTTGACTTCCTACTTCTGCTTTCCAGTCCCCTATACTGAAAAGGACATCTTCTTATTTGTTAGTTTTAGAAGGTCTTGTAGGTCTTCACAGAACTTTCAACTTCAGCTTCTTCAATGTTACTGATCAGAGCATAGATTTTGATTACCATGATATTGAATCGTTTGCCTTGGAAAAGAACAGAGTTCATTCTGTCGTTTTTGAGATTGCTCCCAAGTACTGCATTTTGGACTCTTTTGTTGACTATGATGGCTACTCCATTTCTTCAAAGGAATTCCTGCCCACAGTAATAGATATAATGGTCATGTGAGTTAAATTCTCCCATTCCAGTCCATCTTAGTTCACTGATTCCTAGGATGTCAGTGTTCACTCTTGCCATCTCCTGTTTGACCATTTCCAATTTGCCTTGATTCATGAACCTAACATTCCTTTTGCATTATTGCTCTTTACAGCATCAAACCCTGCTTCCATCACCAGTCCCGTTCACAACTGGTTGTAGATTTTGTTTTCACTCTATTGCTTCATTATTTCTGGAGTTATTTATCCACTGACCTCTAGAAGCATAGTGGGCAGCTACCGATGGTTCATCTTTCAGTGTCCTTTCTATTTGTTTTCATGGTTTCCATTGGGTTCTCAAGGCAAGAATACTGAAGTGGTTTGCCATTCCCTTCTCCAGTGGACCGCATTCTTTCCACTTTAGTGAAGGGCTGTCATCAAAGTAAAAGACAATTTCTTCTTGGAGAAAACTCTATGCAAACCTAAACATTGTATTTGGAAGAGACATTCACCTTGGTAACAAAGGCCTCCACTTCACAAACCCCTGTTGTTTATCCAGTAGTCATGTGCAGATGTGGGAGCTGGGATATAAAGAAGACTGAGAGAAGGACATTCTATGGCTTTCAACTGTGCTGCTGCAGAAGATACTTCAGTTCAGTTCAGTCACTCAGTCGTGTCCAATTCTTTTTGACCCCACGAACCGCAGCACACCAGGCCTACCTGTCCAACACTAACTCCCAGAGACCACCCCAAATCATGTCCATTGATAGGCAATGCCATCCAAACATCTCATCCTCTGCCATCCCCTTCTCCTCCTGCCCTCAACCTTACCCAGCATCAGGGTCTTTTCCAATGAGTCAGCACTTAGCATCAGCAGTCTAAACTATTGGAGTTTCAGCTTCACCATGAGACATTCCAATGCACACCCAGGGCTCATCTCCTTTAGGTTGGATCTTCTTGCGGTCCAAGGCACGCTCAAGAGTCTTCTCCAACACCACAGTTAAAAAGCATCAAATTTTCGTCTCTCAGCTTTTCTTACAGTGCAACTCTCACATTCATACATGATCACTGAGTAAACCACAGCCTTGCCTAGATGGACCTTTGTTGACAAAGGAATGCCCCTGCTTTTTAATATGATATCTAGGTTGGTTGTAACTTTCCTTCCAAGGAGAAAGTGTCTTTTAATTTCATGGCTGTAATCACCATCTGCAGTGATATTGAATCCCCAAGAAATAGACTCTTAGTGGTCCCTTGGACTGCAAGGAGATTAAACCAATTCATCCTAAAGGAAATCAACCCTAAGTATTCATTCGAAGGCCTAATGATGAAGTTGAAACTTCAGTTTTGGCCAGCTGATGCAAAGTGTCCCTTCACTGGAAAAGTCTATGATGTTTTTTAAGATTGATGACAGGAGAAGAAGGGAGTAATAGAGGATGAGATGGTTGGACTGTATCAGAAATACAATGGGTATGCATTTGAACAAACTCTGGAAGATAATGAAAGATAGAGAGGCCTGTTGTGTAAAAAACAGTTGAAGACAACTTGTTGACTGAAAAATGACACTCAATATCTCTAGAGTTACTTCTACAAATCACTCTAAATATACTTAAAGAAAGTAGTAACAAATAACAACTAAGGTGGTATAATAGAAGATGGTTTAATGAATTTTTTAAAAATATGGGAACTGTAGACTCTGAAAGAAACAAAGCTTAGAATTGAATAAATTTTAAATATTAGTGTGAGGGAGGAAACAGGAAGATGGAGGAGGAATATGATGGGGAGACAACTTTCTCCGTCACAAATTCATCCAAATGACATTTGAACGCTGAGTAAATCCCACAAAGCAACTTCTGAATGGTGGTAGAGGACATCAGGCACCCAGAAAAGCAGCCCATTGTCTTGGAAAAGAGGTAAGAAATAACATAAAAGCTAAAAAGAGAGGCAAAAGAGGGAGGGATGGAGGTACATCAAGGGATGGGAGGCTTAAAAAACAGAGAAGTTTCCAAACACCTGGAAACACTCACTACTGAATCTGTGGCAATCCTTGGAACCTCAGAGGTCAACATCACGTGGAGGAAAAATAAATAAGTAATTAAAATCTACAGACTACATGCTCAACAGTAACTCCAGGGGAGAAGCAGCGCAGCTGCCCACACACACAACTAGCAAGCGGGGGCTGGGAAGGTAGGCACGGGCTGGGTCCCTTAGAGTAAGGACTGGTCCTGAAAGCACTGAGGGCAATCTGTAGGAGCTAACTTAAGATAGCTAAGCAGACTGAGGGATAGCTACCCCGTGAAAGGCAAAATGCCCCAAGCTAAGACAATGCCAGACCTACTCATAGAACAAAGGACTGAACAGAGCTAGCCAGCTGAGGTCAGCCCATCCACCATCCCACGCTGAGACAGGCAGGGAAGGGCAGCCAGAGCTGGAAGCAAGCAATCTCGGCCCCAGAGAGGCATCCAATATCAATCTGTAAGCAGGCTTCTTTGCTAACCAAGACTTCTTGGGTTCTGGCCGGTCGATATCCGCCTGAGAAGGTGCACCGATTGAATGCCCGGAAAAGCAAGCAACAGTGACGGGGGAGGCAATAAGTCACAGCGACTGTGCTGGCCAAACACCTGGTCACTTGAGCTGCTCAGACCAGGCAAGGGCACAAAACGCAGGCCCAACCAAGTCTGCACCTTTGTGGAGTATCTGAGAACCAGAACCTGAGCGACATAGACCAGGGATGTACCTCCAACCCAGTGCCGGTCTCAGACGCTTCCTGGCAGAGTAAGCTAAAGCCTGTGCAGTGTAGACTGGGACAGCAAACATGCCGTGAGCGGGGGCAAACCCAGTGTATCCAAGACACTAAAAGCACTCCCCACTGATGCCACTGATATTTGCCTGCAGCTTACCTCCCTCCCCACAGTACTACCGAACAGGTGAGCTTAAAAAAGTGTCTACCACCGCCCTTGTGTCAGGACAGGAAATAGACACCGAAGAAACCATCAGACAGAAGAAGCTTAAACAATAGGAACTGAATTGGAAGAGACTGATGGAGAAGTCTTGAGCCTACTACAAGAATAAGACTGATATTTTTCACAGAACTAGAACAAACAATCTCACAATTTGTATGGAAATACAAAAAACCTCGAATAGCCAAAGCAATCTTGAGGAAGAAAAATGGAACTGGGGGAATTAACCTGCCGGACTTCAGGCTCTACTACAAAGCCACAGTCATCAAGACAGTATGGTACTGGCATAAAGACAGAAATATAGATCAATGGAACAAAATAGAAAGCCCAGAGATAAATCCACGCATCTATGGACACCTCATCTTTGACAAAGGAGGCAAGAATATAAAATGGAGAAAAGACAGTCTCTTTAACAAGTGGTGCTGGGAAAACTGGTCAGCCACTTGTAAAAGAATGAAACTAGAACACTTCCTAACACCATACACCAAAATAAACTCAAAATGGATTAGAGAGCTAAATGTAAGACCAGAAACTATAAAACTCCTAGAGGAGAACGTAGGCAAAACACTCTCCGACATAAATCACAGCAGGATCCTCCAAGACCCACCTCCCAGAATATTGGAAATAAAAGCAAAAATAAACAAATGGGACCTAATTAAAATCAAAAGCTTCTGCACAACAAAGGAAACTATAAGTAAGGTGAAAAGACAGCCTTCAGAATGGGAGAAAATAATAGCAAATGAAGCAACTGATAAAGGATTAATCTCCAAATTATACAAGCAGCTCCTGCAGCTCAATTCCAGAAAAATTAATGACCCAATCAAAAAATGGGCCAAAGAACTAAACAGACATTTCTCCAAAGAAGACATAAAGATGGCTAACAAACACATGAAAAAATGCTCAACATCCCTCATAATCAGAGAGATGCAAATCAAAACCACAATGAGATACCATTTCACACCAGTCAGAATGGCTGCTATCCAAAAGTCTACATGCAATAAATGCTGGAGAGGATGTGGAGAGAAAGGAACCCTCTTACACTGTTGGTGGGAATGCAAACTAGTACAGCCACTATGGAGAACAGTGTGGAGATTCCTCAAAAAATTGGAAATAGAACTGCCATATGATCCAGCAATCGCACTCCTGGGCATACACACCGAGGAAACCAGAATTGAAAGAGACACGTGTACTCCAATGTTCATTGCAGCACTGTTTATAATAGCCAGGACATGGAAGCAACCTAGATGTCCATCTGCAGACGAATGGATAAGAAAGCTTTGTTACATATACACAATGGAGTATTATTCAGCCATTAAAAAGAATACATTTGAATCAGTTCTAATGAGGTGGATGAAACTGGAGCCTATTATACAGAGTGAAGTAAGCCAGAAAGAAAAACACAAATACAGTATACTAACACATATATATGGCATTTAGAAAGATGCAAATGATAACCCTGTATACGAGACAGCAAAAGAGACACAGATGTATAGAACAGTCTTTGGGACTCTATGGGAGAGGGTGAGGGTGGGATGATTTGGGAGAATGGCATTGAAACACGTATGTTGTCATATGTGAAACGAATCACTAGTTAAGGGTCAATGCATGTTATAGGATGCTCGGGGCTGGTATGCGGGGATGACCCAGAGGGAGGATAAAGGGAGGAGGGAGGTGGGAGGGGGGTTCGGGAGGGGGAACTTATGTAAACCCGGGGCAAATTCATATCAATGTATGGCAAAACCAACCAATATAATATTGTAAAATAAAAAAAAATAATAATTAAAAAAAAAAAAAAGAATAAGACTGAAAACCAGAGGCAGAAGCTTAAGTCCAAATCCTGAGAACACCAGAGAACTGCTGTTCTAGGTAACATTGATTGACAAGAGCTCATCAAATGCCTCCACACCTTCACTGAAACCAGGCACCACCCAAGGGTCAACAAGTTCCAGAGAAAGACATACCAAGCTAATTCTCCAGCAACACAGGAGAATAGACTTGATCTTCCATATAAAGGCTGCCCAAAGCCACTCCAACCCCAATGACATCTCATAATTCATTACTGGACACTTCATTGCGCTACAGAGAGAAGAATTCCAACTCCACCGCGCAGAACACCGACACAAGTTTCCCAAACCAGGCAACCTTGACATGCTACCCCTCCAAGGCCACACACAGCGATGAAACTATAAAATAAAGAAAAATCCACACACTGCCAGAAGATGGAAATGGCACCACTAACAGAGCAATATAAGCAAGACAAAGAGGCAGATAAATGTCCAGAAAGTAAAGGAACAGGATAAATGTGCACCAAAAAAAAAAAAAAAAAGAGAGAGAGAGAGAGTAAGATATAGGGAATCTACTTGATAAAGAATTTCGAATATTGATAGTGAAAATGATTTAAAATCTTGAAAACAAACTGGAGTTACAGATAAATAACCTGGAGACAAGGATCAAGAAGATGCAAGAAAAGTTTAATAAGGATCTTGAAGAAATAGAAAAGAGTCAATATACAATGAATAATGCAATAGATGAGATCAGATAGAGTCTGGAGGGAACCAACAGTAGAATAACTGAGTCAGAAAACAGTTGATAAGTGACCTAGAAGACAGAAATGTAGAAATAAATGATTCAGAGAGGAAAAAAGAAAAATGATTGAAAAGAAATGAGGACCATCTCTGAGACCTCTGGGACAATGTTAAATGCCCCAATATTGGAATCATAGAAGTCCCAGAAGAAAAGACAAAAAGAAAGGCCATGAGAGAATACTTGAGGAGATAATAGTTGAAAACTTCCTTAAATGGGGAAGGAAATAATCACCCAATTCCAAGAAATACAGAGAGTCCCTAACACGATAAACCCAAGGTGAAATACTCCAAGACAAACATTAATCAAACTAACAAAGATCAAACACAAAGAACAAATATTAAAAGCACAAGGGAAAACCAACAAATAACACACAACGGTTTCCCATAAAAATAGCAGCTTATCTTTCCACAGAAACTCTTCAGGCCAGGAGGGAATGGCAAGACATACTTAAAGTGATGCTATAAAATATCCTACAGCCAAGGTTACTATACCCATCAAGGATTTCATTCAAATACGAAGGAGAAATCAAAAGCTTTACAGACAAGGAAAAACAGAGAATTCACCATCACCAATCCAGCTCTCCAACAAATGCTAAAGGATCTTCTCTAGACAGGAAACACAGAAACGGTATATAAACTCGAACCCCAAACGTAAAGAAAATGGCAACGGGGTCACACTTATCAATAATTATCTTAAATGTAAATGGGTTGAATGTCTCAACCAAAAGACAAAGGCTGGCTGAATGGATGCAAAAGCAAGACCCCTATATATGTTGTCTTCAAGAGACCCACCTCAAATCAAGGGACACATACAGACTGAAAGTGAAATGCTTGAAAAAGATATTCCACTCAAATAGAGACCTAAAGAAAGCAGGAGTAGCAATACTCATATCGGATAAAAATAGCCTTTAAAACAAAGGCTGTGAAAAGAAACAAACAAGGACATTACATAGTGATCAAAGGATCAATCCAAGAAGAAGATATAGCAATTATAAATATATGCACCCAACATAGGAGCACCACAATATGTAAGACAATTACTAGCAAGTATGAAAGGGGAAATAAACAACAATACAATAATAGTAGAAGACTTTAATAGCCCACTCACACCTATGGATAGATCAACTAAACAGAAAATTAACAAGGAAAGACAAACTTTATATGATACAATAGACCAGTTAGACCTAATTGATATCTATAAGACATTTCACCCCCAAACAATGAATTTCACCTTTTTCTCAAGCACACACGGAACATTTTCCAGGATAGATCACATCCTGCTCCATAAATCTAGGCTTGGTAAATAAAAAAAATAAAAAAAAGAAACAAAACTGAAATCATTCCAAGCATCTTTTCTGACCACAATGCAGTAAGATTTGATCTCAATTACAGGAAAAAAACTATTAAAAATGCCAACATATGGAGGCTGAAAAACACACTGCTGAATAACCAACAAATCATAGAAGAAATCAAAAAAGAAATCAAAATGTGCATAGAAACGAATGAAAATGAAAACACAGCAACCCAAAACTTATGGAACACTGTAAAAGCGGTGCTAGGCAGAGGTTCATAGCACTAAGGAATACCTCAAGAAATAAGAAAAAAGTCAACTAAATAACCTAACTCTACACCAAAAGCAAATAGAAAAGGAAGAAATGAAGAACCCCAGGGTTAGTACAGGGCAGAAATAAATGCAAAAGAAACTAAAGAGACCATAGCAAAAATCAATAAAGCCAAAAGTTGGCTCTTTGAGAGGGTAAATAAAATTGACAAACCAATAGCCAGAGTCATCAAAAAACAACAAGAAAAAAACCCAAATCATTTAAATTAGAAAAGAAATGGGAGAGATCACAACAGACAACACAGAAATACAAAGGATCATAAGACACTACTATCACCAATTATATGGCAATAAAATGGACAAGTTGGAAGAAATGGACAAATTCTTAGAAAAGTACAACCTTCCAAAACTGAACCAGGAAGACATAGAAAATCTTAATAGACCCATCACAAGCATGGAAATAAAAGCTGTAAATAGAAATCTTCCAGCAAAAAAAAAAGCCCAGGGCCAGACGGCTTCACAACTGAATTCTACCAAAAATTTAGAGAAGAGCTAACACCTATTCTACTCGAACTCTCCCAGAAAAATTGCTGATGAAGGTAAACTTCCAAAATCATTCTAGATCCCACCATCACCATAATCACAAAACCTGGCAAAGATCCCACAAAAACAGAAAACTACAGGCCAATATCACTCATGAACATAGATGCAAAATTCCTTAACAAAATTCTAGCAATCTGAATCGAATAACACATTAAGATCATACATCATGACCAAGTGGGCTTTATCCCAGGAATGCAAGAATTCTTCAATATTCGCAAATCAACCAATCTAATACAGCACATTAACTAAAAGGAAAAAAAAAAAAAAACCCATATGATTATCTCAAAAGATGCAGAGAAAGCCTTGGACAAAATTCAACACCCCTTTATGATAAAATCCCTCTTGAAGGTGGGAATAGAAGGGACATATCTTAACATAATTAAAGCTATATATGACAAACACACAGGAAACATTATCCTCAACGGTGAAAAACTGAAAAGACAGCCTTCAGAATGGGAGAATATAATAGCCATTGAAACAACTGAAAAAGAATTAATCTCCAAAATATACAAGCAGCTCCTGTAGCTCAATTCCAGAAAAAAATAAATAAACACACAATCAAAAAATGGGCCAAGGAACTAAACAGACATTTATCCAAAGAAGACATACAGATGGCTATGAAGCAAGTGAAAAAATGCTCAACATCCCTCATAATCAGAGAAATACAAATTAAAATCACAGTGAAGTACCTTTGCACACCATTCAAAATGGCTGCTATCCAAAAGTCTACATGCAATAAATGCTGGAAAGGGTTTGGAGAAAAGGGAACCCTGTTACACTGTTGGTGGGAATGCACATTAATATAGCCACTATAGAGAACATTGTGGAGATTCCTTAAAAAACTGGAATTAGAACTGCCATACGATCCAGCAGTCCCACTCCTGGGCACACACACTGAGAAACCAGAACTGAAAGAGACACATGTATTCCAATGTTCATTCCAGCGCGGTTTATCATAGCCAGGTCATGGAAGTAACCTAGATGTCCATCTGCAGACCAATGGATAAGAAAGCTTTGGTACATATATACAACGGAGTATTACTCAGCCATTAAAAAGAATACAATTGAATCAGTTCTAATGAGGTGGATGAAAATGAAGCCTATTATACAGAGTGAAATAAGCCGGAAACAAAAGCACCAATACAGTGTATTCATGCATATATATGGAATTTTGAAATATGGTAACGATAACCCTGTATCAGTTCACTTCAGTTCAGTTCAGTCGCTCAGTCATGTCCAACTCTTTGTGACCCCATGAATCACAACACGCCATACTTCCCTGTCCATCACCAACTCCCGGAATTCACTCAAACTCATGTCCATTGAGTCGGTGAATCCATTCAGCCATCTCATTCTCTGTCATCCCATTCACGAGACAGCAAAAGAGACACAGGTATAAAACAGTCCTTTGGACTCTGTGGGAGAGGGATGATTTGGGAGAATGGCATTGAATCATGTATATTATCATATGTGAAGTGAATCACCAGTTCAGGTTCGAAGCAGGATGTAGGACGATTTTGGCTGGTGCACGGTGTTGAGCCGGAGGGAGTATAATGGGAGGAGAGATGTGGGAGGGGGGTTCAAGTAGGGGAACTCATGTACAGAGGGGGCGGATTCATGTAAATGTACTGCAAAATCAATACAATATTGTAATTAGTGACCAATAAAAAATAATAATAATAAATAAAAATAAGTAAAAGAATTAGTGTGCAAGTAAAATTACATCCAAGCAATAAACAATAAAGGAACCCTACTAATAGTAGACAAATAAGTCTTTTAAGCAAAAATGTTTTGAGACAAATGGCATTCAATATTATTATACAACATTTTTTAAAATTTGTTTTAGTTGGGGTATAATTAAAGTATTGTAGTGGATTTTGCCCTTCATTGACATGAATATGCCATGGGATTAAATATGTTCCCAATCCTGAGCCCCCCTCAGGATTAAGTCTGGCTGAAGAAAACACAATTCTCAACTTTTTGGCTGGGCATTTTTCCCAATCAGTAGAACAAATTCCAGGATTTTAAAATAAGTGATCCTTGTACAGCACCTCAACTTTCAAACTACATTTCTAATTTCCTACTTAGGATAGTCCTGAATATCAGAAGCTTACTAATAGGTACTAAAATATGAAGGAATTCATGTTTCTATAAATTGGTGACATCAACTGATAATCCTTCTTTACTTTTAGAAAAAACAAATGGAGGGAGGGAAGAAGATGGTGGAGGAATAGGATTGGGAGACCACTTTCTCCCCAATACATTCATCAAAAGAACATTTGAACACTGAGCAAATTCCACAAAACAACTGAATGCTGGCAGAGGACATCAGGCACCCAGAAAAGCAGCCCATTGTCTTCTAAAGAGTTGGGAAAAAACATAAGATAAAAAGAGAGACAAAAGAGGTAGTTATGGGAGCTCCATCCCGGGAAGGGAGGCATAAAAAAGAAAGAAGTTTCTGAACATCAGGAAGCACTCTCACTTGTAAGTCTGTGGAGAGCCTTGGAACCTCAGAGGGCAACATAACCGGGAGGAAAAAGAAAGAAATAATAAAAACCCACAGATTACTCGCCCGATGGTAACTCTTAGCAGAGAAGCAACACAGAAGCTGCATCCACCAACAGCAAGTCGGGGCTGGGCAAGGATGTGCAGGCTGCATTGAGGACCCGGCCTGAATGCCTCAGGGCAATCTGAAAGCTAACTGGAGATAGAAAAACAGACTGTGGAATAGCTACCCCAGGAAAAGGCGAAAAGCCCAAACCTAACACTCCACCAGACCCGCTCACAGAACAAAGGACTGAGCAGAACTAGATAGCTGCGAAAACACATCCCCCGCTGAAACATGCAGGGGAGAGCAGTCAGAGCCAGAAGAGGGCAATTGTGTCCCCAGAAAAGCGTCTGATTCCAAACTGCAGGCAGGTTTCATTGCTGGCCAGGACTTCTTGGGTTTCTGGCTGGTTGACATACGCCTGAGAAGGTGCACTGGTTGTACACTCAGAACACCCAACAGCAGGGACCACAGAGGTCATAAGTCGCAGCGACTGTGCTAGCCAAACACCTGGTCACCTGAACTGCTCAGATCAGGGAAGGGCACAAAACGCAGGCCTAATCAAGTGTGCACCTTTGTGCAATACCCAAGTACCTGAACCTGAGTGCCTCAGGCCAGAGATGTGCATCCAACCCAGAACCTCTGTGGGAGAGGGTGAGGGTGGGATGATTTCGGAGAATGGCATTGAAACATGTATATTATCATATGTGAAACAAATCGCCAGTCCACGTTCGATGCATGATGCAGGATACTCGGGGCTGGTGTACTGGGTTTAACCAGAGGGATGTCATGAGAAGAGAGGTGGGGGGGTTTCAAGATGGGGAACACATGTGCACCCGCGGCAGATTCATTTCAATATAGGGCGAAACCAATAAAATAATGAAAGTAATTAGCCTCCAATTAAATAAATTTTAAAAATATTAAGAAACATAAAAGAAAAAAATGGGAATCAAATGAAGTGAGGAATATTTATGTCTAGAATCTGAATTTATTCTATTTTAGCTCGGAATTTTAAGTTTTTGCTTTATGGTTTGTCTACAAATACTAAGGCAGTCCTTGGTGCAGATTTTACTTGATAAATGCCCTGGTACATATTTTATTGACATGTACACTGTGATGCATTTCTTGCCACTTGCCCAAGTTGGCCAAGGACTGACTCATTTTTCAATTTAATAAACTGTTTGAAATTGGAGAATAATAGCTTTACAATGTTTATTACTTTCTGCTGTACCGCAATTTAAATCAGCTATCAGTATATATACATGAGCCTCCCTTTTGAGCAGCCCTCCCACCTGTTCTTGAGCCTGCTCTGGTACCCCACAGTCCACTCCTCCAGGGCACCCCAGAGCCCTGAGGAGGAGCTTCTCACCAGCTAACTACTTCATACTTGGTATTGTACATATGTCAGGGCATCCTGCTCAAATTGTGCCACTCTCGACTTACACTTCTTTGTCCAAGTCTGTTCTTAAACTATGCATTTCTTTTCCCACTCTTCAGATAGATTCTTCAGAACCAGATTTCTAGATTCCACATATATACGTTAATCTACAATATTAGACTTTCTGTTTCTAAATTACTTCACTCTATATGATAGGCTTTAGATACATCCGTATCTCTAGAACTAATCCACGATTTTCCTCTATCTGGATGAGAAATGTTCCACCTTAAGGATGTGCCATTCTTTATCCATTCATCAGTAGATGGACACCTAGATTGTTACATAACTTGTTTAACGTAAATGGTATTGCAGTGGATACTGGGATGCACATTTTTTTTTTTTTCCAATGGTGGCTTCTTCTGTGTATATGTCAAACAGTGGGATTTTGGACATATGGTAGTTTTATTAATAATTTTCTAAAGAATATTCATACTCTGCTCTATCTTGGTGGGAGTTGGTGATGGACAGGGAGGAGTGGCGTGCTGTGATTCATGGGGTCACAAAGAGACGGACACAACTGAGCAACTGAACTGAAATGAACTGATCTGAAAAACACTGTAGAGTGTTCCCTTTCCTTCACATCATCTCCTATATTCATTGTTTTAAGGTTTATGTGTGTGCGTGTGTGTGTATATATATATATATATTTAATGTTTGTTAATTTATAATATAAATATTTACATATTATATTTATAAATTTGCATATTATTTTAATTTTATTTTATTCTTGGGGTTCTTAAGGCAAGTACACTGAAGTGGTTTGCCATTCCCTTATCAAGTGTATATATATAAAATGATTGTTAATTTATAATATAAATATTTGCATTTTATATTTATATTATACATTTGTATATTATTTTAACTTTACTTATATATTTTAATTATATTTGTATTATATTTTTAAATTTTATTTTATATGTATATATAAATATACACATCACACACACACACACACACACACACACACACACACATTTGCTTCATTATTTTGGTTACACCAGGCCTTAAATGCTGCATATGGAGTCTAGTTCCATGACCAGGGATCAAACATGGAACCCCTGATTTGGAATCATGGTGTCTTAGACACTGGACCATCAAGGAAGGATCCTACTGTCGATTTTATGATGATTACCATGCAGAATAGTGTATGATACCTCACAGTTGTTTGGATTTGTATGCCTTTACTCTGTTGAGGTAATGTTTGCTATGCTCAGTTTCTGAAAGATTTTTTATCACACATGCTTGTTGGATTTTATTAAAGTTTTATTTTTTTTCTATTGAGGTGATCATTAAAAAAAGGTGGCAAAAATATGCAGAAGATCTGTACAAAAAAGATCAAGTTAATCACGATGGTGTGATCAATCACCTAGAGCCAGATTTCTTGGAAGGTGAAGTCAAGTGGGACTTGGAAAGCATCACTACGAACCAAGCTACTGGAGGTGATGGAATTCCAGTTAAGCTATTTCAAATCCTGAACGATGATGCTTTGAAAGTGCTGCCCTCAATAGGTCAGCAAATTTGGAAAACTCAGAAGTGGACACAGGATTGGTAAAGATCACTTTTCATTCCAAACCCAAACAAAGCCAACGCCAAGGAATTCTCAAACTACCGCACAGTTGCACCCATCTCACACGATAACAATATCATACTCAAAATTCACAAGCCAGGCTTCAGCATGCATGAATGGTGAACTTCCAGATGTTCAAGCTGGTTTTAGAAAATGCAGGGGAACCAGAGATCAAATTGCCAACATCCGCTGGATCATGGAAAAAGTAAGAGAGTTCTAGAAAAACATTGATTTCTGCTTTACTGACTATGTCAAAGTCTTTGACTATGTGGATCACAATAAACACTGGAAAATTCTGAAATGGATGGGAATACCAGACCACCTGACCTGCCTCTTGAGAAACCTATATGCAGGTAAGGAAGCAACAGAACTGGACATGGAACAGACTGGTTCCAAATAGGAAAAGGAGTACGTCAAGGCTGTATATTGTCATGCTGATTATTTAAGTTATATGCAGAGTACATCATGAGGAACGCTGGGATGAAGAACCAGAAGCGGAAATCAAGATTTCTGGGAGAAATACCAATAACCGCAGATATGCAGATGACACCACCCTTATGGCAGAAAGTGAAGAGGAACTAAAACACCTCTTGAGGAAAGTGTAAGAGGAGAGGGACAAAGTTAACTTAAAGCTCAACATTCAGAAAACTAAAATCATGGCATCTGGTCCCATCAATTCATAACAAATTGATGGGGAAACAGTGGAAACAGTATGAGAGCTTTTTCGGGCTCCAGAATCACTGAAGATGCTGGTCGCAGCCATGAAATTTAAAGAAGTTTACTCCTTGGAAGGAAAGTTACCACCAGCGTAGATAGCATTTTAAAAGAGTAGAGACTACTTTACCAACAAAGGTCCTTCTAGTCAACGGTATGTTTTTTCCAGTGGTCATGTCAAGATGTGGGAGGTGGACTGTAAAGAAAGCTGATCGCCAAAGAATCGATTCTTTTGAATTGTAGTGTTGGAGAAGACTCTTGAGATTCCCTTGGACTGCAAGGTGATCCAACCAGTAAGGAGATCTGTCCTGGGTGTTAATTGGAAGGATTGATGGTAAAGTTGAAACTCCAATATTTTGACCACCTCATGCAAAGTATTGACTCACTGGAAAAGACTTTGATGCTGGGAGGGTTTGGGGGCAGTAGGAGAAGGGGACGACAGAGAATGAGATGGCTGGATGGCATCACCGACTCAATGGACATGAGTGGAGTGTACTCCGGGAGTTGGTAATGGACAGGGAGGCCTGGCGTGCTGTGATTCATGGGATCACAAAGAGTCAGACAAACTGAGAAACTGAACTGAACTGAGGTGATCATATGGTTTTAATACTGAAATTTGTTATGATGCATCTCATGGATTAACACACAGCTACCGGAGAATGTCTGCATATCTGGGGAAAAACCTCAATGTTAAAGCTGTTCGATACTTTTAAAGTGTTTATAGAATCTTCTTGGGATGATTTTGTTGAGGATGTTTGCCTCTATATTTGTCTATGTGATACTGGTCTATAATTTTCCTATTCTGTATTAACGTTGTCTTTGCTATCAGGTGATGCTGACTCGTAGGATGAGTTTGTGGGGTTTCCTACCGTTGTAGTATTTTGGAAATGTTTAAGAAGCCCATATGTTAACATTTAACCTAAAGGTTCATAAAACACCTGTGACATCATCTGGACCTTGAATGTCGTTAGCTGACAAATTTTTCATAGCAGTAGCAATATTAGTGGTTGTAATGTTGTGTTCAAATTTGCTGGTTCCTCTTAGCTGAGTTCATAAGAAGTAGTCTGTGGTTTCCAGATTCTACATTTTATTGGCTTAAAGTTCTTTGTAGTAATCTATCATGATCTTTTGGTATTTCTGTGCTGTTGGTTATAATGCGTCCTTTCTGATGTATGACTTTATTGATTTGAGTGTTTTCCTTTTTTTGTTGATGGCTCTGGCTTATGTTTTATGTATTTTCTTTATTCTCTCCAAGAGCCCCCTTTTAGTATTATTGATCTTTGCTACTATTTTCATCTTTTTTCTCCCCCCCGCTATTCTGTTTTTTTTTTTTCCCAAAACCAATTTTTGATTTTGTGTTTATTCTTCTGTCTAATTGCTTTAGTTGTACGTTTAATTAGTGTTTTATCCTATTTCATGTGTTTTATGAAATCACAATTTCATTGTCATTAGTTTATATGAGTATGTACTTCATGGAAAATAGACGGGGAAACAGTGGAAACCGTGTCAGACTTATTGTTTTGGGCTCCAAAATCACTGTGGATGCTGATTGCAGCCATGAAATTAAAAGATGCTTACTCCTTGGAAGGAAAGTTATGACCAACCTAGATGGCATAATAAAAAGCAGAGACATTACTTTGCCAACAAAGTTCCGTCTAGTGAAGCCTATGGTTTTTCCAGTGGTCATGTACAGATGTGAGAGGTGGACTGTGAAGAAAACTGATCGCCAAAGAATTGATGCTTTTGAATTATGGTGTTGGAGAAGACTCTTGAGAATCCCTTGGACTGCATGGAGATCCAACCAGTCCATTCTAAAGGAAATCAGTACTGGTTATTCATTAGAAGGACTGATGCTAAAACTGAAACTCCAACACTTTGGCCAATTCATGGGAAGTGTTGACTCACTGGAAAAGACTTTGATGCTGGGAGGGACTGGGGGCAGTAGAAGGGGACTACAGAGAATGAGATGGCTGGATGGCATCACCGACTCAAAGGACATGAGTTGAGTGAACTCTGGGAGTTGGTGATGGACAGGGACGTCTGGCATACTGCGATTCATGGGGTCATGAACAGTCACACAAACTTAGAGATTGAACTGAACTGAACTGAGGTGATCATATGGTTTTAATCCTGAAATTTGTTATGATGTATCTCATGGATTGATACACAGCTATTGGAGAATATCTGCATATCTGGGGAAAACCTCAATATTAAAGCTTTTTGATACTGTTAATGTGTTGTTGGATTCTTCTTGGGATTATTTTGTTGAGGATGTTTGCCTCTATGTTGGTCTATGTGATACTGGTCTATAATTTTCCTTTTCTTTCTTAACTTTGTCTTTGCTATCAGGTGATGCTGTACTCATAGGACGAGTTTTTGGGGTTTCCTACCGTTTTAGTATTTTGGAACTGTTTAAGAAACCCATATGTTAACATTTAACTTAAAGGTTCATAAAACACCTGTGACATCATATGGACCTTGAATGTTGTTAGCTGACAAATTTTTCATAGCAGTATCAATATTAGTGGTTGTAATGTTGTGTTCATATTTTCTGTTTCCTCTTAGTTGAGTTCCTTAGAAGTAGTCTGTGGCTTCCAGATTCTACATTTTATTGGCTTAAAGCTCTTTGTTGTAATCTATCATGATCCTTTGATATTTCTGTGCTGTTGGTTATAATGTCTCCTTTCTTATGTATAATTTTATTGATTTGAGTGTTCTCCCTTTTTTGTTGATGACTCTGGCTCATGGTTTATGTATTTTCTTTATTCTCTCCAAGAGCCCCCTTTTAGTATTATTGATCTTTGATACAATTTTTATCTTTTTTTTTCCAGTTCTATCCTCTATGTTTGTTTTTTTTTTTCCCAAAGCAAATTTTTGGTTTTGTGTTTATTCTTCTTTCTCTAATTGGTTTAGTTGAAAGTTTAGTTAGTTTTTAACCTGCTAATTGAGTTTTATGCAATCACGATTTAATTGTCATTAGTTTGTATGAATATATACTTCATGGGAAAAAGATGGGAAAAGAGTGGAGACCGTGTCAGACTTTATTTTTTGGGTCTCCAAAATCACTGTAGATGCTGATTGCAGCTATGAAATTAAAAGACGCTTACTCCTTGGAAGGAAAGTTATGAGCAACCTAGATAGCATAATAGAATGAGAGACATTTCTTTGCGAAAAAAGGTCCGTCTAGTCAAGGCTATGGTTTTTCCCATGGTCATGTACAGATGTGAGAGTTGGACTGTGAAGAAAGTTGATCGCCAAAGAATTGATGCTTTTGAATTGTGGTGTTGGAGAAGACTCTTGAGAATCCCTTAGACTGCATGAAGTTCCAATCAGTCCATTCTAAAGGAGATCAATCCTGGTTGTTCATTGGAAGGACTGATGCTGAAGCTAAAACTCCAATAATTTGGCCAACTCATGCAAAGAGTTTACTCACTGAAAAAGACTCTGATGCTGGGAATTGGGGACAGGAGGAGAAGGGGAAGGAAGAGAATGAGATGTCTTGATAACATCACTGACACAATGGAAGTGAGTTTGAGTGAACTCTGCGAGTTGGTGATGGACAGGGAGGCCTGGCATGTTCTGATTCATGAGGTCTCAATGAACAACTGAGCTGAACTGTTACACACACACACACACACACACATATATATTTTTCTCTCTGATTCTTCAATGATTTCTTGGCCATGAAGAGGTGTATACATCAACCTCAATGTATTCATGCTTTTCAGTTTTTCCTTTGTTATTTATGCTTTGTTTGTTTTTTCTAGCCCACCCATGAATGACATATAAATCATAACACTGTGGTTAAAAAAAAAAAAAGTCTGATACAATTTTGATTATTTTAAATTTACCAAGTCCTGACGGGTGATCCAGGTTTTTATTTATTTAGAAATATTTCTTTTGACCTTGTGAAGAAACTGCACTCTGCGGGTTTTGGGTGAAATCTACTTCAGTATCAACTGAATGGTCAGGTCTGCTTGTTCTTTAAATTTGTTTTCTTTTTCTACTTCATTTAAAAATTGAAAGATAATTGTTTCCCAATGTTGTTCTGGCTTCTGCTGTACAAAGGCATGGAGCAGCCTACAGTAAACATATGGCAGTTATTGTGCTATCATCCATTTCTTGTTGTTTAGTTGTTCTATGACCTTCGTAAGTGTTTCTTGCATGATCTCCATTTATTTTCTGAGAGGTTTGATCATCTTTCCTATCGTTACTCTCAATGTTTTTTTCAGTGACAATATCTATTTCCTCTTTAATTATGACATATGTATTTTTACCTTGTTTCTTTGCCTGCAAAATACTTTACTGTCTTCATATTTGCTTAGCTTATTATGTAACTAGTCTTTCCTACCCGGGGTATAGGATGGTAGTACTTGCTTCCAGTCTGTATCGTGAATGTATAAGTTTGGTCCAGTGTTTTGTGTGTCCATGGAGGGGGAGGGACTGGCAACTACATTCTTGTAGCCACAGCTGATGCTTCTCTCTCTCATGGTGGGACCGTGTCAGAGGGGTCTTTTCCAGGTGTGTATGGGTTTAGTGTACTTTAGACAGTCCATCTGGGTATGATTTGGCTTGTGTTTCTGTCTTACATTGTGTGTGGTGTGAGGCAGCATCTCTGGGTAGTATAGGCTTTTGGGTGGAATGGTTCTTCGTTTCAGATGGAGGCCTTCATAGAGACTCTCACCAATTAATATTCATTAGAGCTGGGAATTATCTGGTGGTCTATGATACATTGTTGAAACCCTAGGTGATCAGGCCCAACTTCCAGTCAGAGAACCAAGATCACATAGTAAAAGATTAGACAGGGGAACAAAGGAAGACAGACAAATGGTAAGAAATCAAAATCAAACCACAAGTAAAATAATAGAAGCAGTAATGACAATAGGGAAGAACACAGAATCAAGAGAACTAAGCAAATATCTTGTAAGACATAAAACAACACCAGAGCAGAGTGCCATCTGAAGAATAAAGGAAAAAACTCTGACAAAATGATAAGAGCTTTCCCACAGAATAAGAGAAAATCACAATTAATCAGGAAATATATGTTTATTAAAACAAAAATGACAAGAAACATCAAACAACATCAACAAAAGGCACAGAAATCAGGAAAAGAAAATGCACAATAGATACATACCAATATAAACAATCTTAAAGCACCAAATAAGCAAGAATAATAAGAAAGATTTTAAGTGAGACAGAGAGTGAACCACCACGCACCATAGCAAAACATCGGAAGTACAATGAATGTTACCTAGGGTCCCTGGGTTTTGGTCCTGAACATGTGCCACAGCACAAATTCACCTCTCTAGAAAACTCACCAAATGTGGGCAGAACTTAACTCCAGATCTTCAGTAAGGACAGGCCAGACTCTAAACTGGGATTGCTCCTTTGTTCTGAGAGCTGCAACAGCCTGGGTATTTTCATTCGTTGGAAATCTATTGTCCTTTTTTATCCCATAGAGAAAGCATCTGCAGAGTTGATTGCATGTATTTAATCTGCGGCCTGCTCAGCTGGTGGGAAAGTTTTCAATTCTTTTCCTTCATTTCCCTGATCCTGAGTCTCAGATGTAGTTTGATAACAACCTTTCCGTGTGGTCACCAGAGAAGGCTCTCCCCAATACCCTTGTGGAACACTTGGGTCTGCCTTGGTGAGCACAGGAGCAAGAGGTAAAGCTGCTGGGACTGTAGGAACCCTGGTGGTGTCAGTTTTACAGAGGATCCAGCAACCATGGGCAGAAAAATTGTGGCCCTCATGGGATAGTTTTCTAGCCTGTGGTGGCAGAAGCATGTGTGATAGTTCTAGTTAGTCTTTTTCTATTGCCTGATAGTAAGTCTCAGCATGTGGCACGAGGGGGAAATTCAATGCTGTCACCATATCCTCTGTGTGACTGAGTACTAAGGTCCCACTCTTTGTCAGTTTGGGATTTTTCAAAGGCATTCCTTTCTACACAGTTTGTCATCCCAGTTGCATAATTCCATCTCCACTTAGTCAAGCAGTTCCCTCACAAGTTGTCTTTCTAAGCCCATGCTTGATCTTCCACGCCCTTGTACACTAGTTGACCTGGCCTGCCATTTGGGGCATGCAGGACCACACCACACATTCTCTGTTTGATTTTCACTATAGGCAAACTATATTTCATCAGCTTCTTCACTTTGCTTCCTTTCAGTCAAAATTAATTTAAGTTTAGTGAGGTCGCTTGCTTGAATCCTCAATCTATTCCCTGATTCTCCATCTACCACCGCAAGACACAGGCTTGGTTCTATTCCTCTCGTCCTCCTCCCATCTTCCCTCCATTCTTCCCAGTTATGTCTAGTTTCCATATAGACCTCACTATTGAGCAAGATCTTCTGCTAATATCCATTTGATGATCTGGAGGAAGTGTTGTCTTGATAGAAGGATTATTTGTCATGCCTCCATTGAGAGTTGCACTCAATGTCCTCTTATTTTCTGCGAAATCAGAAATTCTGATCTTATTTCTAGGCAAGCTCTGTAATTCCTTTATGCATGCCGGTGAAACAACAAACTTTAACTGACATGAATTAATCAGTTTGATGGGAGGTTACATACATATTTACGTAATTGTTAAATCATTGATTTTGAACATGCAAATAGACACATTTATTTTTCTTGAAATTTCTGCTAATGAGGAATTGTCATCTGATTAATGGCTCAGAGGTGAAAGCATCTGCCTGCAATGAGGGAGACCTGGGTTCGATCCCAGGGTTGGGAAGATCCCCTGGAGAAGGAAATGGCAACCCACTCCAGTATTCTTGCCTGGAAAATCACATGGACAGAGGAGCCTGGTGGGCTATACTCCACGGGGTAGCAAAGAGTCAGACATGACTGAGTGACTTCACTTCACTAAGGAACTATAGCTCTTTCCAGTATGAGAGGTGGTACAGGAATTGGGCTCAAAAAGTCAGTCCCTGAAAATATCTAGCTATTTGTCAAGCTGTCCTGACATTTTCCCAGAGCACAGATTCCTTACTTCAGCTCTGGAAACTTAACTGTTTTAAGTCGGTGTCAAAGGTCAGAGAGTGGCATGGGCATAGTTTAATTCTTGTATAGGAAGATGCCAAGGGACCAGGAATGTGACAATTGGTAGATGATAGCTTAAAAGAGAGAGACAGAGAAAAAAAGTGCAAAACAAAACAAAGCAAAACAGGGAGGTGTAGTTAGTCATTTAATCTTAAGGAAAACCTTAATTGGAGTTTGGATCATAGTAAAAGCAAGGGCATTTCATAAAGTTATCTACATTTTCTTTATTGTCTCTGTAACTGGCATAGACTGCGTGTGAAAATGAGGTCATTTAGGTGTGTTTAACTCTTTGTGACCCAATGGACAGTAGCCCACCATCTCCTTTGCCTGGGCATCTTCTAGACGCAGTGATGAAAACTGTGTCTGCCCCATTGCAGGCAGATGCTTTAGCATCTGAGCCACCAGGGAAGCCCTTTGACTGCGTGGATCACAACAAATTGTGGAACATTCTTAAAGGGATAAGAATACGGGACCACCTTACCTGTATTCTGGGAAACGTGCATGCAGGTGAAGACACAACAGTTGGAATTGGACAAGGAACAATGAACTGGTACATAATAGGGAAGGAAATACATCAAGGCTATGTATTGCCACCCAGCTCATTTGACTTCTGTGCAGAGTGCATCATGGAAAGTAACTTGCTGAAAGAATCTGAAGTTGGAAACAAAGTTACTGTGAGAAGAATGAATAACCTGGGTTATAAGACGACAACACACAAATGGCTGAAATATACCAGGAAGCAAAGAGCCTTCTGACGAAGGTGAAAGGGGAGAGTGGAAAAGCTGGATTAAAACTCAATATAAAAACAAACACTCACAAAAAATAAGCTCATGGAATTTGGTCCCATCAATTTGAGATATATTGATGGGATACAATTGAATTAGTGACAGGTTTCCCTTTCTTGACACCCGATATCACTGCCGAGTTGCCTGCAGCCATGAAATTTAAAGGAACTTGCACTTTGATGAAAAGCTGTGACCAATCTAGACACCACGTTAAAAAGCTGAGAGATTACTGTAAAAGACCTGATTAGTCAAAGTTGATTTTCGGGCGGAACACGTGGAGGAATAAGCAGAACCACAAGAACTGAGTGCCATAGTATTGATGTTTTGCAACAAAGCCTGGAGAAGATATGTGAGAGTTCCGTGGTGAGCATGGAGTTCAAACTAGAAAAGCGTGAAGGAAACCGTCTCTGACTGTCTCAGAAGGACTGATACTGAACATGAAGAGCCAATATATCGGCCACATGAGGCCTAGAGCAAAATCACTGGGAAGAAACCGATGCTGGGAAAGAGTGGGCACAGGAGAAGAAGGGAAGGGCAGAGGCCGAGATGATAGCAAAGCATCACTGACTCAAAGGTCAAGGATTTGAGAAAGCTCTGGGAGATTTGAAGGGCAGGCAATCCCCGGGTTCTTGCTGTACATGGAGTCACAAAGAATCAGACAAGAGTGAGTGACTGAGCTACATCAAAAAATTCGTCTTGGCAGTGCTGGGAGATAGTTCAGAGAGAATGGTAAGCCTGTCATTGTACCTGGGATGATAAGTGATATTCAGGATAATTAGAAAGAACAAAGCTCTTGTAAGTTTACTTCTTTTCCTCCCTCACATAGTACATCTCACAATGTTTTTGGAGAGGTTCCCAAAAAAGGAGAACTCCTGCGGAGTCATGTGGTATCCTGAGACAGAAACCTTACCGCATCAGCCACTTGGATCTACAATCTTGGTCTTAGGCAGAAGCAGGTATTGTCTGTAAGTGTCTGCTAGAACTGCCCATCTTCTGATGTGTTAACAGGTTGATATTTGATCTTAAGGATGAGGTGAGAGTTAAGCAAACTTATATCTTCTCAATCAAACTCTGTAATCGTGGGTGAAGCATCTTTGACTTGTGTATTCTAGTTACCCTTAGGAAACCTTACAAGGGGTTATATTACTAAGTAAGGATGTAGGTAGGAGACTGGATCCATTTAAACTTTGCTACTTGCCTTCTCTGTACATAGACCATTCCTCTTTTAGTGTCATAGTTTTTGTCTTCAGATGAGGGTTGAGAATTGTCGAACTGTGTGAATGTATCTGAAGTCCCATGAAACAGAAGACAGGGAGTACACAGTTTTCCTCTTTGAATCAGATCTCAAGATTTTTGCCTTAATCGATTTTCACTATCAGTGCATCTCAAATATTCATACATTCTTTTCATTTATTTATTTATTTTAATTGGAGGCTAATTAAATTGCATTATTGTATTGGTTTTAGCATACATTGACATGAATCTGCCCCGGGTGCACATGTGTTCCACATCTTGAACCCCACTCCCACTTGCCTCCCCAACCAAATCCTCTGGTTTATCCCAGTACACCAGCCCTGAGCATCCTGTATCATGCATCGAACCTGGACTGGAGATTCGTTGTATATATGATCATATACATGTTTCAGTGCCATTATATGATGATTGCCACACAGAGCTGAAACCAGAATTCATATATAGTCATTATCTTATCAGTGTGGTAGGGCTTGGATATTGAAGATTTTATCTACGAAGTATGTGGGCCATGTTTTCATTTCCTTCTATTTAATTGTCTATTTTAACTGATACCCTTGTGAAGGAGGAAGGCCACTTCTGTCATGTGGGAACAGAATTACAGATTTCATCATTAGTTTCTTTGATCCCTAAGAATGCTATTTATAATGGTGAGTGTGCCACCTCCAATAGGATTGTAGTATCCTATTATAAGAAAACCTGGTTGAAACTCCACACATCTACTTGGCTTCTCTGGTATTGCCAAATTAGTAGGGGGCTGTTTTTGTTATTGCCAGACATCACAGACTTCAAAGGCCCCTCTAAACTATGGTGGGCTGATTGTGACAGTGCCCTAGATTTTAAGTATCTTAGGGTGAAGTCGCTTGGTTATTATCGAAATGCTTTCACTCTCTGAGACTCATCCATTTGTCTTGTACTTTGAAATACTAAAGCAGACTTTGGATGGACATTTTAGTTTGTACCTCTTTATACTATTGAATTAGCCGTTTCTTCAGCCAAAATCTCTAATATAAAAGTCCAAAAGAGAACCCAGACGTACACTCACAATCACATTCTTATCTGATACACACACACACACACACACACACACACACAAGGAGAATCACAATCTTACATGCCCAAAACACAATTATGAAAGGAAAAGAAAACCAAAGTACTCACTGAAGGACACCTATGAAATGCACTGATTTCTCTGTTATTTGTTTCTAGGCTTAATGTTGGAAGTTATTTTGTAGTTAAATGATTTCACTCTAGGGACATTTTAAACCAATATGTTTCAAAAGATAGAACATTGATCTACATCTCATGGGATCTTAGAATATTTGCATGAAAAACTATTCTGTGATTTGATGAAAATAAAGTTTTAGTGTACCAATATTGAAGTCATATTGACCTCTTTAGGTCCTTCAGTGACACATTTGCTTGTTATATTTTAAGTATCCAATTTCATCCCCTGACTTTATCCCATCAATTTCTCTAATTTTTGCCCCAATCTTCTGTATTTACCTCACTTAATTTTTGTTTTCAGTTTTACAATTTTAGGCACCAATCATAAACTAAATACATAAAGGAAAGGAAATTGAATTCATGTATAATGCTTCCCTAAGATATTGAGCTATTTTCTCTATAAGCTTTGGAGAATGACAGGTACTGATATTTTAAAGCCATATAGCAATTGATAACAAAGGGAATGGACCATATAACCAGGTTTTCTTTGGTAGGACAATTGAAGTACAGGTTAATGCTGTTAGTACAGGTTAGTACTGTTTTGTTTCAGGAGGGAACAAAAACAGTAGCTTTTCAACATGATATATTGAATGTCCTTGTCCATGTCTTTTCCAAGTTATCACATAGGACTAAGTGGATTATTCCTGTTCTTTATGAGAAGGACCTGCCAGTCAAAGCAGAACATGAAAAGAAGGTAAAAGGGACTGAGAACGAATAATCAGTACATGGCAATAAAATAGCAAATGGAATCACTTTTAAGGTGATATTTCTCAAAGGATGCAAATTGGACTACATCGTCAGTCAGTTTGTCAGTTCAGTTGCTCACTCCTGTCTGACCCTTTGCGACCCCATGAATCACAGCATACCAGGCCTCCCTGTCCATCACCAAAACCTGAAGTTCACTCAAACTCATCTCCATCAAGTCGGTGATGCCATCCAGCCATCTCATTCTCTGTCTTCCCCTTCTCCTCCTGTCCCACATCCCTCCCAGCATCAGAGTCTTTTCCAGTCAGTCAACCCTTCACATGAGGTGGCCAAAGTATTGGAGTTTCAGCTTCAGCACCAATCATTCCAATGAACACTCAGAACTGATCTCCCTTAGAATGAACTGGTTGGATCTCCTTGCAGTCCACGGGACTCTGAAGAGTCTTCTCCAACACCACAGTTCAAAAGCTTCAAGTCTTCAGTTATCAGCTTTCTTCACAGTCCAACTCTCAGATCCATACATGACCACTGGAAAAACCATAGACTTGACTAGCCAGACCTTGGTTGGCAAAGTAATGTGTCTGCTTTGCATATGCTATCTAGGTTCATCATAACTTTCCTTCCAAGGAGTAAGTGTCTTTTAGTTTCATAAAAATACTGAAATCTAAAACAAGAGTATTGAACTTTGGGCTTGAAATCATAACTAAGGACACCAATTTCAATAACACTTACCATTGCTTCAAAATGCTCACCCCTTGAATGTAATTTTTCAGTGAAAGAAAAAGTGTGTTTGTTGACCATTCCTTTATCTACACAGGTATTCCACAGATTTCACTGTTCATTAACTGCAAGAATGAAAGTGGTCAACTTATCTTGATGTTGTCCTATGTGGGTAACCATCCCAAAACAGGGATCTGACTTGATGTTGCCACCAACATCTAAAGGAATGACCCCAAATTTGAGATTGCAAAGATTTCTAGGTAGTTTTCATGATATCTGGATAGTACAACAAGCAGACACTCTGTTCAGAGTATTTCGTTGTGAAATATATTAGGGATCAACCATTGATATTGATCCCTGCTTAATCCATGACTTTTCTAGATTATTAAAATTAATGATTCTTTTTTTTATTCATGTCTCCACAACTACTATTGAATTTTCGGGTACTGGGTCCTGAAACTACATGCTTAAAATGGGTTCTTATAGACTGTAAACTTCATGATAGCAACAGTCATTTTATAGTTTCAATTCCCACATTTAACATTCGTGTAAATATAATAAATATTTATCAACTTGGAAAAAGTTATCAGTAAAGAGGAAAGGCCAATAATGATAAAACTGACGGTTATAAGAATATGTTGAGTAATGTATATAGCATTTGATTGGTTATGACATTTCTTTATTGATAACTTAGTAAGTACTTAAAATGTATCATTTGCAGGCTCTAATTTTAGCTGATGTGAAAGATACATAAAGAGAGTAGACCAAAAACACATGGAAGACCTGAATGGCAGTTCCTTCCAACCCCAAGAAAGAGTTGAGACAAAATTGTGAGAAGGGGCTTAGCATGACTGAAATTAGGTTGAGAGACTGTAGCTCTGGAAGTACAGTATAAGAGAAAGATAATGAAATTATTAAGGAAAAAAGATACCATGTCTTCACAGAACTTGTTCATCACACTGATGTGATGCAATCACCACCAGGAATATATTATGTCTCTGTGTGAACCGATAAGCAACATCTAAACATGCATTAGGAAATATAGGGTGGAATCTTGGTTTCAGGAAATAAAGGTGTGCCTCAAGGACAGCATCTTCCCTGGTGGCTCAGACAGTAAAGCGTCTGCCTGCAATGTGGGAGACCCGGGTTTAAACCCTGGGTCAGGAAGATCCCTGAAGAAGGAAATGACAACCCACTCCATTATCTTTGCCTGGAGAATCCCATGTATGGATGAGCATGGTAGGCTACAGTCCACAGCGGTCGCGAAGCGTCGGTCACGAGTGAGCTACTTCACTTTGGCTTTCACTTAAGGACAACAGAACAAAAATGTCCCTATACATTATCACTTGTAAAATACATATCTTGTGCCCACCATGGGCCATTCACTGGTTATGTTATGTTTTCTTTGGTATCACAGTGACAGTACAATGGTGATCATGAATTTGATGATCATGATTTTATATTTTCAAGTAGATAATGAATTTCTATACTGAAGATAACCTTCTGTCTACCCTTTTAACACTCTACCAGTATCTAATAGAATATAATGTAACTGTGAATGCACTAAGGTGCATACTGTGCATTTCCATTTCTTTGATTTTATTTGTATCTCTTCCTTCACCCATACACTCCTCATGTAGACACCCATTCATTTCAGCAGGGATGATTTCAGAAATCACGTTACATCCATTACCTCTTTTCCCTTTGTTCTCATTTTCTTGCTTACAAATATTAGATCAGGTGTCACTGACCTAGGATGCATAATGAATGTTTTCTTGTCCTGAAGAGTTTATAAAATAGTGCAGTAAAATAGCCAGACATTAAACTAAGCCTCATTTTTCTCTTCATTGTCTGAAAAAAGAAAATGAAACTATGAAGATGAACATGTAAGTTTATTGTTCAAATACAAGAATTGTAGGTATTTGTTGACATCTCCCAACAAAAATTTCAATCTTCATTAGGCTCCATAATCTGACATTTATTTGATAGGTCCGTTTTAATTAGCATGGTTTTCACATAACGATGATTCTTGATGAGTTGACTTGAAAGAGAGGAGGCAGATATATAAGTGATCTTTGGCACTGAGGGCCATGAGTTGCCTCTCTTTTGTAGGTCACGGAAAGGACTGTCATGGGCTGACATATCACTATATCTATCGGGAAACTTATAAGGCTCCACCATCAGTCTAGAATAACTGCTCTGTAATGGAGATAGGATGTGGTTCTGAGAATTCGATGTAGTTGTCGAAGGCAAGTCCTCAACGTGGCCATTTACCTGAGTGTAGCTGCTATGTGAGTGCCACTTAAACATGCTCAACTGATTTAAAACAGCAGGTTGATCTCCCAAAATCTGTTCTGTTTGGCTAACTGATATTGATGATGGGGAAGGTAAGTCACACAGAGCTAGAGCACTTGTATTAGCGACTATCTGACTGGTGTGAGGCTTTTCTATGAAAGGCACACTTAAACTGGTGGAGGCTGAAATTGTACTCTCTCCACTAGTTTCAGGAAGAAAATCAGAGTTATGATCATCTATGTTGACACTTTCTTTAACATGCTTCTTCTTGCAATCTCGAACTAATGAAGATATTGCAGACACATTTTTAATCCCAACTCTACTTTTTATTCTTACTAAAAGTTGAGGATACCCTCTTTGGAAATTTGGATTATAGTAGATCTGTAACTAAAGTCAAAGGATATAATTATTCAGTTTCTTTATAAACCAAGGTAAAACTGCCATAAAAGCTAAACTATAAAAGTTTATTCCTTCATACAGATGGTTAACAAACACATGAAAAGATGCTCAACATCATTTATAATCAGAGAAATGCAAATCATAACCACAATGAGGTACCATTTTGTGCCAGTCCGAATGGCTTATATCCCAAAGTCTACAAGCAATAAATACTGGAGGGGGTGTGGAGAAAAGGGAACCCTCCTATACTGTTGGTGGGAATGCAAACAGCACAACCACTATAAAAAACAGTGTGGAGCTTCCTTCAAAAAATGGAAATAGAGCTGCCATAGGACCCAGCAATCACACTCCTGGGCATACACACAGAGGAAAACAGAATTGAAAGAGACACATGTGCTCTAATGTTTATTGTAGCACAGTTTATAATAGCCAGGACATGGAGGTAATCTACATGTCCATCTGCAGACGAATGGATAAGAAAGCTGTGGTGCACATGCACAATGGAGTATTACTCAGCCATTAAAAATACATCTGAATCAGTTCCAATGAGGTGGATGAAACTGGAGCCTATTATCAGTTCAGTTCAGTTCAGTTCAGTTCAGTCGCTCAGTCGTGTCCGACTCTCTGCGACCCCATGAATCACAGCACGCCAGGCCTCCCTGTCCATCACCAACTCCCGGAGTACACTCAAACTCATGTCCACAGAGTCGGTGATGCCATCCAGCCATCTCATTCTCCGTCGTCCCCTTCTCCTCCCGCCCCCAACCTTTCCCAGCATCAGAGTCTTTTCCAGTGAGTCAACTCGTCGCATGAGGTGGCCAAAGTATTGGAGTTTCAGCTTTAGCATCAGTCCCTCCAATGAACATCCAGGATTGATCTCCTTTAGAATGGACTGGTTGGATCTCCTTGCAGTATAAGGGACTCTCAAGAGTCTTCTCCAACACCACAGTTCAAAAGCATCGATTCTTCGGCGATCAGCTTTCTTCACAGTCCAACTCTCACATCCATACATGACCACGGGAAAAACCATTGCCTTGACTAGACGGACCTTGGTTGGCAAAGTAATGTCTCTGCTTTTTAATATACTATCAAAGTTGGTCATAACTTTCCTTCCAAGGAGCAAGCGTCTTTTAATTTCATGGCTGCAATCAGCATCTGCAGTGATTTTGGAGCCCAAAAAAACAAAGTCTGACACTGTTTCCACTGTTTTTCCATCTATTTCCCATGAAGTGATTATACAGAGTGAATTAAGGCAGAAAGAAAAACACCAATACAGTATACTAAAGCATATATATGGAATTTAGAAAGGTGATAACAATAACCCTGTAAATGAGACAGCAAGAGAGACACAGATGTATAGAACAGTCTTTTGGACCCTGTAGGAGAGGGCGAGGGTGGGATGATTTGGGAGAATGGCATTGAACCATGTATATTATTATATGTGCAACGAACCACAATTCCAGGTTCGATGCATGATACAGGATGTGCGGGGCTGGTGTACTGGGATGAACCAGAGGGATGGGATGGGATAGGGAGGGAGGAGGGAGGGAGGTGGGAGAGGGTTCAAGATGGGGAACACATGTACACCTGGGGCAGATTCATGCCAATGTATGGCAAAACCAATAAAATAATGGAAAGTAATTAGCCTCCAATTGAAAAATAAAATTAGGAAAGAATAAATAATTCCTTCTATGATACCAATTAAATTCCATCAAATTAAAGGCCTCCAGAGTAGTTTTAACAGCTAACATGTTAGAAACAAATGTGCTCCTCGACTAAAAATATGTTGTATATATATAGTAAATATCATAAGTAGCTTCAAGACTCATATCTTGTTTCAAGTTGATTGGAAAGTTTGTTTCAACATCAAATATTGTATCCTCCAGCTGTCTCAACTTCAAACAATAAAGCTTTTTCAACAAATTGCTATGTCAATTTTGAATTTTGTTTTAGCTACATATGGTAACATGCTTTCTAGGTCACATGATTTAATCTTACATATTGCTAATAAGTGAAAATTTTGGGATACCTTGCTCAAAAGAGCGATGTTGTTTTCTTCTTCCAGAAAGTCAGATAGTGAAGCAGATCTTTGAAGAGGTTGTCGCTTTTTACTAAACCCATAAAGGTTCAGCTGTCGAACTAAACTTTTCATATTATTGGTTTCAAATATTCTGAAAGGCGCCTTTCTTTCCAAGACTTCTTTCTTGAAGAGTTCTTCATTAATCACTATACAAGTGCCACTCTCATCCCACCAAATAGATTGAAATTGATCACTTTCCACTATATTCCACAATTTTTGTGGAAAAGTGAGTGGAAGAAAATCATTAAGCTCACCTGTTTCAGAGACAGAAAATCTGTAACATGGCCTTTTCATCAGAACTTCCTCAAAGCCTGAAAAGCATATTCTTCAATAAAACATCGCAAAACTGAGTCCCCAGCAAGTGTATAATCATACAAAGGTCTGATGGAGGTTTCTGAAGCAGTGGATTCATCGTTAGGAGGCACATCTTGAATTTCTGAAGAAATATGTGCCATCTCAGGAAAATCTTTCTTCAGATACTTTTCTCATTTTTCTGATATTACACACAGCAAATTCAAATGCTGCTTGGCTGGCCTAAGGGGGGAACTCCCTAGAACATCACAGTGGTTCCAAAATGCACTGGTCTCCTAGCAATGGAAGAGTAGCTGTGACATCACAAAGTCACTGGTCTCCTAGCAAGTGAAGGGTAGCTGTGACATAACAACGTCACTGGTCTCCTAGAAATTGATGGGCAATGTTCAACCAGTGTTTATACTTCAGCATCAACTTAAAATACAGGCTCCTTACACAAACAGTAACAAAAACCATAAGCCTACAAAATCTCATTCCTAAAGAATGTTTATATGTATAAATCAAATCAGTAAATCCATTTGGTTTCTGAAATAAAAGTGATTCTTGGCATCGGCCAAGAGGAGCTACCCCAAGCCCAAGGCCAGGGGCAGCAGCCGAAAGGAGCTATCCCACATCCAAGTGGCGCTGGCTGTGCTGGCACAGGAGGGACGTGAGGATCAACTCCACATTCAAGATCAGGTGGGGCAGCCGTGGGAGATACCCCTCGTCCAAGGTAAGGTGCAGTGGCTGTGCTTTGCTGGAGCAGCCGTGAAGAGATACCCCACAACAAAGGTAAGAGTAACCCAAATATGATGGTAAGAATTGCGAGAGGGCATCAGAAGGCAGACACACAGAAATCTTGATCATAGAAAGTTAGTCGATCTGATCACATGGACCACAGCTTTCTCTAACTGATCTCTAACTGAATGAATCTAAGCCATGCTGTGTAGGGCCACCCACGATGGACGGGTCATGGGGGAGAGGTATAACAGAATGTGGCCCACTGGAGAAGGGAATGGCAAGTCACTTCAGTATACTTGCATCGAGAACACCAAGAACAGTATGAAAAGGCATAATAATAGGATACTGAATGAGGAGCTCCCCAGATCGGTAGGTTCCCAGTATGCTACTGGCGATCAGTGGCGAAATAACTTCAGAAAAAATGAAGGAATGGAGCAAAAGTAAAAGCAATGCCCAGTTGTGGATGTGACTGGTGATATAAGCAAGGTCTGATGATGCAAAGAACAATATTGCATAGGAACCTGGAACGATAGGTCCATGAATCAAGACAAATTGGAAGTGGTCAAACAAGAGATGGCAAGATTGAACGTAGACATTCTAGGAATCAGTGAACTAAAATGGACTGGAATGGGTAAATTTAACTCAGATGACCATTATATATACTACTGTGGGCAGGATTCCCTTAGAAGAAATGGAGTAGTCATCATAGTCAACAGAAGATTCCGAAATGCTGTACTTGGATGCAATCTCCAAACGAACAGAATGATCTCTGTTCATTTCCAATGCAAACCATTCAATATTACAGTAATTCAAGCCTATACCCCAACCAGTAACACTTAAAAAGCCGAAATTGAACGGTTCTGTGAAGACCTACAAGACCTTTTAGAACTAACGCTTAAAAAAGATGTCCTTTTCATTTTAGGGGACTGGAATGCAAAAATAGGAATTAAGAAACACCGGGCGTAACTGGGAAATCTGGCCTGGGAGCACAGAATGAAACAGGACAAAGGCTAATAGAGTTTTGCCATGAGAACACAATGGTCATAGCAAGCAAGTTCTTTCCGCAACAGAAGAGAAGACTCGACACATGGACATCACCAGATGGTCAACACCAAAATCAGATTGACTGTATTCTTTTCAGCCAAAGTGGAGAAATACTATAAAGTTAGCAAATACAAGACCAGAGCTGACTGTGGCTCAGATCATAAACTCATTATGGTCAAATTCAGACTTAAATTGAAGAAAGTAGGGAAAACCACTAAACTATTCAAATATGACTTAAATCAAATCCCTTATGATTATACTGTGGAAAGGAGAAATAGATTTAAAGGACTAGATCTGATAGATAGAGTGACTGATGAACTATGGACGGAGGTTCATGTCATCGTACAGGAAACAGGGACCAAGACCATCCCCATTGAAAAGAAATACTAAAAAGCAAAATGGCTGTCTGGGGAGGGCTTACAAATAGCTGTGAAAGTAAAGAAGCGAAAACCAAAGGAGAAATAAAAAGGTATAAGCATCTGAATACAGAGTTCCAAAGAATAGCAAGGAGAAATAAGAAAGCCTTCCTCAGCAATCAATGCAAAGAAATCAATGAAAACAACAGAATGGGAAAGACAAGAGATCTCTTCAAGAATATTAGAGATACCAAGGGAACATTTCATGAAAAGATGGGCTCGATAAAGGACAGAAATTGTAGGGACCGAAGAGAAGCAGCAGATATTAAGAAGAGGTGGCAAGAATACACAGAAGAACTGTACAAAACAGATCTTCACAACCAAGATAATCATGATGGTGTGATCAATGACTTCAAGCCAGACATCTTGGAATGTGAAGTCAAGTGAATATGAAGTCAAGTGGGCCTTAGAAAGCATCAATATGAACAAAGCTAGTGGAGGTGACAGAATTCCAGATGAGCTATTTCAAACCCTGAAAGATGATGTTGTGAAAGTGCTGCACTCAATACACCAGCAAATTTGGAAAACTCAGCCGTAGCCACAGGAATGGAAAAGGTCAGTCTTCATTCCAATCCCAAGAAAGGCAATGCCAAAGAATGCTTAAATGACCGCACAACTGCACTCATCTCATAGGCTAGTAAAGTCATGCTCAAAATTCTCCAAGCCAAGCTTCAGCAATATGTGAACCGTGAACTTCCAAATGTTCAAGCTGGTTTTAGAAAAGGCAGAGGAACCAGAGGTCAAATTGCCAACATCCTCTGGATCATGGATAAAGCAAGAGAGTTGCATAGAAACATCTATTTCTGCTTTATTGACTATGCCAAAGCCTTTGACTGTGTGAATCACAATAAAATCTGGAAAATTCGGAAAGAGATGGAAATACCAGAAATACCAAATGGAAATACCAAATGCCCTGCCTCTTGAGAAACCTGTATTCAGGTCAGGAAAAAACAGATAAAACTGAACATGGAACATCAGGCAGCTTCCAAATAGGAAAAGGAGTACTTCAAGGTTGCGTATTGTCACCCTGCTTATTTAACGTCTATACAGAGTACATCATGAGGAATGCTGGGCTGGAAGAAGCACAGGTTGGAATCAAGATTATCACGAGAAATATCAATAACCTCAGATATGCAGATGACATCACTCCTATTGCAGAAAGTGAAGAGTAACTAAAAAGCCTCTTGATGAAAGTGAAAGAGGACAGTGAATACGTTGGCTTGAAGCCAACATTCAGAAAACTAAGATCATGGCATCTGGTCCCATCACTTCACGGGAAATAGATGGGGAAACAGTGTCAGACTTTATCACTGCGGATGCTGATTGTAGCTTTGAAATTAAAAGATGCTTACTTCTTGGGAGAAAAGTTATGACCAACCTAGATAGAATATTAAAGAACAGAGACATTACTTTGCCAACAAAAGTCCGTCTAGTCAAGGGTATGGCTTTTCAGTGGCCATATATGGATGTGAGAGTTGGACTGTGAAGAAAACTGATCCCCGAAGAACTGATGCTTTTGAACTCTGGTGCTGGAGAAGTCTCTTGTGAGTCCCTTGGACTGCAAGGAGATCCAACCAGTCCATTCTAAAAGAGATCAGTCCTGGATGTCCATTGGAAGGACTGATGCTCAATCTGAAGCTCCAGTTCTTTGGCCAACTCATGAGACGAGTTGACTCACTGGAAAAGACTCTGATGCTGGGAGGGATTGAGGGCAGGAGGAGAAGGGGACGACAGAGTATGAGATGGCTGGATGGCATCACAGACTCGATGGAGGCAGGTCTGAGTGAACTCCGGGAATTACTGATGGACAGGGAGGACTGGCATGCTGTGATACATGGGGTCGCAAAGAGTCGGATTCCACTGAGCGACTGAACTGAACTGAACTGAACTGAACTGAACTGAACTGAACCCAACTAAACTTTGATTACTCACTTCTCTGCAATAGTTTATTGTAGAACCAAGTAAGGTGTCCTAGCAGCTGGTCCTTCAAAGACCCACACTCCCCGAATATTTTCAGGGGAACGATTTTAATGACACAGTGAGGTTGGGCATGGGGTGTGTGATATACTTTGGGGACATTCTACTAGTGCCCTGTTACTGAGGATATTGGGAGTCAACATCATTGCCCATCTGGTTCCAACTACTCTGTGGTCTAGGTACTTACATTTCAGTCTGGTTGGGGCTTTCAGTTCAGTTCAGTTCAGTTCAGTCGCTCAGTCGTGTCCGACTCTCCGCGACCCCATGAATCACAGCACTCCAGGCCTCCCTGTCCATCACCAACTCCCAGAGTTCACTCAAACTCATGTCCACAGAGTTGGTGATGCCATCCAGCCATCTCATTCTCAGTCGTCCGCTTCTCCTCCAGCCCCCAACATTTCCCAGCATCAGAGACTTTTCCAGTGAGTCAACTTGTCGCATGAGGTGGCCAAGTATTGCAGTTTCAGCTTTAGCATCAGTCCTTCTAATGAACAACCAGGGTTGATCTCCTTTAGAATGGACTGGTTGGATCTCCTTGCAATACAAGGGACTCTCAAGAGTCTTCTCCAACACGAAAGTTCAAAAGCATCAATTCTTTGGCGATCAGCTTTCTTCACAGTCCAACTCTCACATCTGTACATTACCACGGGAAAAACCATAGCCTTGACTAAACAGATCTTGGTTAGCAAAGTAATGTCTCTGCTTTTATTGTACTATCAAGTTTGTTCATAACTTTCCTTCCAAAGAGTAAGCGTCTTTTAATTTCATGGCTGCAATCAGCATCTGCAGGGATTTTTAGTATCTGTAAAACTGTTCACAGGATATTGCTCAGAATGTTATTTACGGCCCTTGAGGATGAACTAAAGATCCTTGACTTTGCTTAATGGCTAAAACATTATTATTCTATATCGCTTGATTATTTTCCTTTGTTTCTGTCTTTTCTATTTTCTCTGATAAATATTACTCTTGGACCACGAGGAAGTCTAGAATCTCCTATTTCTCTCTCTCGGTTTTCATACTTTTCAATCTTAAGAAGGGACTGATTAGAACAAGAAAGGAAATAAAGTGTTGGATTTAGAGCGTGATCATATGTGACTGAGAATCCCAGTTCCGGGTTCGATTTTTAATCAGGATCCCCAGTCCTTGGAGTGTTTGAGTCAACAACAACTTTGGCTCTTTCATGATGAGATGGAGCATGGAGTTGGAAATAATTCTGACATCTAAACTTGGTATCAATATTTTCTGTTAAGCAAACATATCTGTCTATTTTATATAGATATATGTATATCTATGATGTATAAATATATGTATATATATATATATATATATATTTCCATAAGTGTTTATTTCTGTCATTAAACCTGGACAAGCATTTGAAAATTGGTAGATATTTATTAAAACGAAAGAGAGGAGTGATATAATGGAGTCCTCATATTTTAGATGCAGCCAAAGAAACATATTTGGAAGTATTTCCACTTATGTATATTCAATAACCGAGTAGACTTTTGAATCATTCTGCTTTTGGGTTTGAATTTTTTTCCATTGCTGTTTTGCCTAACGAAATTAAAAGCCATTGTACATTTTTCTATACACACATCCATACACACAAACATGCACGTATGTGTATATATGTGTATATGTCAAAATATAATTTTAAACAACTTTATTTGGGTGGTCAAAATCTTTGCTTGTTTCCAGTCTTAAGTGAACTGTTTGAGAACCCCAACACTACTTAATAACTTCCTGGCTGAATAATATAGATCCTATTACTGAAAGACTATCCCTTAATCGAGCTTATCTTCCACTATTCTTTGTGTAAGAGATGGGGTTCATACATAAGAGGACACCTTGAGCACATAAAACCAGAACTCTCATTTACTTAGAGATACAGACTGGCTCCAAATAGGAATAGGAGTACGTCAAGGTTATATATTGCCACCTGCTTATTTAACTTATATGCAGATTACATCATGAGGAACGCTGGGCTGGAAGAAGCACAAGCTGGATTCAAGATTGCCAGGAGAAATATCAATAACCTCAGGTATGCAGATTACACAACCTTTATGGCTGAAAGTGAAGAGGAACTAAAAAGCCTCTTGATAAAAGCAAAAGAGGAGAGTGAAAAGGTTGGTTTGAAGCTCAACATTCAGGAAACAAAGACCATGGCATCTGGTCCCATCACTTCATGGGAAATAAAAAGTGTTACAGAGGAAACAGTGTCAGATCCAAAATCATCGTGGATTCTGATTGTAGCCATGAAATTAAAAGACTCTTACTCCTTGGGAGGAAATTTACGACCAATCTAGATAGCATATTAAAGAGCAGAGACATTACTTTACCAAATAAGGTCCGTCTAGTCAAGGCTATAGTTTTTCCAATGGTCATGTATGGATGTGAGATTTGTACTGTGAAGAAAGAATTGATGCTTTTGAACTGCGGTGCTGGAGAAGACTCTTGAGAGTCCCTTGGACTGCAAGGAGATCCAACCAGTTCATTCTAAAGGAGACTGATCCTGGGTTTTCTTTGGAAGGACTAATGCTAAAGCTGAAACTCCAATTCTTTGGCCACCTCATGCGAAGAGTTGACTCACTGGAAAAGACTCTGATGCTGGGAAGGATTGGGGGTGGGAGGAAAAGGGGACGACAGGGAATGAGATGGCTGGATGGCATCACCGACTCAATGGACATGTGTTTGAGTAAACTCCGCAACTTGGTGATCGACAGGGAGGCCTGACATGCTGTGATTCATGGGGTCGCAAAGAGTCGGTGATGACTGAACATCTGAACTCAAAGGAACTGCAGACATTCAAATTATATGACGTGCACATTAAAATCACTTCTCCATAATTCAGTGTGTACATTTTTCTTTCATCCCTTTAACCTGCTGGTACCAAATATTTCAATAGAAACCACTGATTATCAAAATTTCTCTCCCTTCGTGCCACAGGGGTTCAGCTTCATGCCGCCCTCCATATTATATCCTTATTTCTTGTCCTCCTTTGTATTTTTGTAGTTTCCACATCAGAGAAAACCTAACTAGATAACATGAACAGGCTCAATATATTATGTTAATAGAGAAATGTAATATAGGCTGTGCATTTTGTCAACATTTTACAGAGTTGTCACAGAAGCATGACAGAAATGCTCCAAAAGGAAACTTAAAACCAGCAGTATTATGTATAATGAGTAGCGACCATCTTAGAACACTCTTAGAAAATAATTTCTTATCCAAAACACTGAGGTGAAAACAATGGTAAAAGAATAAAATAATTCTCAATGTTAATAGGAAAACAGGGTAAACAGTACACTTGAATTCTCAGTATTACACAAAATAAGATCATGGTATCTGGTCCCACTACTTCATGGGAAATAAAGGTGGGAAAAGCAGAATCAGTGACAGATTTCCTCTTTTGTGGCGCTATATTCACTGTGATGGTGATGGCAGCAATAAAATTAGAAGACAGTTGCTTCCTGGAAGCAAAGTGCTCACAAATTTAGTAAGTGTGTTAAAAAGTGAAGAGTTGACTTGACCAAAGGAATCACATTGAGTAACACTACTGGTCTTTCCAGTAGACATGTATGGATGTGAGAACACCAAAATGCTCTACTGGGGATGACTTGTGAGTGTCCATTGGATTGCAAGGAAATCAAGCTAGTCAAACATAAAGGAAATCAACTCTGAAGATGCATTAGAATCACTGACGCGGAAGCTGAATCTCCAAAGCTTTGACCGCCTGAGCAAAGAACTGACTCACGAGAAAAGACCCTGATTCTTAGGAAATAATGAAATAAGGAGGACAAATGGGTTAGAGAGGAGGAGAAGGCGGTATCATTTCACCCATTCATGGACATGATCTCAGGCAGACCCTGGGAGATGGTGAGGGGAAGAGAGGCCTTGTGTGCTGCAGTCCAAGGGGTCACAAAGAGTCTGACATGGCTTTGTGACTGAACAACAACAAGATTTCAGTTAATAAAATGAATCTTCCAGGGTTGCGGTGGGGGTCTCATTGTGTTAGAGGAATAGGAGCCTGAGTCCACTTTCTCCCACACAAATCCATCAAAGGATAGATTGCACGTGGAACACCTTCCAGAGACCAATTTGTGACTGATGTTGATGGGCCCTAGAAACTGATAAAGGAAAACCAGTCTCTTAAAAAGTAGGTAAGAAAAAATAAGTGATGAAAGGGAGGAAATGTATTTAGGGATCAAGACTCTCCTTGGAGAAGGAGTCTTAAAGGAGGAGAAATTTGCACAAAATAAGAAACCCTCTCTCATAGGTGTCAGTCGGGGAAGAAATAGAACTGGAGAGAAGAAGAACAAAAACACAGCTTATGCCAATAAATCCGATCACTAGCCAAGGAATGATTCAGATACTCCCGTCCACTGTCATACATGGCGCATTGAAGGAAGGTCTGGGATGTATCAAACACGTTATGGTTAAAAGCAGGCTTTAGTTCTCTGAGGACAATGTGACGAAGCTAAGGTAACACACAAACCTAAACCATGGGGACACTGGAGACAGAAATTTTAGAAAGGACCTTTCCTGTGAGAAGGCTCTAAGGCCACATTGAACCATGGAATACTCACAGAACAGAAGATTGTGCACTAGAAAATACCAAAGAAGACCAAGCCAGTGTCCATTTAAGACCCTTTCCTCCACAGATTGAGAGAGGAACTTGTACGACTGCCAGAGGCAGAAGGAAAGAGGCTACTAGTATCTTGACTCCAGAGACACCCACTACCAAGCTCTAAGCTGGCTGACAGTTGCTAGTGATGAATTCCTCACTTCATGGACAGTTCACATAGGCCAGGAACATGACAGCCTGGGTCAGTTAGCCTGAGGAGACACATGGCATACTTGAGACTCTGCCCGCTGGCACAGGCAGCAAACTGAGTGACTGAGACCAGAGAGCTGCATAAGATGCACGGCCGACCTGGGACTGTGCCTTGCCTCCAACCAGTCACCCGAGATTTTGGACTTGGGAAGAGCACAAAGCACATAGTCAATCGTTGTCATGGCCCTTGCCAAGCACCTGACTGCCTGATTGGCTGGGAAGTGCATGTAACACAGGGCCCACTTGGAACTGTGCCCTCATGTATCATCCAGGGGTCTGAGTGGTGTGGACCCAGAAAGGACATGTCACATTTGTCATTCAAAAGCCCAATGTGATCAATCCACCTCAAGCACCCCCAATATCCCAATGGTATTTGATTTCTGTGTCCCACCTCTCACCCCCCAAAGCACTGAACAAGTGAGCTCGAATATGAGGTTACTGCGCCCTCGTTTCATGGTGAAAACGAGATATGGAGAGGTTTTCAAATAAAAGAAGGAAATATAAACAAAGAAACAAAAACCAACCCAGAAGTGACAGGTTCAATGGAATAAGTCAGCAATATATGCCCAGACTGTTCAACTGAGGAACAACAGTCACCTTTGACAATACAAGCTTCAACAAGAGACTGTCTGACACTCTATTGAAACCAAAAATCACACAACTGCTTTGAGACTCTGTGATCTATTTCCATATGATTTCTTTAATTTTAAACTATTTCAGTCCTTTATTATACCCTAAACTTTTATTTCTATTAACTATTATTGTCTTTCAAACAAAACACATATAAATCTATTTTTAAACACATTTTTTATATATGAGAGAATAAATTTAAACTTCATTTTCTTTTTTTACACTATTTTTCTTGTTTATTAACGTTTATTTTCCCAAAATTGATATCAATGTTGTGATTTTAGTAAGAAAATATTTATGATCTGACTTCATTTATGGATTAGTTTCCTTAATTGATTGCTGTTTTCCATTTTAACACTCCTCTATCTCCTCCTAGGCACCTCTTTCACACTCCTCCCTTTTCTCTGCTGTCTGAAATTCTGTGCATCCTGTTGATACTTTCTGGATGAGGAGAGTTGTGCCACCATTAACCTGGGGTTTATCTTCTGTATTGAGTACATGTTAACTTTTGATGTTACTGCAACCTGGAAAAATAAACCCAGAGTCCAGGATATCGATTCCAGAACTTTAGAGCAATATCGAACTCCTTACCTCAAGGAACGTTAAAGGAGAAGCACACACCCCAGAATTTCCATGTTTACATGGAAAGCAATATCCACACTTGAGTCAGTAAGGTCAGTACAAGAGAAACCACACCTATTCTCCAGCAAACAGAAACAAAACGGTGAATATTATAAAAGGGGGTGCACTAAGCCATACCAAACCCACAAAAACCCAAAGGCACTGTCCATGGACAATTTATTGAATTTCAGAGAGAAGAGACACAGATCCGCATGCCAGTGCACAGACACAAATGATCCGAAGCATTAAACCTGGAGAAGTCACTGGTCCAATCCCACCCACAAAGGACAGGATCCACAACATATTGGAGCTATAACCCTCCGGCCTGCAGAAAGGGGACCCAAATTAGAGTAATCATCATACATGACTACTGCAAAAAACATAGCTTGACTAAACAGAGCTTTTTTGGCAAAATCAGGTCTCTGCTTTTTAATATGCTGTCTAGGATGGTCATAACTTTCCTTCCAAGGAGTAAGCATTTTAGTTTCATGGCTACAAGCAACATGTACATTGATTTTGGAGCCCACCCCCCAAAAAAAATAATATTGGCAGCCACTCTTTCCACTCTTTCCCCATTTGTTTGCCAGAAGTGATGGGACTGGAGGCCATAATCTAAGTTTTTAAAAGTTGATCTTTAAGCCAATGTGTTCACTCTCATTACATTACTCAAGAAACTCTAATTTTTCTTTACTTTCTGCCATATGAGTGGTGTCACCTGTATATCTGAGGTTATTGATATTTGAGGTTATTGATAATTCTCCCAGCAATCTTGATTCCAGCTGTGCTTCTTTCAGCCCAGCGCTTCTCATGATGTACTCTGCAAATAAGTTAAATAAGCAGGGTGACAATACAGCCTTGATATGCTCATTTTCCTATTTGGAACCAGGATGTTGTTCAATATCCAGTACTAACTATTCATTCCTGACTTGCATACAAGTTTCTCAAGAGGCAAGTCTGGTGGTCAGATGTTTCGATCTCTTTCAGAATTGTCCATAGTTCTTTGAGATCCACACAGCCAAAGGTTTTTGCACGGTGATTAAAGCAGAAATAGATGTTTTTCTGGAACTATCTTCCTTTTTCGATGATCTAGCAGATGTTGGCTGTTTGATCTCTGGTTCCTCTATCTTTTCTAAAACCACCTTGAACTTCTGGAAGTTCACGTTTCACCCATTTTTGAATCCTGGCGTGGAAAATATTGAGCATTATTTACTAGCAAGTGTGTGAGATGACTGCAATTGTGCGGTAGGTTTGAGCATCTTTGGCATTGACTTTCTTTGGGATTGTAATGAAATCTGACCTTTTCCAGTCCTGTGGTCTCTGCTGAGTTTTCCACGTTTGCTGACATATTGAGTGCAACACTTTCACAGCATCATCTTTTAGGATTTGAAATACCTCAACTGAAATTCTGTCACTTCCACGGGCTTTGTTCACAGTGATATTTCCTAAGGCCCACTTGTCTTCCCATTCCAGAATGTCTGGCCCTAGGGAATGGTAAGTGATCACAGTTTCGTGATTATATAGGTGGTAAAAAATCTTTTTTGTATACTTCTTCTGAGTATTTGTTGCACCTCTTCTTAATATCTTCTGCTTCATTAGGTCCATACCATTTCTTTTCTTTATTGAGCCATTATTTGAATGAAATATTCCCTTGGTATCTCAAATTTTCTTGAGAGGATCTAGTCTTTCCCATTCTATTGTTCCCATCTATTTCTTTGCGTTGATCACTCAGGAAGGCTTTCTTAACTCTCCTTGTTATTCTTTGCAACTGTGCATCCAAAGGGATAAATCTTTCTTTTTCTCCTTTGCTTTTAGCTTCACTTTTTTTCACAGATCTTTGTAAGGTCTTCTCAGACAGCCGTTTTTCTTTTTTGCTTTTCATTTTCTTGAGGATCGTCTTGGTTCCTGTCTCCTGCACCATGTCACAAACCTCCTTCCATAGTTCATCTGTTGTGTACAACATGCTAAATGCCAGGCTTTAGGAAGTACAAGCATAAATAAAGACTGCTTAGAGAAATATCAACAGCCTCAAATACTTGATGAAATCACTCTTATGGCAGAAGATGATGTAGCTATAAAGAATCTCTTGATGACAATGAAAGAGGAGAGTGAAAAGTTTGAGTTAAAACTCAACATTCAGAAAACTAATATCATGACATATGGTCCCATCCATGCTTAAAATATGGATGGAGAAACATTGGAAATACTGATAGACTTTATTTCGGGGGGCTCCAAAATAATTGCAGATTGTGATTGCAGCCGTAAAATTAAAAGGCACTTGGTACTTGTATTAATAGCTATGAACTACCTAGACAGCATATTGAAAAGCAGAGAGATTGCTTTGCTAGCGAAGGTCCACCTGGTCAAAGCGATGGTTTCTCCTGCAGTAATTTACGGATGTGAGATTTAGACTGTAAAGACAGCTGAGCATGGAAGAATTGATGCCTTTAAAATGTGGCATTGGTGAAGAACCTTCAGAGTCTCTTGGACTGCAAGGAGGCCAAAGGAAATCAGTCCTGAATATACATTGGAAGCACAGATGCTGACACACATATTCGAATATTCCCGACCCCTGATGCAAAGAACTGACTCATTGGAAAAAACCCTTATGCTAGGAAATATTGAAGGCACTAAGAGAAGAGGACGACAGAGGATGAGATGGTTAGATGGCATCACCGACACAACAGACATAAGTTTGAGTAATCTCTGGGAGTTGGTGATTGACAGGGAAACATGACAAGCTGCAGTTCATGGGTTAGCAAGAGTAATCTCTGGGAGTTGATGATGGACAGGGAAGCACGACAAGATGCAGTTCATGGGGTAGCAAAAGTTGAACACTACTGAGAGACTGGACTGAATTGAACTCAAATGGAGAATTACCTACATTTTTTGCGTGCAAATATGGCGATGCTTGTTTTACTCCATGATATATTGCATTTTTTTTCTTCATTTTTTGGGGGCTCCAAAATCACTGCAGATGCTGATTGCAGCCATGAAATTAAAAGACGCTTGCTCCTTGGAAGGAAAGTTATGACCAACCTTGATAGAATATTAAAAAGCAGAGACATTACTTTGCCAACCAAGGTCCGTCTAGTCAAGGTTATGGTTTTTCCCGTGGTCATGTATGGATGTGAGAGTTGGAATGTGAAGAAGGCTGATCGCCGAAGAATTGATGCTTTTGAACTGTGGTGTTGGAGAAGACTCTTGAGAGTCCCTTGGACTGCAAGGAGATCCAACCAGTCCATTCTAAAGGAGATCAATCCTGGATGTTCATTGGAGGGACTGATGCTAAAGCTGAAACTCCAATACTTTGGCCACCTCATGGGACGGGTTGACTCACTGGAAAAGACTCTGATGCTGGGAAAGGTTGGGGACGGGAGGAGAAGGGGACGACCGAGAATGAGATGGCTGGATGACATCACCGACTCTGTGGACATGGGTTTGAGTGTACTACAGGAGTTGATGATGGACAGGGAGGCCTGGCGTGCTGTGATTTATGGGGTCGCGGCGAGTCGGACACGACTGAGCGACTGAACTGAACTGAACTGAACTGAAGAAAATCTGGAATCAGTTTTTTTTTTTTTTTTTTAATGTGAAATGTGGACTTGTCTACACCTCATACATGAATCCTCGTGGTGGTTGTCTAACATCAAATGGAAAGTTCTGGATATTTCACATATGAAAATCTTATCACTGCTTTTAAAGTCATGGAAAACCAGTATGAAATTGGAACTATCTCTATTGCACAAGTGAAAATATGGTCACCACTGTATCTTCATGAAGTAAAGAGTTTGTTGTATTTCTGAAAACATATACCAAAACAAAGAATTGATTCCATGAAGTGGGAAATGACTTGTATTTACTGTATCAAAACCTGGGGGGAAGTCTCCGTCATGGAATTTGGACTTCTCTACACTTCATATTTGAGTTCAGAATGGATATTTTCCTATAAGAAATATGGAAATCTCTATATTTCACATAAGGCACTGGTTCTTCAGCTGCAGAAACACCCATGTTCCCTATTTGCCTATATTTCCGTGTGCCTTGCACATTTGTGTGTGTAGCCACGTAGGCTTGTTTCCAATGTTTGTCTGTTTTTCTCTGTGGATGTGCATCCAATCACAAATGAAAGAGAGGTGAAAGTTACAGACCACGAGATATGGAACAAACAGAAGGAGGCACCAGGCATCCACAGACTGGGAGAGAATTGTCTATGCATCTCTGAGATATGGAATGAGAAAAGGATGACCAGTGACAACTCAGGACTGTGAATTCACAAATCTGGGTTTACATCAAGAGACATGAAGAAGCTCACAGTTTCTGCTGTGGTGATGTGTGTTTGTACCAGCAAGAGGATGTGGAATGATTAAAGATCCATCCAGTATAACTCCAGTGGTGTGGGGCTTTTAAAACATAGCCTGTGAACCCCTCAGTCTGTGGGAAGTAAGCTGGCCTGTGGAAACGGTGGACATGGTTATAACTGGAAATAAGAGTGTGAAGAGGTGAAGGTGATTCAGGAAAGAGTAGAAACTGAAAGGAGGAGGAATAGAAAGAAAACCTGTTGCACTGGAGAATTTTTCCAAATTAGTGGAAGGCCCTGGGATAGTGCTGCCTCGGATCAGCCAATCAGGTAACACACTCTCTCTTTACGAGTGACCAACAATAGCGTCATGTGAGACAAATGACATGAAAAGGTAGGATCCTTCATGGTGAAACCACACACATCCTAGAAAATACAGGGTGACCTTGGCTTTGTCCAGGCACTTCAAGCCTATCTGACAGCTCAGAATGGTGAAAAAATTTCAGATGTGGGATGGAGGCATTTCCCCATTTGGCAGTGTGTGCCTGTAAGGGAGTGAAGATGGGAAAGTAGAAGGGTGTGAACCCAACTTTTCCTGTGCGAACTCCAAAATTACAGCTTGTTTCTGAAGGACCATTGACACAAGAATGTTGGGTCCCACCAAAAAGAGCAACAACAACAACAACAGATGTCCAAGGGCAAAGGGAAAGCCCCAAGAAAACAGTAGCAGTGGTGAATTTGCATTTAGAATCAATAAATACCAGGAATGCCTCAAGTGCTCAGTAAAACATTTTGTGCACCTATACCCAGAGATCACACAGAGACAGAGTCAGAACTGCATTTAAGTGATTGAGTGTATCCTGCAGAGGCATGGGTCAACAATGGCCTGACAGGGAAGAGAGGCTCCAGCTGCTACAGACCTGGGTCATGCAGTTTGTAACATAAGCTCTCTCACCGAAGGTCACCTTACAACCTAACATAAAGCCGCCTAGCACACAATCCACAAGTTGCAGGAAATGATTCCAAAGAAAGTTTCATACATTTAAGGAAGCTCTAGGACTCCTACAGTTTTCTTAACCCTGGGATCTGGCAAAGGGACTGAGAACCCTAGGTAATTTGACTCTGGAGGCCAGTGGAATTTGATTATACAACTTCCACAGGAGTGAAACAGACTGTTGGAGGGCACACTCAAAACCTTGTGTGCACGAGGAATCAAGAATAAGGACCAGTGTCCCCAAAAGAGACTGAGCCAGACTTGCTTGTGAGTGTCAATGAGTCTCCGGCAGAAAGTGGGATGCAGAGGTGTCTCAGGCCCTGAATACAAGAGTGCTTGATCAAATGCTTTTGAAGGAGGTCCCAATGACTTTCGTTTCCCATATGATAGTTTGGGCTCAGTTCAGACAACGAAGCCTGAACACAGCCACACCCATCAAGAGTATATTGGATTAAAGATTCACTGAATATGGCCCCATATATCAGAGCCGGACCGAGGCTCACTCACAGTCAGTTTCTCCCATCAGGAAGTTTACATAAGCATCTTATCTTTATCCATCACAGGGCAGAGAGAATGAAAAGCACAATCACAGAAAACTAACTTCATGTTCAAATGGATCACAGTCTTGTCTACCTCAATGAAGCTATGAGACCTGCTGTGTAGGGCCACGCATGATAGATTGGACATAGTAGAGAATTCTGGCAAAATGTGGTCAACTGGAGAAGGGAATGGAAAACCATTTAAATATCCTTGCTTTGAAAATCCCATGAACGATATGAAAAGCCAAAAAGATAGGACATTGAAAGATGAACTCTCCAGGTTGGTAAGTGTCCTGTATACTTCTGGAACTCAGTGAGGAAGTAACTCCAGATAAAATGAAGAGATGGAGCCAAAGGAGAAACAACACCGAGGTGTGGACGTGAGTGGTGTAAAAGTAAAGTTTGATGCTGTAAAGAATGATATTTCATAGGAACCTAGAATGTGAGGACCATGATGAAGGTAAAATTTACGTGGTCAAACAGGAAATGACAAGTGTGACGATCAAAGATTCAGCAATCAGTGAATTAAAACTGAATGGAATGGACAAATTTAATTCAGATGACCATTTTATCTTCTAAAGTGGGTAAGAATCCCTAGAGAAGAAATAGAAGAAGCTGCCCTCATCAATAAAAACAGTGTGAATTTCAGTACTTGATTGCAATATAAAAATGAAACATCTCTGCTTGTTTTCAAGGCTAACCATTCAGTTGCACTGTAATCCAAGTCTGCGTCATGACCAGTAATGCTAAAGTGGAAATTGAGCTGCAGGCCAGGGTGAAGCTGAGGTTGAGTGGGTCTGGGATTACCAGTAGGACATTCTAGGAAGTACACACAAAGAACAAGATGCTATTTTCATCATATGGGACTGGAATGTAAAAGTAGGAAATTGAGAACTCCCTAAAGGAACAGACATGTTTGGTCTTCGGGTACAAAATAAAACAGGGCAAAATCTCTCACAGTTTTGCCAAGACAAGTTACTGTCATTGGATACACCCTCTTCCAACAACACGAGATGTGACTCCAGACATGCACATCATCAGATGATCAATACCAAAATCAAACTGATAATATACTATGGAGCTGAGGATAGAGAGTCTCTTTCAGTTCAGATCAGTTCAGTTCAGTCGCTGAGTCATGTCCAAGTCTTTGTGACCCCATGAACCGCAGCACAACAGGCCTCCCTGTCAATCGCTAACTCCTAGAGTTACTCAAATTCATGTCCATTGAGTGGGTGAGGCCATCCAACCCTCTCATCCTCTATCGTCCCCTTCTCCTCCTGCCCCCAATCCCTCCCAGCTCAGGGTTTTGTCTATTGAGTCAACTCTTCACATGAGGTATTAGATTTTCAGCTTTAGCATCATTCTTTTCAAAGATCACCTAACACTGATCTCCTTTAGAATCAGTCCTTTAGGACTGGTTGGATTTCCTTGCAGTCCAAGGGACTCTCAAGAGTCTCTCCAAAACCATAGTTCAAAAGCATCATTTTTTTGGCACTCAACATTCTTCACCATCTACCTCTCACATCCATACATGACCACTGGAAAAACAATAGACTTGACTAGATGGACCTTTGTTTCCAAAGTGATGTCTTTCCTTTTTAATATAATATCTAGGTTAGTCATCACTTTCCTTCTGAGAAGTAAACGACTTTTACTTACATGTCCACAATCACCATCTTCAGAGACTTCGGAGCCCCCCCCCCCAAAAAAAAAAAGCCTGACACTGTTTCCACTGTTTCCCCATCTATTTACATGAAGTGATGGGACCAGATGCAATGATCTTAGTTTTCTGAAAGTTGAGCTCTAAGCTCCTCCTCTTTCACTTTCATCAAGAGACTTTTCAATTCCTCTTCACCCTCTGCCATTTGGGTAGTGTCATCTGCATACCTCAGGTTATTGAAATTATTCCCGGCATTCTTGATTCCAACTTCTTCCAGCCCAGCGTTTCTCATGGTGTACTCTGCATAGAAGTTAAATAACAGGTGACAATATACAGCCTTGAAATACTCCTTTCCCTATTTGGAATTAGTCTGTTGTTTCATGTCCGGTTTTAACTATTGATTCCTGATCTGCATATAGGTTTCTCAAGAGGTAGGTCAGGTGACCTGGTATCCCCATCTCTTTCAAAATTTTCCACAATTTATTGTGATCCAAACAGAAAAAGGTTTTGGCATAGTCAATAAAGCAGAAATAGCTGTGTTTTCTGGAACTCTCGTGCTTTTTTGCTGATTGAGAGGATGTTGGCAATGTAATCTCTGGTTCCTCTCCCTTTTCTCAAAGCAGCTTGAACATCTGGAAGTTCACAGTTCATGTATTGATCAAGTCTCTATACAGTCAGCCAAAACAGTACTGGGAGTTGAGTGTGGCTCAGATCAACCACACATATTGAAAAAATTTGTACTTACATTGAAGAAAGTAGGGAAAACCCCTTGATAATTCAGGTATAACCTAAATAAAATATCTTTTGAGTGAAATCGCAAATGTCAAATTGATTCCAGGAATTAGATCTGAAAGAGAACTTTGTACAGAAGTTTGTGATATTGTACAAAATGAAGCAATGAAGAATATTCCCAACAGAAAGTAATGCAGAATGCAAAATGGTTACCTGAAGAAGCCTTAAAAACAGCTGGGGAAAAGGAAACAAAGAGAAAGAGAGAAGTGGAAGGGAAAAAAGAACTGGAAATTTACACCCAATGAATGCAGAGTTTTGAAGCATAGCTATGGCTTATAAGAAAATCGTCCTCATTGATCTATGCCAAGGAATAGAGGAAAACAATAAAATAAGAAAGACTACAGATCTCCTCAAGAAAATTAAATATACGAGGGGAACATTTTATGCAATGAAGGGCACAATAAAGGACACACATATTAGGGAATAAAGAGAAGCAGAAATATTAGAAGAGGTGGCAAAAACACAAAGAAAATGGTCAACCCTGAAGAGCACAATGGTATCATCACTCACCTAGACCCAGATATCCTAGAATGCATAGGCAAGAAGGCTTAGGAAACAGTAGTGAGAACAAACATGGTGGAGGTGATGGCAATCCAGTTGAGATATTTCAAATCCTAAAATATGATGCTTGAAAGTGCTGCACTCAATATGAAGGCAAGTTTGGAGAACTCAGCAGTGGCCACAAGACTGAAAATGCTCACTTTTCATCGCATTCCCAAAGAAAGACAATGTCAGACTCTTTGAACTAACACACGATTGCATTCATCTCACATAAAGCAAAAAGTAATGCACGGAATTCCTCAGGAAGTTTTCAACAGTATGCAAAGGAAGAATTTCCAGAGGTTCAAGCTGCATTTTGAAAAGGCAGAGGAACCAGAGATTAAATTGCACAAACCCGTTGTATGCTCAAAAAAGCAAATAAGTTCAAGAAACACATCCACTGCTTTATTGACTATGTCAAAACCTTCGGCTTGTGGAACACAAAAAGTGTGGAAATTTCTTCAAAAGATGGGAATACCATACCACCTGACATGCCTCCTGAGAAATTTCTTTGCAGATAATGAAACAACAGTTATCATGGATGGGGAACAATGGGCTGGTTCCAAGTTGGGCAAAGTAGCAACTCCAGGCTATATATTGTCACCATATTTACTTATGTAGACTGTGTCATGGGAAATGCCAACCTGGATGAAGCACAAGCGGGGATCCCATTTTTCAGGAGATATAGAAACAAACACAAATATAGGATGACACCACCATAACGGCAGAAAGTGAAGAGAAACTAAGAAATCTCTTAATGAAAGTGAAATTGGAGAGTGAAAATTTTGGTTTCAACCTGAACATTCAATGACTGAAGTTCATGGCATCTGGTCCCAACTCTTCATGGCAAAGAGATGGGGAAACTGTGGAAACCATGACAGGCTTTGCATTCTTGGACTTCAAAATCACTGTAGATGGTGACTCAGGCCATAAAAGCTAGATAAATATAGACAGCATTTCAAAAAGCAGAGACATCATGTCCATCTAGTCAAAGCTATGGTTTTTCCAGTAGTCACATATGGATGTGAGATTTGGACCTTAAACCTGACTACCGAGGAACTGATATTGTGATCGATCGTATTGGAAAAGACGATTGAGATTTGCACTGCATGTAGAAGGAACGAGTGAATCCTAAAAGAACTTGGTCATGAGTATTCGGAGAAATGCTGAAGCTGAGTCTTCAGTATTTTGGCCACTTGACGTGAAGAAAGACACTGTAAAACACTCTGATACTGGGAAAGACTGACAACAGAAGGAGAATTGGACGACAGAAATTGAGAAGTTTGGATGGCATCCTCATTTTCCAAATAACAGCAAGAGAGATATTGCATCACCACTTGATGGAGATGTATTTGAGCAAGCTCTGGGAGTTTTAGATGAACAGGGAAGCCTGGCATGCTTCAGTTGATGGGGTCATAAAGTGTAGGGTGAATGAGGGACAGAAATAACTTTAACTGAATGGTGGTGGGCTGTTTACATCAAGGGATCCTAGGACAGTGATGTTCCTAAGAGCAGTTCAGAGCCTTCAGCTTTTCAGTCTTAGGGAGAACGGAATAAATGTCATCATAAAGATGTCCCGCTTCTTGAGCCAAAAATTCTGACATAAATTCCTCTCTTTCTCTGGTATCTCATCCTTGGCTGTGGATGGCAGAGAGGCAAAATGTCTCTCTGCACTTGAGGGATGGTTCTGAAACTCTCACTGGAGGACAATCTCTGATTTTTTTGTGGTAATCCTGAGTGAAATGTGCACCATGAGACTCTCTATCACAGCCTTATGAGGGCAAGAGAAAGAGAACCTTGGCATTTAGCAAGTTAGGGAGGCCTGGCCTGGAATCATGCTCTCTTGGAACATTTGGGAGAGGAATGCCACTTTCTGAACAATAGAGTCATGAGTTGTGGGCCCAGGGCAGGCAGGCTCTCCAGGGTGTGATCTGTGGGGGGGGGTTCTGTGTATGTGTGTGTAGAAGTAAACTGTGGTGTTGACAAAAAAGGAAGCCACCTGACCTTTTGGACTTCAAGTTCAGTGACTTGTTTCAGCAGAGGTGCTTTGGATCCATATGTACCTTCTTGATGATATTGCTTCAGACACAGTCCTGTCACATTCTCTTTGGCATTTTGGAGGCCTCGATTTGGACTTTCCCTGCTACAGGGAGACAACCATAGGGGGAGGGGGAAGTGAAAACCTCTCCAAACAGACTATTACACAATTAGGAGGCACAGGTGCACCTCTCTCAGAAGGTCTTGGGCCTGAGTGGGTACTGAGCCTGCCATAAGAGCATGGCATTGACAATCAATGACTTTGAGAGAGCTTGTTGAAATGGGGTGCTCAAAGTCAGTGCTGTCCAAAGCTCCATGCTATTTCTGGTTTGGTTGCTTTAATGAAAGTGCATGGAATGAAATCATGCCAATGTGACTGGCACTGTGAATCAGTCAGTGTGATGGAGGAATACAGACTAGTACCACTCATTCAGTTGTCCACCATGAATGGACAGACAACAAAAGAGCCCACACAACACTATGAATGTCAGTCCTCCTCATGAGCAAATCCCAACACTTTGTAACCTTCTAGAGTAAACAATATAGATAGAAGAGGACACTAACTTGATTAACAAGTATATGGAAGAAAACCACCAGAGAAAATGAGAGGTGCTTATCCAAGTCCATTATCCTGAATAAGCAAAGGTATGGTTCTGCATCTGTGAAAATTTCCTTTTAGTATTGGGTGTATCTGTGTCTCTGTGCAATCACTGTTCCAACACTGCATGAAAACTGTCAGAACTGGCCTGGCTGGCAGATTGAAGCCAGGCAATCAAGCCCGAGGATATCAGAGTGGCAGGAAGAGAGCACTCAGGGCCATTCAAGGAGATGCAAAGCAGCCAAGAAACAGAATGGCCCAGATTACAAAGCAAAGTGATGGGGTATGCAGAACCCCTACAAAGAGCTTTCTGTCTTTCTCAAATGAAGCAGTGTTCTTTCAGCCACAGGACCTGGCACATCGTTTTTTATGTAAGGTTTGGGAGCCTGATGGCTCTGTAGCTAAAGGTGATGCTGCTTCCTGAGTAGAATTGCCCAAGAAAGGCAATGCCAACGAAGGTCAAACTACCACTCAGTTACACTCAACTCGCACATGAGTAAAATAATGCTGAAAATTCTCCAACCAGACTTCAGCAATACGTGAATCATGGACTTCCAGATGTTTAAACTGGCTTTACAGAAGGCAGAGGAACTAGAGATCTGATTGCCAACATTCTCTGTATCATCGCAAAAGCAAGACAGTTCCAGAAAAACATCTATTTCTGCTTCATGGACTATGCCAAATATTTTGACTGTGTGGATCACAATAAACTGAGGAAAATACTGAAAAAGATGGGAATACCAGACCAGCTGACTTACGTCCTGAAAAATCTTCATGCAGGTCAGGAAGCATCAGTGAAATCTGAACGTGGAAAAACAGACTGTTTCCAAATAGGAAAAGGAGTACGTCAGATTGTATATAGTCACCCTGCTCATTTAACTTATGTGCAGAATACATCATGAGAAACACTGGGCTGGATGAAGCACAAGCTGGAGACAAGATTGCCGAGAGAAATATCAATCACCTCAGATATGAAGATCATTCCACCCTTATCGCTGAAAGTGAAAAAGAACTAAAGAGCCTCTTGATGAAAGTGAAAGAAGAGAGTGAAAATGCTGGCTTAAAGTTCATCACTCAGAAAACTAAGATCATGGCCTCTGGTCTCATCGCTTCATGACAAATAAATGGGGAAAAAATCGAAAAAGTGGCTGCCTTTATTTGTTTGATCTCCAAAATCACTGCAGATGGTGACTGCAGCCATGAAATTAAGAGACACATCCTCCTCAGAAGGAAACTTATGACCAATGTAGACAGCAGAGTAAAGAGCAGAGACATTACTTTATCAACAAAGGTCCATCTTATGAAGGCTATGGTTTCTCCACTAGACATGCATGAATGTGAGATTTGGACTATAAAAAAAAAAAAAAGATACTGAGCACTGAAGCACTAATGCTCTCCAACTGTGGCGTTGAAGAAGACTCTTGAGAATCCTCTGGACTTCAAGGAGTTTCAAACAGTACATCCTCAAAGAGAGCAGTCCTAAGTGTTCTTTGTAAGGACCATTGTTGAAGCTGAAACTCCGGTAATTTGGCCACTTTATGTGAAGAACTGACTCACTGGAGAAGACCCTGGTGTTGGGAAAGATTGAAGGCAAGAGGAGAATGGGATGACAGAGGATGAGATGGCTTGATGGCATTATCGACTCAATAGAGATCAGTTTGAGCACACTCCTGTAGTTGATGATATACAGGGAGGTATGGCATACTGAAGGCCATGGGCTCATGAATAGTAAGACACGACTGAGCGCCTGAACTGAAATGAACCTGCAGAATTTGCCAGTTTCCAACATCACTCAAGTCTTCGCAAAATTTTAAGCATGAGTGTTTTGTAGTGGATGGCTTAGGATGATCCTCCTGCTGCTCCCAGCCCCAAAGGGCTAAGGTGATAGGGTTAGCTGGCATGTGTTCTCACTTGGAGGCAGGAAGAAAACAGAACTACTTTGAAAGGGCCCCTGTACAGTAAATGAGCTGACTTCAATGCCCCTGGCACTGATGAGTCATGTCCCTTAGCGGGATGCTGACTTTGATATCCCTTAATTAGAGCTTCTTCATCTGTAATTCTCTTTATATAGAGAGAATTCCATCTCTAAATAGGGTATTCTCTGTAGGTCGCATATTGGCGTAAGTGCAAAATGTTTCTACGTGAAGCACAGAACTTAGTGTTTCAAATATGAATATATGCATGTAAATTCCACGTATGAAATATGGAATTCTCTATATTGCATATGTGAATTTCTCAACCCTCAATTTCCACAATGAAAATGGAGATCTCACTTGATCTTAGCCAAAAGGGTGCACAGTTTCATTTTCAGTTGTTTGTGAATCCATTTGGTAAGCGATAACACATTTGTTTACCAAACCTTGAAAGGAATGGCTGATGCAATTTGCAGTGGGAGAGTGAATTTTTATCTCCTTTTATAAGCTGCATATTACAGCTGTGAATCTTCCCCTCTCTGCATTGCCTACAGCTGTGCACTAACTAAGGCATCGCACAGAAAGGTAGATTTCATCCTGTCACCTGTATAGTACCTAAAACCATAGGAATGACATTACCAAGAATGTTCCCAAAATTTAGAGCACATTAAACAAGAGTAATGGTTCTAATGGTGGGAATCACTCTCTCTCTCACACACACACACATAATGATCTCCTAATTAAGTAACAAATCTTACTGGTTGTAGTTCAGACAAGAACCTTCCCAAATCAGGCAGCACATGTTACTACAAATTAGTATCTGGATAACTAATATAATTTTACACCTCTTCATTAAGCTAATTACTGAACAGTGCTGAATGTCATCAGAACACAATACTTAACAACGTGCATAGCTAACATTGTATATCTTCAATTGTGTCTCAATAACTAGTCAGTTAATAGACATTTTAGGAAGGACAAATAAAGTTGGCTTGGAGATTTTAGGGAGGATTTCCCTCATTTGAAATAATCATTTAAATGTCAAAGTTGAAGTATAGCTCTTATTTCATCCCAGTAGTTGACAAACGTGGTACTGAGAGCCCTTATAGCTAAATTTTAACTTCTGTGGATACATTACTCAATCTCTAGTTAATCCCTTTACCTGAAAATCGCCTCAAACATTTTAAGTAGGGACTGATCAGGTACCTACAGGCCATTGCATACACCCAGAGGAACTCCTGTTCTATCAAATTTTCTAATTCACGTCACAAATCAGTAAGTCCAGCAAGAAACCCCGAGAGCTAAGTGTGTCAAATACGACCACTGGGAAAACAGCACAATAGGAATTACAAGCCTAAAACCCAGTGCTGCTAGGCGAATAGGGAATTTTTACTGAGAATAAAGTTTGGACATTCATCATATCCAGTCTTTTCTTTCATAATGTGGTCCATTTCAGACTGGTACAAGTACTGCATACAATTCAGTTTAACGCAGAAGGCAATTCACTTTTTTGAATAAGAGGGAACAAAATAACACCCCAAGAGATGCGGAATCATGGCCTCAACTTGACAATGTAGGCTTTTTCAGTCTGGGTTTTAAGTATACTGAGCATTTCTAGAAGAAGGTCAGCATTCTAGATCCCACCAAGGACTTATTTAAATGACAGAAACTGGGAAACTCTCTTATAATAATATAAAAGAAACTTCTAAAAGATAGTTCTTTCTTCTAAAAAAAAAAAAACTTCTTATCTCCTAGATATTTCTACATAATTGACCAATAATTGTCTCCAATTTAGCATATCTTGCCTTACTCCTAAACCTGCTTTAGTATTTTTCTCAAAAAAAAGGGAACTCAGTTCCAATTGTTAAAAAAAAAAATGGCACAGTCATCATTGACTTTTTTCCTTCACAGGCCACATTTCAGTCTTTGGCAAATCTAGCATTGGAACACTTCTCATCTTCTTCACTTATACTGAAGGTTTCAAGTCATCATTACTGCTAGCCTTCTTTATTTATTGTTGTTCCGTCATTAAGTCATGTCTGACTCTTTGTGATTCCATGGACTGCAGCACACCAGGCTTCCCTGTCCATCACCATCTCCCAAAGCTTGCTCAAAATCATGTCCATCCTATCGGTGATACCATCCACCCATCTCATCCTCTGTCATCCCCTTCTCCTCCTGCCTTCAATTTTTCCCAACATCAGGGTCTTTTCCAATGAGTTGGCTCTTTGCTTCAGGTGGTCAAAGTATTAGAGCTTAAGTTATAAGTCCTTTTAATGAAATTTTAGGACTGATTTCCTTTAGGATTTGCTGGTTTGATCTCCTTGCAGTCCAAGAATCTCTCAAGCATCTACTCAACCAGCAGAGTTTGAAAGCCTCAGTTCTGTCACTCTATCCTATCAATTCATTTTATTCCACTGTTAGTATCCCTCAGTGATTTTCTGTATCATTTTGAGTAAAAATAAGTCTTTGCAGTTAAAATAAAAAAAAGAAGAGAAAAAGAAAACAATGAAAATCTCTTTATTTCATATGAAAATCTGTATGCATATTTTTCTCCATGAAAATGGGAATTAAATCTATTTCACCTATACATTCAGTTCAGTTCAGTTCAGTCGCTCAGTCGTGTCCGACTCTAAGCGACCCCATGAACCACAGCACGCCTATACATAACTGGATGCTAAATTTCCTACATGACATCTGGAATTTTCTGTATTTCACTTGTTAAATGCTAGCCATTGATTTTAGTATAGAAAATAAGGAATTTTGATTCTTTCACATATGCCAATCTGGGCACAGATTTTCTTCCTTTAAATATGTAATTCTCTATATTTCACACATAAAAACCCAATCGCACTTGGACTCCATTAAAAAATGAATTAACTATATTCCATTTAGCAAAATATGGGCCCAAATTCCAATTGTCTGTATTTCACAAATGAAAATCTCACTCTGATTTTCCTACATGAAATATGGATTTCTATAATTTCTGTATTTGAAACTCTAGGCATGGTGCTTTTTTCCATGAAGTATGAAATCATTTGATATCATATTACCTATACAGTTGCCAGATTTCCTACTAGAAATATGGAATTATTTATTTCACATAGGCAAAGCAATGCCTATATTCCTATTTGAAATATCGATTCTCTACAATTTACGTATGAATATTTGGTGAAGATTTTTTTTCCTACATTACATATAGAATTTTCTACACTTCACAGCTAAAAGTCAGGATAGTTATTTTTCCTACAAGGAATGAGGAGTTCTTTTTCTTGAACAAGAACATCTGGGTGCAGATTTTCCTACATGAAAATGGAAGTCTCTGCTTTTCAATTCTTTACCATCTATGCCACTAGGGAACTTGAATGGTTTTAGGAAGACTTGCAATCTCTTTCTAAAATTAACCCCGAGAAAGGATGTCCATTTCATTATAGGGTTCTGGAATGTGAAAACAGAGAATCAGAAGATACCTGGTGCCATGCGCATGTTTGGCCTTGGTGTATGAAATGAGGTGGGACAAAGACTAGCAATGTTTTGGCAAATAGGATGAAAATGAAAATAGTGACAGACAGTTTTCTTCGGTTCCAAAATATCTGGGGACAGTGACTATATCCACGAAAATAAAAGACCCCTGCTCCTGGGAAGAAAAGCTATGATAAGCCTAGACATAGACAAAATGTAATGAAAAGGAGAGACATCTCTTTGGCAATAAATGTCCATATAGTCAGAGCTATGTTTTTACCAGTCGACATGTATGGATGTGCTAGTTTCACTATAAGGAAGGCTGATTGCCGAAGAATTGAGTCTTTGCAACTGTGTGCGAAAGATGGCTCTGGAAAGATCCTTGTCCAGTAAGGAGATCAACCCCACAAATCCTAAAGGAAACTAACCCTAAATATCCATTGGAAAGACTGTGGTTGAAGCTGAAATTACAATATTTTGGCTACACTGGTGTGAATAAATAATACATGGGCAAAGATTGAGGTTCTGCCTTGTCACTGAAAAAAAATAATTATTATCGGCTCTGATATGGGTAGATGGAGTACAGGAGGAGAAGGGAACGACAGAGGGTGTGATCGTTGGACAGTATCACTTGACTCCATGAACATGAGTCTTAGAAAAGTATTGGAGACAGTAAGAATAGGGATATTTGGAGTGCTGCTGTCTACAGTCTTGCAAACAGTTGGACATGACTGAGTCAGAGAATATCACCAACAACTGTATTTCACATATATCAATCGGGATGAGATTTTCGACCTTGAAACATGGAATTCTCTATATGTCCATAGAAAAATTAGATATTCCTGCTTTCTCTACTTCTTTAATGAATGTCTTGGTACAGAACTTACCTCCTAAACTATGACAGTTTGAATATATCATGCACCAAAATCTGAATTAAAATATTTTGACATGGAATATGGACATGAAAAATGACATGGAACATTTGATATTTCAAATATGAAAATCTATGGATAAATTTTCATATGTGAAATAACATGTGAGACACTTGCTCCTTGGAAGGAAAGTTATGACCAACCTTGATAATATATTAAAAAGCAGAGACATTACTTTGCCAAACAAGGTCCGTCTAGTCAAGGCAATGGTTTTTCCCATGGTCATGTATGGATGTGAGAGTTGGACTGTAAAGAAAGCTGATCACCGAAGAATCGATGCTTTTGAACTGTGGTGTTGGAGAAGACTCTTGAGAGTCCCTTATACTGCAAGGAGATCCAACCAGTCCATTCTAAAGGAGATCGATCCTGGGTGTTCATTGGAAGGACTGATGCTAAAGCTGAAACTGCAATACTTTGGCCACCTCATGCGACGAGTTGACTCACTGGAAAAGACTCTGATGCTGGGAAAGGTTGGGGGCGGGAGGAGAAGGGTACGACGGAGAAGGAGATGGCTGGATGGCATCACCGACTCTGTGGACATGAGTTTGAGTGAACTCTGAGAGTTGGTGATGGACAGGGAGGCCTGGCGTGCTGTGATTCATGGGGTCGCGGAGAGTTGGACACGACTGAGCGACTGAACTGAACTGACTGATGGATGCATTACCAAATTTTCTGCTTCATATGCTGAAATTACACTAGATACTGCTACATGAAAGATAAAATTCTCAGTGTCACATAAGAACCACTACGTGCAGGTTTTAGGACAGAACTATCAAAGCCTCTAAAATTCACAAATGAAAATCTGGGGACAGATTTTTCAATTAAAACTAGGGAATTTTCTGTATATTATATGAAAGTATGGACACAGAATTTTCTGCATGAAATAGGAAATCTTGATGCAATTTGCAGATTTCTCATTTGAAAATCTGTGTGCCGCTTTTTTTTATGAAATACAGATTGCTCTGCATTTCACATTTGAAAAATGGCATCGTTTTGCGACAAAAAAATATGGAATCTTCTATTTCATATAAGACAATGTGATTTTCATGTTTGAGCAATAAAATTCTGTATATTTCACCGAAACAATCTTCTGACAAGAAATACGGAATCTGGTATACTTCACATCTGAAAATCTGAGGAAAGATTTGCTCATGTGAATTACAAAGCCTCTATTATTCACATTTGAAAAGCTGTGTCAAATTTTTCTCACATAAAATACGGAATTGTCCATGATTCAGAAGAGCGGACTCATTTGCAAAGAACCTGATGGTGGGAAAGATTGAAGGCAGGAGAAGGGGGCGACAGAAAATGAGATGGTTAGATGGCATGATGGTTTAAATGAACATGAGTCTGGTTAAACTCTGAGAGTTGGTGATGGACAGAGAGGCCTGGCATGCTGTTGTCCATGGGGTCGCTAAGAGTCAGACACAACTAAGCAAATGAACTGAACTGATGATTCAAAAATTAAGATCTTGGACGAGCAAAAAAATATAGAATCAACTTATTTCTCGTCTGACTGATACCTGATTTCCCTATTTACATTTATAATTCTCTGTATTGCATTGATGAAAGTCCATGTGAAATTTTCCCAAAATGAAACACAAAATAAACTCTATGTGTCACATGAAAGTCTGGGTGCAAATATTTCTACAGGGAAATGTGTACATCTCTATAGTAATATGTAAATTTTTAGATTTTAGATTCCCCACATGGCCAGTGGAAATCTGTATATTTCACATGTAAAAATTTTGATGCCATTTTCCTGCATGAAATACGGAATGATCCCTGTTTCTTGTTGCAAAAACCTGGGCAAAAACTTTCACACACGAAATATGGAATCTCAGCAAATAATTCATGAAAATATGAGTGTAGATAGTCTCATGTGCATTTTGGAATCCTCTAAATTTCACATATAAAACCAAGGCACTTACTTTCTGACATGAAATATGGTAGTCTTTATATTTTTTATTTCACTATTTAGGTGTAACTATTTCAAGCTGATATATGGAATTCTCTGTATATCACTATTTAGATCTGCTAGCAGATGTACCTGCAAGCAATATGGAATTCGCTATATTTCACATATTACAATGATGACGTTTAAACATGAAATAAGGATTTTTGTTCATTTCACATAAAAAACCAGGGTGCAGATTTTCTGACAAGACATATGATCCGTATATAGTTCAGATGTTTTAATTTGATCTGGGTTCCTCTGCCTTTTCTAAAACCAGCTTGAAAATACAAAGGAATGAGAGATCAAATTGCTAACATCTGCTGGATCATTGGAAGAGCAAGAGAGTTCCAGAAAGACATCTATTTCTGCTTTATTGACTATGCCAAAGCCTTTGAGTGTGTGGATTACAATAAACTGTGGAAAATTCTGAAAGAAATGGGAATACTAGACCACCTAACCTGTTTTTCAGAAACCTATATGTAGTTCAGGAAGCAACAGTTAGAGCTGGACATGGAACAACAGAGTGGTTCCAAATAGAAAAAGGAATACATCAAGGTTGTATATTGTCACCCTGCTTATTTGACTTATATGCAGAATACATCGTGAGAAACTCTGGGCAGGAAGAAGCAAAAGTTAGATTCAAACTGGTGGAAGAAGTATCAATAACCAGATATATGTTGATGACACCACCCTTATTGCAGAGAGTAAAGAGGAACTGAAAAGCCTCTTGTTGAAAATGAAAGAGAAGAGTGAAAAAGTTGGCTTACAGTTCAACCTTCAGAAAACTAAGATCGTGGCATCTGGTCCCATCACTTCATGGAAATAAATGGAGAAACAGTGGAAACAGCATCAGACTTTACTTTGAGGGGCTCCAAAATCACTGAAGATGGTGATTGCGGACATGAAATTAAAAGACGCTTGCTCCTTGGAGGGAAAGTTATGACCAACCTAGGTAGCATATTAAAAAGCAGAGACATTGCATTGCCAACAGAGGTCCCTCTAGTTAAGGCTATGGTTTTTCAGTGGTCCTGAATGGATGAGAGATCTGGACTGTGAAAAAGGCTGAATGCTGAAGAATTGATGCTTTTGAACTGTGGTTTTGGAGAAGGGTCTTGAGAGTCCCTTCTACTGCAAGGAAATGCAACCAGTCTATCCTAAAGAGATCAGTGCTGGGTACTCATTGGAAGGACTAATGTTGAAGCTGAAACTCCAATATTTTGCCACTTCATGCGAAGAGCTGACTCATTGGAAAAAACCCTGATGTTGGGAAGGATTGAGGGAAGGAGGAGAAGGGGATGACAGAGGATGAGATGGCTGGATGGTATCATTGACTTAATCGACATGAGTTTGGGTAAACTCCGGGAGCTGGTGATTCACAGGAAGGCCTGAGGTGATGTGTTTCACAGGGTCACAAAGAGTGGGACACGAATGAGCGACTGAACTGATAGTTGATTTGAGAACTGAATGCCTTAATAAATATCAGATTTTCTTGTACCTACAGCCATCATGGGAATGTAATTCAACATATCAATATAACCGGTTAAAGATTTTTGTAAAGCCTAAATTCCTGTGAATGAAGAACTATTGTTTTTGAAATAAATAATAAAGGGGATTTAAAAGAGCACACAGATTGCCATTCATCCATAACAGATAGGTAAAAGACATTGTGTGACAAATACAATGAACATTTCAAAGAAGTAATGCAATAGAATTAAATACAATAAATTAAAAACACTAGAATATATAAAATGCAAAAGTACTAGACAGAGTTGATTGTTGATGGTTCTGTCCCACCTCTTTTATTGTAATTTTTCTTTGGGGGAAAAGTTTTCAATCTTTAGACATGCACATATGCAGCAAAATATAATGTACAGTCACTTTAATTTTTACTGCTGTTTTCTTAATAAGTGTGTTATGAATTTAGATATAGTTTTCTGAGATTTGCATTGCATTTCTCATTAAGGTGCAGACATTTTCAGCTCTACTTTTGACTTCCAAGATAATGTGAGATTCATTAAGAATAATGATGTTTAAAAAAGGTTATTATACTTTTAAAACTTAAATCTTTTTGGAGTATACTTGCTTTACATTATTTGGTTAGTTTCTCCCCTAAAGCAAAATTAGGGAATGCTCCAGTCCTTCGGGTCATGAACACTAGTAAACGAGATACTGACTAAACAGCATCCACACATCTATCTCCAAGTTTTTGACTTCTTTCTAAATCTGATCACCACAGTGCCTTAAGCAGATTTCCCTGTGCTGTACATATAGATCAAAAGTATATATACTTCTGTTGTAATCTCCCAGTTGCTACCAGCACCAGGCATTACATCCTTGATAACCGTATATTTCTTCTCCATTGCTGTGTCCCTATCTATTCTTCTCATAGAGAATCATCTATTCCAGTTTTACCTAGATCCCATATATTTGTGTTAATATGTGATATTTCTTTTCCTCTTTTGCCTTAGCTTTATTGTATCTGACACTGTCTCTGCCCTTCTACATCTATGCAATTTACCTGATTTCATTCCATCTTAAGATTATGGTATGTATGTACCAACTCATTTTATCCATTCCTGTCTAGATGAATGGATATTTCTGTTGCTTCCATGTGCTGCTATTGAATATATTGCTGCCATCAATATTGAGGTTGTACATCTTTTGGAATTATTATTTTCCTCATGAAAATTATTGGCAATTATTGGGATTTCTTGAAAATATGGTAGCTTCATTCGTATTTCTAAATGAACCCTGTTCTATTCTCAATTTTAATCGACCATTGTGCCTTCCTAGCAACAGAACAGGGTTGTTTTGTCTACTCCACAACCTCTCCAGAATTAGTTTTGTGTGGATTTTTTTTTATATGAGTATTCAGACAAATGTAAGTTGATACCCTCACTGAAGACTTTATTTCACTAGCTCTTACAATTAGTGATGGTGAGCATCTTTTCCATTATTGTTGGGCATCTGTATGTCTTCTTAGGAGAAATGTCTATTTTATCATCTATTCATTTGTTCCAATTCGGTTGTTTGCTTTGCTATTATTGAGCCACATTAGAGGCTTCCATATTTTGGAGATTCTTCTGTTGTCATTATCTTCAGTTGCAAATGTTTTTCCCATAATGAGACTTCATTTTTGTCTTGATTATGGGTTGGCTGTGCAAAATGTTTAAGTATAATTAGGTCTCTTTATTTAATTTTTGTTTTATTTTCATTTCAAAGTAGGTAGGCAAAAAAAAAAAAAGTTGCTGCTGCATTTCATGTCACGATGTATTCTACCTATTCTTTCCTCAAATATTATTGATTTACAGTTTCTGGCCTTATATGTAGGTCTTTAATCCATCTTCAATTTGTCTTTTTCTATGGTGCTAAGGACTCACTGGAAAAGACTCTGATGCTGGGAAAGGTTGGTGGGCAGGAGGAGAAGGGGACGACAGAGAATGAGATGCTGGATGGCATCACTAACTCAATGGACATGAGTTTGAGTGAACTCTTGGAGTTGGTGATGGACAGGGAGGCCTGGCGTGCTATGATTCATGGGGTCGCAGAGAGTAGGACATGACTGAGCAACTAAACTGAACTGAACTGAAGGAGTGACTGAACTGAACTGCACTGAAAGGAGTGAGTTAAGTTGATCCACTGGAGGAGTGAGTGGCTAACCACTCCCTTTATACTTGCAACGGGATTTCCACGAACTATATAAAAAGGCAGCACGGTAAGACTCCAAAACATGATCACCCAGGATGGTAGGTGCCAAATATGCTGCTTGGGAGGAGCAGAGGGTAATAACTAATGTTTCCAGAAAGCAATAAATGGTTGCCCCAAAGTGGAAATAAACCTCATTGTTTATGTGTCTGGAGATGAAAGTAAAATGGAAAGCTATAAAGAACAGTACTTCAGGGCAACCTGGAATGTTAGATCCATGAACAATTTAAATTGAATGTGGTATAATAGGAGACGGCAATAGCCAACTCATTACAAAAAACCTGATTCCGGGGAAGATCGAAGGCAATAGGAGAAGGGGAAGAGAAGGATGAAATGATTGGATGGCATCACCTATGCAATGCATATGAACTCGGGAAAACTCCAAGAGGTGGTGAGGGACAGGAAGGACTGGCACGTTGCCGTTCGTGGCATCCCAAAAAGTCAGACACAACTCGGTCACAGAAGAATAACCAGGTACTATTCTATGGTAATCTTTTACTTTTAGCTGTCCAGATTTTTCCAGCTTAACTTGTCAAATATATTATCTTCTTGCCATTGCATATTGCTGTCTTCTTTGTCATAGATTAGGTGATCATTTGGGAAAGAGATTATCTTAGTGTTTACTATCTGTTCCATTGGCTTTAATCCCAGTATTGTGCCAATCACATGCCAGGTGGAAAACTATAGGTTTTTGTATAGACTGAAGTGAGGAAACCTGAGTCCTGCAGATCAGTTTTTCTTTCTTCAGTTTGCATGGTTATTCAAAGTCTTTGTATTTCCATCAAGTTGTAAAGACTTTTTGTTGTTGTTGTTCTATTTCTGTGAAAAATATCATTGGTAATTTTATAGGGATGTCATTGAATCTGTAACCTCGTTTTTATAGTGTGGCTACTTTCACATATTGATTTTTATAGTCCAAATAATAGTATATCTCTCATTCCATTTGTTTCATCTATGATTTGTCTCATCCATACCTTACTCTTTTCTGGCCACAAGTCTTTTCTCTGGTTAGTCAGGTTCATTCTCAAGGATTTTATTTTTCTTGTTACAATGGTGAATAATTTTGTTTCCTTAATTTTTGTTTTTTGTTTTCTCTTGTTATTTCTAGGAATGCAGGTGATTTTCTCCTGTTTATTTCTTTATGCAACCACTTCCGTATTAATTTTCTGGTGCAATCTTAGGAGTCTCTGAAATGTAACTTTTTTCAGCAAACAGTGACATTTTTACGTCCTGTTTATCAGTTTGCAGGTAATTTTTTTTTTCCCTTCACTGATTGCTGTAGCTAGGAGTCCCAAGATTATGTTGAATAACAGTGGTGAGAATGGCAAACTTTGTCTTTTTCACAATCTTAGGCAACATGCTTTCAGATTACACCTCTGAAAAACATAGTAGTGATTGGTTTGTTCATACACCGCCTTTATTAAGTTGAAGATGATCCTCTCTGTTCCCACTTCTTGTACAGCTTTTATCACAAATGAGTCTTTAATTTTGTCAAAGGTGTTTTCTGCATTGTATCTTAGATGTGTTCAAGACCTCTACTTGGAAACGTTTACTATCTTTCATTGTTCTTTTCTTCTCTGGCCACCTGATTCAAAGTGTTGTCTCATTAGAGAATGCTCTGATACTGGGAATAATTGAAGATAAAAAGAGAAGTGTGTAACAGATGATGAGAGGGTTAGATAGCATCACAAACCCTATGGACATGAATCTGAACAAATTCTGGGAAATAGGGAAGGTCAGACTGATGAGACACAATCCATGGGGTGGCAAAGGGATGGGCATGAATAACTGACTGAACGACAATAGCAAAACATTCTTTCCTGTTATTGACAGTAGTAGATATCCGTGACTACTTCATTTTCTATTTCGTCATACCCTATCTATATCTCAGTTGCACTACTTTCACCACATACCATGCAAAGATTCAGCCATGTCTGTTGCTATTGCTGTCCCCCAAATGGACCAAAGTATATGTGATTTCTCAACTACACATGATCCAATGGTCTCCTAGCCATTCTCCAGCATTCATTTATGTTCCTCAGAAACTCTCTACCTTGCTATAGACAGAGAAAATTGTCACTCATTAGCGAAGCCATGCGATAGAAAGCAAGTTCTTGAGAATAAATACCCTTTCCGGATTCTGTATTCCAACTTTGTCTCAGTCTTCACATTGTTCGCTTAAGTCTCATTTCTTAAATCACACTGAAGTTTCATTGTGTTCTGTTCTCAGTCTCACTGTGCAGACAATGTTTTTCCGTTTTCCTTGATTTTTATTTTTAATTAATGTCTATGAGATTTTATTTTAAATTCCTCAGGAAACTATTTTTCAATGTACAAAGTATTTTGAGATTTTAATTTTAGATTGACCTTTTTGATGAGCTTTGATAGACTGTCCTCTCCAAAAGGAATAAATTATGACAACCCACATCTATTTTAGCTTGTGATTCTACTCGCCTCTATTCAGGATTAAAGGATTGTATTTGATTAATACAACCTGAATTGGTGTGCATCATAGTCACTGAGTTATGCCCAACTCTGGAGACTCAAGAACTGCAGCCCAACAAACTTGATTGCCCATGGACATTCCAGGCAAATATATTGGAGTGGATCGCCATTTCCTTCTTCAAGGTAACAAGAATACTGGAACTATTAAGAAATACATTTTTTCAGCTTATAAATCTTGCTAAATTCTGAATTTACAGAGAGAATTCACACCAAAGAAAAAGAGTATCTTGAATGCAAGTTAAAATCACCAACTTTTGCTGTCTATATGACAATCAGGTTTAAAAAAAGCATTAGCATATCTGAAAAGCATATTTTACAATTATTAATATGACTAAGGAATATTAAAAAAAAAAGCAAAAAAGAAATCTCAGAGATCTATATCATGGTTAGTAAATAGAGGCATATAATGGCATTTCTCTTCAAGAGAAATTGAGACTAGAATATGAATCTTTCTCACTTTCTTTTTCTTGGTAAATGTTATTTGGCATTCCTGGTCATAGTTTTTCATCAGGATCCCTTCAGTCAGGGTCCATACTTGTTTTTCTAGTGAATTATTGGTGAGTGCTTTCAGGAAAAATGAAATGAAGGAAGCAAGATACAGCAGAGTGAAACTATATGCAATCTCAAGTGGGGGCGAAATCTCACTAGGTGCAGAATTTTCTACATCAAATGTGTAATTGTGTATATTTTACATATGAACATTCTAGTGCAGATTTTCATCTTCATATATGGAATTCTCTTATACCAGGTAAGAAAATCTGAGTGAAAGTCTTCTGACAACAAATGAAAATTTGCATATTTGGAATGTAAGATTTCTTCAATATTCGCAAATAAATCAATGCATTACCCACATTAAAAAATGAAAAATAAAAACCATATGATTATCTCAATAGATGCAGAGAAAGCCTTTGACAAAATTCAACATCCATTTATGATAAAAACCCTCCAGAAGGTGGGAATAGAAGGAACATTCCTCAACATAATAAAAGCTACATACGACAAACCCACAGCAAACATTACCCTCAATGGTGAAAAATTGAAAGTTTTCCCCCTAAAGTCAGGAATAAGACAAGGGTGCCCACTCTCACCACTACTATTCAACATACTTTTGGAAGTTTTGGTAACAGCAATCAGCGCAGAAAAAGACGTAAAAGGAATACAAATTGGAAAAGAAATAAAACTCTCACTGTCTGCAGATGACATGATCCTCTACACAGAAAACCATAAAGACTTTACCAGAAAATCACTAAAAGTAATCAATGAATATAGTAAAGTTGAGGATATAAAATCAACACACAGAAATCTCTTGCATTCCTATACACTAATAATGAGAAAATAGAGAAGTTAAGGAGATAATTCCATTCACCATTGTAATGGAAAGAATAAAACACTTAGGAATGTATCTACCTAAAGAAACAAACAAAAAATAAACTATATATAGAAAACTATAAAACACTGGTGAAAGAAATCAGACAGGACACTAATAGATGGAGAAATATTTCCTGTTCAAAGATTGGAAGCATAAATATTGTGAAAATGAATATATTACTCAAAGTAATTAATAGTTTCAATGAAATCCTTATCAAACTACCAACAGTATTTTTCACAGAGCTAGAAAAAATAATTTCACAATTAGTATGGAAAAATAAAAAACCTCGAATAGCCAAAGTAATCTTGAGAAAGATGACTGGAACTGGGGGAATCAACAAGCTGGACTTCAGGCTCTACTACAAAGCCACAATCATCAGGACAGTTTGATACTGGTATAAAGACAGAAATATAGATCAATGGAACAAAATAGAAAGCCCAGAGATAAATCTATGCACCTGTGACACCTATCTTTGACAAAGGAGGCAAGAATATTCAAAGGAGAAAAGACAATCTCCTTAACAAGTGATGCTTGGAATACTGGTCAATCACTTGTAAAAGAATGAAACTAGAACACTCCCTAACCCCATACACAAAAATAAACTCAAAATGGATTAAGATATAAATGTAAGACCAGAAACTATAACACTCCTAGAGGAGAACATAGGCAAAACCCTCTCCGACATAAATCACAGCAGGATCCTCCATGATCCACCTCCCAGAATATTGGAAATAAAACCAAAAATAAACAAATGGGACCTAATTAAACTTAAAAGCTTCTGCACAGCAAAGAAAACTATAAGCAGGGTGAAAAGACAGCCTTCAGAATGGAAGAAAATAATAGCAAATGAAGCAACTGACAAAGAATTAATCTGAAACATATACAAGCAGCTCCTGAACTCAATTTCAGAAAAATAAATGGCCCAATCAAAACATGGGCCAGAGAACTAAACAGAGATTTCTACAAAGAAGACATACAGATGGCTAACAAACACATGAAAAGATGCTCAACATCACTCAGAGAAATGCAGTACAAAACCGCAATGACGTACCATTTCATGCCAGTCAGAATGGCTGCTGTCCAAAAGTCTACAAGTAAAAAATGCTGCAGAGGGTGTGGAGAAAAGGGAACCCTCTTACACTGTTGGTGGGAATGCAAACTATTACAACCACTATGGAGAACAGTTTGGAGATTCCTTAAAAACTGGAAATAGAACTTCCATATGACCCAGCAATCCCACTGCTGGGCATATACACCGAGGAAACCAGAATTGAAAGAGACTCATGCAATCCAATGTTGATCGCAGCACTGTTTATTAAAGCCAGGATGCGTAGGCAACCTGGATGTCCATCTGCAGACGAATGGATCAGAAAGCTATGGTACATATACACTATGAAATATTACTCAGCCATCAAAAAGAATGCATTTGAATGAGTTCTAATGAAGTGGATGAAACTGGAGCCTATTATACAGAGCGAAGTAAGCCAGAATGTAAAACATCATTACAGTATACTAATGCATATACATGGAATTTAGAAAAATGATAATGATAACCCTGTACACGAGACAGCAAAAGAGACACAGATGTATAGAACAGTCTTCTGGACTCTGTGGGAGAGGGCAATGGTGGGATGATTTGGGGGAATGACATTGAAACATGTGTATTATCATATGTGAAACGAATCGCAAATCCAGGTTTGATGCATGATACAGAATGCTCAGGGATGGTGCACTGGGATGAACCAGAGGGATGGGACGGGAAGGGATGAGGGAGGAAGGTTCAAGATGGGGAACACAGGCACACCAGGGGCAAATTCAAGGCAATATATGGCAAAACCAATACAATAATATAAAGTAAAAAAATAATAATAATAATAATAATAAATTTAAAAAATGTATTGTATTACAGATAGTCAGATTTTCACATGTGCAATAATGAAAAATCCATATTTCTCATTAGAAACTTAGTGCCAAGATGTTGGCTTATGAAATATACAAAATTCCACATAACATGTTGGTCTATCTGTGAGCAGATGTTCATATGTGAAATACAGATTATTCTTTAATTCATTATGGAAATTATGAGACTCCATTTTCAATATGAAGTGCAGATGCTTCCCAACTTCACTTAAGAAAATCTGTGATTGCATTGCCATATGTAATATTCAGAGAAAGCCATTTTTCATAACATTCTGCACCAGGATTTTCATCTGTGTAGCAGAGAGAATATCGTATTTCATGCAGGAATTATTGAACTTAGATTAACATACATGAACTTAGAAAATTCCATGATCCAGGGACCACTAGTCACTCCCAAGTTTCCAAGTGTGAAATATAAGGATTCTACCTTTCATGTTGGAAAATCAGCAACAAGATTTTCTTATGTGGACTGTAAAAAATTCTACATTTCATGATGGAACATTTTTACACAACATTCATCATACAGGAGAACCAGTTAGTTGTTTTTCTTATGTGAATATCAACATAAAATTTGGTGTGTAAACATACAGAAAAAATGTCATGCTATATGTAAAATACACAGAGTTCCATTTGGGATGACTGATTTTAGAGTTCTGCCTATGAAATATAAACATTTCCAAATTTCATCTAAATTTTTAATTTTTGCCTAAATTTTTATTTTTTGCCTAAATTTTCATGTGTGAAATACCGAGAATGTTATAGGTCATGGAGGAAAAGAAAATCTAACCCACTTTTTAAATGTGAAAGAGTACTCCATTTTTCATGAAGGATAAGGTATGTCCAGATCCTCACATGTTAGTTACACACAAGGATGTTATATTTCTTGTTCAACAGAATTCTATGCCCAGGATTTAATATATTGAATTTATAAAATGTCATGTTTCAGTAGAGAATTTGTCCCCAGATTTTCTCATGCAAAACATAGAGAAGTCTTTATTTTTTATAAGGTAATTTGTGTCCAGGTTTTCTCAAACTGAACACAGAGATTTCCATATTTCATGTAGGAAAATCAGAGTGCAGCTTTTCATGTGTCATGTTGAAGAGTCTGCATATTTCATGTAAGATAAAATGTGTTCAAAATTTCATATGTGAAATATACAGTATTCTATGTCTCAGGTAGTATGTCTGATACCCAGTTATTCATATTTAAAATGTATAGAATTCAATATTCCGTGTTAAAATTGCAGCTCAGTTGTTCATATATCAAGCACAGAAAATTCCAAATTTCTATAATTAAACGTTGTGTGCAGTTTTTCAAATGTGAAATAGTGTTTATTCCATAATTTATTAGAATAACATGCCCTCAACACTCAGATTACCAAATTAAAAATATAGGAAAGTAACACTTCAAGCTTGAAAATATGAAGTGATATTTTCATATACAAAATATCGAAGGTCCATAATATACATATGAATATATTTGTGCAGTTCTGCTTATAAGCATTCAGACTTTCTAATTACATGTTTGAAAATGTATCCACATTTTCTCCTATTAAAAACAAAACAAAACACAAAACTGTTTTTCAGGTCTCAACAATGAACCTATAATGCTACATGTGAAATTCACAGTTCATATGTCAGATGAAAAAATCACCAGCCTTTCTTATTCCAAATATGCAAAGTTTCATGTGTTGTCAGAAAACATTCATTCAGATTTTCATATTTGATGTATCAAGAATTTCATAATGAAGATGAAAATCTTCACTAGTATGCTCATACATAAAATATACATAATTACACATGAGTTGGTGATGGACTGGGAGGCCTGTCGAGTTGTGATTCATGGGGTCACAAAGAGTCGGACATGACTGAGCAACTGAGCTGACCTGAACTGAACTGACACATTTGATGTAGAAATTCTACACACAGCGCAATTTTGCCTCCACTTGAGATTAGATTTATTTTCACTCTGCTGTGTCTTGTTTCCCTCATTCCATTTCTTCCAAAAAACCTCACCAAAAATTCACTTGAAAAGCAAGTATGGACCGTGATTTAAGGGATCTTGATGAAAATTTATCACTAGGAATGCCAAATATCATTCACCAAGTAAAAGAAAGAGAGAAAGTTTAACAATCTAGCCTCAATTTCTCCTGAAGAAAAATGCCATTATTTGCCTCTATTTGCTATCTATGATATAGATCTCTGATATTTATTTTTGCTTTTTTTTAATATTCCTTAGCCATTTTAATAATTGAAAATTATGATTTTCAGAGAAGCGATTGATTTTTTCTATACCTGATTGTGGGATAGACAACAAAAATTGGTGATTTTAACTTGCAATCAAGTTACTTTTACTCTTTAGGGAATTAACTCTTCAAGTTCAGAATTTATTAAATTTTATACGTTAAAATTTCCATCTCTTATTTCCATTGTTCATGTTGTGCTGGAGAAGGAAATGCAACCCACTCCAATATCTTTGCTGGAAAAGCCCATGGATAGATGATCCTGTTGGGCTGCATTCCATGAGGTTGCAGAGTTGGGCATGACTCAGTGACTAAGTTGCACATCCATTCAGGTTTTATTATTCAAATACAGTCCTTTACTCCTGAATACAGGTGAGTAAATCACAAGCTGAAGTAGATGTGGGTTGTCATAATTTATTCCTTTGGGAGAGGACAGTCTATCAAGGCACTTCAATTAGGATAATCTAAATTTAAATCTCAAAATGATCTGTAAAGTGAAAAAAAGTTTCCAGAGGAATTTAAAATAACATCTCATAGACATTAATAAAAAAGGAAATCAAGGAAAACAGAAGAACAGTGTCTGCACAGACATTGAGACTGAGAAGAAGAGAACACAGACTGAAACTTCAGTGTGACTGAAGAAATGAGACTTAAAAGTACAATGTGAAGACTGAGACAAAGTTAGAATACAGAATCCTGAAAGGGTATTTATTCTCAAGAACTTGCTTTCTATCGCATGGCTTCGCTAGTGAGAGACAATTTTCTCTGTCTATAGCAAGGTAGAGATTTCTGAGGAACATAAATGGATGCTGGAGAATGCTTAGGAGACCATTGAATCATGTGTAGTTGAGAAATCACATATACTTTGGTCCATTTGGGGGACAGCAATAGCAACAGACATGGCTGAAACTTCGCATGGTACGTGGTGAAAGTAGTGCAACTGAGATATAGATAGGGTATGGCGAGATAGAAAATGAAGTAGTCACAGATATCTACTACTGTCAATAACAGGAAAGAATGTTTTGCTATTGTTGTTCAGTCAGTTATTCATGCCCATCCCTTTGCCACCCCATGGACTGTGTCCCATCAGGCTAACCTTCCCTATTTCCCAGAATTTGTTCAGACTCATGTCCATAGCGTTTGTGATGTTATCTAATTCTCTCATCATCTGCTACCCACTTCTCTTTTTACCTTCAATTCCATCACTTCATGGGAAATAGATGGAAACTGCAGATGCTGATTACAGCCATGAAATTGAAAGACACTTACTCCTTGGAAGGAAAGTTATGACCAACTTAGATAGTATATTACAAAGCACAGACATTAGTTTGCCAACAAAGGTCCGTCTAGTCAAGGCTATGATTTTTCCCATGGTCATGTATGGATGTGAGGTTTGGACTGTGAAGAAAGCTGATCGCCAAAGAATTGATATTTTTGAACTATGGTGCTGGAGAAGATTCTTGAGAGTCCCTTGGACTGCAAGGAGATCCAACCAGTCCATTCTAAAGGAGATCAATCCTGGGTGTTCATTTGAAGGACTGATGCTGAAGCTGAAACTGCAATACTTTGGCCACCTCATGCGACGAGTTGACTCATTGGAAAAGACTCTGATGCTGGGAAAGGTTGGGGGTGGGAGGAGAAGGGGACGATGGGGAATGAGATGGCTGGATGGCATCACCGACTCTGTGGACATGAGTTTGAGTGAACTCTGGGAGTTGATGATGGACAGGGAGGCCTGGCGTGCTGTGATTCATGGGGTCGCAGAGTGTAGGCCACGACTGAGCGACTGAACTGAACTGAACTGAACTGATTCCCAGTATCAGAGCACTCGTTACTGAGACAGCACTTTGCATCAAGTGGCCAGATGAGAAAAAAACAATGAATGATAATAAACGTTTCCAAGGAGATGTGTTGAACACATCTAAGACACAGATGCAGAAAGCACCTTGGACAAAATTAAACACTTATTTATGAAAAACCCTGTGCAGGAAGTGGGAACAGAGAGGATCATCTTCATCTTAATAAAGGCCATGTATGGATAAACCTACCACTAAAATGCTTCTCATAGGTGAAAACTGAAAATATTTTGCCTAAGATCATGAGAAAGTTAAAGTTTGCGCTCTCACCACTGTTACTCAAAATAATCTTGGGTCTGTTAGCTACAGCAATCAGTGAAGAAGAAGAAGAAAAAAAACATTACCAGTAAACTGAAAAATAAGAGGTAAAAGTGTCTCTGTTTTTCGACACAATTTATTATGTCACAGAATCCTAAGATGGCACCAGAAAATTAACAACAATGACTTTAGGAAAGTTGTTGGATTAAAAAAATAAACAGGAAGATATCTCCTGCATTCCTATAAATAACAAGAGAAAACCAAAAAAAAAAAATTAAGGAAATAATCTGATTCACCATTGTAACAGGAAAAATGAAATATTGGGCATAATCCTGCCTAAACTGAAAAAGGACTTTTGTGACAGAAATAATAAGGTATGGATGAGACAAATAAAAAATGATAAGCCCTTTGGAGAGGGTGCAGAGAAAAGGGAACCCTTTTACATTGTTGGTGGGAATACAAACTTGTACAACCACTGTGGAGAACAGGGTGGAGATTCCTTAAAAAAACTGGAAAATAGGACTGCCATATGGCAGATCAATCCCACTGCTGGGGATACACACCGAGGAAACCAGAATTAAGAAAGTGATTTGTACCCCACTGTTCATTGCAGCACTGCTTACAACCACCAGGACATGGAAGCAACTGAGATAGCCATCAGCAGACAACTGGATAAGAAAACTCTGGTACATATACACAATGGAATACTCAGTTCAGTTCAGTTCAGTCACTCAGTCGTGTCCGACTCTCCGCAACCCCATGAATCACAGCACGCCAGGACTCACTGTCCATCACCAACTCCTGGAATTCACTCAAGGTCAATCTAGTCAAGGCTATGGTTTTTCCCGTGGTCATGTATGGATGTGAGAGTTGGACTGTGAAGAAAACTGATTGCCCAAAAAATTATGCTTTTGAACTCTGGCTTTTTAGAAGACTCTTGAGAGTCCCTTGTACTGAAAGGAGATCCAACCAGCCCATTCTAAATAAGATCAATCCTGGGTACACTGGAAGGACTGATGCTAAAGCTGAAACTGCAATACTTTGGCCACCTCATGCGACGAGTTGACTCACTGGAAAAAAAAAAAAAAGGAATATTACTCAGCTATTAAAAACAATGCATTTGAATCAGTTCTAATGAGGTGAATGAAACTAGAGCCTATTATACAGAGTGAATTAAGTCGGAGAGGAAAACAGCGATAGAGAATATTAACACAAATATAATTTAGAAAAATGGTAACAATGAGCCTGTATTTGAGACTGCAAAATAGACACAGATGTAAAAAACAGACTTTTGCACTCTGTGGGAGCAGGCAAGGGTGGGATGATTTGAGAGAATAGCATTGAAATATGCATATTACCATACGTGTAATTGATCACAAGTCCAGGTTTGATGCATGAGACAGGGTGCTCAGGGCTGGTGTACTGGAATGACCCTGAGGGATGGGATGGAGAGGGAAGTGGGAGGGAGTTCAGGATGGGGAACACATGTACACCCATGGTTGATTCATGTCAATGTATGGCAAAAACCACTACAATATTGTCAAGTAATCAGCCTTCAATTAAAATAAATACTTTTTTTTTTTAAAGGTGACAGAAATGAAATAATAGATATACTATTTGGGGGACTTTAAAAATCAATATGTGAAAATGGCTACACTATGAAAAGGAGTTTGCAAATTCAGTATCATCCCTATTAAATTACCAATGAAATTTTTCACAGAATAGAACCAAAAAAAAAAAAAAATCTTTACAACTTGATGGAAACACAAAGATTTGAATAACCATGCAAACTTGGGAAAGAGAAACTGAGCTACAGGACTCAGGTTTCCTCACTTCAGTCTATACAAAAAACATATAGTTTTGAAAATGCCATGCAATTAACACAATATTGGGATTAAAACCAATGGAACAGATAGAAAACCGTAAAATAATCTCTTCCAATGATCACCTAATTTTTGACAAAGGAGGCAACAATATTCAATGGCAAGAAGATAATATATTTGACAAGTTAAAGTGGAAAATCTGGGCAGCTAAAAGTATTAGAATACAGTTAGAACACGACCTGGTTATTCTTCTGTGTCCAAATCGTGTCTGACGTTTTAGGATGCCATGAACTGCAGCATGCCAGTCTTTCCTGTCCACCTCTTGGAGTTTGCCAGAGTTCATATCTATTGCATAGGTGATGCCATCCAATCATCTCATTTTTGTTTCCCCCTTCTCCTGCTGCCTTCAATCTTTCCCAGAACCAGGGTCTTTTTCAACGAGTTGGCTGTACCATCTCCTGTTATACCACATTCAATTTAAATTGTTCATGGATCTAACATTCTAGGTTGCCCTGAAATACTGTTCTTCACAGCATTCCATTTTAATTTAATCTCCAGACATATAAACAATGAGGATTATTTCCATTTGGGGGCAACCACTTGCTGCTTTCTGGAAACGTTAGTTATTAACCTCTGCTTCTCTCAAGTAGCATATTAGGCATCTACCATCATGGGAGACTCTTTTTTTGGTATCACACCTTGTTGCCTTTTTATACAGCTTATAGAGGTGCCATAGTAAGAATAATGGGGTGGTGTGCCATTACCTGCTCCAGTGGATCACATTTAGTCACTCCTTAGCACCATAGAATAAGACAAATTCAAGATGGATTAAAGACCTACTTATGAGGCCAGAAACTGTAAATCAATAATATTTGAGGAAAGCATAGGTAGAATACATTGTGACATGGAATGCAGCATCAACTTTTTTTTTTTAACTATCTCCTTGGGAAATGAAAATAAAACCAAAAATATATAAAGAGACTTAACTAAACTTAAATATGTTGCAAAGGAAACCAATAAGCAAGACAGAAATGAAGTCTCATTATGGGAAAAACATTTGCAACTGAAGATAATGACAACAGAAGAATCTCCAAAATATGGAAGCAGCTCATGTGGCTCAATAACAGCCAAATGAACGACCCAAATGAAACAAATAAATAGGTGATGAAATAGACACTTCTCATAAGAAGATATACAGATGTCCAATAATATTTTTAAAAATGTTCAGCATCACTGTGAGAGAAAGGGAAATAAATTCTTCAATGGTGGTGTCAACTCACATATGTCTGAATAACCATTATCAAAATAAAAAAATCCACACAAAAAGTGCTAAGAGAGGGTTCTAAGTAAACAGAGCAATCCTGTACTGTTGTTAGGAATGCACATTGATAGATTACGATGGAGAAGAATATAGGGGATCGTTTAAAAATAAGAATGAAGCTACCATATGTTCAAGAAATCCAATAATTGTCAATAATTTTCATGAGGAAAATCATAATTCCAAAAGATGCACAACCTCAATATTGATGGCAGCATTATTTGAAAAGCATGAAATGGAAGCAACAGAAACATCCATTCATCTAGAGAGGAATGGATAAAATGAGTTGGGACATACATACCATAGTCTTAAGATGGAATGAAATCAGGTAAATTTCATAGATGCAGAAAGACAGAGACAGTGTCAGATACAATAAAGCTAAGACAAAAGAGGAAAAGAAATATCAGATATTAACACAAATATATGGGATCTAGGTAAAACTGGAATAGATGATTCTCTATGAGAAGCATAGATAGGGACACAGCAATGGAGAAGAAATATACGGTTATCAAGGATGCAATGCCTGGTGGTGGCAGGAATTAGGAGATTACAACAGACACACATATACTTCTGATCTGTATGCACAGAACAGGGAAGTCTTAATGCACTGTGGTGACCAGATTTAGAAAGAAGTCAAAAACATGGAGATAGATGTATGGTTGCTCTTTAGTTACTATCTCGTTTACTAGACATTATGACGTGAAGGACTGCAGCATTCTCTAATTTTGCTTTAGGGGAGAAACTAACAAAATAATGGAAAACAAGTATACTCCAAAAAAATTAAGTTTTAAAAGCATATTAGCTTTTTTATAAATATCATTATTCTTAATGAATCTCACATTATCTTGGAAGTGAAAAGTAGAACTCTAAGTGTGCACACTTTAATGACAAATGCAATTCCAATATCGGAATACTACACCCAAATTCACAACACACTTATTTAGAAGACAACAATAAAAAATAAACGTGACTATACATTATATTTTGCTGCACATGTGCATGTCTAAAGATTGAAAAATTTTCCCCAAAAGAAAAATTACCTTAAAAGAGTTGGGACAGAACCATGAACAATCTACTCTGTCTAGTTGACCCATCATATGTACTTGTGCATTTTATATATTACAGTGTTTTAATTTTTTTATTTAATTCTATTGTATTGTTCTTTAAAATATTCATCATATTTGTCACACAACGTCTTTTACATGTTACCATATGTTATGGATGAATGACAATATACGTGTTCTTTTAAATCTCCTTTACGTATTTGTTTTAAAAATAATAGTTCTTCGTTCACAGGAATTTAAGCTTTACAAAATCTTTAAATGGTTATATTGATACGTTGAATTACATTCCCATGATGGCTGTAGGTACAAGAAAATCTGAATTTTATTAAGGCATCCAGTTTAAAGGTATCTTTCTCCAATCAACTATCACTTGAGTTCAGTTCAGTTGCTTAGTGGTGTCCGACTCTTTGCGACCCCATGAATGGCAGCACGCCTGGCCTCCCTGTCAATCACCAACACCTGCAGTCCACCGAGTCGATGATCCCCTCCAACCATCTAATCCACCATCTAATCCTCTGTCGTCCCCTTCTCTTCCTGCTCTCAATCTTCCCCAGCATCAGGGTCTTTTCAAATGAGTCAGCTCTTCGCATCTGAAGGCCAAAGTACTGCAGTTTCAGCTTTAACATCAGTCCTTAAAATGCACAACCAGGACAGATCTCCTTTAGAATGGACTGGTTGCATTTCCTGGAAGTCCAAGGGACTCTCAATAATCTACTCCAACAACACAGTTCAAAAGAATCATTCTGCACTCGGCTTTCCTTATAGTCCAACTCTCAGATCCATGCATGATTACTGCAAAAACCATAGCCTTGACTAGACTGACCTTTGTTGGCAAAGTCATTCTCTGCTTTTTAATATCATGTCTAGGTTGGTCATAACTTTCCTTCCAAAGAGTAAGCGCCTTTTAATTTCATGGCTGCAATCACCTTCTGCAGTGAATTTGGAGCCCAGAAAACTAAAGTCAGCCTCTGTTTCCACTGTTTCCCCATCTATTTGCCATGAAGTGATGGGACCAGTATCTGAATGTTGTTCTTTAAGCCAACTTTTTATTCTCTTCTTTCACGTTCATTAAGAGGTTATTAATTCTTCTTCACTTTCTGCAATAAGGGTGGTGTCATCTGCATATCTGAGGTTATTGATATTTCTCCCTGCAATCTTGATTCCAGCTTGTGTTTCCTACAGACCAGTGTTTCTCATGATGTAATTTGCATATAAGTTAAATAAGCAGCGTGAAATATACAGCTTTGATGTACTCCTTTTCTTATTTGGAAACAATCTGTTGTTCCATGTACAGTTCTATATATTGCTTCCTGACCTTCATACAAGTTTCTCCATATGCAAGTCAGGTGGTCTGGTATTTTCATATTTTTTTAAAAAAATTACACAGTTCATTGTGATCCACAATTCAAAGGCTTTGGCATAGTCAATAAAGCAGAAACAGATGATTTCCTGGATTTCTCTTCTTTTACCGAAAACCGAGTGGATGTTGGCCATTTGATCTCTAGTTCCTCTGCCTTTCCTAAATCCACCTTGAACATCTGGATATTCATGGTTCCCATGTTATTGATTCATGGCTTGGAAAATTTTAAGGAACACTTTAGTAGAGTGTGAGATGAGTGCAATTGAATTGTAGTTCAGCATTTTCTGCCATTGCTTTTCTTTGAGATTGGAGTGAAATCTGATATTTCCCAGCCCTGTGTCCACTGCTGAGTTTTGAAAGTTTGCCAGCATATTGCATGCATCACTTTCACAGCATCACTTTTTAGGATTTTAAATAGTTCAAACGGAATTCCATCATCTCCAGTATCTTTGTTCATAATGATGCTTCCTAAGGCCCACTAGACTTCACTTTCCAGGATGTCTGGTTCTATGTGAGTAATTTCGTGATTATCTGGGTCATGAAGTGTTTTTTTTTTTTTTTTTGTACAGTCCTTCTGTGTATTCTTGCCATCTCTTCTTAATCTCTTCTGCTTCTGTTAGGTCCCTACCATTTCTGAATGTTTCTGCTGCTTTCCCAGATAACATACAATTACAGTAATAAGTCTTAGAGAATGCTGTTCTGGCATACTGTCTCGGGTCACACAGAGTTCCAGCCCCAGGGTACCACTTCCATTCAGATGCAGGCCAAGAGGAGTCACCCAGAGTCATGGCTCAGACACACACTAGTGTAGACATGCCCTGGCTTGGCTGGCACTGTGACTTTGGAGCGCGCCACTCCTGCCAGCCCACACGTCCCTCCACCCCATGGGTTTGCCTGTGCCCTCACCCATATTCCTCCTCCTGCTCCTGCTCCTTCTATCCTCCTGAACAACCAAACGTAAGAAGCAGTAGTAAGGATATGACTTTGCCCCAGGAGCTAGGAATGCCCTGGATGATTACACAAGCGACACTTTTCCTCTGATGGTTCTTCCACCTGAGTGGAAAGTAGGCCCTACGGTAATTTTCACTCCCACAACTCAGCTCTACCTGCGGGAAAGCCAATGCCTCCACTGCACGAAGTGGGGGCAGTGGGAGCCAATCCCTCAGGGCTCCACGGCTTGGGTGTACCTGGTCCTGCTCCTCTGGGTTCTCCTCACGCTCTTGAAAGTACAGCAGCTCCTATTCCTCGCCAACAGACACCAGCTTCACCTCCTCCATGATGTCTTCCACCAGTGGCTGGAGGTCTTGCCGAAACCCCACTATTTCTCCTTCCTGCAAAGTTTCTCCTTCCTCCACAGCCTCCATCCTGAAGAGGGTGACCACCTTGACTGGTGCCCCCTGACCCCCGCTCTCTGTAACGTCCCTGATGGCCCCACCGAGCCGGCAGGTCGCAGGGCCCATGTGGCCTGAAAACCAGTCTCATAAGTAAGAAAATTCAGGTTCCCTAAAACACTCCAGCCTTCCACTGGTCTTCCTTTCCTTGTTGCCCTTACCATGTACCAGGTTTGTGAAGGATGTGGGCCTGGAAGCACAGCAACTGAATGACACAGCGGACCCACAGGCTTCAATCACTCCCCATCAATTGACTACTTGTGGACACTACCAGAAGTGAAGGTGAGACACACAGGAAGATCATTATGTCATCACCCATGCATAGTATGTTGGTGGGAAAGGCTTGGCTTATACACCCTGACATTCCAAACAATTCAAGAGCCAATCAAATGGAATTTAAAGTCATTTCCTCAGGGGAACTCTGGTTGCAATAAGCCTGTGCCCATCTCTGATCAACACAGTTCAGTTCACTTCAGTCGCTCAGTTGTGTCCAACTCTCCGTGACCCCATGAATCACAGCACGCCAGGCCTGCCTGTCCATCACCAACTCCCGGAGTTCACTTAAACTCATGTCCACAGAATCGGTGATGCCATCCAGCCATCTCATTCTCTGTCGTCCCCTTCTCCTCCCGCCCAAAAACTTTCCCAGTATCAGCGTCTTTTCCAGTGATTCAATTCGTCGCATGAGGTGGCCAAAGTATTGGAGTTTCAGCTTTAGCATCAGTCCTTCCAACAAACACCCAGGACTGATCTCCTTTAGAACGGACTGGTTGGATCTCCTTGCAGTCCAAGGGACTCTCAAGAGTCGTCTCCAAAACCACAGTTCAAAAGCATCAATTCTTCGGTGATTAGCTTTCTTCACAGTCCAACTCTCTCATCCATACATGACCACAGGAAAAACCATAGCCTTGACTAGATGAATCTTTGTTGGTAAAGCAATGTCTCTGCTTTTTAATATACTATCTAGGTTGGTCATTACTTTCCTTCCAAGGAGTAAGTGTCTTTTAATTTCCTGGTTGTAATCAGCATCTGCAGTGATTTTGGAGTCCAAAAATATAAAATCTGACACTGTTTCCATTGTTTTTCCATTTCCCATGAAGTGATGGGATCAGATGCCAAGATCTTTGTTTTCTGAATGTTGAGCTTCAAGCCAACCTTTTCACTCTCCTCATTCGCTTTCATGAAGAGGCTTTTGAGTTCCTCTTCACTTTCTGCCATAAGGGTTGTGTCATCTGCATATCTGAAGTTGATATTTCTTCCAACAATGTTGATTCCAACTTGTGCTTCTTCCAGTTCAGCGTTCCTCATAATGTACTCTGCATGAATAAGCAAGGTGACAATATACAGCCTTAACGTACTCCTTTTCCTATTTGGAACCAGTCTGTTGTTCCAAGTCCAGTTCTGACTGTTGCTTCCTGACCTGCATACAGGTTTCTCAAGAGGCAGGTCAGGTGGCCTGGTATTCCTATCTCTTTCAGAATTTTCCACAATTTATTGTGATCCACAGAGTCAAAGGCTTTGGCATAATCAATGAAGCAGAAATAGATGTTTTTCTGGAACTCTCTTGCTTTCTCCATGATCAAGCATATGTTGGCAATTTGATCTCTGGTGCCTGTGCCTTTTGTAAAACCTGATTGAACATCTGGGATTTCACGGTTCACATATTTCTGAAGCCTGGTTTCGGGGATTTTGAACATGACTTTACTAGCGTGTGAGATGAGTGAATTTGTGCGGTAGTTTGAGCAGTCTTTGTTATTGCCTTTCTTTGGGATTGGAATGAAGACTGACCTTTTCCAGTCCTGTGGCCACTGCTGAGTTTTCCAAATTTGCTGGCATATTGAGTGCAGCACTTTCACAGCATCATCGGAGCGGCTGTGAAGAAATATCCCATGCCCAAGGTAAGAGAAACCCAAATAAGTCGGTAGGTATTTTGAGGGGACATCAGAGGGTAGACACACTGATATCATGATCACAGGAAACTAGTCGATGTGATCACATGGACCACAGCCGAATGTGGTCCACTGGAGAAGGGAATGGCAAACCACTTCAGTGTACTTGCCTTGAGGACCCCAGGAACAGCATCAAAGGGCAAAATGATAGGATACTGAGTGAGGAATTCCCCAGGTCGGTAGGTGCCCAGTTTGCTACTGTATATCCGTGGAGAAATAACTCTAGAAGGAATGAAGGTATGGAGCAAAAGCAAAACCAATACCCAGTTGTGGATGTGCCTGGTGATAGAAGCAAGGTCCGGTGCTGTAAAGAGCAATATTGCATAGGAACCTGGAATTTAGGTCCATGAATCAAGGCAAATTGGAAGTGGCCAAACAGGAGATGGCCAGAGTAAGCATTGACATTCTAGGAATGAGTGAACTAAGATGGATTGTAATGGGAGAATTTAACTCACAGGACCATTATATCTTTAACTGTGGGGAGGAATTCCTTTGAAGAAATTGAGTAGACAGCATAGTCAACAAAAGAATCCAAAATGCAGTACTTGAGAGCAATCTCAAAAACGACAGAATGATCTCTGTTCTTTACCAAGGCAAACCATTCAATATCATGGTAATCCAAATCTATTCTCTGATCAGTAATGCTGAAGAAGCTGAAACTGAAAGTTCTGTGAAGACCTGCAAAGACCTTCTAAAACTAACACCCAAAAAAGATGTCCTTTTCATTATAGGGGAATGGAAAACAGAAGTAGGAAGTCAAGAAACACCTAAAGTACGAGGCAAATTTGACTTGGAGTACAGAATGTAGCAGGGTAAAAGGCTAGTAGAGTTCTGCCAAGAGAAGGCACTGGTCAAGCAAACACCCTCTTCTCTTTTTCTTCCCACTTATGTTGCCCTCTGAGGTCTAAACTCGCCATGAACTCACAAGTGAGAGTGTTTCCTGGTGTTTGGAACTTTTTAAACTTCTCCCTTTTTTATGCCTCCCTTCCCAGGACAGAGTTCCATCCTTATCTCTTTTGTCTCTCTTTGTATCTTTTATGGTTTTTCCTACCTCCTTTTGAAGCCAATGGGCTGCTTTTCTGGGTGCCTGATGTCCTCAGCCGGCATTCAGTTGTTTCGTGGAATTTACTCAGTGTTCAAATGTTCTTTTGATGAATTTGAGGGAGAGAAAGTGGTCTCCCCATCATTTTCCTCCACCATCTCCTTCCCTACCTCCATTTTTTTTATTTCTAAAAGTAAAGAAGCATTATCAGTTGATGTCTTCGATTTATAGAAACATGAATTCGTTCATATTTTAGTACCTAATAGTAAGTCTCTGATATTCAGAAGTATCCTAAGTAGGAAATTATAAATGTAGTTTGAAAGCTGAGGTCTGTACTAGGATCATTTATTTTAAAATCCAGGAATTTGTGCTGCTGCTGCTGCTGCTAAGTCACTTCAGTCGTGTCCGACTCTGTGTGACCCCATAGACAGAAGCCCACCAGGCTCCCCCGTCCCTGGGATTCTCCAGGTAAGAACACTGGAGTGGATTGCCATTTCCTTCTCCAATGTGTGAAAGTGAAAAGTGAAAGTGAAGTCGCTCAGTCGTGTCCGACCCTTAGCGACCCCACGGACTGCAGCCTATCCGGCTCCTCCATCCATGGGATTTTCTAGGCAAGAGTACTGGAGTGGTTTGCTGTTGCCTTCTCCGGGAATTTGTGCTACTGACTGGGAAAAATGCACAGCAAAAATTTTGAAAATTGTATTTTGTTCAGCCAGACTTTAATCCTGAGGGGAGAGCAGCATGGGGAACACATGTAAACCCATAGCTTATTCATAGCAATGAATGGCAAAAACCACTACAATATTGTAATTATTTAACTGCTCCAGCTAAAATAAATAAATGTTAAAAATGTTGTACAATCATAATGAATGTGATTTGTCTCAAAACATTTTTGATAAAAACACTTGTCTACTATTAGCATAGAAACTAGGGTTCCTTTATTGTTTATTGCTTGGATGAAATTTTACTTGCACACTAATTCTATTTCCTTATTTTTAATTATTATTATTTTTATTGGTGGCTAATTACTTTACAATATTATATTGGTTTTGCAATACATTGACATTAATCCTCCCCAGGTGCACACGTGCTCCCCTTCTTGAACCCCCCTCCCACATCCCTCCTCCGTTTATCCTACTTCCGGTTCATCCATGTGCACCAGCCCCAAACGTCCTACATCATTTGTCGAACCTGGACTGGTGATTCGCTTCACATGTGATAATATACATGTTTCAATGCCATTCTCCTAAATCATCCCTCTCCCACAGAGTCCAAAAGACTGTTCTATACACCTGTGTCTCTTTTACTGTCTCATATACAGGGTCATCGTTACCATCTTTCAAAATCGTTTGCGTTAGTATACTGTATTGTTGTTTTTCTTCCTGGCTTACTTCACTTTGTATAATAGGCTCCAGTTTCATCCACTTCATTAGAACTGATTCAAATGTATTCTTTTTAATGGCTGAGTAAAACTCCATTGTGTATAGGTACCAAAGCTTCCTTATCAATTCATCTGCAGATGGACATATAGGTTGCTTCCATGTTCTTGCTATTATAAACAGTGCTGCAATGAACAATTGAGTATACGTGTTTCTTTCAAATCTGGTTTCTTCAGTGTTTATGCCAGGAGTGCGACTGCTGGATCGTATGGCAGTTCTATTTCCAGTTTTTTAAAGGAATTTCCACACTGTTCTCCATAGTGGCTGTAGTAGTTTTCATTCCCACCAACAGTGTAACAGGGTTCCCTTTTCTCCAAACCCTCTCCAGCATTTATTGCTTGTAGACTTTTGGATAGCAGCCATTCTGACTTGTGTGAAATGGTACCTCTTTGTCATCTTGATTTGAATTTCTCTGATTATGCGGGATATTGAGCATTTTTTCATGTGCTTGTTAGTCATCTGTATGTCTTCTTTGGATAAATGTCTGTTTAGATCTTTGGCCCACTTTTTGATTGGGTCGTTTATTTTTCTGGAATTGAGCTGCAGGAGCTGCTTGTATATTTTGGAGAATAATTCTTTGTCAGTTGTTTCAGTGGCTATTATTTTCTTCCATTCTGAAAGCTGTCTTTTCACCTTGTTTATAGTTTCCTTTGCTATGCAGAAGCTTTTAATCTTCATTAGGTCCCATTTGTTTATTTTGCTTTTAGTTCCAATATTCCGGGAGGTGGCTCATGGAGGATCCTGCTGTGATTTATGTCAGAGAGTGTTTTGCCTATGTTCTCCTCTAGGAGTTTTATAGTTTCTGGTCTTACATTTAGATCTTTAATCCATTTTGAGATTGTTTTTGGGTATGATGTTAGGGGGTATTCTAGTTTCATTCATATACCAGTTTCCCCAACACCACTTGTTAAAGAATCTGTCTTTTCTCCATTTTATATTCTTGCCTCCTTTGTCAAAGTGAAGGTGTCCATAGGTGCATGGATATATCTCTGGACTTTCTATTTTGTTTCATTGATCTATATTTCTGTCTTTATGCCAGTACCATACTGTCTTGATGATTGTGGCTTTGTAGTAGAGCCTGGAGTTCAGCAGGTTGATTCCCTCAGTTCCATTCTTCTTCAAGATTGCTTTGGCTATTCGCGGTTTTTTGTATTTCCATATAAACTGTGAGATTACTTGTTGTAGCTCTGTGAAAAATACTGTTGGTAGCTTGATAGGGATTGCATTGAATGTATGTTACTTTAGGTAGTATACGCATTTTCACAATTATCGGGGACCAGCCTCGATATGGCCCAGGATATCCTCAGGATGAACGGCGTCGGCGTCAATGAGAGAGAGAGAGAGAGAGAAAACCCAAGCACGGGGTTTGCTCTGCTTATGTAGGCCGCAGGCGCCCTCTTGAATCACCAGAGGCACCCCACCAGGGCATCACCTCGAGTGGGTCTTAGAAGCCCAGGCAGATAAATAAATGCAGAGGGCCCAGCACTCCAAGGATCTCAACCAGAAAAAGGAGAATAGAGAAAAGGACAGAAAAAGAGAAAGAACGACATGGGGAGACCAAGCTTCAGTGAGCAAGGCCCAAAACTTTATTTTCCAGTGCTGCATTTATACCCTAAGTTGTGCACATAAAAACTAGAGAAAGGGAGGTATAGACTCACGCCAAAATCACGCGGGGTCTGCAGTCTTGACCCTTTTCAGGATCAGGGCTTATTTTTGTATATCTCATGATAAACAAAAGTTTTAGGTGGTTTACATCATCTTCTGGCCAGGAGGCCTGCTGACAGTTTATGGCCTTCTCTCCTAACAAAGGTTAGTTAGCTAGAAAAAGTCTTATATTCTTTTAAAGTGATTTTCGTAAAGTCATGTGCTAGACACATGACAAAGTTACATTCCTATAAGGCAAAAGTGTAGTGAGCTACAAGAAAGGAATTTATTAACTTAATATCTGATGTGGTTAAATCAAAGGCTACTACTTATACTCTCTATATGTGATTAATATATTTCCAAGGATACAATAGATAATCAATGCAGCAAGCATTGATTCAACAATGAAATCTTTTTTTTTACTACTATTCTAATGATTTTTATTTCTTCAACAAATTCCTGTATTTTAGAATATTAGGCTTTCTGTCCTTGCATGGTTCGAGGCTGTAAACAGTCACATTCATAGTTGTAAAAGCCCGGACAAACTTGTCATGCAAGTTAGAAAGCTATCAGAGGGGCTTGGATTGGAGCACTCCTATTAAGCCGAGGAGAACTTTTAAACTACAGCTCTGAATTAATGTTTTCAGAGATAGGTGGTTGGGGGGAAGCCCCCGTAAGTATTAAAGGACTTGATAAGAGGTGTAAGCGAGTAAGGCAGTCAGACTCCGGTTTTCTTTGGGGTAGATGCTCAGGTAAGTTCAGGGGGTTCCTGGTGTCCTGATTAGCCTTTGCCCATCAGGCCTCTTCCCCAATTGACCATTGCCACTGGTAGGATTTCCCTCACTGGCTCCTGGCACACAATATTTATTCTTCTAATCCATGAACATGGTATATTTCTCCATCTATTAGTGTCCTATTTGATTTCATTCACCAGTGTCTTATAATTTTCTATAGAAGTCTTTTGTTCCTTTCCTCCTGCCAGCCCAACCCCTCCCTATCCCAGTTTTAGCACGGCACTGGCCTCAGTCTTGACAGGAAGGGGACGGGCCCAAGATGGCCGCAGCCAACAGCAATCACTCATTCTACCCCATCACGGTGCTCATAGACGAGCTCCACAACGAGGATGTTCAGCTTTGCCCCAACAGCATCTAGAAGCTGTCCACCATTGCTTTGACCCTTGGGGTCGAAAGGGCCCACGGTAAACTTCTGCCCTTCCTTACAGAAACAGTCTACGATGAGGACGAGGTTCTTTTGGACCTGGCAGAGCAGCTGGGCACTTTTACCACTCTGCTGAGTGGCCTCAAGTACATGCACTGCCTGCTGCTGCCCCTGAAGTTGCTGGCCACGGTGGAGGAGACGGTGGTGCTGGATAAGGCAATGGAATCCCTGCGGGACATCTCGCATGAGCACTCCCCCTCCGACCTTGAGGTCCACTTCGTGCCCCTGGTGAAGTGGCTGGCGGGCAGAGCCTGGTTCACCTCCCACACTTCAGCCTGCGGCCTCTTCTCTGTCTGTTACCCCCGTGTGTCAAGGGCCATCAAGGCAGAGCTTCAACAGTACTTCCAGAACCTATGTTCAGATGACACCCCCATGGTGCTGTGACCCACAGCCTCCAAGGTTGGGGAGTTCGCCAAGGTGCTGGAGCTGGACAACATCAAGAGCGAGATGGGGCTGCTAGCAGTGGAGACATGCGTGAACATAGCTCAATTCCTGCCCAGGGAGGCCCTGGAGGACCTGGTGATGCCCACCCTGTGCCAGGCTACCGAGGACAAGTCCTGGCGCGTCCGTTACATGGTGGCCGACAAGTTCACAGGGCTCCAGAAAGCAGTGGGGACTGAAATCACCCACAAGAACCTGAGTCCTTCCTTCCAGAACCTGATGAAAGACTGTGAGGCTGACTGAGGTGAAGGTTGCCGCCTCCCACAACGTCAAAGAATTCTGTGGAAATCTCTCCGCTGACTGTCGGGAGAATGTGATCATGACCCAGATCTTGCCCTGCATCAAGGATCTGGTGTCTGATGCCAACCATCTCGTCAAGTCAGCCCTGGCCTCCATCATCATGGGCCTCTTTCCAATCCCGGGCAAAGACAGCACGATCAAGCACCTCCTGCACCTCTTCCTGGCCCAGTTGAAGGACGAGTGCCCGGAGGTGCGGCTGAACATCATCTCCAACCTGGGCTGCATGAACGAGGTGATCGGCTTCAGGCAGCTGTTGAAGTCCCTACTCCCTGCCATCGTGGAGCTGGCGGAGGATGCCAAGTGGCGGGTGCGGCTGGCCATCATCAAGTATATCCCTCTGGTGGCGGGACAACTGGGGGTGGAGTTCTTTGATGAGAAATTCAAATCTTTGTGCATGGCCTGGCTTGTGGATCATGTCTATGCCATCCGCGAGGCGGCTACCAGCAACCTCAAGAAGGTGGTGGAGAGGTTTGGGAAAGAGTGGGCCCATGCGACTATCATCCCCAAGGTCTTGGCCATGTCTGGGGACCCCAACTCCCTGCACCGCATGACCACACTCTTCTGTATCAATGTGCTGTCTGAGATCTGCGGGCAGGACATCACCACCAAGCACATACTGCCTACCATGCTGCACATGGCCGGGGACTCTTTGGCCAATGTCCGCTTCAACGTGGCCAAGTCCCTGTAGAAGATCGGGCACATCCTGGACAACAGCACGCTGCAGAGCGAGGTCAAGCCCGTCCTTGAGAAGCTGACCCAGGACCAGGACGTGGACGTCAAGTACTTTGCCCAGGAGGCTCTGACTGTTCTGTCTCTCCCCTGATGCTGGAAGAGGACCCACCGCTGGCCTACGGTGCCCACCCTCCCCCGCCAGGCCCCTCCCTGGGGGGACAGTGGGGGTCCTTGGCTGTTACTCCCCGTGCATGCTCTGACCCCAGGTCCCTCCCCCGGCACGGTTCCTCCCTCAGACCGGGACTCCGACTTCTCACGTCCACCCCTCACGGGGTTGGGGGCGCACAGGGTGGGACGGAGCAGAGCCCTGGGAGGACGGGGCCTCTCCCGCCAGGTGGGGAGTGGGGCGAGTACCCCGGTCGCCAGCCAGTGCTGCTGCATGGGGGCCCCTCCCCCATCTCCTCTGCCTCCCTCCCTTCCTCCTGGTGGTTTTTTGTGTTAGTTGTGCAGTTTTTATTTTATTCCCTTTCCCCCTTTTTCACAGAGAAATAAATGTCTAGAAATTAAAAAAAAAAGAAGACTTTTGTTGCTTTAGGTAGATATATCTCTAAGTATTTTATTATTTTCGTTGCAACAGTGAATGGAATAGTTTCCTTAATTTCTCTATTTTCTCATTATTAGTATATAGGAATTCAAGGAATTTCTGTGTGTTGATTTTATATCTTACAACATTACTGTATTCATTGATTAGCTCTAGTAGTTTTCTGGTAGAGTCTTTAGGGTTTTCTGAGTAGAGGATCATGTCATTGGCAAACAATGAGGGTTTTACCTCTTTTCCAGTTTGGATTCATTTTATGTATTTTTCTGCTCTGATTGTTGTGCCCAAAACTTCCAGAACTATGTTGAACAGTAGTGGTAAGAGTGGCCACCATTGTCTTGTTCCTGACTTTAGTGGAAATGCTTTCAATCTTTCACCATTGAGGATGATGTTTGCTGTGGGTTTGTCATATTAGCATAGGCTTCATGAAGATCAAGTCTAATGAAGCCTCCCACAAGGATACTGAAAAGCCCACAAGCATGACAAAATTAGAGCCTCTTTAGCTTACTACTCCCATACCAGAAATAATATATAAGAAACTGAGCGATTAGGTACCAAAATACTCACCAAAATACTGGGATATTTTTAGTATCACGTAGATTTAAAACCCTAGGAATTAAGAACAGCATTGTAAACCATACAAGGTTTCTTCCTGTCAGTTCAATTCAGTTCAGTTAAGTTGCTCATTCATGTCATATCACAAGTAAGACCAGTTAATATGTAATTTTTAATATTTTAAATGTTAAGATGACATATACTGCCTGTTAACTTGTGGTGTTTTGTCTGATCATACATTGCCCTTGTTTGAAATGTTTTACACAGGCATTCATGAATGGGATTTTGCATAGGGAAGTGGAGAAGGAAATGGCAATCCACTCCAGTGTTCTTGCATGCAGAATCCAAGGGAAGGGGGAGACTGGTGGGCTTTGGTCTATGGGGTCACAAAGAGTAGGACACGACTGAAGTGACTTAGCAGCAGCAGCAGTGGGTTTGTTGTATATAGCTTTTATTATGTTGAGGTATGTTCCTTCTATTCTCATCTTCTGGAGGGTTTTTATCATAAATCCATGCTGAATTTTGTCAAAGGCTTTCTCTGCATCTATTGAGATATTCATTTTTTTTCAGTTTGTTAATGTGCTGTATTACATTGATTGATATACTGATATTGAAGAATCATTGCATTCCTGGGATAAAGCCCACTTGGTCATCATGTATGATCTTCCTAATGTGTTGTTGGATTCTGATTGTCAGGATTTTGTGAAGGAATTTTGCATCTATGTTCATCAGTGATATTGGGCTGTAGTTTTCTGTTTTTGTGAGATCTTTGACAGGTTTTGTGATTAGGGTGATGGTGGCCTCGTGGAATGAGTTTGGAAGTTTCCCTTCCTTAGCAATTTTCTGGAATAGTTTGAGTAGAATAGATGTTACCTTTTCTCTAAATTTTTGGTGGAATTCAGCTCTTATGCTTTCTGGCCCTAGGCTTTTGTTTGCTGGGAGATTTCTGATTACAGCTTCGATTTCCGTGCTTGTGATGGGTCTGTTAAGATTTTGTATGTCTTCCTGGTTCAGTTTTGAAAAGTTGTATTTTTCTAAGAATTTGTCCATTTCTTCCAAGTTGTCAATTTTATGGCCATATAATTTCTGATAGCAGTCTCTTATGGTCCTTTATATTTCTGTCATGTCTATTGTGGTCTCTCCTTTTTCTTTTTTGGTTTTATTGATTTGGATTTTCTCCCTTTGTTTCTTGATGAGTCTGGCTAGTGGTTTGTAAATTTTATTTACCCTCTCAAAGAGCCAGCTTTTGGTTTTGCTGATTTTTGCTATGGTCTCTTTTATTTCTTTTGCACTTTTTTCTGCTTAGTTTTAAGATTTCTTTCCTTCTGCTAACCCTGGGGTTCTTCATTTCTTCCTTTTCTAGTTTCTTTAGATGTAGAGTTAGGTTATTTAGTTGACTATTTTCTTGTTTCTTGAGGTACGCCTATATTTCTATGAACTTTCCCGTTAGCATGGCTTTCACAGTGTTCCATAAGATTTGGTTTGTTGTGTTTCCATTTTCATTCATTTCTATGCACATTTTTATTTCTTTTTTGATTTCTTCTATGATTTGTTGGCTATTCAGCAGCGTGTTGTTCAGCCTCCGTATGCTGGCATTTTTAATAGTTTTTCTCCTGTAGTTGAGATCAAATCTTTCTGCACTGTGGGCAGAAAAGATGCTTGAAAAATTTCAATTTTTTTTTTTTTTTTTTTGTATTTACCAGGTCAAAATTTATGGCCCAGGATGTGATCTATCCTGGAAAAGGTTTTGTGTGCACTTTAGAAAAAGGAGAAATTCTTTGTTTTGCCGTGAAATGCCCTATAGATATCTATTAGATCTATCTGGTCTATTGTATCATTTAAAGTTTGTGTTTCGTTGTTAATTTTCTGTTTAGTTGATCTATACATAGGTGTGAGTGGGGTATTAAAGTCTTCCACTATTATTGCGCTGTTGTTAATTTAGCCTTTCATACTTGTTAGTAACTGTCTTACATATTGCGGTGCTCCTATGTTGGGTGCATATGTTTATAATTGCTATATCTTCTTCTTGGATTGATCCTTTGATCAATATGTAGTTTCCTTCTTTGTCTCTTTTCACATCCTTTGTTTTAAAGTCTATTTTATCTGATATGAATATTGCTACTCCTGCTTTCTTTTGGTCTCTATTTGCATGGAATAACTTTTTCCAGCACTTCACTTTCAGTTTGTATGTGTCCCTTGTTTTGAGGTGGGTCTTTTGCAGACAACATGATAAGGGTATCGTTTTTGTATCTATTCAGCCAGTCTTCGCCTTTTGGTTGGGACATTCAACCCATTTACATTTAAGGTAAATATTGATAGGTATGATCCCATTGCCATTTTCTTTACTGTTTTGGGTTCAAGTTTATGTACCTTTTCTGTGTTTCCTGTCAAGAGAAGATCCTTTAGCATTTATTGGAGAGCTGGTTTGGTGATGCTGAATTCTCTCAGCTTTTGCTTGTTTGTAAGGTTTTTGATTTCTCCTTCATATTTGAATGAAATCCATGCTGGGTACAATCATCTGGGCTGTAGGTTATTTTCTTTCATCACTTTAAGTATGTCGTGTCATTGCCTCCTGGCCTGAAGAGTTTTTGGTAAAAGATCACTTGTTATCTTTCTGGGAACCTCCATGTGTTTTATTTGTTGGTTTTCCCTTGCTCCTTTTAATATTTGTTCGTTGTGTTTGATTTTTGTTAGTTTGATTCATGTTTGCCTTGGAGAATTTGGCCTTGGGTTTATCCTGTTAGGGACTCTCTGTGTTTCTTGGACTTGATTATTTCCTTCCCCATTTTAGGGAAGTTTTCAACTCTTATCTCCTCAAGTATTCTCTCATGGTCTTTCTTTTTGTCTTTTCTTCTGGGACTTCTATGATTAGAATGTTGGGGCATTTAACATTGTCCTGGAGGTCTCAGAGATTGTCTTCATTTCACTGAATTCATTTTTCTTTTTTCCTCTCTGTTTCATTTATTTCTACAATTCTATCTTCTACCTCACTTATCCTATCTTCTGTCTCCATTATTCTACTATTGGTTTCCTCCAGAGTGTTTCGGATTTCATCTATTGCATTATTCATTATATAGTCACTCTTTTTTATTTCCTCTAGATCCTTATTAAATGTTTTTTGCATCTTCTCGATCATTATCTAGAGGTTATTTTTCTGTAATTCCAGTTTGCTTTCAAGATTTTGAATCATTTTCATTGTCAATATTCATAATTATTTATCAGGTAGATTCCCTAAAACTTACTCTTTTTTTTTTTTTTTTTTTGCTGGGCCTTTGTACTGTTCCTTTACTTGCTGAGTATTTCTCTAACTCTTCATCTTGCTTATATTGTTCTGTTTGTGGTGGCCTTTCAGTCTTCTGGCAGCTTGTGGAATTTTCTTTATTGTGCAGTTTCATTGCTGTGTGTGGCCTTGGATGGGTGGCTTTTTAAGTTTCCCTAGTTAGCGAAGCTTGTGTCGGTGTTCTGGTGGGTGGAGCTGGATTTCTTCTTTCTGGAGTGCAATGAAGTGTCCAGTAATGAGTTTTGAGTTATCAGTGGGTTTGGAGTGGCTTTGGGAAGCCTGTATATTGAAGCTCAGTGCTGTTCTCCTGTGTTGCTGGAGAATTTGTGTGGAAAGTCTTTCTCTGAAACTTGTTGACCCTTTGGTGTTGCCTGGTTTCAGTGTAGGTATGGAAGCATTTGATGAGCTCCTTCAATTAATGTTCCCTAGAACAGCAGTTCTCTGGTGTTCTCAGGATTTGGACTTAAGCCTCTGGCTCTGGTTTTCAGTCTTATTTTTGCAGTAGGCTCAAGACTTCTCCATCTGTCTCTTCCTACGCAGTTCCTTCTGTTTAAGCTTCTTCTGTTTGCTGGTCTCTTCAGTGTCTAATTCCCTTCCTGACACAAGGCGGCAGTGGTAGACAATTTTTTTAGGCACACCTGTTCAGTCGTGCTGTGGGGAGGGAGGTAAGCTGCAGACAAATACCAGTGGCATCTGTGGGGAGTGCTTGCAATGTCTCAGCCACACTGGGTTTACCCCTGCTCACGGCATGTGTGCTGTCCCAGTCTACACTGCACAGGCTCTAGATTGCTCTGCTGGAAACAATCCGAGGCTGTCGCTGGGTTGGATGTACATCCATGGTCTAAGCCACTCAGCTTCTGATTTTTGGGTACTCCACAAAGGTTTAGACTCAGTTGGGCCTGAATTTTTTGCCCTTCCTGGTCTGAGCAGCTCATCTGAGCACGTGTTTGACCAGCGGAGTCACTGTGACTTATTCCCTCCCCAATCCCTGCTCCTCGGTTTTCTGGGCGTACCACCAGCGCACCCTCTCAGGCCGATATTGACTGGCCAGAACCCAAGAAATCTTGGTTAGCAACAAGGCCTGCTTGAAGCTTGGTATCAGATGTCTCTCTGGTGCCAAGATTGCCTGCTTTTTGCTCTGGCTGTCCTCCCCTGCCGTCTCAGCTGGGGATGGTGGATGGGCTGACCACAGCTGGCTAGCATTGTTCAGTCCTTTGTTCTCTGAGTGGGCCTGGAAGTGTCTTAGCTTGGGGGTTTTCGCCATTTCACGAAGTAACTATCACACAGTCTGCTTATCTATCTTAAGTTAGTTCCCTCAGATTGCCTTCAGGGCATTCAGGCCCTGTCCTTACTCTAAGGGATGCAGCCCGCGCCTCCCTGCCCAGTCCCAGCTTTCTAGGGGGGGTGTGGGCGGCTGCACTGCTTCTCCCATGGAGCTACTACTGGGCACGTAGTCTGTAGATTTTAATTATTTATTTATTGTTTCTCCTGGTTATGTTGCCCTCTCAGGTTCCAAGGGTTGCCACAGATTCACCAGTGAGTGTTTCCAGTGTCTGGAAACTTCTCTCTTTTTTTAAACCTCCCTTTCCGGGACAAACCTCCATCCCTCCCTCTTTTCTCTCACTTTTTATCTTTTATGTTATTTCCTACATCCTTTTGAAGACAATGTCTTACTTTTATGAGTGCCTGATGTCCTCTGCCGGGCTTCAGAATTTGTTTTGTGGGATTTACTCAACATTCAAATATTCTTTTGATGAATTTGTGGGGGAGAAAGTTGTCTCCCCGTGCTATTCCTCCTCCATCTTCCTGTCTCTTCCTTCACACTAATACTTAAAATTTATTCAATTCAAAGATTTGTTTCTTTTAGAGCCTACAGTTCCCATATTTTCTTTAAAAATGCATTATACCATCTTCTATTAAACATCTTAGTTGATATTTGTTATTACTTTCTTTAAATATATGTTAGAGTGTCACCTTGCTTATTTAACTTATATGCAGAGTACATCATGAGGATCGCTGGGCTGGAAGAAGCATAAGCTGGAATCAAGATTGCCGGGAGAAATATCAATAATCTCAGATATGCAGATGACACTACCCTAATGGCAGAAAGTGAAGAGGAACTCAAAAGCCTCTTGACGAAAGTGAAAGAGGAGAGTGAAAAGGTTGGCTTGAAGCTCAACATTCAGAAAACAAAGATCATGGCATCTGGTCCCATCACTTCATGGGAAATAGATGGAAAAACAGTGGAAACAGTTTCAGACTTTACTTTTTGGGGCTCCAAAATTTCTGCAGATGCTGATTGCAACCATGAAATTAAAAGACACTTGCTTCTTGGAAGGAAAGTTATGACCAACCTTGATAGTATATTAAAAAGCAGAGACATTACTTTGCCAATCAAGGTCCGTCTAGTCAAGGCAATGGTTTTTTCCGTGGTCATGTATGGATGTGAGAGTTGGACTGTGAAGAAAGCTGATCGCCGAAGAATCGATGCCTTTGAACTGTGGTGTTGGAGACGACTCTTGAGAGTCCCTTGTACTGCAAGGAGTTCCAACCAGTCCATTCTAAAGGAGATCAATCCTGGATGTTCATTGGACGGACTGGTGATAAAGCTGAAGCTGCAATACTTTGGCCACCTCATATGACGAGTTGACTCACTGGAAAAGACTGATGCTGGGAAAGTTTGGGGACGGGAGGAGAAGGGGACGACGGAGAATGAGATGGATGGATGGCATCACCGACTCTGTGGACATGAGTTTGAGTGAACTCCAGGAGTTGGTGATGGACAGGGAGGCCTGGCGTGCTGTGATTCATGGGGTCGTGGAGAGTAGGACACGACTGAGCAACTGAACTGAACTGAACTGAGAATGATTTGAAGAAGCAACTCTAGAGACATTGAGTGTCGTTGCTCAGTCAACAAGTTGTCTTCAACTCTTTTGTGACACATGTGCAACAGGCCTCTCTATCGTTCACTATCTCCCAGAGTTTGTTCAAACGCATGCCCATTGTATTTCAGATATGGTCCTACCATATCATCCTCTATTATTCCCTTCTTTTCCTGTCACCAATCTTTAAAAGCATCATGGACATTTACAGTGAATTGACACTTTGCATGAGCTGGCCAAAACTGAAGTTTCAACTTCATCATTAGTCCTTCGATTGAATACGTAGGGTTGATTTCCTTTAGGATCAATTGGCTTAATATCCTTGCAATCCAAGGGACCCTTAAGAGTCTTTATTTTTTGGAGATTCAAAATCACTACAGATGGTGATTGCAGCCATCAAATTAAAAGATGCTTTCTCCTTGGAAGGAAAGTTATAACCAACAAAGATAGCATAATAAAAAGGAGGGAAATTCATTTGCCAACAGAGGTCCATCTAGTCAAGGCTATGGTTTATACAGTGGTCATGTATGAATGGGAACGTTGGACTGTAAGAAAAGCTGAGCGCCGAAAAATTGATGCTTTTAAACTGTGGTTTTGGAGAAGACTCTTGAGAGCCCCTTGGACTTCTAGGAGATCCAACCAGTCCATCCTAAAGGAGATGAGCCCTGGGTATGCGTTGGAATGTAACACCGTAAAGCTGAAACTCCAATAGTTTGGACACCTGATGCGAAGAGCTGACTTATTGGAAAAGACCGTGATGGGTAAGATTGAGAGCAGGAGCAGAAGGGGATGGTAGAGGATGAGATGCTTGGATGGCATTGATAATCAATGGACATGAGTTGGGGTGGTCTCTGGGAGATGGTGTTGGAAAGGGAGGCCTGCCATGTTGATGTGGTCACAAAGAGTTGGACATGACTGAGCGACTGAACTGAAATGAAGCGTCTTCGGCAGCAGCACAGTTGAAAGTCATCGAATCTTCTTCTCTCAGTCTTCTTTATATTCCAGCTCCCACATCTTCACATGACTACTGGATAAACATCAGGGACTTGTGAAGTGGAGGCCTTTGTTACCAAGGTGAATGTCTCTTCTAAATACAATGTCTAGGTTTGCAATAGAGTTTTCTCCAAGAAGAAATTGCCTTTTACCTGATGACAGCCCTTCACCAAAGTTGAAAGAATGTGGTCCACTAGAAAAGGGAAAGGCAAACCACTTCAGGATTCTTGCCTTGAAAACCACATGAAGACCATGAAAACAAAAAGATAGGACATTGGAAGATGAACCCTTGGTAGGTTCACAATATGCTTCTAGAGATCCGTGGAGAAATAACTCCAGAAATAATGAAGCAGTTGAGCCAAAGCAAAATCAACAACCAGTTGGAATGGGATGGTGATGGAATCAGGGTTTCATGCTGTAAAGGGTAATATAGCATAGGAACCTGGAATGTTAGGTCCTTGAATCAAGGCAAATTGGAACTGGCCACACAGGAGATGGCAAGAGTGAATATTGACATTCTAGGGATCAGTGAACTAAGGTGGACTGGAATGGGAGAATTTAAATTACATGACCATTATATCCGTAACTGTGGCAAGAATCCATTTGAAGAAGTGGAGTAGCCATCATACGCAACAAAAGAGTCCAAAATGCAGTACTTGGGTACAATCTCAAAAATGACAGAATGATCTCTGTTCTTTTCCAAGGCAAATGATTCAATAAACGGTAATCCAAAACTTTTCTCTGATCAGTAACGTTGAAGAAGCTGAAGTTGAAAGTTTTGTAAAGACCTTCTAAACTAACATTCAAAAAAGATGTCCTTTTCATTATAGGGGACTGGAAGGCAGAAGTAGGAAGTCAAGAAGCACCTAGAGTACCAGTCAAATTGACCTTGGAGTACAAAATGAAGCACGGCAAAGTCTAATAGTGTTCTGCCAAGAGATAACACTGGTCATGAAAACACCCTTTTCCAGCAACACAAGAGAAGACTCTACACATGGACATCATCAGATGGTAGACACTGAAATCAGATTGATTATCCTCTTTGAGGCCAAATTAGAGAAGCTCTATACAGTCAGCAAAAACAGGACAGGAAGCTGACTATGGCTCAGATCATCAGCTCCTTATTGTCAAATTCAGACAGAAGTTGACGAAAGTGGAGGAAACCACTAGACCATTCAGATATGACCTAAATCAAATCCCTTATGACTATACACTGGAAGTGCAAAATACATGTAAGGGACTAGATTCGATTGTCAGAGTGCCTGATGATCTATGGATGGAAGTACCTTCCATTGACAGGAAACAGGGATCATGACCATCCCCAGGTAAAGAAATTTAAAAAATGAATGACTGACTGAGGAGGCCTTACAAAAAGCTTTGAAAAAAAGGGAAACAAAAAGTAAAGGAGAAAATGAAAGATATCCATTTGAATGCCGATTTCTAAAGAAAAGTAAGGAGAGAAAGGAAAGCCTTCCTCAGGGATCAGTGCAAAAAAAAGAATAGAAACAATAGAATGGAAAAGACTAGAGATCTCTTCAAGAACATTGGCTATCCCAAGAGAACATCTCATGCAATGATGGGCTCAATAAAGCACAGAAACGGTAGGGATCTAACCGAAGCAGAAACTATTAAGAAGAGGTCGTAAGAATACACAGAAGAACTGTACAAAAAAGATCTTCACAACGCAGATAATCACGATGGTGTGATCACTCACCTACAGCCAGACATGTTGGAATGTGAAGTCAAGGGGGCCTTAGTCAACTGATCTATTGTAGGTGTTGGAATTTCAGTTGAGCTTTTTCAAATCCTGAAAGATGATGTTTTAGAAGTGCTGCACTCAATATGCCAGCTAAATTGGAAAATTCCGCAGTTTCCACAGGACTCGAAAAGGGCAATATTCTTTTCAACCCCACAGAAAGGCAATGCCATAGAATGTGCAAACTACCGCACAATTGCACTCATCTCATGTGCTAGTAAAATAATGCTTTTTATTCTCCAAGCCAAGCTTCAGCGATACGTGAACTATGAAATTCCAGATGTTCAAGCTGGTTTTAAAAACGGCAGAGGAACGGGAGATCAAATTGCCAACATCCGATGGATCATTGAGAAAGTATGTTCAGTTCATTTCAGTCCCTCAGGCATGTCCTACTCTTTGCGACCCCATGAATCACAGCACACCAGGCCTCCCTGTCCTTCACCAACTCCCGGAGTTCACTCAAACTCATGGCTTTCGAGTCGATGATGCCATCCAGCCATCTCTTTCTCTGTCATCCCTATCTTCTCCCACCCCCAATCCCTCCCAGCATCAGACTCTTTTAAAGTGAAACAACTCGTCGCATGAGGTGGCCAAAGTATTGCAGTTTCAGCTTTAGCATCAGTCCTTCCAATGAACACCCAGGATTGATCTCCTTTAGAATGGACTGGTTGGATCTCTTTGCAGTCCAAGGGACTCTCAAGAGTCTTCTCAAGCACCACAGTTCAAAAGCATCAATTCTTCGGCGATCAGCTTTCTTCACAGTCCAACACTGTCATCCATACATGACCAGGGGAAAACTCTAGCCTTAACTAGATGGACCTTGGTTGGCAAAGTAATGTCTCTGCTTTTTAATATGCCATCTAGGTTGGTCATAACTTTCCTTCCAAGGAGTAAGCGTCTTCTAATTTCCTGCCTCCAATCAGCATTTGCAGTGATTTTGGAGCCCCCCAAAAATATAGTCTGACACTGTTTCCACTGTTTCCCCATCTATTTCCCATGAAGTGATGGGACCAGAATCCATGATCTTAGTTTTCTGAATGTTGGCTTAAAGCCAACTTTTTCACTCTCCTCTTTCACTCTCATCAGAGCCTTTTTAGTCACTCTTTGATTTCTGCCATAAGAATGATGTCATCTTCATATCTGAGGTCACTGATATTTCTCGAGGCAATCTTGATTCCAGCCTCTGCTTCTTCCAGCCAACGTTCCCCATGATATACTCTGCATAGAAGTTAAATAAACAGTGTGACAATATACAACCTTGACGTACTCCTTTTCCTATTTGGAACCTGTTTGTTGTTTCATGTCCAGTTTTAACTGTTGCTACCTGACCTTCATACAGGTTTCTCAAGAGGCAGGGCAGGTGGTCTGAAAGGTCCCACCTCTTTCAGAATTTTCCAGATTTTATTGTGATCCACACAGTCAAATGATTTGGCATAGTCAATGAAGCAGAAATAGATGTTTCTCTACAACTCTCTTGCTTTTTCCATGATCCAGAGGATGTTGGCAATTTGATCTCTGGTTACTCCGCCTTTTCTAAAACCAGCTTGAACATCTGGAAGTTCATGGTTCACGTATTGCTGAAGTCTGGCTTGGAGTATTTTGAGCATGACTTTACTAGTGTGTGAGATAAGTGAAGTTGTGCGGTCGTTTAAATCATTCTTTGACATTGCCTTTCATTGGGATTGGAATGAAGACTGACATTTACCAGTCCTGCGACCACTGCTAAGTTTTCCAAATTTGCTGGCATATTGAATGCAGGCCTTTCACAGCATCATCTTTCAGAATTTGAAATAGATCAACTGGAATTCTGTCACCTCCACTAGCTTTGTTCGTAGTGATGCTTTCTAAGGCCCACTTGACTTCATATTCACTTAACTTCACTTTCCAAGATGTCTGGCTCTAGGTCTTTGATCACACCATCATGATTATCTTGGCTGTGAAGATCTGTTTTGTACAGTTCTTCTGTGTATTCTTGCCACCTTTTCTTAATATCTGCTGCTTCTCTTAGGTCCATATCATTTCTGTCGTTTATCGAGGTCATCTTTTCATGAAATGTTCCCTTGGTATCTCTAACTTTCTTGAAGAGATTTCTTGTCTTTCCCATTCTGTTGTTTTCCTCTATTTCTTTGCATTGATCGCTGAGCAAGGCTTCCTTATCTCTCCTTGATATTCTTTGGAACTCTGCGTGCAGATGCTTATACCTTTTTTTTTCACCTTTGTTTTTCGCTTCTTTTCATAGCTATTTGTAAGGCCTCCCCAGACAGCCATTTTCCTTTTTTTTCATTTCTTTTCCGTGGGGATGGCCTTTGTCCCTGTCTCCTGTACAACGTCATGAACTTTCGTCAATTGTTCATCCGGCATTCTGTCTATCAGATATAATCCCTTAAATCTATTTCTCATTTCCACAGTATAATCATAAGGGATTTGATTTAGGTCATATCTGAAAGGTTTAGTGGTTTTCCCTACTTTCTTAAATTTAAGTCTGGATTTGGCAATAATGAGTTTATGATCTGGGTCACAGTCAGCTCCCGTCTTGTTTTTGCTAACTTTATAGAATTTCTCCATCTTTGGCTGCAAAGAATACAATCAATCTGATTTCAGTGTTGACCATCTGTTGATGTCCATATGTGGAGTCTTCTCTTCTGTTGCTGAAAGGGGTTGTTTGCTATGACCAGTGTGTTCTCTCTGAAAAATTCTATCAGTCTTTGCCCTGCTGCATTCCATGCTCCAAAGCCAATTTTGGCTGTTACTCCAGGTGATTTTTGAATTCCTACATTCTCATTCCAGTCCCCTATATGAAAAGGACATCATCTTTAGGTGTTAATTCTAAATGGTCTTGTAGGTCTTCATAGAACCATTCACTGTCTGCTTTTTAAGTGTTACTGTTTGGGGCATAGGCTTGGATTAATGTAATATTGAATGGTTTGTCTTGGAAATGAACAGAGATCATTCTGATCATTTGGCGATTGCATCCAAGTAAAACATTTCGGACTCTTTTGTTCTCCATGATAGCTACTCCATTTCTTCTAAGGGATTCCTGCCCACAACAGTAGATATAACGGTCATCTGAGTTAAATTCACCCATTTCAGTCCATTTGAGTTCACTGATTCCTAGAAGGTCTACGTTCACTCCTGCCATCTCCTGTTTGACCACTTCCGATTTGTCCTGATTCATGGACCTAACATTCCAGGTTCGTATGCAATATTGCTCTTTGCAGCATCGGACCTTGCTTCCATCTCCAGTCCCATCCACAACTGGGTACTGGTTTTGCTTTGGCCCCATCCCTTCATTTTTTCCTGAAGTTATTTCACCACTGATCTCCAGTATCTTATTGGGTACCTGCCGACCTGGGGAGCTCCTCATTCAATATCCTATTTTTTTGTCTTTTAATACTGTTCTTGGGGTTCTCGATGCAAGTATACTGAAGTGGTTTGCCATTCCCTTCTCCAGTAGACCACATTCTGTCAGACCTCTCCAACATGACCCGCCCATCTTGGGTGGCCCCACACAGCATTTCTTAGTTTCACTGAGTTAGAGAATGCTGTGGTCCATGTGATCAGATCTACTAGCTTTCTATGATCACGATTTCAGTGTGTCTGCCCTCTGATGCCCTCTCTCAATACTTACCGTCATATTTGGGTTTCTCTGACCTTGGTTGTGGGGTATCTCTTCACGGTTGCTCCAGCAAAGCACAGCCACTGCACCTTACCTTGGATGAGGGGTATCTCCTCACGGGTGACCCTCCTGGTCTTGAATGTGGAGTAGTTCCTCTCAGCCCTCCTATGCCCGCGCAGCCAGGGCTACTTGGACGTGGGGTAACTCCTTTCGCCTGTTGGCCCTGGTCTTGGGCATGGGGTAGCTCCTCTTGGCCGCCGCCGAGAATCACTTTTATTTCAGAAACCAAATAGATTTACTGATGTGATTTATCCGTATTAAAATTATTTAGGAATGAGGTTTTGCACGCTTATGGTTTTGGTTGCTATTTAGGTAAGCAGCCTGTATTTTAAGTTGATGCTGAAGTAAACGCTTGTTAAAAATTACCCTTCAATTCGTAGGAGACCAGTGACGTTTTGATGTCACAGCTACCCTTCACTTGCTAGGAGACCAGTGACTTTGTGATGTCACAGCTACCCTTCCACTGCTAGCAGAACAGTGCATTTTAGAACCACTGGGATGGTCTAGGGAGTTTCCCCCTTAGGCGAGCCAAGCAGCATTTGAATTTGCTGTGTGTAAAATCAGAAAAATGAGAAAAGTATCTGAAGAAAGATTTTTCTGAGATGGCACATATTTCTTCAGAAATGTAAGATGTGACTCCTAACGATGAATCCACTGGTTCAGAAATCTCCATCAGACCTTTGTATGATTATACACTTGCTGGGGATTCGGTTTTGCGATCTCTTATTGAAGAATATGTTTTTCAGGCTTTGTCTGAGGAAGTTCTGATAAAAAGGCCTCGTTACACATTTTCTATCTCTGAAACAGGTGAGCTGAATGATTTTCTTTCACTCACTTTTCCACAAAAATTGTGGAATATAGTGGAAAGTGATCAATTTCAATCTATTTGGTGGGATGAGAGTGGCACTTGTATAGTGATGAACGAAGAACTTTTCAAGAAAGAATTCTTGGAAAGAAAGGCGCCTTTCAGAATAATTGAAACCAATAATATGAAAAGTTTAGTTCGACAGCTGAACCTTTATGGGTTTAGTAAAAAGCAACAACCTGTTCAAAGATTTGCTTCACTATCTGACTTTCTGGAAGAAGAAAACAAATCTCTCTTTTGAGCAATGTATCCCCAAATTTTCACTTATTAGCAATATGTAAAATTAAATCATGTGACCTAGAAAGCATGTTACCATATGTAGGTAAAACGGAATTCAAAATTGACATAGCAATTTGTTGAAAAAGCTTTATTTTTTGAAGCTGAGAACAGCTGGAGGATATAATATTTGATATTTAACAAACTTTCCAATCAACTTGAAACAAGATACGAGTCTTGAAGTTACTTATGGTATTTACTATATATATACAACATATTTTTAGTTGAGGAGCACATTTGTTTCTAACATGTTAATTGTTAAAACTACTCAGGAGGCGTTTGGTTTGATGGAATTTAATTGGTATCATTCAAGGAATTATTTTTTCTTTTCTAATTTTATTTATTGTAATTGGAGGCTAATTACTTTACATTATTGTATTGGTTTTGCCATACATAGACATGAATATACCCCAGGTGTACATGTGTCCCCATCTTGAATCCCCTTCCACCTCCCTTCCCATCGCATTTCTCTGGTTCATCCCAGTACACCAGCTCCACACTTGCTATATCTTGCATCGAACCTGAACTTGTGATTCGTTGCACATATGATAATATACATGTTTCAATGCCATACTCCCAAATCATCCCACCCTAGCCCTTTCCCACAGAGACCAAAAGACTGTTCTATACATCTGTGTCTCTCTTGCTGTCTCATTTACAGGGTTATCGTTATCACCATTCAAATTCCTTATACATGTGTTAGTATACTCTATTGGTCCTTTTCTTTCTGCCTTAAATCACTCTGTATAATAGGCTCCAGTTTCATCCACCTCATTGGAACTGATTCAAATAATTTTTAATGGCTGAGTAATACTCCATTGTATTTATGCACCACAGCTTTCTTATATATTCGTCTGCAGACGGACATGTAGGTTACCTCCATGTCCTGGCTGCGATAAACATTGGAGTACATGTGTCTCTATCAATTCTGATTTCCTCGGTGTGTATGCCCAAGAGTGTTATTGCTGGGTCTTATGGCAGCTCTATTTGCAGTTTTTGAAGGAATCTCCACACTGTTCTTCATAGTGGTTGTGCTGTTTGCATTCCCACCAACAGTGTAAGAGGGCTCCCTTTTCTCCAAACCTCTCCAGGAATTATTGCTTGTAGACTTTGGAATATAAGCCATTCTGAATGGCACAAAATAATACCTCATTTTGGTTTTGATTTTCATTTCTCTGATTATGAGTGACGTTGAGCATCTTTTTGTGTGTTTGTTAGCCATCTGTATGAAGGAATAAACTTTTATAGTTTAGTTTTTTGTTTTTGTTTTTTTGTTTTTGATTTTTTTTTTTAGTTTTTATGGCAGTTTTACCTTGGTTTAAAAAGAAACTAAATAATTGTTTCCTTTGACTTTAGTTACAGATCTACTATAATCCAAATTTCAAAAGAGGCTATCCTCAACTTTTAGTAAGAATAGAAAGAAGATTTGGGATTAACAATGTGTCTGCAATATCTTCATTAGTTCGAGATTGCAAGAAGAAGCATGTTAAAGAAAGTGTCAATGTAGATGATCGTAACTCTGATTTACTTCCTGAAACTAGTGGAGAGAGTACATTTTCAGCCACCACTTTAAGTGTGCCTTTCATACAAAAGCCTCACATCAGCCAGACAGTAGCTAATACAAGAGATCTAGCTCTGTGTGACTTACCTTCCCCATCAACAATATCAGTTAGCCAAACAGAACAGATTGTGGGAGATCAACCTGCTGTTTTAAATCAGCTGAGCATTTTTAAGTGGCACTCACATAGCAGCTACACTCAGGTAAATGGCCACGTTGAGGACTTGCCTACTACAACTACATCGACTTCTCAGAACCACATCGTATCTCCATTTCAGGGCAGTTATTCTAGGCTGATGGTGGAGTCTTCTAAGTTTCCAGGTAGATATAGTAATATATCAGCCCATGACAGTCCTTTCTGTGACCTTCAAAAGAGAGGCAACTCATGCACCTCAGTGCCAAAGATCACTTATACATCTGCCTCCTCTCTTTCCAGTCAACCCATCAAGAATCATCATTATGTGAAAACCATGCTAATTAAAACGGACCTATCAAATAAATGCCAGATTATGGAGCCTAATGAAGACTGAAATTTTTGTTGGGAGATGTCAACAAATACCTACAATTCTTGTATTTGAACAATAAAGTTGCATGTTCGTCTTCATAGTTTCATTTTATTTTTTCAAACAATGAAGAGAAAAATGAGGCTTAGTTTAATGTCTGGCTATTTTACTGCAGTGTTTTATAAACTCTTCAGAAGAAGAAAATATTCATTATGCATCCTATGTCGATGACACCTGATCTAACATTTGTAAGCAAGAAAACGAGAACAAAAGGAAAAGAGGTAACGGATGTAATGTGATTTCTGCAATCACCCCTGCTGAAATGAACGGGTGTCTACATTAGGAGTATGTGGCTGAAGGAAGAGATACAAATAAAATAAAATTAAAAAAAAAATGGAAATGCATAGTATGCACCTTAGTGCATTCACAGTTACATTATATTCTATTAGATACTGGTAGATTCTTAAAAGGGTAGACAGCAGGTTATCTGCAGTATAGAAATTCATTATGTACTTGAAAATATAAAATCATGATCATCAAAATCATGATCACCACTGTACTGTCACTGTGACACCAAAGATAACATGACATAATCAGTGACTGGCCCATGGTCAGCACAAGATATGAATTTTACAAGTGATAATGTATAGGGACATTTTTGTTCTGCTGTCCTTAAGTGAAAGTGACAGTGAAGTAGCTCAGTCGTGTCCGACGCTTTGCGACCCCTGTGGACTGTAGCCTACCATGCTCCTCCATCCATGGGATTCTGCAAGCAAGGATACTGGAGTGGGTTGCCATTTCCTTCTGCAGGGGTCTTCCCGACCCAGGGATTGAACCCGGGTCTCCCAAATTGCAGGCAGACTTTTTAATGTCTGAGCCACCAGGGAAGATGCTGTCCTTAAGGCACGCCTTTATTTGCTGACACCATGATTCCACCCTATATTTCCTAATGCATGTTTAGATGTTGCTTATCAGTTCCCACAGAGATAGAATAAATTCCTGGTGGTGATTGTAGCACATCAGTATGATTAACAAGTTCTGTGAAGACATGGTATCTTTTTTCCTTAATAATTTCATTATCTTTCTCTTATACTGTGGTTCCGGAGCTACAATCTCTCAACCTAATTTCAGCCATGCTAAGCCCCTTCTCACAATTTTGTCTCAACTTTTTCTTGGGGTTGGAAGGAACTGCCGTTTGCCCTCCTACCAAGCTGAGCCCAGATATCAGGACCTCCGTGGGTTTTGGGCCTACTCTCTTTATGTATCTTTCACATCAGCTAAAATTAGAGCCTGAAAATGATACATTTTAAGTACTTACTAAATTATCAATAAATGCCATAATCAATCAAATGCTATATACATTACTCAACATATTCCTATAACCTTCAGTATTATCATAATTGACCTTTCCTCTTTAGTGATAACTTTCCATGTTGATAAATATTTATTATATTTACATGAATGTTAAATGTGGGAATTTAAATTATAATAAGACTGATGCTCTCATGAAATTTACAGTCTATAAGAACCCATTCTAAGCATGTAGTTTCAGGCCCCAGTGCCTTAAAATTCAATAGTAGTTGTGGAGACACATATATAAAAAAAGAATCATTAATTTTGATAATCTAGAAAAGTCATGGAGTAAGCAGGGATCAATATCAATGGTTGATCCCAAGTATATTTCACAACGAAATACTCAGAACAACGTGCCTGCTTGTTGGACTATCCAGATATCATGAACACTACCTAGAAATCTTTGAAATCTCAAATTTGGGGTCATTCCTTTAGATGATGATGGCAACATCAAGTCAGATCCCTGTTTCGCGGTGGTTACCCACATAGGACAACACCAAATTAAGTTGACCGTTTTAATTCTTGCAACTAATGAACAGTGAAATCTGTGGAATATCTGTGTAGATAAGGGAGTGGTCCACAAGCATACTTTTTCTTTCATTGAAAAATTACATTCAATGTAGGTGAGAATGCCATGCTTAGAGAGGTGAGCATTTTGAAGCCATGCTAAATGTTATTGAAATTGGTGTCCATAGTTATGATTTCAAGCCCAAATTTCAATGCTGTTGTTTTAGATTTCTAGTTTTTAATGAAACTAAAAGGCACTTACTCCTTGGAAGGAAAGTTATGATGAACCTCGATAGCATATAAAAAGCAGAGACATTACTTTGCCAACCAAGGTCTGGCTAGTCAAGACTATGGATTTTCCAGTGGTCATGTATGGATGTGAGAGTAGGACTGTGAAGAAAGCTGATCGCCGAAGAATTGATGCTTTTGAACTGTGGTGTTGGAAAAGACTCTTGAGAGTCCCTTGGATTGCAAGGAGATTCAACCAGTTCATTCTAAGGGAGATCAGTTCTGAGTGTTCATTGGAATGATTGGTGCTGAAGCTGAAACTCCATTACTTTGGCCATCTCATGCGAAGAGTTGACTCATTGGAAAAGACTCTGATGCTGGGAGGGATTTGGAGAAGGAGGAGAAGGGGACGACAGAGAATGAGATGGCTGGATAGCATCACCGACTTGATGGAGATGAGTTTGGGTGAACTCCACGTGTTGGTGATGGACAGGGAGGCCTGGTATGCTGTGATTCATGGGGTCGCAAAGTATCAGAAAAGAATGAATGACTGAACTGACTAACTGACTGACGATGTTGTCAAATTTTCATCCTTTGAGCAATATCACCTATAAGGTGATTCCATTTGCTATTTCATTGCCATGTACTGATTATTCGTTCTCAGTCCCTTTTACCTTCTTTTCATGTTCTGCTTTGACTGGCAGGTCCTTCTCAAAAAGAACAGGAATAATCCACTTAGTCCTCTGTGATAACTTGGAAAAGACATGGAGAAAGACATTCAATATATCATGTTGAAAAGTTACTGTTTTTGTTCCCTCCTGAAACAAAAACAGTACTAACCTGTACTAACTGCATTAACCTGTACTTCAATTGTCCTACCAAAGGAAACCTGGTAAGATGGTCCATTACCTTTGTTATCAATTCCCATATGGCTTTAAAATATCACTACCTGTCATTCTCTAAAGCTTATAGAGGAAATAGCTCAATACCTTAGGGAAGCATTGTACATGAATTCAATTTTCTTTCCTTTATGTATTTACTTTATAATGGGTGCCTAAAATTGTAAAACTGAAAACAAAAAAATAAGTGAGGTAAATACAGAAGATTGGGGCAAAAAGTAGAAAAATTGATGGGAGAAGGTCAGGGGATGAAATTGGATGCTTAAAGTGTAGCAACCAAATGTGTCACTGAAGGGCCTAAAGAGGTCAATATGACTTCAATATTGTTACACTACAACTTTATTTTCATTCAATCACACAATAGTTTTTCATGCAAAATATTGTAAGTTCCCATGGGATGTAGATCAATGTTCTATCTTTTGAAACATTCTGATTTAAAATGTCACTAGAGTGAAATCATTTAACTACAAAATGACTTCCAACATTAGGCCTAGAAACAGATAACAGAGAACTCTGTGCATTTCATAGGTGAGTACTTTTGTTTTCTTTTCCTTTCATAATTGTGTTTTGGGTATGTAAGATTATGACTCTCCGTGTGTGTGTGTGTGTGTGTGTGTGTGTGTGTGTGTATCTGATTAAGAATGTGATTGTGAGGGTATTTCTGAGTTCTCTTTTGGACTTTTATGTTGGAAATTTTGGCTGAAGAAACGGCTAATTCAATAGTATAAAAAGGCACAAATTAAAATGTCCATTCAAAAGTCTGCTTTAGTATTTCAAAGTACAAGACAAATGAATGAGTCTCAGAGATTGAAAGCATTTCGATAATAACCAAGCTACTCCACCCTAAGATACTTAAAATCTATGGCACTGTCACAATCAGCCCACCAAAAGTTGAGAGGGGCCTTAGTAGTCTGTGATGTCTGGCAATATCAAAAACACACACCTACTAATTTGGCAATACCAGAGAAGCTAAGTAGATGTGCGGAGTTTCAACCAGGACTTCGTATAATAGGATACTATCTTCCTATAGGAAGTGGCACACTCACCAATATGAATAGCATTCTTAGGGATCAAAGAAACTAATGATGAAATCTGTAATTCGGTTGTCACATGGTAGAAGTGGCCTTCCTCCTTCACAAGGGTATCAGTTAAAATAGACAATTAAATAGAAGGAATTGATAACATGGCCCACATACTTCGTAGATAAAATCTTCAATATCCAAGCCCTACCACACTGATAAGATGATGACTATACAGGAATTCTGGTTTCAGCTCTATGTGGCAATCATTATATAATGGCACCGAAACATATATATGATTATATGTGCAACGAATCTCCAGTCCAGGTTCAAAGCATGATACAGGATGCTCAGGGCTGGTGTATTGGGATTAAACCAGAGGAATTGGATGGGGAGGGAGGTGGTATTGGGGTTCAAGATGGGGAACACATGTGCACCCGGGGCAGATTCATGTCAATGTATGCCAAAACCAATACAATAATGCAAAGTAATTAGCCTCCAATTAAAATAAATAAATAAATAAAAAGAATGTATGAATATTTGAGATGCACTGATAGTGAAAATGATTAAGGCAATAGTCTTGAGATCTGATTCAAAGGGGAAAACAGTGTACTCCCTGTCTTCAGTTTCATGGGACTTCACATGCATTCACACAGTTGCACAATTCTCAACCCTCGTCTGAAGACAAAAACTGTGACATTAAAAGAGGAATGGTGTATGTACAGAGAAGGCAAGTAGCAAAGTTTAAATGAATCCAGTCTCCTACCTACATCCTTGCTTAGTAATGTAACCCCTTGTAAGCTTTCCTAAGGGTAACTAGAATACACAAGTCAGAGATGCTTCTCCCAGGATTACAGAGTTTGATTGAGGAGATAAAAGTTTGCTTAACTCTCACCTCATCCTTAAGATCAAACATCAGCCTGTTAACACATCAGAAGATGGGCAGTTCTAGAAGACACTTACAGACAATATCTGCTTCTGCCTAAGACCAAGATTGTAGATCCAAGTGGCTGATGCGGTAAGGTTTCTGTCTCAGGATACCACATGACTCCGCAGGAGTTCTCCTTTTCTGGGAAGCTCTCCAAAAACATTGTGAGAAGTACAATGTGAGGGAGGAAAAGAAGGAAACTGACAAGAGCATTGTTCTTTCTAATTGTCCTGAATATCACTTACCATCTCAGGTACAATGACAGGCTTAACATGATATCTGAACTATCTCCCAGCACTGCCAAGACTAATTTTTTGATGTAGCTCAGTCACTCAGTCTTGTCTGAGTCTTTGTGACTCCATGTACAGCAAGAACCCGGGGCTCGCCTGCCCTTCAAATCTCCCAGAGCTTTCTCAAATCCATGACCTTTAAGTCAGTGATGCTTTGCGGCCATCTCGCCCTCTGCCGTTCCCTTCTTCTCCTGTGCCCAATCTTTCCCAGCATTGGTTTCGTCCCAGTGATTTTGCGCTAGGACTCATGTGACCAATATATTGGCTCTTCATGTTCAGCATGGGTCCTTCTCAGACAGTCAGAGATGGTTTCCTTCACGCTTTTCCAGTTTGAACTCCACGCTCACCACGGAACTCTCACACATCTTCTCCAGGCGTTGTTGCAAAGCATCAATATTATGGCACTCAGTTCTTATGGTTCTGCTCATTCCTCCACTCGTTCCTCCTGAAAATCAACATTGACTAGTCAGGTATTTTTCAGTAAGCTCTCAGCTTTTTAACATGGTGTCTAGATTGGTCACAGCTTTTCATCAAAGTACAAGTTCCTTTAAATTTCATAACTGCAGTCAATTCGGCAGTGATATCGGGGGTCAAGAAAGAGAAACCTGTCACTAATCCAATTGTATCCCATCGATATATCTCAAAATGATGGGACCAAACTTCATGAGCTTATTTTTGTGTGTGTGTTGGTCTCTATATTGTGTTTTAATCCAGCTTTTCCACTCTCCCCTTTCACCTTCATCAGAAGGATCTTTACTTCCTCGTATATTTTACCAATTTTTGTGCTGTCATCTTATAACTGAGGTGAATCATTCTTCTCACAGTAATTTTGTTTCCAACTTCAGATTCTTTCAGCAAATTACTTTCCATGATGCACTCTGCACAGAAGTCAAATAAGCTGTGTGACAATATATAGCCTTGATGTACCAGTTCATTTTTCCGTGTCCAATTCCAACTGTTGTGTCTTCACCTGCATGCACATTTCCCAGGAAACCGGTAAGGTGGTCCCATATTCTTATCTCTTTAAGAAAGTCCCACAATTTGTTGTGACCGATATAGTTGAAGAGCTTCCCTGGTGGCTCAGATGCTAAAGCATCTGCCTGCAATGGGGCAGACCCAGCTTTGATCAGTCCATGGTGTCACAAAGAGTCAGAAACAACTGAAAGACCTCATTTTCACAAGCAGTCTATGTAACAGAGACAATAAAGTAGATGTAAATAATTTATGAAATCTCCTTGATTTTTCTATGATCCAAACTTCAATTCAGGTTTACATTAAGATTAAATGACTAACTACACCTCCCTGTTTTGCTTTGTTTTGTTCTGCCCTTTTATTCTCTGGCTCTCTCTCTTTCAAGCTGTCATCTACCAATTGTTACATTCCTGGGCCCTTGCCATCTTCCCATACAAGAATTAAATTATGCCCATGCCACTCTCTGACCTTTGACACCCAGTTAAAACAGTTAAGATTCCAGAGCTGAAAATAAGGAATCTGTGTTCTGAGAAAATGTCAGCAGAGTTTGACAAATAGCTAGATATTTTCATGGACTGACTTTTGAGCACAATTCCTGTACCACCTCTCATCCTGGAAAGAACTATAGTTCCTTACGCAGATTGCAATTCCTCATTAGCAGACATTTCAGGAAAAGTAAATCTGTTTATTTGCATGTTCAAAATCAATGATGTACCAATTGCATATATATGTATATAACCTCCCATCAAACTGATTAATTCATGTCAACTAAAGTTTGTTCTTTCACCGGCATGCATAAAGGAATTACAAAGCTAGCCTAGAAATAAGATCAGAATTTCTGATTTCGCAGAAAATAAGAGGACATTGAGTGCAACTCTCTCCATGGAGGCATCACAAATAATCCTTCTATAAAGGAAACACTTCTTCCAGAGCATCAAATGGATATTAGCAGAAGACCTTGCTCAACAGTGAGGTCTATATGGAAACTAGACATAACTGGAAGAATAGAGGGAAGATGGGAGGAGGACGAGAGGAATAGAACCAAGCCTGTGTCTTGGGGTGGGAGATGCAGAAACAGGGAGTAGATTGAGGATCCAGGCAAGTCACCTGACTAAACTTAATTTAACTTTGACTGAAAAGAAGCAAGGTGAAGAAGCTGATGAAATATAGTTTGCCTAGAGTGAAAATCGAACAGAGAATGTGTGGTGTGGTCCTGCATGCCCCATATGGCAGTGCAGGTCAACTAGTGTAAAAGAGCCTGGAAGATCAAACATGGGGTTAGAAAGACAACCTGGGAGGGAAGTGCTTTTGACTGTGGAGATGGAGCTATGCATCTGGGATGACAAATTGTGTAGAAAGGAATGCATTTTGAAAAATCCCAAACTGACAAAGAAGTGAGAACTTAGGGCTCAGTCACACAGAGGAGGTGGTGACAGCATTAAATTTCCCCCTCGTGCCACATGCAAAGACTTACTATCAGGCAAGAGAAAAAGACTAGCTAGAACTATCATGCATGCTTCTGCCATCACAGGCTAGAAACCTATCCAATTAGGGCCATGATTTTATTGCCCATGGTCGCTGGCTTCCCCGAAAAACTGATACCACCAGGGTTTCTAAAGTCCCAGCAGCTGTACCTCTTGCTCCTGTGCTCACCAAGGCAGTCCCAAGTGTTCCACAAGGGTCTTGGGGGTAGCCTTCTCTGGTGACCACACGGAGTGGTTGTTCTCATACTACATCTGAGACTCAGGATCAGGGAAATGAAGGAAAAGGATTGAAAACTTTCCCACCAGCTGAGCAAGCCGCAGATTAAATACATGCAATCAACTCTGCAGATGCTTTCTCTATGGGATAAAAGAGGACAATAGATTTCCAGTGAATGAAAATACCCAGGCTCTTGCAGCTCTCAGAACCAATAGGAGTTATCCCAGTTTAGAGTCTGACCTGTCCTTACTGAAGATCCAGAGTTAAGTTCTGCCCACATTTGGGCGAGTTTTCTAGAGAGGTGGATTTGTGCTGTGGCTCATGTTCAGGACCAGAACCCTGACAGCAGGGACCCGAGGTAAAATTCATTGTACTTATGATGCTCTGCTATGCCACTTGGTCGTTCACTCTTTGTCTCACTTGAAAGCATTCTTATTATTCCTGCTTACTTGGTGTTTTAAGATTGTTTATATCCTATATATTTTTTGTATGTCTATATTGTCTACTTTTGTTTCCTGCTTTCTGTGCCTTTTGTTGATGTTGTTTCTTGTCATTTTGGTTTTAATAAATATATATTTCCATATTAACTGTGATTTTCTCTTTTTCTGAGGAAAAACCTTGTCGTTTTTGTCAGAGTTTTAGCTTTTATTCTTCATGTGTCACTCTACTTTGGTGTTGTTTTATGTCTTACAAGTTAATTGTTAGGTTCTCTTGTTGATTCTGTGTTCTTCCCTATTGTCATTACTGCTTCTATTATTTCACTTGTGGTTTGATTTTGATTTCTTACCATTTGTCTGTCTTCCTTTGTTCCTTCTGTCTAGATTTTATTATGTTATCTTGGTTCTCTGACTGGAAGTTGGGCCTGATCACCTAGGGCTTCAGTGCTGTATCATAGACCACCAGAGAATTCCTGGCTCCAACGAATATTAATTGGTGAGATTCTCTCTGAAGGCCTCCATCTAAAATGAAGAACCATTCCACCAAAAAGCTTATACTATCCAGAGCTGCTGCCTCACACCACACAAAATGCAAGACAGAAACACAAGCCAAATCATCCCCAGATGGACAGTCTAAAGTCCACTAAACCCATGCACACCTGCAAAAGACCCCTCTGACACGGTTCTACCATGAGAGAGCGAAGCATCACCTGTTGCTACAAGAATGTAGTTGCTAGTCTCTCCTCCTCCAAAGACACACAAACCACTGGACCAAACTTATACACTCACGATACAGACTGGAAGCAAGTACTACCATACTGCAAACCCGGGCAGAAAAGACTAGTTACAAAGTAAGCTAAGCAAATCTGAACACAGTGAAGCATTTTGCAGGCAAAGAAACAAGGTAAAACCACATAAGACATAATTAAAGAGGAAATAGAAATTGTCGCAGAAAAATAATTGAGAGTAACGATAGTAAAGATGATCAAACCTCTCTGAAAATAAATGGAGATCATGCAAGAAACATTTCAAAAGGGCATGGAACAACTAACTAACAACAAGAAATGGATGATAGCACAATAATTGCCATACGTGTACTGTAGGCTTCTCCATGCCTTTGTACAGCATAGCCAGAACGACATTGGAAAACAATTATCTTCCAAGTTTTAAATGAAGTGATAAAAGAAACCAAACTTTAAATAACAAGCAGACCTGACAATTCAATTGATACTGAAGTAGATTTCACCCAGAACCAGAAGAATGCAGTTTCTTCGCAAGGTCAAATGAAATATTTCTGAATAAATCACAAACTGGATCACTAATCAGGACTTGATAAATTTAAGATAATCAAAAATGTTTCAGGCCTTATCATTTTTTTTTTTTTTTACCACAGTGTTATGATTTACATGTCATTCACGGGTGGGGGAGAAAAAAACAAACAAACAAACAAAAAAATAAAAGCATAAATAACAAAGAAAAAACTGAAAAGCATGAATATATTGAGGCTCATGTACACACCTCTTCATGGTCAAGAAATCAATGAAAAAAATCAGAGAGAAAAAAAAAATGTGTGTGTGTGTGTGTATCAGTTCAGCTCAGTCCATCAGTCGTGTAGGACTCATTACGACCTCATGAATCAGAGCACCTCAGGCCTCCCTGACCATCACCAACTCACAGAGTTCACTCAAACTCACATACATAGATTCTGTGATGCCATCCAGCCATCTATTTCCCTGCCTTCCCCTTCTCCTTCTGTCCCCAATCTCCAGCATCAGAGTCTTTTTCAGTGAGTCAACTAGTCTCATGAGGTGGCCAAAGTATTGGAGTTTCAGCTTTAGCATCAGTCCTTCCAATGAACACCCAGGACTGATCTCCTTTAGAATGGACTGATTGGATCGCCATGCATCCAAGGGATTCTCAAGAGTCTTCTCCAAAATCACAATTCAATAACATCAATTCTTCGGCAATCAGCTTTCTTCGCAGTCCAACTCTCACATCTGTACATAACCACTGGAAAAACCATAGGCTGACAAGACGGGCCTTTGTCGGCAAAGTAATGTCTCTGCTTTTTCTTATGCTATCTAGGTTGGTCATAGCTTTCCTTCCAAGGAGTAAGCGTCTTTTAATTTCATGGCTGAAATCAGCATCTGCAGTGATTTTGGAGCCCAAAATCATAAAGTCTGACACTGTTTCCCCATCTATTTCCCATGAAATATATACTCATAAAAACTAATGACAATGAATTTGTGATTGCATAAAACCCAATAAACAGGATAAAACACTAACTAAACTTACAACTAAAGCAATTAGAGAAAGAAGAAAAAACACAAAATTCAAAATTGGCTTTGGGAAAAAAAGAAAACATAGAGAATAGAACAGGAAAAAAAAGATGAAAATAGTAGCAAAGATCACTACTACTAAAAGGGGGCTCTTGGAGAGAATAAAGAAAATACATAAAGCTTGAGCCAGATTCATCAACAAAAGAGGGAGACCACACAAATCAATAAGTTATACATAAGAAAGGAGACATTATAACCAACAGCACAGAAATATCAAAGGATCATGATAGATTACAATAAAGAACTTTAAACCAATAAAATGTAGAATATGGAAGCCACAGACTACTTCTTAGGATCTCAACTAAGAGGAAACAGAAAATAGGAACACAACATTACAACCCCTAATATTGAAACTGCTATGAAAAATCTGTCAGCTAACAACATTCAAAGACCAGATGATGTCACAGATGTTTTATGAACCATTAAGTAAAATGTTAACATATGGGTTTCTTAAAATTTTCCAAAATACTACAACGGTAGGAAAACCCACAAACTCATCCTACGAGTACAGTATCACCTAATAGCAAAGACAAAGTTAACACAGAAAAGGAAAATTATAGACCAGTATCATATAGATAAACATAGAAGCAAACATCCTCAATAAAATATTCCCAAGAAGAATCCAACAACACATTAAAAGTATTGAACTGCTTTAATATGTGAGGTTTTCCCCAGAAAAGCAGACATTCTCCAGTAGCTGGGTATCAAACCATGAGATACAGCATAACAAATTTCAGGATTAAAACCATATGATGACCTTAGTTCAGTTCAGTTCAGTTCAGTCTCTCAGTCTGTCTGACTCTTTGCAACCCCATGAATCACAGCACCCCAGGCCTCCCTGTCTATCACCAACTCCCGGAGTTCACACTCATGTCCATTCAGTCGGTGATGCCATTCTGCCATCTCATCCTCTGTCGTCCCCTTCTCCTACTACCCCAATCTCTCCCAGCATCAAAGTCATTCCCAGTGAGTCAACCCTTTGCATGAGGTGGCCAAATATCGGAGTTTCAGCTTTACCATCAGTCCTTCCAATAAACACCCAGGACTGATCTCCTTTAGAATAGACTGGTTAGATCACCTTGTAGTCCAAGGGAATCTCAAGAGTTTTCTCCTACATCACGTTTCAAAAGCATCAATTCTTTGGCGATCAGCTTTCTTCACAGTCCAACTCTCATATCTGTACATGACCACTGGAAAAACCATAGCCTTGATTAGATGGACCTTTGTTGGCAAAGTAATGTCTCTACTCATTTAATACGCTATCTAGGTTGGTGGTAACTTTTCTGCAAAGGAGTAAGCGTCTTTTAATTTCGTGGCTGCAATCAACATCTCCAGTGATTCTGGAACCCTTAAAAAACTCACACTGTTTCCACTGTTTCCCCATCAATTTGCCATGAAGTGATGGTACCAGATGCCATGATCTTAGTTTTCTGAATGTTTAGCTTTAAGAAAAAAAATTTCACTCTCCTCTGACACATTCTTCCAGAGGTTTTTTAGTTACTCTTCATTTTCTGCCATGAGGGTGGTTTCATCTGCATATCTGAGGTTATTGATATTTCTCCCAGCAATCTTGATTCCCGCTTCTGGTTCTACATCCCAGCGTTCTTCATGATGTACTCTGCATATAAGTTAAATAAGCAGGGTGACAATATACTGTCTTAATGTACTCCTTTTCCTATTTGGAACCAGACTGTTGTTCCATGTCCAGTTCTAACGGTTTCTTTCTTACCTGCATATAGGTTTCTCAAGAGGCAAGTCAGGTGGTCTGGTATTCCCATCTCTTTCAGAATTTTCCACAATTTATTGTGATCCACACAGTCAGACTTTGACATAGTCAATGAAGCAGAAATAGATATTTTTCTGGAACTCTCTTGCTTTCTCCATGATGCAGCAGATGTTTGCAATTTGATCTCTGGTTCCTCTGACTTTTCTAAAACCAGCTTGACCATCTGGAAGTTCATGGTTCACATATTGCTGAAGCCTGGCTTGGAGAATTTTGAGCATGATTTTACTAGCATGTGAGATGAGTGCAATTGTGCGGTAGTTCAAGCATTCCTTGGTATTGCCTTTCTTTGGGATTGGAATGAAAACTGATCTTTTCCAGTCCTGTGGCCACTGCTGAGTTTTCCAAATTTGCTGGCATATTGAGTGCAGCACTTTCACAACATCATCTATCAGGATTTGAAACAGCTCAATTGGAATTCCATCACCTCCACTAGCTTTGTTCATAGTGATGCTTTCTAAGGCCAACTTGAATACACATTCCAGGAAATCTGGCTCTAGGTAATTGATCACACCTTCGTGATTAACTTGGTCATGAAGATATTTTTGTACAGTTCTTCCGTGTATTTTTGCCACCTCTTTTTAATGATCACCTCAATAGATGCCAAAACAACAACAACAACAACAACTTTGATAAAATTCAACAAACATGTGTGATGAACAATCTTTCCAGAAACTGAGCACAGCAAAAATTACCTCAACATAGTAAAGGCATACAAATCCAAACAACAATAAGGTATCATTTCACACTATTCTGTGTGGTGATCATCATAAAAATCGACAGTAGGGTCCTTCCTTGGTGGTCCAATGGCTAAGGCACCATGATTCCAAATCAGGGGTTCCATATTTGATCCCTGGTCATGGAACTAGACTCCATATGCAGCATTTAAGGCCTGGTGTAACCAACTAATGAAGGAAATATGTGTGTGTATGTGCATATATATATATATATTATAAATATATATAAATTTTAAAATACAATACAAATATAATTAAAATATATAAATAAAATAAAATATAAAAAATAAAATTTAAATTATATACATATGTATAATATATATATAATACAAATTTAAAATACAATACAAATATAACTAAAATATATAAATAAAATAAAATATATAAAATATAATTTAAATTATATACATATTTATAATATAAATATAACATTTAAATATTTATAATATGAATTAATAACTATTATATATATATATAGACACACACACATAAACATGAAAACAATGAATGAAGGAGATGATGTGAAGGAAAGGGAGCACTCTACATTGTTTTTCAGTTCAGTTCCGTTCAGTTGTGTCAGACTCTTTTGTGTATCACCAGCTCCCACTTAGATAGAGCAGAATATGAAGGTTCCTTAGAAAATTAATAAAAATACCACATGCCCAAAATCCCACTCTTTGACATGTATACAGAAGAAGCCACCATTGGGAAAAAAAAATAAGCATGTGTATCCCACTATCCACTGCAATACCATTTACATTAAACAAGTTATGTAACAATCTAGGTGTCCATCTACTGAAGAATGGATAAAGAAGTTATGTTTCATCCACAGGATGGAACATTTCTCATCCAGAAAAAGGAAAAACTTGCATTATTTCTAGAGATATGGATGTATTTGGACCCTATTATATAGAGTCAAGTAATTCAGAAAAAGAAAGTCCAACATTGTAAATTAATGCATATATATGGAATTTAGAAACCTGTCTCTGAAGAATCTCTCTGAAGCATGGAAAAGTAAATGCGGAGGTAAAGAACTGACTTAGACAGAGTAGTGTAAGTAGAGAGTGGGACAGTTTGAGCCAGATGCCCTGACATATGTACAATACTAAGTATGAAGTAGTTAGCTGGTAAGAAGCTCCTCCTCAGGGCTCTGAGGTGCCCTAGACAAGTGGATTGTCAGGTAGCAGAGTAGGTTCAAGAGCAGATGGGAGGGCTGCTCAAAAGGGAGGCTCTCGTATATATATACTGATAGCCGATTTACACTGTGGTACAGCAGAAAGTAACAAACATTGTAAAGTTATTGTTCTCCAATTTCAAATTGTTTCTTAAATTGAAAAATGAAAGTCAGTGATTTGCCAACTTGGGCAAGTGACAAGAAATGCATCATAGTGTACATGTCAAGTAAAATATGTACCGGTGCGTTTGTCAAGTAAAATCTGCACCAAGGACTGCTTTAGTATGTATAGACAAACCATAAAGCAAAAACTTCAAATTCAGAGCTAAAAGAGCCAGAATAAATTCAGACTCTAGATTTAAGTATTCCTCATTTCATTTGACTGCCATTTTTTTTCTTTTATGTTTTTGATATTTTTAAACTTTATTTATTTTAATTGGAGGCTAATTATATTATTGTATTGGTCTCGCCGTACATTGACAGGAATCTGCCCCGGGTGCACAAGTGTTCCCCATCTTGAACCTCCTCCCACCTCCCTTCCCATGCCATCCCTCTGGTTCACCCAGTACACCAGCTCCGAGTATCCTACATCATGCATCGAACGTGGACTGGCGATTTGTTTCACATATGATCATATACATGTTTCAGTGCCATTCTCCCAAATCATCCCACCCTCACCCTCTTCCACAGAGGTGCTGGGTTGGATGCACATCTCTGGTCTGAGCCACTCAGGTTCAGGTCCTTGCATACTCCACAAAGGCACAGACTTGGTTGAGCCTGCGTTTTGTGCCCTTCCCCCGTCTGAACAACTCAGGTGACCAGGTGTTTGGCCAATGCGATCGCTGTGACTTATCACCTCCGTGGTCCCTGCTGCTGGGTGTTCTGGGCATACAAGCAGTGCACCTTCTCAGGAGTATGTAGACCAACCAGAAACACAAGAAGTCCTGGCCAGCAGGACTGCCTGCAGTTTGGTATCCGATGCCTTTCTGGGGCCGCAATTGCCCCTTCTAGCTCGGGCTGCCCTCCCCTGCCAATCTCTGTGGGGGATGGGCCTCTGCAGCCGGCTATTTCTGCTCAGTCCTTTGTTCTGTGAGCGGGTCTGTCGGAGTCTTAGCTTAGAGCTTTTCACCGTTTTGCGGGGTAGATATCCCACAGTTTGCTTTGCTATCTTCAGTTAGATCTTTCAGATTGCCCTGAGGCCCTGAGGACCAGAGGTCGGGTCATCAATGCAGCCTACACCTCCCTGCCCAGCCCCCACTTGCTAATGGCAGATGTGGGCATCTGTGCTGCTTCTCCGCTGGGAGTTACCATTGGGCAAGTAATCTGTGGGTTTTGATTATTTCTTTCTTTTTCCTCCTGGTTATGTTGCCCTCAGAGGATCCAAGGCTCATCACAGACTCACAAGTGAGAGTGTTTCCTGGTGTTCAGAAACTTGTCTCTTTTTTTATGTCTCCCTTCCCGAGACTGTGCTTTGTCACTACTTCTTTTGTCTCTCTTTTTATCTTTTATGTTTTTTCCCACCTCTTTGGAAGACAATCGGCTGCTTTTCTGGGTGCCTGATGTCCTCTGCTAGCATTCAGAAGTTGTTTTGTGGAATTTACTCACTGTTCCAATGTTCTTTTGATGAATTCTTGGGAAAAAGTGGTTTCAGCATCCTATTGACTATGCCAAAGCCTTTGACTGTGTCGATCACAATAAACTGTTGAACATTCTGAAAGAGATGGGAATACCAGAACACCTGACCTGCCTCTTGAGAAACCTGTTTGCAGATCAGGAATAAACAGTCAGAACTGGACGTGGAACAACAGACTGGTTCCAAATAAGAAAAGGTGTACGTCAAGGTTGTATATTGTCACCTTGCTTATTTAACCAATATGCAGAGCACATCATGAAGAACGCTGGGCTGGAAGAAGCACAAGCTGGAATCAAGACTGCTGGGAAAAATAAAAATAACCTCAGATATGCAGATGACACTACCCTTATTGCAGAAAGTGAAGAGGAACTCAAAAGCCTCTTGATGAAAGTGAAAGAGGAGAGTGAAAAGTTGGGCTTGAAGCTCAACATTCAGAAAACAAAGATCATGGCATTTGGTCCCATCACTTCATGGGAAATAGATGGAAAAAGAGTGGAAACAGTGTTAGACTTTATTTTTTTGGCTCCAAAATCACTGCAGATGCTGATTGCAGCCATGAAATTAAAAGACGCTTGCTGCTTGGAAGGAAAATTATGACCAAACTAGATAGTATATTAAAAAGCAGAGATATTACTTTGCCAACCAAGGTCCGTCTAGTCAAGGCAATGGTTTTTTCCGTCGTCATGTATGGATGTGAGAGTTGAACTGTGAAGAAGGCTGATCGCTGAAGAATCGATGCTTTTGAACTGTGGTGTTGGAGAAGACTCTTGACAATCCCTTATACTGCAAGGAGATCCAACCAGTCCATTCTAAAGGAGATCAATCCTGGATGTTCATTGGAGGGACTGATGCTAAAGCTGAGACTGCAATACTTTGGCCACCTCATGCGACGAGTTGACTCACTGGAAAAAACTGATGCTGTGAGAGTTTGGGGGCGGGAGGAGAAGGGGACGACGGAGAATGAGATGGCTGGATGGCATCACCGACTCTGTGGACATGAGTTTGTGTGTACTCTGGGAGTTGGTGATGGACAGGGAGGCCTGGCATGCTGTGATTCATGGGGTCGCGGAGAGTTGGACACGACTGAGCGACTGATCTGATCTGATCTGAACTGAGCATCCTATTCCTCTGCCATCTTCTTCCCTCCCTCCATTTTTTTTTTTCTAAAAGTAAAGAAGGATTATCAGTTGATGTCAACAATTTATAGAAACATGAATTCCTTCATATTTTAGTACAAAACAGTAAGCCTCTGATATTCAGGACTATGCTAAGTAGGAAATTATAAATGTACTTTGAAAGTGGAGGTGCTGTACAAGGATCACTTATTTTAAAATCCTGGAATTTGTGCTACTGACTGGGAAAACTTCACAGCCAAAAGACTGAGAATTGTGTTTTCTTCAGCCAGACTTTAATCCTGAGGGGGAATCAGGATGGGGAACACATTTAAACCCATGGCTTATTCATATCAATGAATGTCAAAAACCAATACAATACTTTAATTATCCTCCAAATTAAAAAAAAAGGTTGTATAATAATATTGAATGTCATTTGTGTCAAAAAAAGTTTTGATTAAAAGACTTATTTGTCTACTATTAGTATAGCCATTAGGGTTCCTTTATTATTTATAGCTTGGATGAAATTTTACTTTCACACTAATCATTTTATTTATTTTTATTTATTATTACTAATTACTAATTAGGCGGTGACAGAAGCAAGGTCTCGTGCTGTAAAGAGCAATATTGCATAGGAACCTGGAATGTTAGGTCCATGAATCAAGGCAAATTGGAAGTGGTCAAACAAGAGATGGCAAGAGTGAACATAGACATTCTAGGAATCAGTGAATGGAAATGGACTGGAATGGGTGAATGTAACTCGAATGACCATTATATCTACTACTGTGGGCAGGAATCACTTAGAAGAAATGAAGTAGCCATCATAATCAACAAAAGAGTCCAAAATGCAGTACTTGGATGCCATCTTAAAAATGACAGAATGATTTCTGTTCGTTTCCAAGGCAAACCATTCAATATTAGAGTAATCCAGGCCTATGCCCCAACCAGTAACGCTGAAGAAGCCTAAGTTGAGCGGTTCTATGAAGACCTACAAGACCTTTTAGAACCAACATCCAAAAAAGATGTCCTTTTCTTTATAGGGGACTGGAATGCAAAAGTAGGAAGTCAAGAAACACCTGGAGTATCAGGCAAATTTGGCCTTGGAGCACGGAATGAAGCAGGGCAAAGGCTAATAGAGTTTTGTCAAGAGAATGCACTGGTCATAGCAAACACCCTCTTCCAACAACACAAGAGAAGGCTCTACACATGGACATCACCAGATGGTCAACACCAAAATCAGACTGATTATATTCTGTGCAACCAAAGATGGAGAAGCTCTATTCAGTTAGCAAAAACAAGACCAGGAGCTTACTGTGGCTCAGATCATTAACTCCTTATTGCCAAATTCAGACTTAAATTGAAGAAAGTAGGGAAAACCACTGGACCATTCAGATATGACCTAAATCAAATCCCTTATAATTATACAGTGGAAGTGAGAAATAGATTTAAGGGACAAGATCTGATAGATAGTGTGCCTGATGAACTCTGGATGGAGGCTCGTGACATTGTACAGCAGACAGGGCCCAAGACCATCCCCATGGAAAAGAAATGCAAAAAAGCGAAATGGCTGTCTGAGGAAGCCTTACAAATAGCTGTGAAAAGAAGAGAAGCGAAAAGCAAAGGAGAAAAGGAAAAATATAAGCATCTGAATGCAGACTTCCAAAGAATAGCAAGGAGAGACAAGAAAGCCTTCCTCAGTAATCAATGCAAACAGAGGAAAACAACAGAATAGGAAAAACAAGAGATCACTTCAAGAAAATTAGAGATTCTAAGGCAACATTTCATGCAAAGATGGGCTCGATAAAGGACAGAAATGGTATGGGCCTAACAGAAGCAGAAAATATTAAGAAGAGGTGGCAAGAATACACAGAAGAACTGTACAAAAAAGATCTTCACAACCAAGATAGTCACGATAACATGTTCACTGACGTAGAGCCAGACATCTTGGAATGTGAAGTCAAGTGGGCCTTAGAAAGCATCACTACGATCAAAACTAGTGGAGGTGATGGAATTCCAGTTGAGCTATTTCAAACCTTGAAAGATGATGCTGTGAAAGTGCTGCACTCAATATGACAGCAAATTTGGAAAACTCAGCAGTGGCCACAGGACTGGAAAAGATCAGTCTTCATTCCAATCCCAAAGAAAGGCAATGGCAAAGAATGCTCAAACTACCGCACAATTGCACTCATCTCACACGCTAGTAAAATCATGCTCAAAATTCTCCAAGCCAGGCTTCAGCAATATGTGAACCGTGAAATGCCAGATGTTCAAGCAGGTTTTGGAAAAGGCAGAAACACCAGAGGCACAAATTGCCAACATCCGCTGGATCATGGAGAAAGCAAGAGAGTTCCAGAAAAACATCTATTTCTGCTTCATAGACTATGCCAAGCCTTTGACTGTGTGGATCACAATAAACTGTGGAAAAGTCTGAAAGAGAGGGGCATACCAGATCACCTGACCTATCTCTTGAGAAACCTGTATGCAGGTCAGGAAGTAACAGTCAGAACTGGACATGGAACAACAGACCGTTTCCAAATAGGAAAAGGAGTACGTCAATGCTGTATATTGTCACCTTTCTTATTTAACTTATATGCAGAGTACATCATCAGGAACGCTGGGCTGGAAGAAGCACAAGCTGGAATCAAGACTGCTGGGAGAAATAAAAATAACCTCAGATATGCAGATGACACCACCCTTATGGCAGAAACTGAAGAGGAACTCAAAAGCCTCTTGATGAAAGTGAAAGAGGAGAGTGAAAAGGTTGGCTTGAAGCTCAACGTTCAGAAAACAAAGATCATGGCACCTGGTCCCATCACTTCATGGGAAATAGATGGAAAAAGAGTGGAAACAGTGTCAGACTTTAGTTTTTCGGGCTCCAAAATCACTGCAGATGCTGATTGTACCCATGAAATTAAGACGTTTACTCCTTGGAAGGAAATTTATGACCAAACTTGATAGTATATTAAAAAGCAGAGATATCACTTTGCCAAAAAAATTCTGTCTATTCAAAGCTATGGTTTTTCCCATGGTCATGTATGGATGAGAGAGTTGTACTGTGAAGAAAGCTGATCGCCAACTGTGGTGTTGGAGAAGACTCTTGAGAGTCCCCTGCACAACAAGGAGATCCAACCAGTCCATTCTTAAAGATATCAATCTTGGGTGTTCGTTGGAAGGACTGATTCTAAAGCTGAAACTGCAATACTTTGGCCACCTCTTGCGACGAGTTGACTCACTGGAAAAAACTCTGATGTTAGGAAAGGTTGGGGGCGGGAGGAGAAGAGGACGACAGAGAATAAGGTAGCTGGATATCATCACCGACTCTGTGTACATGAGTTTGAGTGAACTCCGGGTATTGGTGATGTACAGGGAGTCCTGGCGTGCTGTGATTCATGGGGTCGTGGAGAGTCGGACACGACTGAGCGACTGAACTGAGCTGAACTGAATTACTTTATAATATTATACTGGTTTTGCAGTACATTGACATGAATCCGTCCCCGGTGTTCATGTGTTCCCCTTCTTGAACCCCTCTTCCACATCCTTCCTTCCCTTATACTCCCTCGGATCATCCCCGTGCACCAGCCGAAAACGTCCTGCATCATGCTTAGAATCTGGTCTCGTGATTTGCTTCACATGTGATAATATACGTGTTTCAATGCCATTCTCACAAATCATCTCTCTCCCACAAAATCCAGAAGAATGTTCTATACACCTGTGTCTCTTTTGCTGTGTCGTATAAAGGCCTATCGTTGTCAGCTTTCAAAATTGCTATTATATGCATTAGTGTACTGTATTGGTGTTTTGTTTTTTTTTTCCCCTGGCTTACTTCACTCTGTATAAGAGGCTCCAGTTTCATCCACCTCATTAGAGCTGATTCAAATGTATTATTTTTAATGGCTGAGTAATACTCCATTGTGTATATGTCCCAAATCTTTCTTATCCATTCATCTGCAGATGGACATCTAGGTTGCTTCCATGTTCTGGCTATTAGAAACAGTGCTGCAATGAACATTGGAGTACATATGTCTCTTTCAATTCTGGTTTTTCGGTGTGTATGCCCAGGAGTGGGATTGCTGGGTCATATGGCAGTTCTATTTCCAGTTTTTTAAGGAATCAACATACTGTTCTCCATAGTGGCTGTACTAGTTTGCATTCCCCCCAACAGTGTAAGAAGGTTCCCTTTTCTCCAAACCCTTTCCAGCATTAATTGCTTGTAGACTTTTGGATAGCAGCCATTCTGACTGGAGTGAAATACTACCTCACTGTGATTATGATTTATGCTTCTCTGACTATGAGGGATGTTGAGCATTTTTTTCATGTGATTGTTAGACATCTGTATGTCTTCTTGGATAAATGTCTGTTTAGTTCTTTGGCCCATTTTTTGATTGGGTCGTTTATTTTTCTGGAATTTAACTGCAGGAGCTGCTTGTATCTTTTGGAGATTAATTCTTTGTCAGTTGTTTCAGTGGCTATTATTTTCTTCCTTTCTGAAGTCTGCCTTTTCATCTTGTTAATAGTTTCCTGTGCTGTGCAGAAGCTTTTAATTTTCATTAGGTCCCAATTGTTTATTGTCCTTTTACTTACAATATTCTGGGAGGTGGATCATGGAGGATCCTGTTGTGAATTATTTCGGAGAGGGTTTTGCCTATGTTCTCCTCTAGGAGTTTCATGGTTTCTGGTCTTATATTTAGATCTTTAATCTATTTTGAGTTTATTTTCATTTATGGTGATAGGGAGTGTTCTAGACTCATTCTTTTATCAGTTTTCCCAGCATCACTTGTTAAAGAGACTGTCTTTTCTCCATTTTATATTCCTTCCTCCTTTGTCAAAGATAAGCTGTCCATAGGTGCGTGGATTTATTTCTGGGCTTTCTATTTTGTTCCATTGATCTGCATTTCTTCCTTTATACCAGTACCATACTCTCTTGATGACTGTGGCTTTGTAGTAGAGCCTGCAGTCCAGCAGGTTGATTCCCTCAGTTCCATGCTATTTCAAGATTGCTTTGGCTCTTCGAGGATTTTTTTGTATTTCCATACAAACTGTGAGATTGTTTGTTCTAGCTCTGTGAAAAATACCTTTGATAGCTTGATAGGAATTGCATTGAAAATGTAAATTACTTTAGTTAGTATACACATTTGCACAATATTTCTTCTTCTAATCCTTGATCACGGTATATTTCTCCATCTATTAGTGTACTATTTGATTTCTTTCACCAGTGTCTTACAGTTTTCTATATATAAGTCTTCTGTTTCTTTAGGTAGATATATCCCTAAATATTGTATTCTTTTCATTGCAACAGCGTATGGAATAGTTTCTTTAACTTCTCTTTCTATTATCTCATTATTAGTGTATAGGAATGCAAGGGATTTCTATGTGTTGATTGTATATCCTATAACTTCACTGTATTCTTTGATTAGCCCTAGTAGTTTTCTGGTAGAGTCTGTAGGGTTTTCTCTGTAGAGGATTATGCCATCGGAAAACAGTGAGGGATTTACCTCTTCTTTTCCAGTTTAGATTCCTTATCGATGCTTTTGAACTGTGGTGTTGGAGAAGACTCTTGAAAGTCCCTTATACTGCAAGGAGATCCAACCAGTCCATTCTAAAGGAGATCAATCCTGGATGTTCATTGGAGGGACTGATGCTAAAGCTGAAACTCCAATACTTTGGCCACCTCATGCGACGAGTTGACTCACTGGAAAAGACTCTGATGCTAGGAAAGGTTGGGGGTGGGAGGAGAAGGGGACGACTGAGAATGAGATGGCTGGATGGCATCACCGACTCTGTGGACATGAGTTTGAGTGTACTCCGGGAGTTGGTGATGGACAGGGAGGCCTGGCGTGCTGTGATTCATGGGGTCGCGGAGAGTCGGACACGACTGAGCGACTGAACTGAACTGAACTGATGTCTTTTTCTGCTGTGATTGCTGTAGCCTATGTTGACATATGTTCCTTCTATTCCCACCTTCTAGAGGGCTTTTATCATAAAGGGATGTTGAATTTTGCCGAAGGCTTTCTCTGCATGTATTGAGATAATCATATGTTGGTTTATTTTTTCCCAATGTGTTAATGTGCTGTATTACATTGATTGATTTGTGAATATTGAAGAATCCTTGCATTCCTGGGATAAAGCCCACTTGGTCATGATGTATGATCTTCTTAATGTGTTCTTGGATTCCGATTGTTAGAATTATGTTAGGGAATTTTGCATCTATATTCATCAGTGATATTGGGCTGTAGTTTTCTGTTTTTGTGGAATCTTTGCCAGGTTTTGTGATTAGGGTGAATTTGGGCTCATGGTATGATTTTGGAAGTTTACCTTCCTCAGCAATGTTCTGGAAGAGTTTGAGTAGAATAGTTGATACCTCTTCTCTAAATTTTTGGTAGAATTCAGCTCTGATGCCGTCTGGCCCTGGGCTTTTGTTTGCAGGAAGATTTCTGATTACAGCTTCGATTTCCGTGCTTGTGATGGGTCTATTAAGATTTCCTATGTCTTCCAGATTCAGTTTTGGAAAGTTGTACTTTTCTAAGAATTTGTCCATTTTTTCCAAGTTGTCCATTTTATGGCCATATAGTTGTTGATAGTAGTCTCTTCTGATCCTTCGTATTTCTGTGTTGTCAGTTGTGATCTCACTTTTCATTTCTAGTTTTATTGATTTGGCTTTTCTCCCTTTGTTTCTTGATGAGTCTGGCTAGTGGTTTGTCAATTTTATTTACCCTCTCAAAGAGCCAGCGTTTGGCTTTGTTGATTTTTGCTATGGTCTCTTTTGTTTCTTTTGCATTTATTTCTGCCCTAATTTTGAGACTTTTTTCCTTCTACTAACTCTGGGGTTCTTTATTTCTTCCTTTTCTAGTTTCTTTAGATGTAGAGTTAGGCTACTTAGTTGACTTTTTTCTTGTTTCTTGAGGTATGCCAGTATTGCTATGAACCTCCCCAGCACTGCTTTTACAGTGTTCCATAAGTTTTGGGTTGTTTTGTTTTCATTTTCATTCGTTTCTATGCACGTATTGATTTTTTCTATGATTTGTTGGTTTTTCAGCAGTGTGTTGTTCAGCCTCCATATGTTGGAATTTTTAATATTTTTTCTCCTATAATTGAGATCAAATCTTACTGCATTGTGGTCAGAAAAGTTGCTTGGAATGATTTCAGCTTTTTTGAACTTACCAAGCCTAGATTCATGATCCAGGATGTGATCTATCCTGGAAAAGGTTTCGTGCGCGCTTTAGAAAAAGGTGATGCTCATTGTTTTGGCGTGAAATGTACTATATATATCTATTAGGTCTAACTGGTCTATTGTATCATTTAAAGTTTGTGTTTCATTGTTAATTTTCTGTTTAGTTGATCTGTCCATATGTTTGAGTAGGGTGTTAAAGTCTTCCTCTATTATTGCATTGTTAATTTCACCTTTCATACTTGTTAGAAATTGTCTTACATATTGCGGTGCTCCTATGTTGAGAGCATATATTTATAATTGTTATATCTTCTTCTTGGATTGATCCTTTGATCATTATGTAATGTACTTTTTTGTCTCTTTTCACAGCCTTTGTTTTAAAGTCTATTTTATCTGATACGAGTATTGCTCCTCCTGCTTCCTTTTGGTCTCTCTTTGCGTGAAATATCTTTATCCAGCCCTTCATTTTCAGTCTGTATGTGTCCTTTGTTTTGAGGTGGATCACTTGCAGACAACATATATAGGGGTCTTGTTTTTTTATCCATTCAGCCAGCCTTTGTCTTTTGGTTGCGACATTCAACCCATTTTCATTTAAAATAATTATTGATAAGTGTGATACCGTTACCATTTTCTTTATTGTTTTGTGTTCGAGTTTATACACCCTTTCTGTGTTTCCTTTCAAAAGAAGATCCTTTAACATTGGAGAGGATGTTAAAGTTAACATCACTGGATTGGTGATGCTGAATTCTCTCTGCTTTTCCTTATCTTTAAATTTTTTGATTTCTCCTTCATACTTGAGTGAGATCCTTGATGGACATAGTAATCTTGGCTGTAGGAAATTTTCTTGCATCCCTTTAAATATGTCTTGCCATGGACTCCTGGCCTGAAGAGTTTCTGTTGAATGATGAGCTGTTATCCTTATGGGAATGCCCTTGTGTGTTATTTGTTGGTTTTCCCCTTCTGCTTTTACTATTTGTTCTTTTTTTTTTTTTTTTGGCCTTTGATAGTTTGATTATTTTTTGTGTTGGAGTATTTCCCCTGGGTTTATCCTGTTGGGGACTCTCTGTATTTCTTGGACTTGGGTGATTATTTCCTTTCCCATTTTAGGGAAGTTTTCAACTATTATCTCCTCAAGTATTCTCTCATGGTCTTTCTTTTTGTCATTTCTTCTGGGACTTCTATGATTCCAATGTTGGGGCAGTTAACACTGTCTCAGAGGTCTCAGAGATGGTCCTCATTTCTTTTAATTAGTTTTTCTTTTTTCCTCTCTGAATCATTTATTTCTACAATTCCATCTTCTATCTCAATTATCAACTGTTTTCTGCCTCTGTTATTCTACTGTTGGTTCCCGCCAGAGTGTATCTGATCTCATCTATTGCATTATTCATTGTTTATCGAGTCTTTTTTATTTCTTCTAGATCCTTATTGAACCTTTCTTGCATCTTCTTGATCCTTGTCTCCAGGTTATTTATCTGTAACTCCAGTTAGTTTTCAAGATTTTGAATCATTTTCACTATAAATATTCAAAATTCTTTATCAGGTAGATTCCCTATATCTTACTCATTTTTTGGAAGGCATTTATCCTGTTCCTTTACTTGCTGGATATTTCTCTGCCTCTTCGTCTTGCTTATATTGCTCTGTTTGTGGTGGCCTTTCCATCTTCTGGCAGTTTGTGGAGTTTTCTTTATTGTGTAGTTTCATTGCTCTGTGTGGCCTTCAACGGGTGGCTTGTCAAGGTTCCCTGGTTAGGGAAACTTGTGTCGGTGTTCTGGTGGGTGGCGCTGGATTTCTTCTCTCTGGAGTGCAATGAAGTGTCCAGTAATGAATTATGAGATGTCATTTGGTTTAGAGTGGCTTTCGGCAGCCTGTATATTGAAGCTCAGGTCTATTTTCCTGTGTTGCTGTAGAATTTGTTTGGTATGTCTTTCTCTGGAACTTGTCGACCCTTGGGTGTTGCCTGGTTTCAGTGTAGGTATGGAGGCATTTGATGAGCTCCTTTCAATTAATGTTCCTTGGAACAGTAGTTCTCTGGTGTTCTCAGGATTGGGACTTAAGCCTCTGCCTCTGGTTTTCAGTCTTATTCTTGCAGTAGGCTCAAGACTTCTCCATCTGTCTCTTCCAAGGCACTTCCTTCTGTTTAAGCTTCTTCTGTTTTCTGGTCTCTTCAATGTCTAATTCCCATCCTGACACAAGGGGCTGTGGTAGACCCCTTTTTAGGCTCACCTGTACAGTCGTGCTGTGGGGAGGAAGGTAAGCTGCAGACAAATATCAGTAGCATCTGTGGAGAGTACTTGCAGTCTCTCAGCCACATTGGCATTTCCCCCGCTCACGGCGTGTGTGCTGTCCCAGTCTACACTGTACAGGCTTTAGGTTGCTCTGCTAGGAATCATCTGAGGCCGGCCCTGGGTTGGATGTACATCCCTGGCCTAAGTCACTCAGGTTCTTGTTCTCGGGTACTACACAAAAGTGCAGACTTGGTTGGGCCTGCATTGTGTGCCCTTCCCTGGTCCAAGCAGCTCAGGTGACCAGTTGTTTGGCCAGCACTGTCGCTGCGACTTATTGCCTCCCCCATCCCTGCTGCTCGGTTTTCTGGGCGTACCACCAGCGGACCTTCTCAGGCAGATATCGACCGGCCAGAACCCAAGAAGTCTTGGTTAACAAAGAAGTCTGCTTTCAGCTTGGTATTGGATACCTCTCTGGAGTCGCGATTGCCCACTTCCAGCTCTGGCTGCCCTCACCTATCTGTCTCGGCGGGAGATGGTGGATGCGCTGACCACAGCTGGCTAGCTCTGTTCAGTCCTTTGTTCTGTGAGTGGGTCTGGCGGTGTCTTAGCTTGGGGCTTTTTGCCTTTTCGCGGATTAGCTATCACACAGTCTGCTTAGCTATCTTAATTTAGCTGTCTCAGATTTCCTTAAGGTCATTCAGGCCCGGTCCTTACTCTAAGGGATGAAGCCCGTGCCTCCCTGCTCAGCCACCGCTTGCTAGTGGGGAGTGTGGGCAGCTCCTCTGCTTCTCCCCTGGGGTTACTGCTAGGCACGTAGTCTGTAGGTTTTAATTATTTATCTATTGTTCCTCCTGGTTCTGTTGCCCTCTGAGGTTCCAAAGGTTGCCACAGATTCACCAGTGAGTGTTTACAGGTGTTTGGAAACTTCTCTCTTTTTTTCAACATCCCTTCCCTGGATGGACCTCCATCCCTCCCTCTTTTGTCTCTCTTTTTATCTTTTATATTATTTTCTACCTCTTTCCAAGACAATGGGCTGCTTTTCTGGGTGGCTGATGTCCTCTACTGTCATTCAGAGTTGTTTTGTGGGAATTACTCAGCGTTGAAATGTCGTTTTGATGAATTTGTGGGGGTGAAAGTTGTCTCCGCATCCTTTTCCTCCTCCATTTTCATGTCTCGTCCCTCACACTAATACTTAAAATTTATTCCATTCTAAGATTCGTTTCTTTTAGAGCCAACCATTCCCATATATATAGATATATATATATTTTTAAATGCATTATGCCATCTTCTATTATACAACCTTAGTTGTTATTTTTTACTACTTTTATTAAGTATATTTTAGAGTGATTTGAAAAAGTAACTCTAGAGACATTGAGTGTCGTTGTTCAGTCAACAAGTTGTCTTCAACTCTTGTGACGCCATGGACAGTTGCACAACAGGCCTCTCTATCTTTCACTATCTCACAGAGTTCGTTCAAATGCATGCACATTGTATTTCTCATACGGTGCAACCGTCTCGTCCTCTGTTTCTCCCTTCTTCTCCTGTCATCAATTTTAAAAGCATCATGCACTTTTCCAGTGAATCGACACTTTGCATCAGCTTGCCAAAACTGAAGTTTCAACTTCATTAGCCCTTTGAATGAATTCTTAGGGGTTGATTTCCTTTAGGATGAATTGGCTTAATCTCAATGCAGTCAAAGTGACCCCTACAAGTCTTTATTTTTTGGGGATTCAAAATCACTACAGATTGTGATTGCAGCCGTGAAATTAAAAGACACTTTCTCCTTGGAAGGAAAGTTAAAACCAACCTAGATAGCATACTAAAAAGCAGGGATATTCCTTTGCCAACAGAGGTCCATCAAGTCAAGGCTAAGGCTTATTCAGTGGTCATGTATGAATGTGAGAGTTGGACTGTAAGAAAAGCTGAGCACCGAAAAATTGATGCTTTTAACTGTGGTGCTATAGAAGACTCTTGTGAGCACCTTGCACTGCAAGATCTAACCGGTCCATCATAAAGGAGATGAGCCCTGGGTATCCATTGGAATGTCTCATGGTGAAGCTGAAACTCCAATAGTTTGGACACGTGATGCGAAGAGCTGATTCTTTGGAAAAGACCCTGATGCTGGGTAAGATTGAGGGCAGGAGGAGAAGGGGATGGTAGAGGATGAGATGCTTGGATGGCATTGCTGATCAATGGACATGAGTTGGGGTGGTCTCTGGGAGTTGGTTTTGGAGGGGGAGGCCTGGCGTGCTGCGGTTGATGGGGTCGCAAAGAGTTGAACATGACTGGGCGACTGAACTGAAATGAAGTGTCTTTGGCAGCAGCACAGTTGAAAGCCATCGAATCTCCTTCTCTCAGTCTTGTTGATATTCCAGCTCCCACATCTTCACATGACTACTGGTTAAAAAACAGGGGCTTGTGAAGTGGAGGCGTTTGTTACCAAGGTGAATGTCACTTCTAAATACAATGTCTAGGTTTGCAATAGAGCTTTCTCCAAGAAGAAATTGTCTTTTACTTTGATGACAGCTCTTCACCAAAGTGGAAAGAATGTGGTCCACTGGAGAAGGGAATGGCAAACCACTTAGTATTCTTGCCTTGAGAACCCCATGAAAACAAAAAGATAGGACATTGAAAGATGAACCATCGGTAAGTTCCCAATATGCTTCTAGAGATCCGTGGAGAAATAACTCCAGAAATAATGAAGCAATTGAACCAAAGCAGAATCAAGAACCACTTGTGAATGGGACTCGTGATGGAATCAGGGTTTGATGCTGTAAAGGGCAATATTGCATAGGAACCTAGAATGTTAGTCCATGAATCAAGGCAAATCGGAAGTGGCCAAACAGGAGATGGCCAGGGTAAACATTGACATTCTAGGAATGAGTGAACTAAGATGGATTGGAATGGGAGAATTTAACTCACAGGACCATTATATCTTTAACTGTGGGTGGGAATCCCTTTGAAGAAGTTGAGTAAACACCATAGTCAACAAAAGAGTCCAAAATGCAGTACTTGAGAGCAATCTCAAAAACGACAGAATGATCTCTGTTCTTTTCCAAGGCAAACCATTCAATAACATGGTAATCCAAATCTATGCTCTGATCAGTAATGCTGAAGAAGCTGAAACTGAAAGTTCTATGAAGACCTGCAAAAACTTCTAAAACTAACACTCAAAAAAGATGTCCTTTTCATTATAGGGGAATGGAAAACAGAAGTAGGATGTCAAGAAACACCTAGAGTATGAGGTAAATTTGCCTTGGAGTACAGAATGTAGCAGGGTAAAAGGCTAGTAGAGTTCTGCCAAGAGAACGCACTGGTCAAGCAAACACCCTCTTCCAGCAACACAAGTGAAGACTCTACACATGGACATCGCCAGATGGTCGACACTGAAATCAGATTGACCATACTCTTTGTAGCCAAAATAGAGAAGCTCTATACAGTCAGCAAAACCAAAACAGGAAGCTGACTGTGGCTCAGATAGTGAATTTCTTATTGCCAAATTCAGACAAAAGTTAAATAAATTGGAGGAAACCACTAGACCATTCAGGTATGAACTAAATCAAATCCCTTATGACTATACACTGGAAGTGCAAAATACATGTAAGGGACTAGATTCGATTGAGAGAGTGCCTGATGAGCTATGGATGGAAGTACCTGCCATTGTACAGGAGACAGGGATCATGACCATCCCCAGGTAAAGAAATGCAAAAAATGAAATGATGTCTGAGAAGGCTTTACAAATAGCTTTGAAAACAAGGGAAACAGCGAAAGAGAAGAGGAAAGATATATCCATATGAATGCAGATTTCTAAAGAAAGGCAAGGAGAGAAAAGAGAGCCTACCTCAGGGATCAATGCGAAAAAAGAATGGAACCAATAGAATGGGAAAGACTAGAGATCTCCTCAAGAACATTGGTGATCCTAAGAGAACATCTCATGCAACGATGTTCTCAATAAAGCACAGAAACGGTAGGGATCTAGCCGAAGCAGAAACTATTGAGTAGAGGTGGTAATACACAGAAGAACTATACAAAAATATCTTTACAACCCAGATAATCACGATGGTGTGATCACTCACCTAGAGCCAGACATCTTAGAATGTGAAGTCAAGCTGGCCTTATGAAGCATCACTACGAACTAAGCTGGTGTAGGTTTTCGAATTCCAGTTGAGCTATTTTAAACCCTGAAAGATGATGCTTCAAAAATGCTGCACTCAATATGCCAGCTATTTTGGAAAATTCAGCAGTGGCCACAGGACTGGAAAAGGGCAATATTCATTTCAATCCCAAAGAAAGACAATGCCATAGAATATGTAAACTACCGCACAATTGCACTCATCTTCAGTTCAGTTCAGTTCAGTCGCTCAGTCGTGTCCGACTCTCCACGACCCCATGAATCACAGCACGCCAGGCCTCCCTGCCCATCACCAAATCTCATCTTACATGCTAGTAAAATAATGCTCTATATTCTCCAAGCCAAGCTTCAGCAATACGTGAACTGAACTTCCAGATGTTCAAGCTGGTTTTAAAAATGGCAGAGGAACCGGAGATCAAATTGCCAACATCCGATGGATCATCGAAAAAGGAAGAGAGCTTCAGAAAATCATCTATATCTTCTTTACTGGCTATGGCAAAGCCTTTGAGTGTGTGGATCACTATAAATTGTGGAAAATTTGAAAGAGGTTGGAATACCTGACCACCTGAACTGCCTCTTGAGAAACCTATGTGCACGTCACGAAGCAACAGTTAGAACTGGACATGGAACAACAGACTGGTTCCGAATAGGAAAAGGAGTACGTCAAAGCTGTATATTATCACCCTGTTTATTTAACTTATATGCAGAGTATATCATGAGAAGTGCTGGGCTGGAGGAAACACAAGCTGGTATCAAGGTTTCTGGGAGAAATATCAATAACGTCAGATGTGCCAATGACACCTCCCTTTTGGCAGAAAGTGAAAAAATAAAACTAAAGTACCACTTGATGACAGTGAAAGAGGGTAGTGAAAAAGTTCGATTGAAACTCAACATTCAGAAAACTAAGATTATGGTATCCGGTCCCATCGCTTCATGGCAAATAGGTGGGGAAACAGTTGTAACCGTCACTGACTATTTCTTAGGCGCCAAGATTGCTGCAGGTGGTGATTGCAGCGATTAAAATTAAAAGATGCTTACTCTTTGGAAGGAAAGTTATGACCAGCCCGGTCAGAATATTACAAAGCAGAGGCATTACTTTGCCAACAAAGGTCCATCTAGTAAAGACTATGGTTTCCCCAGTGGCCATGTATGGATGTGAGAGTTGGACTATAAAGAAATCTGAGCGTTGAAGAATTGATGCTTTTGAACTGTTGTGTAGGTCAAGACTCTTGAGAGTCCCTTGGACTGCAGGGAGATCCAACCAGTCCCTCCTAATGGAGATCAGTCCTGGGTGTTCATGGGAGTGATTGATCTTGAAGACGAAATTGCAATACTTTGGCCATTAAGTGACTCATTGGGAAATTTCCTATGCTACGAAATATTGAGGGCACGAAGAGAAAGGGATGACAGATTATGAGATGATTGGATAGCATCACCAACTCAATGGAAACGAGTTTGCATAAACCAAAGGAGTTGGTAATGGACAAGGAGGCCTGGCGTGCTGTGGTTAATGGGTCGCAAAGAGTCGGATATGACTGAGCGACTGAAGTGAACATTGCATATAATTTAAATAAGCAGAGTGACAAAATTCAACCGTGTCATAATCCTTACCCTAATTGGAAGCAATCTGTTGTTTTCCATCTGGTTCTAACTGGTGTTTCTTCATCTGCATACAGATATTTTAGGAGGCAGGTCAGGTGACCTGGTGTTCCTATCAGTTTAAGAATTTTCCACCGTTTGTTGTGATCCACACAGTCAAAACCTTTGTTATAAACAATGAAGTAGAAGAATATGTTTATTTGTTTGTTTGTTCCTGGATCTCTTTTGTTATTTTCATGATCCCACAGATTTTGGACATTTGATTTGTGGCTCCTCTTACGGAGAACAAAAACACTGGACATACTGATTTATACCTGGAGCCCTAAGGGAAATCATTGCCACTTGCTCGTGGTCATGGTTCCGGCCAACACCAAGGTGACACTAGATCTTCAGCATCACTAACGTTGCTATGAAGTTCTGGGAAATGAGTTCTTTAAAAACAAACAAGCAAACAGGCAAGCAAACAAAGGTGAAACCCTTGAAAACTGACTGGGTCATATACAGAGATTTCTGTCCCACTACTTTGAGCTCTACTCCGTCTATCTACCTATTTCTCCATCCTTAGCTGTTAAAAGGACATAAAGAAGGGAACTTTTGTAATTTGTTTAACAAAAAATGAGCTTCACTGAATTATAAGGTAGGCCAGGTTTCGAGGTTTACCTTTTCCTTTAATTTGTATCTGCCTTGCTGTGATCATGAGAGTCCACAATATTTTAACCGTTTCTCATTCACAATGGCATCTTTGAAATTTCAGAAAGATTTGCTGGAACAAAGAGCCTTTATAATTTATTTTGTATTGAAAGAGATGCAAGAAAATCATGGATAATGTTTTTATTCATTCTACACATCTAACAGTGGAGTAGGAAATGGCCACAGAAAGCAACACTCTTGCCTGGTAAATCCCATGAGCAGAGGACCCTGGTGTTCTACATTCCATGTCTTTGCAGAGTTGGACAAGACTGAACATACAAACATACATGTAACTTAGTGTCAGATGCAATTGTGTTCCATTTATTGTCTCCTAGGACACTGTGTCACTCACACTGAAGGGCTTAACATTTTTCTAAATTATCTCTGTGACTTTATTAAAGTTCACTGGCTTTTTCCTTACCTTCAAAAAAAGAAAAAAAGAAGAAGAAATAAACGAAAATATATCCTATGTGGAGGGTCTTATGCTTCTTTTTCTCCATCCAAGATTTGAAACTTCTTTCCTAGTATATGAAATAAAGACACTGTTTTGACTTGATAGAGATTGGTCCACTGGGACGTTTCTTTTCCTATTTGGGAATGATAAACTCTAATTTAACTTTTCCCTTGTCTAGACCAGTAAGGAGCACAACAGAAAGATCTGGCACTGAGAGGAAATGATAATCTTGATACCCATATATATCTCGTCCTTTCCAGGAACAGGCTGCTTTATGCATTGAACAGGTCTGTTGTAGAAAAAAAGAACCCAAAGAACTTTCCCCCACGTATGTGTGGCTTTGAGTCCTGTCTTTCCTATGCTGTCTCATCATTTTTTATGTCACATATGAAAGGGCTTATTAGTTCCATCCTATTACCTACTTCTTTCCATGGCAAGAGTGAGCATATTCCTCATATTTTTTCCCACGAGTTACATAACATTTACCAAGAATTTTTCAGGAAGGCTGAGACTCCCTCCTCTCCAGGAGTTCTCAGTATTAGTGAAGATTTCCAGGCCTTTTTAGCATATTTGTCTATTTCACACTTTAATGAGATTGATAAGAGGTCATGAGGGTTGTTCAATTGTCTTCATGAGCAACAGATAAGAAGTACTTATGGAGACACCTGATGCTCAGGGGAACATGGAGATGATCTTAGAAAGAAGGATGGGCTGCACAGTGACATATCTGAAGGCCTCAATCACAGTGGTTTAGACTACTCATTGCTGCAGTAAAAGAAATGTGGATGGCAATGAAGTCATAAATATATATTATCTTTTACTGTAATACAAGTGAACTACTTTTGTGGTTACTGAATTCTCATCAGAGCTTCCTCCACACTACTATATCAGTCAGACATCTCATGGACTCATCCTTCTGGGTTGTCCCACAGCACCAGTTTTGCATGCCTTGCTTCATGTAATGAGCTTCAACTGGTTATCCGTTCTCCATATGATAATATACATGTTTCAGTGTTTCATGTTTCAATGCTTTTCTTTCCTAGCATCCCATCCTCACTTTCTCCCACCTAGTCTCAAATTCTTTTCTTTATATATGTGTCACTTTCATTGTCTCGCTTATAGCATCGTTGTTACCTCTTTCTAAATTTCATGTATAAGGTTTCATGTATTGTGTTGGTGTTTCTCTTTCTGGCTTGCTTCCCTCTGTATAATAGGCTCTAGTTTCATCCACCTCATAGCAGTGACTCAAACGTGTCCCTTTTTTAATAGCTGAATATTCCACTGTGTATATGGATAGCATCATCCTTAACCATTCATCTTCGAACCAGACATCAAGGTTGTTTCATGCAATGAACATTGGAGTACATATGTTTCATTGAATTCTAGTTGTTTTGGTGTGTATACCCAGAAGTGGGTTCGCTGGGTCATATGGTAATTCTATTTTCTTTTTTTTTTTTTTTAAGGAATCTCCACACTCTCCTCCATAGTGCCCATACTAGTGTGCCTTCCCACCGACAATTTTAGAAGGTTCCCTTTCTCCGCCCCCTTTCCAGCATATTGGCTTGTAGAGGTTTTTGATGGCAGTTTTTGATGGTAGCTTTTTGGCCAGTGTGAAATGGTACCTCACTGTACTATTGATTTGAGTTTCTCTGATAATAAGTGATGCTGAGCAGATTTTCGTGTGTTTGTTAGACAGCTTTATGTCTCCTTCTGAGAAATCTCTTTAGTTCTTTGTCCCACGTTTTGATTGGATTGCTTATTTTTCTGGTATTGAAATGCATGAGCTGCTTGTATATTTCGGAGATTAGTTTGTTGTCAGTTACTTTGTTTACTATTAATTTCTCCCATTTGGAAGGCTGTCTTTTCACCTTGAGTATTGTTTCCTTCATTGTGTAAAACTTTTAAGTTTAATGAGCTCCCATATTTGTTTTAGTTTTTATTTCCATCACTCAGCTGTGTCACAGAGAATCATGCTGTGATTCGTGTTAGAGTCTGTTCTGCCTATGTTTTCCTCTGAGAGTTAAATAGTTTCTAGACTTATGTTTATTTCTTTAATCCATTTTAAGTGTATTGTTGTATAGGGTGGTAGAATGTGTTTTAGTGCCATTGTTTTACAGTTGTTGACCATTTTTCCCAGGAGCACTTTTTAAAGTCGTTGTCTCTCCTCCATTATACATTTTTGCCTCCTTTGTCAAAGATAAAGTGTCCATATGTGTGTGGATATGTCTCTGGGCTTTCTATATTGTTCCATTGATCTGTATTTTTGTCTTGTGACGGTACCTTTCTTTCTTGATGACTGTAGCAAACCTGAAGTCAGGCAGGTTGATTCCACTATTTCCATTCTTCTTTTTCAAGATTGCTTTCGGTATCAGAGGTAGAAATTGTTTGTTCTTGTTCTGTGGAAAAAACAACAACAACAGCAACAACACTGGGAGATAGCGGTGAACCTATGGTGTTTTCGCTGGTGTACTCATTTTCATATATTGATTCTTCTGATCTAAGAACCTGACATATTTCTCTGTTTCTATTATCTTTATTTCTGCAGTGTTTTAGGTTTCGATATATAGATTCAGGTCTTTTGTTTCTTTAGGTAAATTTATTCCTAAATACTTTATACTTCTCTTTTCAATGGAGAATGGAATTTTTTCCTTTAAAATTCTGAAGCATTATCAGTTAATGGGTCAGAGAGTTCTTTAACAGTTTCCTTTCCGTGAGAACCTGGGTATGAACTGTAGTCTTCTTTTGAACTTGAAAGCTTATTTTCAAGAGGTAGTGGTGTAAGTCTTTTCAAGGTTTGCTGTAAAGGCATGCCATAAAGCAGGTAGCTTCAATAAATGTTTTCTAATACTTCCAGGGACCTAGCCAGTAATAAAAGGGTTATCAGATTTGCTTTTCTGAGGCCTCTTTTGGATGGTGGCACATCATTACACGGCTTTGTCTTCACATATAAATGTCTCTGTTTTTTTTGTGTCTGCTCTCCTTTCCTTATAAAAACCCAGTTCTGTGTATCAAAATATCTACCTAAAAACCCTGTTGGCAAAAAGGCTCAGAAAGAAATTATGCATTGCTCACAATTTTGACTCTTTACAAAGTAAAGCAAGTTCAGTTCAGTAGCTCAGTCATGTCCGACTCTCTGTGGCCCCATGAATCACAGCATGCCAGGCCTCCCTGTCCATCACCAACTCCCAGAGTTCATTCAAACTCATGTCCATCGAGTCGGTGATGCCATCGGCTTCAAAATATACATTTTGAGAGGACAAAATTATTCTACAATATTGATTTTCCTCTTTTGACTTGTGACTGTTGTATACTAATCTGTCTCTGAGTGTTCACCACACTGATCAGATCTACCCAATTCAGAATGAAGATTGTTAAGAAAAATGGGTTGTTTGGGACTCATACAACTGTAAACAAGATTCAGAGTTTCTTGCCAACCTCGATATCCTATACATAAAGACATTAGGGAAAGAAGAATATTTATTTTGTATAAATATTAAACCAAACTGTGATGCACATATACAAACGACAAAATGTTTGTAAAGTCAAAATACATATCTATTATATATGTATACTAGCAAAGTATTGCAGCTTCAGCTTTAGCATCAGTCCCTCCAATGAACATCCAGGATTGATCTCCTTTAGAATGGACTGGTTGGATCTCCTTGCAGTATAAGGGACTCTCAAGAGTCTTCTCCAACACCACAGTTCAAAAGCATCGATTCTTCGGTGATCAGCCTTCTTCACAGTCCAACTCTCACATCCATGCATGACCACGTAAAAAACCATTGCCTTGACTAGACGAACCTTGGTTGGCAAAGTAATGTCTCTGCTTTTTAATATACTATCAAGGTTGGAAAGGTTGGTGGCGGGAAGAGAAGGGGACGACGGAGAATGAGATGGCTGGATGGCATCACCGACTCTGTGGACACGAGTTTGAGTGTACTCCGGGAGTTGGTGATGAACGGGGAGGCCTGGCATGCTGTGATTCATGGGGTCGCGGAGAGTCGGACACGACTGAGCGACTGAACTGAACTGAACTGAACTGATACTAGCAAATCAGTTCATTACAATGTTTTCAAAGTTGTAAGTATTCTTCAAATAGACCTGATGACATCTGTCACAGTAATTTGGTCCTTAATTAACTTGATAATCGGGAGAGCCATAAGTGTTTGCTAATTTGATTTTATTATTATTATTGTAAATGTATTTATTTTAATTGGAGGCTGATTACTTTATAATATTGTATTTGTTCTGCCATACATTGACCTGAATCTGCCCCGGTCCACATCTTGATCGCCCTCCCACCTCCCTCCCCATCCCATCCCTCTGGTTCATTCCAGTGCACCAGCTAATTTGTTTTATACTGGAAAAGGGTAATCTTTTCATGTACACCTGAGAGAATGTGGTTTTGAAATGAGGCACTCTCTGATCCATATAACTGAAAAGTAGGATGCTACTGCTAAAAATAGGCATTTAAATACTAGAGGTTTTCATTGCAGAACAATGCAAGACGTGTGGCTTATGACTTTACTTACACCAAACTCCTCAAAGTTTTCAACACAGCACTCTTAGAGGAAACGTAAGTGAGAATTGTGATTAGGTGTTGAAACTATCTTGTTGTCAGATCCTCTGTTATTGAGGTAAAGTCACGGTCAGGTAATACTGTTTCTGTAAACCTGTACTGAAGCAAATATCAATCCGTATCCTGAAAAGAAGTATGCTAAAATGACTTTCATCATCCAACATCCTGGTTAAGAGGAGGATTTCTTTCTGAAGGTTGGTTATCCTGTCTGGGTTCAGGTTAGAACTCAATGTCTGGTCTTGGGTCTCCCATCAGTGCCCAGTCCCAGCTGAAGGGAAAGCTGTCTCTTCTCTGTGTCCTTCTCTTTCCAAGGTTCTCATATATTGGCCAGTCATTTTAATGAGGGAATCAGGTGCCCGAAGGACAGTTGGGCCTCTGTCTTCTCATACTATCCAGAAGAGGACTGGGCGTCATAGACTGTTACCCCTACAGTTTGCCATAACCATTAGATCATGGAGGTGAGCATCGGACATGTTTGCTACTTTTTCGAACCGTGGTAAAGGCCTCAATGAATGGCTCCATCAAGGGAACTGTGCCTCTGCAATACACAGACTTTTGCCTAACCCGAAGTTCTGCCTTTCACTACCTGGCCCTAGGGTAGAAGGCCTAGAAAGCCCTAATCAATGGGAGCAACATATATTCTAGTACATGCCATTGAACGTGTGACTGTGATAGGAGTTGTATTTCCAACTTCACTAATAATCTTGAGCTAAGATCTGCAGATCTATGTCCGTCATGTCTCTATTAGAACACCTTCCTTGAATAAATATTTGACCTACGATACAAGTTGGTAACTTGAACAATCATGGTCCATTTTGAATAGGATCCGATAACGACTTTCAACTCACATTTTATTTTTTATTTTATTTTATTTTTTAATTTTTATTGGAAGCTAATTATTTTACTCACACTCTACTAAAGTCACGCTCAAAATTCTCCAAACCAGGCTTCAGCAATATGTGAACCGTGGACTCACAGATGTTAAAACAGGTTTTAGAAAAGGCAGAGGAATGAGATATTAAATTGCAAACATCGGCTGGACCATGGATAAAGCAAGAGAGTTCCATAAAAACATCTATTTCTGCTTCATTGACTATGCCAAAGCCATTGACTGTGTGGATCACAAGAGACTGTGGAACATTCTGAAACAGATGGGAATCCCAGACCACCTGAACTGCCTCTTGAGAAACCTGTATGCAGGTAAGGAAGCAACAGTTAGAACTGGTCATGGAACAACAGACTTGTTCCAAATAGGAAAAGGAGTACATCAAGTTTGTATATTGTCAGCCTGCTTATTTTAATTCTATGCAGAGTACATCATGAGGAACGCTGGGCTGGAAGAAGCACGAGCTGGAATCAAGATTGTCGAGAGAAATGTCAATAATCTCAGATATGCAGATGACACCACCCTTATGGCAGAAAGTGAAGAGGAACTCAAAAGCCTCTTGATGAAAGTGAAAGAGGAGAGTGAAAAGTTTGGCTTGAAGCTCAACATTCAGAAAATGAAGATCATGGCATCTGGCCCCATCACTTCATGGGAAATAAATGGGGAAACAGTGGAAACAGTGTCAGACTTTATTTTTTAGGGCTCAAAAATCACTGCAGATGCTGATTGCAGGCAGGAAATTAGAAGACGCTTACTCCTTGGAAGGAAAGTTATGACCAACCTTGATAGCCTATTAAAAAGCAGAGACATTACTTTGCCAACCAAGGTCCATCTAGTCAAGGCTATGGTTTTTCCCATTGTCATGTTTGGACGTGAAAGTTGGACTGTGAAGAAAGCTGATCGCCAAAGAATTAATGCTTTTGAACTGTGGAGCTGGAGAAGACTCTTGAGAGTCCCTTGGACTGCAAGGAGATCCAACCAGTCCATTCTAAAGGAGATCAGTCCTGGATGTTCACTGAAAGGACTGATGCTAAAGCTGAAACTCCAATACTTTGGCCACCTCATGCGACGAGTTGACTCACTGGAGAAGAGTCTGACATTGGGAGGGATTGGGGGTGTGAGGAGAAGGGGACGACAGAGAATGAGATTGCTGGATGGCATCACTGACTGGATGTTCATGAGTTTGAGTGAACTCCGGGAGTTGGTGATGGACAGGGAGGCCTGGCATGCTGTGATTCATGGGGTCGGAAAGAGTCGGACACGACTGAGCTACTGAACCGTACTGACCTGAACTGGTTATTTTACAATATTATATTGGTTGGTTTTGCCATACATTGACATGAGTCCACCCGGGGTGTACATGAGTTCCCCTTCCTGAACTCACCTCCCACCTCCCTCCGCCCCTTATGATCCCTCTGGGTCATCCCCGCACAGCAGACTCGAGCATTCTGTAGCATGCATTGACCCTGAACTGGCGATTCGTTTCACATATGTTAATATACATGTTTCAATGCCATTCTTCCAAATCATCCCACCCTCACCCTCTCCCACAGAGTCCCAAAGACTGTTTTATCCATCTGTGTCTCTTTTGCGGTCTCGTGTATAGGTTTATCATTTCCATCTTTCTAAATTTCATATGTATGCGTTACTATACTGCATTGGTGTCTTTCTTTCTGGCTTATTTTACTCTGTATAATAGGCTCTAGTTTCATCCACCTCATTAGAACTGATTCCAATGCATTCTTTTTAATGGCTCAGTAATACTCCATTGTGTATATGTACCAAAGCTTTCTTATCCTTTCATCTGCAGATAGACATCTAGGTTGCTTCCGTGTCCTGGCTATTATAAACAGTGCTGCGATGAACACTGGAGTACATGTGTCTCTTTCAATTCTGGTTTCCTCGGTGTGTATGCCCAGGAGTGCGATTGCTGGATCATATAGTGGTTCTATTTTTAGTTTTTTAAGGAACCTTACACTGTTGGTGGGAATGCAAACTAGTTCAACTCACTTTTTCTAAATTCAAATATTATTATTTATATCATCACCTGATTAAAGTTTCTGTCACCTTGTAACTGAAATATTTTACTTCTCATCACGTTCTCAAGGACCCAAATATTACAAATGATGGAACCATTTATTTGTTCACTGCTTGAGGTACAGCTGACTTGTAATATTGCTTTAAGCAATTTTATTTTATAAAAATTATACAACCTTCTCTTACTTTTTTGTAATATATCAAAATGAATGACACTTATGTGTACATAAATCCCTGCATTTTTAGACTTCCTTCAGATTTAGGTCAACAGAGAGCACCAAGTAGAATTATTTTATCTTCTTCACTCCTTTTTCATAAATTAGTTTTAAAAAAATTAAGTGGACGATAAGCATAATCCAATATTGGGATGGGTTTTGTCATATACACATATTAGTGACCCATAATTATGCAAGGAGAAGTTCAGTTTTAGTTCAACCTTAAAGAAAGCCAGTGCCAAAGAATGCTCACACTACCACACAATTGCAATCATCCTACTACTACTACTACATCACTTCAGTCGTGTCCGACTCTGTGCGACCCCATAGACGACAGCCGACCAGGCTCCCCTGTCCCCGGAATTCTCCAGGCAAGAACACTGGAGTAGGTTTCCATTTCCTTTTCCAATGCATAAAAGTGAAAAGTGAAAGTAAATTTGCTCAGCCGTGTCCAACTGTTAGCGACCGCATGGACTGCAGCCTACTAGGCTCCTTTGTCAATGGGATTTTCCAGGCAAGAGAACTGGGGTGGTTGCCATTGCCTTCTTACACACTAGCAAAATAATGATCGAAATTCTCCAAAATAGGCTTCAACAGTACATAAACCATGAACTTCCAGGTGTTTAAGTTTGATTTTTAAAAGGCAGAGGAACCAGAGATCAAATTGTCAATAACTTTTGGATCAACAACACAGGAAGAGAGTACCAGAAGAAAAAAGTCTACTTCTGCACCAATGACTGAACCAAAACCATTGACTCTGAATCACAACAAACTATGGAAAATTCCTCAAGAGATGATAATACAAGACCACCTAACCTGCCTCCTGAAAAATTCTGTATGCAGGTCAAGACGCCACAGTTAGAACTGGAAATGGAAAAACAGTCTGAATCCAATGGGAAAGGAGTATGTCAAGGCTGTATACTGACATGCTGATGATGTAAATTATATGCAGATTGCATCATGCGAAATGCCTGGTTGCATAAACACATGCTGGAATCAAGATAGCCAGGTGAAATATCAATAATCTCTTATCTGGAGATGGCACCATGTATATGGCAGAAAGGGAAGATGGACTACATAGCCCCTTGATGAATCTGAAAGGGGAGAGTGAAATAGATGACATAAAACTCAAAACTCAGAAAACAATGATGATGTCAACCGGTCTCATCACTTCATGGCAAATAGAAGGGGAAACAATGGAAAGAATGAAAGACCTTTTTTTTTTTTTTTGGCCAGGAGTGGGTTTTGTGTGTGGAGATGTATTCAAAATCACAGCAGATTGGAAATGCAGCCATACAATTAAAATATGCTTTCTCTTTGGTAGAAAAATATGACCAAACCAGATAGCATATCAAATATCAGAGAGATTACTTTCCAAAATATTTCTGTCAAGTCAAAGTTATAATTTTATCGGTAGTCATGTATGGAAAGGAGATTTGGACTATAAAGAAAGCTGAGCTATTTGGACTATAAAGAAAGCCAAAGAATTGATGCTTTTGAAGTCTGATGTTGGAGAAGAGGCTTGAGAGTCTTTTGGATGGCAAGGAGATCCAAGCAGTCCACCCTAAAGGAAATCAGTCCGGCATATTCAATGGAAGGAATGATGTTGAAGCTGAAACTCCAATACTTTGGACTTGTGGTATGAAGAACTGACTCATTGGAAAAGACCCTGACACTGGGAAAGGTTCAGAGTGGGAGGATAACAGTGGACAGAAGATGAGATGATTGGAGAGCATCACCGACTTAATGCACATGAGTTTGAGTAAACTCGATGAGTTGGTGATGGACGGGGAGGACTGGCATGCTGTAGTGCATAGGGCCACAAAGATTTGTCAATGACTGAGCCACTGAACTGCACTGAACTAAGCATAGCTCTACCCTTCAGAACAAGAATCAGTTTCCCTTAGTCAGTCGTTCCCACCAGGAAGCTTCCACAACCTCGAATGAAAACCATAATCTCAGAAAACTAACCAAACTGATCACATGGGACAGAGCCTTGTCTAACTCACTCAATGAAACTATGTGCCATGCTTGTAGGGCCACCCAAGATGGACGGATCATGGTAATGGGTTCTGACAAATCATGGTCCTTGGAGAAGGGAATGCAAACTCGTCAGTATTCTTGCCTGAAGACATCCATGGGCAGCATGTAAAGGCAAAATATAGCATACTGAAAGACAAACTCCAGGGTTGGTAGCTGCCCGATATCATATGGGAGATCAGTGCAGAAGAAACTCCAAAAAGAATGAAGTGATGGAGCCAAAGCCAAAATAGTACCCAGTTGCAGATGTGACTAGTGATGGAAGAACACCCCAATGCTCTAAAGAGCAAGATTGCATAGGAACTTTAAAGATTAGGTCCATGAATCAAGGTATTTAAATAGGAAGGGGTCAAAACGGCGATGTCAAGAGTGAACATTGACATTTTAGGCATCAGGGAACTAAAATGGACGGGAATGGATGAATTTATCTCAGATGACCATTATGTCTACTACAGTGGGAAAGAATCCCTCAGAAGAATTGGAGTAGCCATGATAGTCAACAAAAGAGTCTAGAATGTAGTATTTGTTGGCAATCTGAAAAATGACAGAATGATCTCTGTTTCTTTCCAGGGGAACCCATTCAATAACACACTAATCCAAGTCTGTGCCCTGACGAGTCATGCTGAAGTAGCTGAACTAGAACAATTCTATAAAGACCTACAAGATTTTCTATAACTAACAAACAAGAGCGATGAACTTTCCATCATAGGGGAATGGAATGCAAAAGTAGGAAGTCAAGACATACCCGGGGTAACAGGCAAATTTGGCCTTAGAGTACAAAATGAAGTCTTCCAAAGGCTAACAGAGGTTTGTCAAGAGAACACACTGCTCATAGCAAGCACCCTCTTCTGGGAACATGAGAGAATACTACAAATGTACGTCACCATATGGTTAATACTGAAATAAGATTGATTTCAAAAAATCTATTTGGAAGTCAGTAGAAGTTTGCAAACCATTCTCAAATTGAGATTTACTAATACGTACTACAATTTAAGGATTGGGCGCAGGAGGAGAAGGGGACGACAGAGAATGAGATGGCTGGATGACATCACTGCCTTGATGGACATGAGTCTGAGTGAACTCCGGGAGTGGGTGATGGACACGGAGGCCTGTAAGCTCTGATTCATGGGGTCGCGGAGAGTCGGACACGACTGAGCGACTGAACTGAACTGACTGAAATCTCACATATAAAATCAAGGCACATACTTTCCTACATGAAATATCGTAGTCTTTCCATTTAATATTTCACCATTTAGGTGCAAGTCTATCTAGCTGATATATGGAATTCTCTGTATCTGACTATTTAGATCTGCAAGCAGATTTACGTGCGTGCAATATGGAATTCTCTATATTTCAAATATAAAAATCTGTTGAGCAAGTTTTGACACAGAAATATGGATTTTTGTTCATTTCACATAAAAAATCAGGGTGCAGATTTTCTGACAAGGCACATAGGCTGTGTATCATACAGATATGAAAACTTGAGTGCAGCTTTTGTACATGATATGGAATTTTCTATTTATCAAATATGGAAATATCTCAGATACAATGACATGAAATATAAAATCTTTATAATTTCATTTATGAAATCTGGACACTGATTTTTCTCCACAATTTGCTACATGTTACATATGAAAAGATGGGTGTAGACTTCCCTGTGTGAAATAAGGAATTCTCTGTATGACCCTTATCAAAATATGAGCACAGGTTTATTTTCTGAAATACGTGGTTCTTTACAGTTCACACTCTAAAATATGGCTGATGTTACTTTAAGGAAAATAGATAATGAGATGGAATTCTCTAAATATCTCTTGAAAATCCAGGCACAGATTTTCCTGCATAAAATATGTAGTTTTGGTATGGTATATAGTGGATATATTATATAGAGGAATTGAACAATGAATTCTTTAAAATACATTTATGAATATCAGTGTGCATATTTCCCTACATGATATGTGTAATTCTTTGTGTTACCATTGGAAATATGGGTAATCATATTTCTTGCATTGAATATTGAATTCTCTATACTTCACACAATTAAATATTAGCAAGCGTTTTCGAGGCATTCAATTTCAAATGTGAAATATGGAATTCGATATGTTTCACATGTGGAAATCAAAGTGTAGATTTTCCTAAAAGAAACATGCGATGAGGTCTATTTTACAGATGACAGAATATATATATACATATATATATTTCCTTGCCATATGAAATTCTGATATTTCATAATAAAAAATCTGTATTATTAGTTTCTGCCATAAATATGTAATTTTCTATAATTCTCATATAGAAATCTGGAGATAGCCCTTCATAATGAAATATGAAAAGCCTCCATGTATCCTATAGAAATGTGTGAACTGATTATCTGGCAAGAAATATGAATTTTTTCATGTATGACATATGGAAATCATGGCCCAGGTATTACCGCAAAAACCATGGAAAACATTCTCTATATTTCCTATAGGAAAATGCCCTAAAATGTGGAATTCTCTATATTTCACATTTGAAATCTGACCACATAGTATTTACATGAGATATAAATACTCTCTACATCACATACAAAAATATCTGCTAAAATGTTCATAGATGAAGACTGAAATTTATGAACATCACATATGAAAAATCATTTCCACAAGAAATCTAGGATTCTGTACATTTCAGACACCAAAATCAGTGCAGTCATAGTCCTACATAAAATATGGAATTCTGTATATTTCACATCTGAAAAAATCATGGTGACAATTTTACTCAATTAAATATCAAACTCTGTATATGTTACATGTGAAAATCTTGATGCTTCTTTTAGTCCATAATACATTGAATTTTCTGGCATTTCACGTTATAAGCATCTGGATGCTATTTTTCGTACCCAAAATGTGGATTTCTCTGTATATCATATAAGAAAATCTGGGTGGTGATATTCTTAAATGAAATATGGAATCCTCTATATTTCACATATGAAAACCTTGGCATTGGTTTTCTTCCTTTTTTAATCTTTATTTATCATATTCTTTTTTGTTTTTCTTTAATTTTAATTGGAGGCTAATTACTTTACATTATTTATTGGTTTTGCCATACATTGGCATGAATCTGCCCCGGGTCTAAATGTGTTCCCTATCTTGAATCCCCCTCCTACCTCCCTCCCCATGTCATCCCATGTGTCACTCCAGTGCACCAGCCCCAAGCATCCTGTATCACGATATTTTCTTACCCCAAATGTGGAGTTCTCCTTATGTCATATACGAAAATCTGGGTGGTGATTTTCTTAAATGAAATATGGAATTATCTATATTTAACATATGAAAACATTGGCATTGGTTTTCTTAAGATACAGAGAATCGTTATGGAATTGAAATCATCTCTATTTTGCAAATGAAAATCTGCCCACCACTCTTTCTTCAAGAGATATGGAATTCTTGGTATTGCTCAAACATATATCAAGAGAATCAATTTTCACCCTGAAATACAGAATTCTCTGTATTTCCTGTATAAAAATCTCAGTTAATCCTCCTTCATGGAAGTAGGGCTTCTCTATATTTCACAGTTGAAGATCAGAAATGAGCTTTTCCTTTAAGAAATATGGAAAGCTCTATATTTCATAAGAACCACTGGGTCTTCAGCTACTGAAACACCTGTCTCCCCTATTTGCACTTTGAAACTGTTGCTCATGAAAATAGCTTCCATTTAGGGCATGCTTGTGTTAATCAGGTCTTGTAGGTCTTCATAGAACCGTTCAACTTCGGCTTCTTCAGAGTTACTGGTTGGGGCATAGGCATGGATTACTGTAATATTGAATGGTCTGCCTTGGAAACGAACAGAAATCATTCTGTCGTTTTTAAGATTGCTTCCAAGTACTGCATTTTGGACTCTTTTGTTGAATATGATGGCTACTCCATTCTATGGGATTCCTGCCCACAGTAGTAGATATAATGGTCATCTGAGTTAAATTCACCCATTGCAGTCCATTTTCATTCACTGATTCCTAGAATGTCTATGTTCACTCTTGCCATCTCCTGTTTGACCACTTCCAATTTGCCTTGATTCACGGACCGAACATTTCAGGTTCCTATGCAATATTGCTCTTTACAGCACTGGACCTTGCTTCTATCACCAGATACATCCACAACTGGGTATTGGTTTTGGTTTTGCTTTTGCTCCATACCTTCATTTCTTCTAGAGTTATTTCTCCACAGATATACAGTAGCAAACTGGGCACCTACCGACCTGGGGAATTCCTCATTCAGTATCCTATCATTTTGCCCTTTGATGCTGTTCCTGGGGTCCTCAAGGCAAGTACACTGAAGTGGTTTACCATTCCCTTATCCAGTGGACCACATTCGGCTGTGGTCCATGTGATCAGATCGACTAGTTTCCTGTGATCATGATTTCAGTTTGTCTACCCTCTGATGTCCCCTCAAAATACCTACCGTCTTATTTGGGTTTCTCTTACTTTGGGCATGGGATATCTCTTCACAGCTGCTCCGATGATGCTGTGAAAGTGCTGCACTCAATATGCCAGCAAATTTGGAAAACTCAGCAGTGGCCACAGGACTGGAAAAGGTCAGTCTTCATTCCAATCACAAAGAAAGGCAATAATAAAGAATGCTCAAACTACCGCAAAATTTCACTCAATCACACGATAGTAAAGTCATGCTCAAAATCCTTGAAACCAGGCTTCAGAAATATGTGAACCGTGAAATCCCAGATGTTCAATCAGGTTTTACAAAAGGCACACGCACCAGAGATCAAATTGCCAACATATGCTTGATCATGGAGAAAGCAAGAGAATTCTAGAAAAACATCTATTTCTGCTTCATTGACTATGCCAAACCCTTTGACTCTGTGGATCACAATAAATTGTGGAAAATTCTGAAAGAGATGGGAATACCAGGCTACCTGACCTGCCTCTTGAGAAACCTGTATACAGGTCAGGAAGCAACAGTTAGAACTGGACATGGAACAACGGACTGGTGCCAAATAGGAAAAGGAGTACGTCAAGGCTGTATATTGTCACTTTGCTTATTTAACTTACATGCAGAGTACATTATGAGGAACGCTGAACTGGAAGAAGCACAAGTTGGAATCAAGATTGCTGGAAGAAATATCAATAACCTAAGATATCCAGATGACACAACCGTTATGGCAGAAAGTGAAGAGGAACTCAAAAGCCTCTTCATGAAAGCGAATGAGGAGAGTGAAAAGGTTGGCTTGAAGCTCAACATTCAGAAAACAAAGATCTTGGCACCTGGTCCCATCACTTCATGGGAAATAGATGAAAAACAATGGAAACAGTGTCAGATTTTATATTTTTGGGCTCCAAAATCACTGCTGATGCTGATTGCAACCAGGAAATTAAAAGACGCTTACTCCTTGGAAGGAAAGTAATGACCAACCTAGATAGTATATTAAAAAGCAGAGACATTTCTTTACCAATAAAGGTTCATCTAGTCAAGGCTATGGTTTTTCCCGTGGTCATGAATAGGTGAGAGAGTTGGACTGTGAAGAAAGCTGATCACTGAAGAATTGATGTTTTTGAACTGTGGTTTTGGAGACGACTCTTGAGAGTCCCTTGGACTGTAAGGAGATCCAACCAGTCTTTTCTAAAGGAGATCAAACCTGGGTGTTCTTTGGTAGGACTGATGCTAAAGCTGAAACTGCAATACTTTGGCCACCTCATGCGACAAGTTGACTCACTGGAAAAGACTCTGGTGCTGGGAAAGTTTGCTGGCGAGAGGAGAAGGGGACGACAGAGAATGAGATGGCTGGATGGCATCACCGACTCTGTGGACATGAATTTATGTGAACTCCGGTAGTTGGTGATGGACAGAGAGGCCTGGCGTGCTGTGATTCTTGGGGTCGCGGAGAGTTGGACACAACTGAGCGACTGAACTGAACGGAACTGTGTTGATCAGAGATGGGCACAGGCTCATTGCAGCCAGAGTGCCCCTGAGGAAATGCCTTTAAATTCCATTTGATTGGCTCTTGAAGTGTTTAGAAGGTCAGCGTGTAGAAGCCAGGCCCTTCCCACCAACATACTATGCATGGGTGATGACAAAATGATCTTGCTGTGTGTCTCACCTTCCCTTCTGGTAGTGTCCACAAGTAATCAATTGGTGGGGAGTGATTGAAGCCTGTGGGCCCGCTGTGTCAGCCAGTCACTGTGCTTCCAGGCCCACATCCTTTACAAACCTGGAACATGGTAAGGGCAACAAGGAAAGGAAGACCAGTGGAAGGCTGGAGTGTTTTTTAGGAGCCTGAATTTTCTTACTTGTGAGACTGGTTTTCATGTCACATGGGCCCTGCGACCTGCCGGCTCGGTGGGGCCATCAGGGACATTACAGAGAGCGGGGGTCAGGGGGCACCAGTCAAGGTGGTCACCCTCTTCAGGATGGAGGCTGTGGAGGAAGGAGAAACTTTGCAGCAAGGAGAAATAGTGGGGTTCCGGCAAGACCTCCAGCCACTGGTGGAAGACATCATCGAGAAGGTGAACCTGGTGTCTGTTGGCGAGGAACAGGAGCTGCTGTACTTTCAAGAGTGTGAGAAGGACACAGAGCAGCAGGACCAGGTACACCCAAGCTGTGGAGCCCCGAGGGATTGGCTCCCACTGCCCCCACTTCGTGCAGTGGAGGCATTGGCTTTCCCGCAGGTAGAGCTGAGTTGTGGGAGTGAAAATTACCGCAGGGCCTACTCTCCACTCAGGTGGAAGAACCATCAGAGGAAAAGTGTCGCTTGTGGAATCTTCGAGGGCATTCCTGGCTCCTGGGGCAAAGTCATATCCTTACTACCGCTTCTTACGGTTGGTTGTTCAGGATAACAGTAGGAGCAGGAGCAGGAGGAGGAATATGGGTGAGGGCACAGGCAAACCCATGGAGTGGAGGGACGTGTGTGCTGGGAGGAGTGGCGCGCTCCAAAGTCACAGTGCCAGCCAAGCCAGGGCATGTCTCCACTAGTGTGTGTCTGAGCCATGACTCTGGGTGACTCCTCTTGGCCTGCATCTGAATGGAAGTGGTACCCTGGGGCTGGAACTTTGTGTGACCCGAGACAGTATGCCAGAACAGCATTCTCTAAGACTTATTACTGTAATTGTAGGTTATCTGGGAAAGCAGCAGAAACATTCAGAAATTGTAGGGACCTAACAGAAGCAGAAGAGATTAAGAAGAGATGGCAAGAATACACAGAAGGACTGTACAAAAAAAAAAAAAAAAACACTTCATGACCCAGATAATCACGAAATTACTCACCTAGAGTCAGACATCCTGGAAAGTGAAGTCTAGTGGGCCTTAGGAAGCATAATTATGAACAAAGATACTGGAGATGATGGAATTCCATTTGAACTATTTAAAATCCTGAAAAATGATGCTGTGAAAGTGATGCATGCAGTATGCTGGCAAACTTTCAAAACTCAGCAGTGGACACAGGGCTGGGAAATATCAGATTTCACTCCAATCTCAAAGAAAAGCAATGGCAGAAAATGCTGAACTACAATTCAATTGCACTCATCTCACACTCTACTAAAGTGTTCCTTAAAATTTTACAAGCCATGAATCAGTAACATGGGAACCATGAATTTCCAGATGTTCAAGGTGGATTTAGAAAAGGCAGAGGAACTAGAGATCAAATGGCCAACATCCACTCGGTTTTCGGTAAAAGAAGAGAAATCCAGGAAATCATCTGTTTCTGCTTTATTGACTATGCCAAAGCCTTTGAATTGTGGATCACAATGAACTGTGTAAATTTTTTTTTAAATATGTGAATACAAGACCACCTGAATTGCATATGGAGAAACTTGTATGAAGGTCAGGAAGCAATATATAGAACTGGACATGGAACAACAGATTGGTTCCAAACGGGAAAAGGAGTACATCAAAGCTGTATATTTCACCCTGCTTATGTAACTTATATACAAATTACATCATGAGAAACACTGGTCTGTAGGAAACACAAGCTGGAATCAAGATTGCAGGGAGAAATATCAATAACCTCAGATATGCAGATGACACCACCCTTATTGCAGAAAGTGAAGAAGAATTAATAACCTCTTAATGAACGTGAAAGAAGAGAATAAAAAGTTGGCTTAAAGAACAACATTCAGATACTGGTCCCATCACTTCATGGCAAATAGATGGGGAAACAGTGGAAAAAGAGGCTGACTTTAGTTTTCTGGGCTCCAAAATCACTGCAGAAGGTGATTGCAGCTATGAAATTAAAAGGCGCTTACTCTTTGGAAGGAAAGTTATGACCAACCTAGACATGATATTAAAAAGCAGAGAATGACTTTGCCAACAAAGGTCTGTCTAGTCAAGGCCAGGCGTGCTGCCATTCATGGGGTCGCAAAGAGTCGGACACCACTAAGCAACTGAACTGAACTCAAGTGATAGTTGATTGGAGAAAGATACCTTTAAACTGGATGCCTTAATAAAATTCAGATTTTCTTGTACCTACAGCCATCATGGGAATGTAATTCAACATATCAATATAACCATTTAAAGATTTTGTAAAGCTTAAATTCCTGTGAACGAAGAACTATAATTTTTAAAATAAATAAGTAAAAAAGATTTAAAAGAGCACGTATATTGTCATTCATTCATAACATATGGTAACATGTAAAAGACGTTGTGTGACAAATATAATGAATATTTTAAAGAACAATACAATAGAATTAAATACAATAAAAATTAAAACACTATAATATACAAAATGCACAAGTACATATGATGGGTCAACTAGACAGAGTTGATTGTTCATGGTTCTGTCCCAACTCTTTTACGGTAATTTTTCTTTAGGGGAAAATTTTTCAATCTTTATACATGCACATGTGCAGCAAAATATAATGTACAGTCACTTTCAATTTTTATTGCTGTCTTCTTAATAAGTGTGTTATGAATTTGGATGTAGTATTCCGATATTGGCATTGCATTTGTCATTAAGGTATACACATTTACAGTTCTACTTTTCACTTCCAAGATAATGTGAACATTAAGAATAATGATGTTTATAAAAAAACTAATATGCTTGTAAAACTTAATTTTTTTGGAGTATGCTTGTTTTCCATTATTTTGTTAGTTTCTCCCCTAAAGCAAATTTAGGGAATGCTGCAGTACTTAGCGTCATAAAGTCTAGTAAACGAGATAGTGACTAAACAGCAACCATACATCTATCTCCATGTTTTTGACTTCTTTCTAAATCTGGTCACCACAGTGCATTAAGACTTCCCTGTGCTATGAATACAGATCAGAAGTATATGTTTGTCTGTTGTAATCTCCTAATTCCTATTACCACCAGGCATTACATCCTTGATAACCGTATATTTCTTCTCCATTGCTGTGTCCCTATCTATGCTTCTCATAGAGAATCATCTATTCCAGTTTTACCTAGATCCCATATATTTGTGTTAATATCTGATATTTCTTTTCCTCTTTTGTCTTAGCTTTATTGTATCTGACACTGTCTCTGTCCTTCTGCATCTATGAAATTTACCTGATTTCATTCCATCTTAAGACTATGGTATGTATGTACCAACTCATTTTATCCATTCCTCTCTAGATGAATGGATATTTCTGTTGCTTCCATGTCCTGCTATTGCAAATAATGCTGCCATCAATATTGAGGTTGTGCATCTTTTGGAATTATGATTTTCCTCATGAAAATTATTGACAATTATTGGATTTCTTGAACATATGGTAGCTTCATTCTTATTTTTAAACGATCCCCTATATTCTTCTCCATCCTAATCTATCAATGTGCATTCCTAACAACAGTACAGGATTGTTCTGTTTACTTAAAACCCTCTCTTAGCATTTTTTGTGTTGATTATTTTTTATAATGGTTATTCAGACACATGTGAGTTGATACCACCATTGAAGATTTTATTTCCCTTTCTCTCACAGTTAGTGATGCTGAACATTTTTAAAAATATTATTGGACATCTGTATATCTTATGAGAAGTGTCTATTTCATCACCTATTCATTTGTTTCAGTTGGGTTGTTCATTTGGCTGTTATTGAGCCACATGAGCTGCTTCCATATTTTGGAGATTCTTCTGTTGTCATTATCTTCAGTTGCAAATGTTTTTCCCATAATGAGACTTCATTTCTGTCTTGCCTATTGGTTTCCTGTGCAACATATTTAAGTTTAGTTAAGTCTCTTTATGTATTTTTGGTTTTATTTTCATTTCCCAAGGAGGTAGTTAAAAAAAAAAAAAGTTGATGCTGCATTCCATGTCACAATGTATTCTACCTATGCTTTCCTCAAATATTATTGATTTACAGTTTCTGTACTTATAAGTAGGTCTTTAATCCATCTTGAATTTGTCTTATTCTATGGTGCTAAGAAGTGACTAAATGTGATCCAGTGGAGCAGGGAATGGCACACCACCCCATTATTCTTGCTATGGCACCTCTATAAACTGTATAAAAAGGCAACAATGTGCGATACCAAAAAATGAGTCTCCCAGGATGGCAGATACCTAATATGCTACTTGAGAGAAGCAGAGGTTAATAACTAACGTTTCCAGAAAGCAGCAAGTGGTTGCCCCAAATGGAAATAAGCCTCATTGTATATATATCTGGAGACGGAAGTAAAATGAAATGCTGTAAAGAACAGTATTGCAGGGCAACCTAGAATGTTAGATCCATGAACAATTTAAATTGAATGAGGTATAACAGGAGATGGCAACAGCCAACTCTTTGAAAAAGACCCTGGTTCTGGGAAAGATTGAAGGCATCAGGAGAAGGGGAAAACAAAGATGAGATGATTGGATGGCATCACCTATGCAATAGATATGAACTCTGGCAAACTCCAAGAGGTGGTGAGGGACAGGAAAGACTGGCATGCTGCAGTTCACGGCATCCTAAAAAGTCAGACACGATTCAGCCACAGAAGAATAACCAGGTCGTGTTCTAACTGTATTCTAATACTTATAGCTGTCCGGATTTTCCAGCTTAACTTGTCAAATATATTATCTTCTTGCCATTGAATATTGTTGCCTCCTTTGTCAAAGATTAGGTGATCATTGGAAGAGATTATTTTAGTGTTTTCTATCTGTTCCATTGGCTTTAATCCCAATATTGTGCTAATTGCATGGCGTTTTCAAAACTATATGTTTTTTGTATAGACTGAAGTGAGGAAACCTGAGTCCTGCAGCTCAGTTTCTCTTTCCCAAGTTTGCATGGTTATTCAAATCTTTGTTTTTCCATCAAGTTGTAAATATTTTTCTTTTTGGTTCTATTCTGTGAAAAATGTCATTGGTACTTTAATAGGGATGACACTGAATTTGCAAACTCCTTTTCGTAGTGTAGCCATTTTCACCTATTGAATTTTAAAGCCCCCAAAATAGTATATCTATTATTTCATTTCTGTCACCTTTCTTAAAAAAAAAAAAAAGTATCTATTTTAATTGAAGGCTGATTACTTGACAATATTGTAGTGGTTTTTGCCATTCATTGACATGAATCAACCATGGGTGTACATGTGTTCTCCATCCTGAACTCCCTCCCACTTCCCTCTCCATCCCATCCCTCAGGGTCATTCCAGTACACCAGCCCTGAGCACCCTGTCTCATGCATCAAACCTGGACTTGTGATCAATTTCACGTATGGTAATATACATATTTCAATGTTATTCTCTCAAATCATCCCACCCTTGCCTGCTCCCACAGAGTCCAAAAGTCTGTTTTTTACATCTGTGTCTATTTTGCAGTCTCAAATACGGGCTCATTGTTACCATTTTTCTAAATTCTATTTGTGTTAATATTCTCTATTGCTGTTTTCCTCTCCGACTTAATTCACTCTGTATAATAGGCTCTAGTTTCATTCACCTCATTAGAACTGATTCAAATGCATTGTTTTTAATAGCTGAGTAATATTTTATTTTATTTTTTCAGTGAGTCAACTCGCCGCATGAGGTGGCCAAAGTATTGCAGTTTCAGCTTTAGCATCAGTCCTTCCAATGTACACCCAGGATTGATCTTCTTTAGAATGGGCTGGTTGGATCTCCTTTCAGTACAAGGGACTCTCAAGAGTCTTCTAAAAAACCAGAGTTCAAAAGCATAATTTTTGGGGCAATCAGTTTTCTTCACAGTCCAACTCTCACATCCATACATAACCACAGGAAAAACCACAGCCTTGACTAGATTGACCTTGAGTGAATTCCGGGAGTTGGCGATGGACAGGGAGTCCTGGCATGCTGTGATTCATGGGGTTGCAGAGAGTCGGACACGACTGAGTGACTGAACTGAAGTGAACTGAGTATTCCATTGTGTATATGTACCAGAGCTTTCTTATTCATTTGTCTGCCGATGGCTATCTCAGTTGCTTCCATGTCCAGGTGGTTGTTAGCAGTGCTGCAATGAACAGTGGGGTACAAATCTCTTCCTTAATTCTGGTTTCCTCGGTGTGTATCCTCAGCAGTGGGATTGATCTGCCATATGGAAGTCCTATTTTCCAGTTTTTTTAAGGAATCTCCACCCTGTTCTCCACAGTGGCTGTACAAGTTTGCATTCCCACCAACAATGTAAGAGAGTTACCTTTTCTCTGCACCCTCTCCAAAGGGATTATCATTTTTATTTGTCTCATCCATACCTTATTATTTCTGTCACAAAAGTCCTTTTTCAGTTTAGGCAGGATTATTCCCAAGTATTTCATTTTTCCTGTTACAATGGTGAATCAGATTATTTCCTTAATTTTTGTTTTTGGTTTTCTCTTGTTATGTATAGGAATGCAGGAGACAGTTTCCTGTTTATTTTTCTTTAATCCAACAACTTTCCTAAAGTCACTGTTGTTAATTTTCTGGTGCTATCTTAGGATTCTGTGACATAATAAATTGTGTCGAAAAACAGTGACTCTTATTTTTCAGTTAGCTGGTAATTTTTTTTCTTCTTCTTCTTCACTGATTGCTGTAGCTAACAAACCCAAGATTATTTTGAGTAACAGTGGTGAGAACGGCAAACTTTAACTTTCTCATGATCTTAGGCAAAATATTTTCAGTTTTCACCTATGAGAAGCATTTTAGTGGTGGGTTTATCCATACATGGCCTTTATTAAGATGAAGATGATCCTCTCTGTTCCCACTTCCTGCACAGGGTTTTTCATAAATAAGTGTTTAATTTTGTCCAAGGTGCTTTCTGCATCTGTGTCTTAGATGTGTTCAACAGCTCTCCTTAGTAACGTTTATTAACTTTCATTGTTTTTTTCTCATCTGGCCACCTGATGCAAAGTGCTGTCTCATTAACTAGTGCCCTGATACTGGGAATCAGTTCAGTTCAGTTCAGTCGCTCAGTCGTTGCCTACACTCTGCGACCCCATGAATCACAGCACGCCAGGCCTCCCTGTCCATCATCAACTCCCAGAGTTCACTCAAACTCATGTCCACAGAGTCGGTGATGCAATTCAGCCATCTCATTCTCCATCGTCCCCTTCTCCTCCCACCCCCAACCTTTCCCAGCATCAGAGTCTTTTCCAGTGAGTCAACTCGTTGCATGAGGTGGCCAAAGTATTGCAGTTTCAGCTTCAGCATCAGTCCTTCCAATGAACACCCAGGATTGATCTCCTTTAGAATGGATTGGTTGGATCTCCTTGCAGTCCAAGGGAATCTCAAGAATCTTCTCCAGCACCACAGTTCAAAAACATCAATTCTTCAGAGATCAGCTTTCTTCACAGTCCAAATCTCACATCCATAAATGACCATAGTAAAAACAATAGCCTTGACTAGATGGACCTTTGTTGGCAAAGTAATGTCTGTGCTTTGTAATATACTCTCTAAGTTGGTCATAACTTTCCTTCCAAGGAGTAAGTGTCTTTCATTTTCATGGCTGCAATCAGCATCTGCTCTTTCCATCTATTTCCCATGAAGTGATGGAATTGAAGGTAAAAAGAGAAGTGGGTAGCAGATGATGAGAGAGTTAGATAACATCACAAACCCTATGGACATGAGTCTGAACAAATTCTGGGAGATAGGGAAGGTCAGACTGATTGGACACAGTCCATGGGGTGGCAAAGGGATGGGCATGAATAACTGACTGAACAACAATAGCAAAACATTCTTTCCTGTTATTGACAGTACTAGATATCCGTGACTACTTCATTTTCTATCTCGCCATACCCTATCTATATCTCAGTTGCACTACTTTCACCACGTGCCATGCAAAGATTCAGCCAAGTTTATTGCTATTGCTGTCCCCCAAATGGACCAAAGTATATGTGATTTCTCAACTACACATGATCCAATGGTCTCCTAAACATTCTCCAGCATCCATTTATTTTCCTCAGAAATCTCTACCTTGCTATAGACAGAGAAAATTGTCTCTCACTAGCGAACCCATGGGATAGAAAGCAAGTACTTGAGAATAAATACCTTTTCAGGATTCAATATTCTAACTTTGTCTCAGTCTTCACATTGTTCTTTTAAGTCTCATTTCTTCAGTCACACTGAAGTTTCAGTCTGTGTTTTCTTCTTCTCAGTCTCACTGTCTGTGCAGACACTGTTCTTCTGTTTTCCTTGATTTTCCTTTTTTATTAATGTCTATGAGATGTATCCGGTCCCATCACTTCATGGGAAATAGATGGAAAAACAGTGGAAACATTGTCAGACTTTATTTTTTGGGGCTCCAAAATCACTGCAGGTGCTGATTGCAGCCATGAAATTAAAAGACACTTGCTCCTTGGAAGGAAAGTTATGACCAACCTTGATAATATATTAAAAAGCAGAGACATTACTTTGCCAACCAAGGTCCGTCTAGTCAAGGCAATGGTTTTTCCCGTGGTCATGTATGGATGTGAGAGTTGGACTGTGAAGAAAGCTGATTGCCGAAGAATAGATGCTGTTGAACTGTGGTGCTGGAGAAGACTCTTGAGAGTCCCTTATACTGCAAGGAGATCCAACCAGTCCATTCTAAAGGAGATCGATCCTGGATGTTCATTGGAGGGCTGATGCTAAAGCTGAAACTGCAATACTTTGGCCACCTCATGCGACGAGTTGACTCACTGGAAAAGACTCTGATGCTGGGAAAGTTTGGGGGCGGGAGGAGAAGGGGACGACGGAGAATGAGATGGATGGATGGCATCACCGACTCTGTGGACATGAATTTGAGTGACCTCCGGGATTTGGTGATGGACAGGGTGGCCTGGCGTGCTGTGATTCATGGGGTCGCGGAGAGTCGGACACGACTGTGACTGAACTGAACTGAACTGAACTGAATGAGATGTTATTTTAAATTCCTCTGGAAACTTGTTTTCACTTTACAGATCATTTTGAGATTTTAATTTTAGATTGACCTTTTTGATGAGCTTTGATAGACTGTCCTCTCTAAAAGGAATATATTATGACAACACACATCTATTTCAGCTTGTGATTTACTCACCTGTATTCAGGAGTAAAGGACTGTATTTGAATAATACAACCTGAATGGATGTGAAACTTAGTCACTGAGTCATGCCCAACTCTGCAACCTCATGGACTGCAGCCCAACAGGATCATCAATCCATGGGCTTTTCCAGTTAAGATACTGGAGTGGGTTGCATTTCCTTCTCCAGCACAATATGAACAATGGAAATAAGAGATGAAAATTTTAACGTATAAAATTTAATAAATTCTGAACTTGAGGAGTTAATTCCCTAAAAAGAGTAAAAGTAACTTGATTGCAAGTTAAAATCACCAATTTTTGTTGTCTATCCCACAATCAGGTATAGAAAAAAATCAATAGCTTCTCTGAAAATCATAATTTTCAATTATTAAAATGGCTAAGGAATATTAAAAAAAAGCAAAAATAAATATCAGATATCTATATCATAGATAGCAAATAGAGGCAAATAATGGCATTTTTCTTCAGGAGAAATTGAGGCTAGATTGTTAAACTTTCTCTCTTTCTTTTACTTGGTGAATGATATTTGGCATTCCTAGTGATAAATTTTCATCAAGATCCCTTAAATCACGGTCCATACTTGCTTTTCAAGTGAATTTTTGGTGAGGTTTTTTGGAAGAAATGGAATGAGGGAAACAAGACACAGCAGAGTGAAAATAAATCTAATCTCAAGTGGAGGCAAAATTGCGCTGTGTGTAGAATTTCTACATCAAATGTGTCAGTTCAGTTCAGGTCAGCTCAGTTGCTCAGTCATGTCCGACTCTTTGTGACCCCATGAATCACAACTCGACAGGCCTCCCAGTCCATCACCAACTCATGTGTAATTATGTATATTTTATGTATGAGCATACTAGTGAAGATTTTCATCTTCATTATGAAATTCTTGATACATCAAATATGAAAATCTGAATGAATGTTTTCTGACAACACATGAAACTTTGCATATTTGGAATAAGAAAGGCTGGTGATTTTTTCATCTGACATATGAACTGTGAATTTCACATGTAGCATTATAGGTTCATTGTTGAGACCTGAAAAACAGTTTTGTGTTTTGTTTTGTTTTTAATAGGAGAAAATGTGGATACATTTTCAAACATGTAATTAGAAAGTCTGAATGCTTATAAGCAGAACTGCACAAATATATTCATATGTATATTATGGACCTTCGATATTTTGTATATGAAAATATCACTTCATATTTTCAAGCTTGAAGTGTTACTTTCCTATATTTTTAATTTGGTAATCTGAGTGTTGAGGGCATGTTATTCTAATAAATTATGGAATAAACACTATTTCACATTTGAAAAACTGCACACAACGTTTAATTATAGAAATTTGGAATTTTCTGTGCTTGATATATGAACAACTGAGCTGCAATTTTAACACGGAATATTGAATTCTATACATTTTAAATATGAATAACTGGGTATCAGACATACTACCTGAGACATAGAATACTGTATATTTCACATATGAAATTTTGAACACATTTTATCTTACATGAAATATGCAGACTCTTCAACATGACACATGAAAAGCTGCACTCTGATTTTCCTACATGAAATATGGAAATCTCTGTGTTCAGTTTGAGAAAACCTGGACACAAATTACCTTATAAAAAATAAAGACTTCTCTATGTTTTGCATGAGAAAATCTGGGGACAAATTCTCTACTGAAACATGACATTTTATAAATTCAATATATTAAATCCTGGGCATAGTATTTCTGTTGAACAAGAAATATAACATCCTTGTGTGTAACTAACATGTGAGGATCTGGACATACCTTATCCTTCATGAAAAATGGAGTACTCTTTCACATTTAAAAAGTGGGTTAGATTTTCTTTTCCTCCATGACCTATAACATTCTCGGTATTTCACACATGAAAATTTAGGCAAAAAATAAAAATTTAGGCAAAAATTAAAAATTTAGATGAAATTTGGAAATGTTTATATTTCATAGGCAAAACTCTAAAATCAGTCATCCCAAATGCAACTCTGTGTATTTTACATATAGCATGACATTTTTTCTGTATGTTTACACACCAAATTTTATGTTGATATTCACATAAGAAAAACAACTAACTGGTTCTCCTGTATGATGAATGTTGTGTAAAAATGTTCCATCATGAAATGTAGAATGTTTTACAGTCCACATAAGAAAATCTTGTTGCTGATTTCCAACATGAAAGGTAGAATCCTTATATTTCACACTTGGAAACCTGGGAGTGACCAGTGGTCCCTGGATCATGGAATTTTCTAAGTTCATGTATGTTAATCTAAGTTCAATAATTCCTGCATGAAATACGATATTCTCTCTGCTACACAGATGAAAATCCTGGTGCAGAATGTTATGAAAAATGGCTTTCTCTGAATATTACATATGGCAATGCAATCACAGATTTTCTTAAGTGAAATTGGGGCATCTGCACTTCATATTGAAAATGGAGTCTCATAATTTCCATAATGAATTAAAGAATAGTGTGCATTTCACATATGAAAATCTACTCGCTGATAGACCAACATGTTATGTGGAATTTTGTACATTTCATATGCCAACATCTTGGCACTAAGTTTCTAATGAGAAATATGCATTTTTCATTATTGCACATGTGAAAATCTGACTATCTGGAATACACCACATTTCTTTTTTTAATTTATTATTATTATTATTTTTACTTTATATTATTCTATTGGTTTTGCCATATATTGCCTTGAATCTGCCCCTGGTGTGCCTGTGTTCCCCATCTTGAACCCTCCTCCCTCATCCCTTCCCATCCCATCCCTCTGGTTCATCCCAGTGCACCAGCCCTGGGCATTCTGTATCATGCGTCAAACCTGGATTTGTGGTTCATTTCATATATGATAATATATATGTTTCAATGTCATTCCCCCAAATTATCCCACCATTGCCCTCTCCCACAGAGTCCAAAAGACTGTTCTATACATCTGTGTCTCTTTTGCTGTCTCGTGTACAGGGTTATCATTATCATTTTTCTAAATTCCATGTATATGCATTAGTATACTGTAATGATGTTTTTCATTCTGGCTTATCGGGGTCCAGCCTCGATATGACCCAGGGTATCCTTGGGATGAACGGCGTCGGCGTCAGAGAGAGAGAGAGAAAGAGAGAGAGACAGGGGCTGATGATTCTTTGGTTTACGCTGGAAACCAATAAAACCCCAGCAAGGGGCTTGCTCTGTTTACGTAGGCCGCAGGCGCCCTCTCGAATCACTGGAGGCACCCCACCAGGGCACCCCCTCGAGTGGGTCTTAGAAGCCCAGGCAGATAAGTAAACTCAGAGGGCCCAGTGCTCCAAGGATCTCAACCAGAAAAAGGAGAATAGAGAAAAGGATGGGAAAAGAGAAAGAACGACACGGGGAGACCAAGCTTCAGTGAGCAAGGCCCAAAACTTTATTTTCCAGTGCTGCTTTTATACCCTAAGTTATGCGCATAAGAAACAGAGAAAGGGAGGTATAGATTCACACCAAAATCACGTGGGGTCAGCAGTCTTGACCCTTATCAGGATCAGGGCTTATTTTTGTGTGATAAAAGTTTTAGGTGATTTACATCATCTTCTGGCCAGGGGGCCTGCTAACAGTTTTATGGCCCTCTCTCTTGACAATAGGTTAGTTAGCAAGTAAAAGACTTTTCTTTTAAGGTGACTTTCCTAAAGTTAGGTGGTAGACACATGACAAAGTTACATTCCTCTAAGGCACCGGTGTAGTGAGCTGCAAGAAAGGAATTTATTAACTTAAGATCTGATGTGGTTAAATCAAAGGATTAATATATTTCCAAGAATACAATAGATAGAGGAAACTTCAGCAAGCATTGATTCAACAATGAAATCTTTTCTAGTACTATTCTAATGATTTTAACTTCTTCAACAGATTCCTGTATTTTAGAATATTAGGCTTTCTGTCCTTGCATGGCTGGGAGGCTATAAACAGTCACACTCATAGTTGTAAGAGCCCGGACAAACTTGTTATGCAAGTTAGAAAGCTATCAGAGGGGCTTGGATTGGAACACTCCTATTAAGCCGAGAAGAACTTTTAAACTACAGCTCTGAATTAAAGTTTTCAGAGAAAGGTGGTTGGGGGGGGAAGCCCCTGTAAGTATTAGAGGACTTGGTAAGAGGCGTAAGATAGTAAAGCAGTCAGACTCCAGTTTTCTTTGGGGTAGATGCTCAGGTAAGTCCAGGGGGTTCCTCGAGCCCAGATTAGCCTTTGCCTGACAGGCCTCTTCCCCAATTGACCTTTGCCATGGGTAGTATTTCCCTCGCTGGCTCCCGGCACTGGCTTACTTCGCTCTGTATAATAGGCTCCAGTTTCATCCACCTCATTAGAACTCATTCAAATACATTCTTTTTCATGGCTGAGTAATATTTCATCGTGTATATGTACCATAGCTTTCTTATCCATTCATCTGCAGATGGACATCCAGGTTGCCTCCACATCCTGGCTTTAATAAACAGTGCTGCGATCAACATTGGATTGCATGAGTCTCTTTCAATTCTGGTTTCCTCGGTGTATATGCCCAGCAGTGGGATTGCTGGGTCGTATGGAAGTTCTATTTCCAGTTTTTAAGGAATCTCCACACTGTTCTCCATAGTAGTTGTACTAGTTTGCATTCCCACCAACAGTGTAAGAGGGTTCCCTTTTCTCCACACCCTCTGCAGCATTTTTTACTTGTAGACTTTTGGACAGCAGCCATTCTGACTGGCATGAAATGGTACATCATTGTGGTTTTGTATTGCATTTCTCTGAGTGATGTTGAGCATCTTTTCATGTGTTTGTTAGCCATCTGTATGTCTTCTTTGTAGAAATCTCTGTTTAGTTCTCTGGCCCATGTTTTGATTGGGCCATTTATTTTTCTGAAATTGAGTTCAGGAGCTGCTTGTATATGTTTCAGATTAATTCTTTGTCAGTTGCTTCATTTGCTATTATTTTCTTCCATTCTGAAGGCTGTCTTTTCACCCTGCTTATAGTTTTCTTTGCTGTGCAGAAGCTTTTAAGTTTAATTAGGTCCCATTTGTTTATTTTTGGTTTTATTTCCAATATTCTGGGAGGTGGATCATGGAGGATCCTGCTGTGATTTATGTCGGAGAGGGTTTGCCTATGTTCTCCTCTAGGAGTGTTATAGTTTCTGGTCTTACATTTATATCTTTAATCCATTTTGAGTTTATTTTTGTGTATGGGGTTAGGGAGTGTTCTAGTTTCATTCTTTTACAAGTGGTTGACCAGTATTCCAAGCATCACTTGTTAAGGAGATTGTCTTTTCTCCTTTGAATATTCTTGCCTCCTTTGTCAAAGATAGGTGTCACAGGTGCATAGATTTATCTCTGGGCTTTCTATTTTGTTACATTGATCTATATTTCTCTCTTTATACCAGTATCAAACTGTTTTGATGGCTGGGACTTTGTAGTAGGGCCTGAAGTCCAGCTTGTTGATTCCCCCAGTTCCAGTCATCTTTCTCAAGATTGCTTTGGCTATTTGAGGTTTTATGTTTTTCCATACTAATTGTGAAATTATTTTTTCTAGCTCTGTGAAAAATACTGTTGGTAGCTTGATAAGGATTGCATCGAACCTATAAATTACTTTGGATAATATATTCATTTTCACAATATTTATTCTTCCAATCCATGAACAGGAAATATTTCTCCATCTAATAGTGTCCTGTCTGATTTCTTTCACCAGTGTTTTATAGTTTTCTATATATAGTTTATTTTTTGTTTGTTTCTTTAGGTAGATACATTCCTAAGTGTTTTATTCTTTCCATTACAATGGTGAATGGAATTATCTCCTTAACTTCTCTATTTTCTCATTATTAGTGTATAGGAATGCAAGAGATTTTTGTGTGTTGATTTTATATCCTCAACTTTACTGTATTCATTACTTCTAGTGGTTTCCTGGTAAAGTCTTTAGGGTTTTCTGTGTAGAGGATCATGTTATCTGTAGACAGTGACAGTTTTATTTCTTTTCCAATTTGGATTCCTTTTATGTCTTTTTCTGCGCTGATTGCTGTGACCAAAACTTCCAAGATTATGTTGAATAGTAGTGGTGAGAGTGGTGACCCTTGTCTTGTTCCTGACTTTAGGGGAAACAGTTTCAATTTTTCACCATTGAGGATAATGTTTGCTGTGGGTTTGCCGTATGTAGCTTTTATTATGTTGAGGAATGTTCCTTCTATTCCCACGTTCTGGATGGCTTTTATCATAAATGGATGTTGAATTTTGTCAAAGGCTTTCTCTGCATCTATTGAGATAATCATATGGTTTTTATTTTTCATTTTTTTAATGTGGGTATTACATTGATTGATTTGCGAATATAGAAGAATCCTTGCATTCCAAATATGCAAATTTTCATGTGTTGTCAGAAGACTTTCACTCAGATTTTCATACATGATATATCGAGAATTCCATATATGAAGATGAAAATCTGCACTAGGACTTTCATATGTAAAATATACACAATTACGCATTTGATGTAGAAAATTCTGCACCCAGTGAGATTTCGCCTCCACTTGAGATTGGATTTAGTTTCACTCTGCTGTATCTTGCTTCCCTCACTTCATTTTTCCTGAGAGCACCCACCAACAATTCACTAGAAAAACAAGTATGGACCCTGATTGAAGGGATCCTGATGAGAAACTATGACTGGGAATGCCAAATAACATTTATCAAGAGAAAAAAATGTGAGAAAGATTCATATTCTAGCCTCAATTTCTCTTGAAGAGAAATGCCATTATATGCCTCTATTTACTAACCATGATATAGATCTCTGAGATTTCTTTTTGCTTTTTTTTTATATTCCTTAGTCATATTAATAATCGAAAAATATGCTTTTCAGATATGCTAATGCTTTTTGTACACCTGATTGTGGGATAGACAGCAAAAGTTGGTGATTTAAACTTGCAATCAAGATACTCTTTTTCTTTGGTATGAATTATCTCTGTAAATTCAGAATTTATTAAGATTTCTAAGCTGAAAAAATATATTTCTTAATAGTTCCAGTATTCTTGTTGCCTTGGAGAAGGAAATGGCAATCCACTCCAATATAATTTCCTGGAATATCCATGGACAATCGAGTTTGTTGGGCTGCAGTCCTTGAGTTTGCAGAGTTGGGCATAACTCAGTGACTATGATGCACTCCCATTCAGGTTGTATTACTCAAATACAATCTTTTAATCCTGAATAGAGGCGAGTAGAATCACAAGCTAAAATAGATGTGGGTTGTTATAATTTATTCCTTTTAGAGAGGACAGTCTATCAAAGCTCATCAAAAAGGTCAATCTAAAATTAAAATCTCAAAATGATCTGTAAAGTGAAAAGTAGTTTCCTGAGGAATTTAAAATAAGATCTCATAGACATTAATTAAAAAGAAAAATCAAGAAAAACGGAACATTGTCTGCACAGTGAGACTGAGAAGAACAGAACACAATGAAACTTTAGTGTGATTTAAGAAATGAGACTTAAGCGAACAATGTGAAGACTGAGACAAAGTTAGAATACAGAAGCCTGAAAGGGTATTTATTCTCAAGAACTTGCTTTCTATCGCATGGCTTCGCTAATGAGTGACAATTTTCTCTGTCTATAGCAAGGTAGAGAGATTTTAAGGAACATAAATGGATGCTGGAGAATGGTTAGGAGACCACTGGATCATGTGTAGTTGAGAAATCACATATATTTTGGTCCATTTGGGGGACAGTAATAGCAACAAACATGGCTGAATCTTTGCATGGTACGTGGTGAAAGTAGTGCAACTGAGATATAGATAGGGTATGGCAAGATAGAAAATGAAGTAATCATGGATAACTACTACTGTCAATAACAGGAAAGAATGTTTTGCTATTGTTGTTCTGTTATTCATGCCCATCCCTTTGCCACCCCATGGACTGTGTCCCGTCAGTCTGACCTTCCCTATTTCCCAGAATTTGTTCAGACTCATGTCCATAGGGTTTGTGATGCTATCTAACCCTCTCATCATCTGTTACACACTTCTCTTTTTACCTTCAATTATTCCCACTATCAGAGCATTCTCTAATGAAACAGCACTTTGCATCAGGTGGCCAGAGAAGAAAAGAACAATGAAAGATAGTAAACGTTTCCAAGTAAAGCTCTTGAACACATCTAAGGTACAATGCAGAAAACACCTTTGACAAAATTAAAGACTCATTTATGATAAAAGCTGTTCAAGAAGTGGGAACAGAGAGGATCATCTTCAACTTAATAAAGGCCATGTATGAATAAACCCAGCACTACTATATTTTTCAGAGGTGGAATCTGAAAGCATGTTGCCTAAGTTTGTGAAAAAGACAAAGTTTGCCATTCTCACCACTGTTATTCAACATAATCTTGGGATTTCTAGCTACAGCAATCAGTGAAGGGGGAAATAATACCAGCAAACTGATAAACAAGACGTAAAAATGTCACTGTTTGCTGAAAAAAGTTATATTTCCGAGATTCCTAAGATTGCACTAGAAAATTAATACGGAAGTGGTTGGGTAAAGAAATAAACAGGAAAAAATCACCTGCATTCCTATAAATAACAAGAGAAAACAAAAAACAAAAATTAAGGAAACAATCTGATTCACCATTGTAACAAGAAAAATAAAATCCTTGAAAATGAACCTGCCGAACCAGAGAAAATACTTGTGGCCCGGATGAGGCAAATCATAGACGACACAAATGGAATGAGAGATATACTATTATTTGGACTATAAAAATCAATATGTAAAACTAGCTACACTATAAAAACGAGGTTACATTGAGTTTGTGCTGTTTAAGAAGGACTGCCATCCTGCGTTTCTTTTTCTAACTGGGGGACCAGGATTGCTGCTACAGAAAAGTCGAAGAGACTCGCCAACCCTTTGTCATCTGTGGTGAAGATGGAATCTTAAAATATATTTGGAGTTTTATCTGTTTTACAAGTACATTGATGGCCTAAGTTCTCCCTTGTCTGCTGCCATTTAAGTTGTAAGGGATTCCTGTTGCTAAATATGAAGAATGTGGAACACTCATATGGCCTCTGTGACTGGGGGAAGGAAGGAAAACATTTCTTTCTTACGGGCTTTATGCTCACCTTTTGGAAACACTGATGTCATACTCAGCTTTCAAAGAATCAGAATGCATTTTAAGACAACTAGGTTGAGTAGGAAGTATTGAAGAATGCATTAACTTGCTGGAAATAATTGTGATATATGAAGTTCCAAATTGATGGAATTATTTAATAAGTAAAGACTAAGAAATTTCTTTGAAATCATAAAGCAGTTTAAAAATAAATTGGTAAAAATAACTGTACTACCTAATAGAGAATTATTCAACCAAGAGAAGAGTCAAGTGACTATTATTTGTTTATTGGTTAGTAACAGTTTATTTGTAACCTTGATTATATTGAAAGATAACTTACTGTTAGTATATTCTGTATTAATAAAAATGAAAAATATTAAAAAGTAAAAAAAAAAAAAAAAACGAAGTTACAGATTCAATGTCATCCATATTAAATTACCAACGACAGTTTTCACAGAAACAGAGCAACAGAAAGTCTTTACAACTTGATGGAAACACAAAGACTTTGAATAACCATGCAAACTGAAGAAAGAAAAACTGATCTGCAGGACTCAGGTTTCCTCACTTCAGTCTATAAAAAAACTTTTAATTTTCAATCTGGCTTGTAATGGGCATGATATTGGGATTAAAGCCAATGGAACAGATAGTAAACCCTAAAACAATCTCTTTCCCAAATGATCACCTAATCTATGACAAAGAAAGCAGCAATATGCAATGGCAAGAAGATAATATATTTGACAAGTTAAGCTGGAAAACTGGACAGCTAAAAGATTACAGTTAGAACAGTACCTGGGTATTCTTCTGTGACCGAGTTGTTTCTGACTTTTTGGGATGCCATGAACTGCAACGTGCCAGTCCTTGCTGTCCCTCACCACCTCTTGGAGTTTTCCCGAGTTCATATGCATTGCATAGGTGATGCCATCCAGTCATTTCATCCTTCTTTTCCCCTTCTCCTATTGCCTTCAATCTTCCCCGGAATCAGGTTTTTTGTAATGAGTTGGCTATTGTCGTCTCCTATTATACCACATTCAATTTAAATTGTTCATGGATCTAACATTCCAGATTGCCCTGAAATACTGTTCTTTATAGCTTTCCATTTTACTTTCATCACCAGACACATGAACAATGAGGTTTATTTCCATTTTGGGGCAACCATTTGTTGCTTTCTGGAAACATTAGTTAGTACCCTCTGCTCCTCCCAAGCAGCATATTTGGCACCTACTATCCTGGGTGACCATGTTTTGGAGTCATACCGTGCTGCCTTTTTATATAGTTCGTGGAAGTCCCGTTGCAAGTATAAAGGGGGTGGTTAGCCACTCACTCCTCCAGTGGATCAACTTAAGTCACTCCTTTCAGTGCAGTTCAGTTCACTCACTCCTTTAGTTCAGTTCAGTTCATTCGCTCAGTCATGTCCGACTCTCTGCGACCCCATGAATCATAGCATGCCAGGTCTCCCTGTCTATCACCAACTCCCGGAGTTCACTCAAACTCATGTCCATTGAGTTAGTGATGCCACCATAGAAAAAGACAAATTCAAGATGGATTAAAGACCTACATATAAGGCCAGAAACTGTAAATCAATAATATTTGAGGAAAAAATAGGTAGAATACATTGTGACATGAAATGCAGCAGCAACTTTTTTTTTGCCTACCTACTTTGAAATGAAAATAAAACCAAAATTAAATAAAGAGACCTAATAATACTTAAACATATAGCACAGCCAACCCATAATCAAGACAAAAATGAAGTCTCATTATGGGAAAAACATTTGCAACTGAAGATATGACAACAGAAGAATCTCCAAAATATGGAAGCACCTAATGTGGCTCAATAATAGCAAAACAAACAACCGAATTGGAACAAATGAATAGATGATAAAATAGACATTTCTCCTAAGAAGACATACAGACGTCCAACAATAATGAAAAAGATGCTCAGCATCAATAATTGTAAGAGTTAGTGAAATAAAGTCTTCAGTGAGGGTATCAACTTACATTTGTTTGAATACTTATATAAAAAAAAAAAATCCACACAAAACTAATTCTGGAGAGGGTGTGGAGTAGACAAAACAACCCTGTTCTGTTGCTGGAAGGCACAATGATCGATTAAAATGGAGAATAGAACAGGGTTCATTTAGAAATACGAATGAAGCTACCATATGTTCAATAAATCCCAATAATTGCCAATAATTTTCATGAGGAAAATAATAATTCCAAAAGATGCACAACCTCAATATTGATGGCAGCAATATTTGCAATAGTGGCACATGGAAGCAACAGAAATATCCATTCATCTAGACAGGAATGGATAAAATGAGTTGGTACATACATACCATAGTCTTAGGATGGAATGAAATGAGGTAAATTGCATAGATGTAGAAGGACAGAGACAGTGTCAGATACAATAAAGCTAAGACAAAAGATGAAAAGAAATATCACATATTAACACAAATATATGGGATCTAGGTAAAACTGGAATAGATGATTCTCTATGAGAAGCATAGATAGGGACACAGCAATGGAGAAGAAATACACGGTTATCAAGGATGTAATGCCTGGTGGTCGTAGCAACTGGGAGATTACAACAGAAGCATATATACTTTTGATCTATATGTACAGCATAGGGAAGTCTACTTAAGGCACTGTGGTGACCAGATTTAGAAAGAAGTCAAAAACATGGAGATATATGTGTGGTTGCTGTTTAGTCACTATCTTGTTTACTAGTGTTCATGACCTGAAGGACTGCAGCATTCCCTAATTTGCTTTAGGGGAGAAATTAACCAAACAATATAAATCAAGTATACTCCAAAAAATAATAATAATAAGTTTTAAAATATAATAATCTTTTTTAAACATCATTATTCTTAATGAATTTCACATTATCTTGGAAGTCAAAAGTAGAACTGAAAATGCGTGCACCTTAATGAGAAATGCAATGCAAATCTCAGAAAACTATATCTAAATTCATAACACACTTATTAAGAAAACAGCAATAAAAATTAAAGTGGCTGTACATTATATTTTGCTGCATATGTGCATGTCTGAAGATTGAAAATTTTTCCCCAAAAGAAAAATTACCATAAAATAGGTGGGACAGAACCATTAACAATCAACTCTGTCTAGTATTTGGGCATTTTATATATTCTAGTGCTTTTAATTTGTTGTATTTAATTCTATTGCATTACGTCTTTGAGATGTTCATTGTATTTGTCACACAACGTCTTTGCATTTCTGTTATGGATGAATGACAATCTGTGTGCTCTTTTAAATCTCCTTTATTTTTTATTTCAAAAACAATAGTTCTTCATTCACAGGAATTTAGGTTTACAAAACTCTTTAACCGGTTATATTGATATGTTGAATTACATTCCCATGATGGCTGTAGGTACAAGAAAATCTGATATTTATTAACGCATCCAGTTCTCAAATCAACTATCAGTTCAGTCGCTCAGTCGTGTCCCACTCTTTGTGACCCTGTGAAACACATCACCCCAGGCCCTCCTGTGAATCACCAACTCCCGGAGTTTACCCAAACTCATGTCGATTAAGTCAGTGATACCGTCCAGTCATCTCATCCTCTGTCATCCCCTTCTCCTCCTTCCCTCAATCCCTCCCAGCATCAGGGTTTTTTCCAATGAGTCAGCTCTTCGCATGAAGTGGCAAAATATTGGCGTTTCAGCTTCAACATTAGTCCTTCCAGTGAACACCCAGGACTGATCTCTTTAGGATAGACTGGTTGCATTTCCTTGCAGTCGAAGGGACTCTCAAGACCCTTCTCCAAAACCACAGTTCAAAAGCATCAATTCTTCAGCACTCAGCCTTTTTCACAGTCCAGATCTCTCATCCATTCAGGACCACTGGAAAAACCATAGCCTTAACTAGACGGACCTCTGTTGGCAATGTAATGTCTCTGCTTTTTAATATGCTACCTAGGTTGCTCATTAGAGAAGGCAATGGCAAGCCACTCCAGTACTATTGCCTAGAAAATACCATGGATGGAGGAGCCTGGTAGGCTGCAGTCCATGGGGTCGCTAAGGGTCGGATACGACAGAGTGACTTTACTTTCACTTTTCACTTTCACACATTGGAGAGGGAAATGGCAACCCACTCCAGTGTTCTTGCCTGGAGAATCCCAGGGATGGGGGAGCCTGGTGGGCTTCCGTCTATGGGGTCACACAGAGTCGGACACGACTGAAGTGACTTAGCAGTAGCAGTAGCAGCAGGTTGGTCATAACTTTCCCTCCAAGGAGTAAGCATCTTTTAATTTCATGTCCGCAATCACCATCTTCAGTGATTTTGGAGCCCCCCCCCCAAAGTAAAGCCTGATGCTGTTTCCACTGTTTCTCCATCTATTTCCATGAAGTGATGGGACCAGATGCCACGATCTTAGTTTTCTGAAAGTTGAGCTGTAAGCCAACTTTTTCACTCTCCTCTTTCATTTTCAACAAGAGGCTTTTCAGTTCCTCTTCACGCTCTGCAATAAGGGTGGTGTCATCAACATTTATCTGGTTATTGATATTTCTCCCAGCAGTTTGAATCTAGCTTGTGCTTCTTCCTGCCCAGAGTTTCTCACGATGTACTCTGCATATAAGTTAAATAAGCAGGGTGACAATATACAACCTTGATATATTCCTTTTTCTATTTGGAACCACTCTGTTGTTCCATGTCCAGTTCTAACTGTTGTTTTCTGAACTACATAAAGGTTTCTGAAAAACAGGTCAGGTGCTCTAGTATTCCCATTTCTTTCAGAATTTTCCACAGTTTATTGTAATCCACACACTCAAAGGCTTTGGCATAGTCAATAAAACAGAAATAGATATCTTTCTGGAACTCTCTTGCTCTTCCAATGATCCAGCAGATGTTAGCAATTTGATCTCTCATTCCTTTGTCTTTTCAAGATGGTTTTAGAAAAGGCAGAGGAACCCAGATCAAATTACCAACATATGAACTATATAAGGATCATATGTCTTGTCAGAAAATCTGCACCCTGGTTTTTTATGTGAAATGAACAAAAATCCTTATTTCATGTTTAAAAGACATCATTTTAATATGTGAAATATAGAGAATTCCATATTGCTTGCAGGTACATCTGCTAGCAGATCTAAATAGCGATATACAGAGAATTCCAAATATCAGCTTGAAATAGTTAACCTAAATGGTGAAATAAAAAATATAAAGACTACCATATTTCATGTCAGGAAGTAAGTGCCTTGGTTTTATATGTGAAATTTAGAGGATTCCAAAATGCATATGAGACTATCTACACCCATATTTTCATGAATTAATTGCTGAGATTCCATATTTCGTGTGCGAAAGATTTTGTCCAGGTTTTCGCAACAAGAAATAGGGATCATTCCATATTTCATGGAGGAAAATGGCATCAAAATTTTTACATGTGAAATATACAGATTTCCACTGGCCATGTGGGGAATCCAAAATCTAAAAATTCACATGTTACTATAGAGATGTACACATTTCCCTGTAGAAATATTTGTACCCAGACTTTCATGTGACACATAGAGTTTATTTCGTATTTCATTTTGGGAAAATTTCACATGGACTTTCATCAATGCAATACAGAAAATTATAAATGTAAATAGGGAAATCAGGTATCAGTCAGACGAGAAATTAGTTGATTCTATATTTTTTTGCTCATCCAAGATCTTTATTATTGAATCATAAGTTCAGTTCATTTGCTCAGTTGTGTCTGACTCTCTAGCGACCCCATGGACAACAGCACGCCAGGCCTCCCTGTCCATCACCAACTCTCAGAGTTTAACCAGACTTATGTCCATTTAAACCATGATGCCATCTAACCATCTCATTCTCTGTCGTCCCCTTCTCCTGCCTTCAATCTTTCCCACCATCAGGTTCTTTGCAAATGAGTCAGCTCTTCTGAATTATGGATAATTCCGTATTTTATGTGCGAAAAATCTGACACAGCTTTTTAAATGTGAATAATAGAGGCTTTGTAATTCATATGAGCAAATCTGTCCTCAGATTTTCAAATGTGAATTATACCAGATTCCGTATTTCTTGTCGGAAGATTGTTTCAGTGAAATATAGAGAGTTTTATTGCTCAAACATGAAAATCACATTGTCTTATATGAAATAGAAGATTCCATATTTTTTGTAGCAAAACGATGCCATTTTTCAAATATGAAGTGCAGAGCAATCTGTATATCATGACAAAAGCGGCACACAGATTTTCAAATGAGAAATCTGCAAATTGCATCAAGATTTCCTATTTCATGCAGAAAATTCTGTGTCCATACTTTCATATAATATACAGAAAATTCCCTAGTTTTAATTGAAAAATCTGTCCCCAGATTTTCATTTATGAATTTTAGAGGCTTTGATTGTTCATGTCCTAAAACCTGCATGTAGTGGTTCTTATGTGAAACTGAGAACTTTATCTTTCATGTAAGACTCTCTAGTGCAATTTCAATATATGAAACAGAAAATTTGGTAATGCATCCATAATCACATGTTATTTCACATATGAAAATTTATCCATAGATTTTCATATTTGAAATATCAAATATTCCATGTCATTTTCCATGTCCATATTCCATGTCAAAATATTTTAATTCAGATTTTGGTGCATGATATATTCAAACTGTCATAGTTTAGGAGGTAAGTTCTGTACCAAGACATTCATTAAAGAAGTAGAGAAAGCAGGAATATCTAATTTTTTAATGGACATATACAGAATTTCATGTTTCAAGGTCGAAAAATCTCATCCCGATTGATATATGTGAAATACAGTTGTTGGTGATATTCTCTCACTCAGTCATGTCCAACTGTTTGCAAGACTGTGGACAGCAGCACTCCAGATATCTCTATTCTGATTATCTCCAATACTTTGTTAAGACTCATGTTCATGGAGTCAAGTGATGCTGTCCAACGATCACACCCTCTGTCGTTTCCTTCTCCTCCTGTCCTCCATCTACCCATATCAGAGCTGATAATTATTATTTTTTTCAGTGACAAGGCAGAACCTCAATCTTTTCCCATGTATTATTTCTTCACACCAGGGTAGCCAAAATATTGTAATTTCAACTTCAACCTCAGTCTTTCCAATGGATATTTAGGGTTAGTTTCCTTTAGGATTTGTGGGGTTGATATCCTTACTGGACAAGGATCTTTCCAGAGCCATCTTTCGCACACAGTTGCAAAGACTCAATTCTTCGGCAATCAGCCTTCCTTATAGTGAAACTAGCACATCCATCGGAGAAGGCAATGGCAAGCCACTCCAGTACTATTGCCTAGAAAATCCCATGGATGGAGGAGCCTGGTAGGCTGCAGTCCGTGGGGTCGCTAAGGGTCGGACACGACTGAGCGACTTCACTTTCACTTTTCACTTTCCACTTTCACACACTGGAGAAGGAAATGGCAACCCACTCCAGTGTTCTTGCCTGGAGAATCCCAGGGACGGGGGAGACTGGTGGGCTTCCGTCTATGGGGTCGCACAGAGTCGGACACGACTGAAGTGACGCAGCAGCAGCAGCAGCACATCCATACATGTCTACTGGTAAAAGCATAGCTCTGACTATATGGACCTTTATTGCCAAAGAGATGTCTCTCCTTTTCATTACATTGTATCTATGTCTAGGCTTATCATAGCTTTTCTTCCCAGGAGCAGGGGTCTTTTATTTTCGTGGATATAGTCACTGTCCCCAGATATTTTGGAACCGAAGAAAACTGTCTGTCACTATTTTCATTTTCATTCTTTCTATTTGCCAAAACATTGCTAGACTTTGTCCCACCTCATTTCATACACCAAGGCCAAACATGCGCATGGCACCAGGTATCTTCTGATTCTCTGTTTTCACATTCCAGAACCCTATAATGAAATGGACATCCTTTCTCGGGGTTAATTTTAGAAAGAGATTGCAAGTCTTCCTAAAACCATTCAAGTTCCCTAGTGGCATAGATGATAAAGAATTGAAAAGCAGAGATTTCCATTTTTCATGTAGGAAAATCTTCACCCAGATGTTCTTGTTCAAGAAAAAGAACTCATTCCTTGTAGGAAAAATAACTACCCTGATTTTTAGCTGCGAAGTGTAGAAAATTCTATATGTAATGTAGGAAAAAAAAATGTTCACCAAATATTCATATGTAAATTGCAGAGAATTGATATTTCAAATAGGAATATAGGCATTGCTTTGCCTATGTGAAATAAATAATTCCATATTTTTAGTAGGAAATCTGGCAACTGTATAGGTGATATGAAACAAAATTATTTCATACTTCATGGAAAAAAGCACCATGCCTAGAGTTTCAAATACGGAAAATATAGAAATCCATATTTCAGGTAGGAAAATCAGAGTGAGATTTTCATTTGTGAAATACAGACAATTGGAATTTGGGCCCATATTTTGCTAAATGGAATATAGTTAATTCATTTTTTAATGGAGTCCAACTATGATTGGGTTTTTATGTGTGAAATATAGAGAATTCCATATTTAAAGGAAGAAAATCTGTGCCCAGATTGACATATGTGAAAGAATTAAAATTCCTTGTTTTGTATACTAAAATCAATGGCTAGCATTTAATAAGTGAAATACACAAAATTCCAGATGTCATGTAGGAAATTTAGCATCCAGTTACGTATAGGCGTACTGTGGTTCATGGGGTCGCTAAGAGTCGGACTGAGAGACTGAACTGAACTGAATGTATAGGTGAAATACATTTAATTCCCATTTTCATGTAGAAAAATATGCATACAGAATTTCATATGAAATAAAGAGATTTTCATTGTTTTCTTTTTCTCTTCTTTTTTTATTTTAACTGCAAAGACTTTTATTTTTACTCAAAATGATACAGAAAATCACTGAGGGGTACTAACAGTGGAATAAAATGAATTGACAGGATAGAGTGGCAGAACTGAGGCTTTCAAACTCTGATGGTTGGGTATATGCTTGAGAGTTCCTTGGACTGCAAGGAGATCAAACCAGCCAATCCTAAAGGAAATCAGTCCTAAAATTTCATTAAAAGGACTTATAACATAAGCTCCAATACTTTTACCACCTGAAGCAAAGAGCCAACTTATTGGAAAAGACCCTGATGCTGTGAAAGATTGAAGGCAGGAGGAGAAGGGGATGACAGAGGATGAGATGGGTGGATGGTATCACCGATAGGATGGACATGATTTTGAGCAAGCTTTGGGAGTTGGTGATGGACAGGGAAGTCTGGTGTGCTGCAGTCCATGGAATCACAAAGAGTCAGACATGATTTAATGACGGAACAACAATAAATAAAGAAGGTTAGCAGTAATGATGACTTGAAACCTTCACTATAAGTGAAGAAGATGAGAAGTGTTCAAATGCTAGATTTGCCAAAGACTGAAATGTGGCCTGTGAAGGAAGAAAGTCAATGATGACTGTGCCATTTTTTTTTTTAAACAATTGGAACTGAGTTCCCATTTTTTTGAGAAAAATACTAAAGCAGGTTTAGGAGTAAGGCAAGATATGCTAAATTGGAGACAATTATTGGTCAATTATGTAGAAATATCTAGGAGAAAAGAAGTTTCTTTTTTAGAAGAAAGATCTTTTAAAAGTTTCTTTTAGATTATTATAAGAGAGTTTCCCAATTTCTGTCATTTGAATAAGTCCTTGGTGTGATCTAGAATGCTGACCTTCTTCTAGATATGCTCAGTATACTTAAAACCCAGACTGAAAAAGCCTACTTTGTCAAGTTGAGGCCCTGATTCAACATCTCTTGGGGTGTTATTTTGTTCCCTCTTGTTCAAAAAAGTGAATTGCCTTCTGCATTAAACTGAATTGTATGCAGTACTTGTACCAGTCTGAAATGGACCACATTAAGAAAGAAAAGACTGGATATGACGAATATCCAAACTCTATTCTCAATAAAAATTCCCTTTTTGCCTAGCAACACAGGGTCTTAGCCTTGTAATTCCTATAGTGCTGTTTTCCCAGTGGTCGTATTTGACACACTTAGCTCTCGGGGTTTCTTGCTGGACTTACTGATTTGTGACGTGAATTAGAAAATTTGATAATACAGGAGTTCCTCTGGGTGTATGAAATGGCCTGTAGGTACTTGATCAGTCCCTACTTAGAATGTCTCAGCCGATTTTCGGGTAAAGGGATTAACTAGAGATTGAGTAATGTATTCACAGAAGTTAAAATTTAGCTACAAGGGCTCTCAGTACCACGTTTGTCAACTACTGGGATGAAATAAGAGCTATACTTCAACTTTGACATTTAAATGATTATTTCAAATAAGGGAAATCCTCCCTAAAATCTCCAAGCCAACTTTATTTATCCTTCCTAAAATGTCTATTACCTGACTAGTTATTGAGACACAATTGAAGATATACAATGTTAGCTATGCACGTTGTTAAGTATTGTGTTCTGATGACATTCAGCACTGTTCAGTAATTAGCTTAATGAAGAGGTGTAAAATTATATTAGTTATCCAGATGCTAATTTGTAGTAACATGTGCTGCCTGATTTGGGAGGGTTCTTGTCTGAACTACAACCAGTAAGATTTTTTACTTAATTAGGAGATCATTATGTGTGTGTGTGTGTGTGTGTGTGTGTGTGTGTGTGCGTGTGTGTGAGTGATTCCCACCATTAGAACCATTAGTCTTGTTTAATGTTCTCTAAACTTTGGGAACATTCTTGGTAATGTCATTCCTATGGTTTTAGGTACTATACAGGTGACAGGATGAAATCTACCTTTCTGTGTGATGCCTTAGTTAGTGCACAGCTGTAGGCAATGCAGAAAGGGGAAGATTCACAGCTGTAATATGCAGCTTATAAAAGGAGATAGAAATTCACTCTCCCACTGCAAATTGCATCAGCAATTCCTGCCAAGGTTTGGTAAACAACTGTATTATCCCTTACCAAATGGATTCACAAAAAACTGAACATGAAACTGTGCACCCTTTTGGCTAAGATCAAGTGAGATATCAATTTTCATTGTGGAAATTGAGGGTTGAGAAATTCACATATGCAATATAGGGAATTCCATATTTCATACATGGAATTTACATGCATACATTCATATTTGAAACACTAAGTTCTGTGCTTCACATAGAAACATTTTGCACTTACGCCAATATGCGACCTACAGAGAATTCCCTATTTAGAGATGGAATTCTCTATATATAAAGAGAATTACAGATGAAGAAGCTCTAATTAAGGGATATCAAAGTCAGCATCCCGCTAAGAGACATGACTCATCAGTGACAGGGCATTGAAGTCAGCTCATTTACTGTACAGGGGCCCTTTCAAAGTGGTTCTGTTTTCTTCCTGCCTCCAAGTGAGAACACATGCCAGCTAACCCTATCACCTTAGCCCTTTGGGGCTGGGAGCAGCAGGAGGATCATCCTAAGCCATCCACTACAAAGCACTGATGCTTAAAAATTTTGCGAAGACTTGAGTGATGTTGGAAACTGGCAAATTCTGCAGGTTCAGTTCAGTCCAGGCGCTCAGTCGTGTCCTACTATTCATGAGCCCATGGCCTTCAGTATGCCATACCTCCCTGTATATTATCAAGTACAGGAGTGTGCTCAAACTGATCTCTATTGAGTCGATAATGCCATCAAGTCATCTCATCCTCTGTCATCCCATTCTCCTCTTGCCTTCAATCTTTCCCAACACAGGGTCTTCTCCAGTGAGTCAGTTCTTCACATAAGGTGGCCAAATAACTGGAGTTTCAGCTTCAACATCAGTCCTTACAAAGAACACTTAGGACTGCTCTCTTTGAGGATGTACTGTTTGAAACTCCCTGAAGTCCAAGGGATTCTCAAGAGTCTTCTTCAACACCACAGTTGGAAAGCATCAGTGCTTCAGTGCTCAGTTTTTGTTTTTTTTTTTTATAGTCCAAATCTCACATTCATACATGTCTAGTGGAGAAACCATAGCCTTCATAAGATGGACCTTTGTTGATAAAGTAATTTCTCTGCTTTTTACTATGCTGTCTACATTGGTCATAAGTTTCCTTCTGAGGAGGACGAGGCTCTTAATTTCATGGCTGCAGTCACCATCTGCCGTGATTTTGGAGATCAAACAAATAAAGGCAACCACTTTTTCGATTCTTTCCCCATTTATTTCTCATGAAGCGATGAGACCAGAGGCCATGATCTTAGTTTTCTGAGTGATGAACTTTAAGTCAGCATTTTCACTCTCCTCTTTCACTTTCATCAAGAGGCTCTTTAGTTCTTTTCACTTTCAGCGACAAGGGTGGTATGATCTTCATATCTGAGGTGATTGATATTTCTTTCGGCAATCTTGTCTCCAGCTTGTGCTTCATCCAGCCCAGTGTTTCTCATGATGTATTCTGCATATACGTTAAATGAGCAGGGTGACAATATACAGCCTGACATACTCCATTTCCTATTTGGAAACAGTCTGTTTTTCCACGTCCAGTTTTCACTGATGCTTCCTGACCTTCATGAAGATTTTTCAGGATGTAAGTCAGCTGGTCTGGTATTCCCAACTCTTTCAATATTGTCCTCAGTTTATTGTGATCCACACAGTCAAAGTTTTTGGCATAGTCAATAAAGCAGAAATAGATGTTTTTCTGGAACTCTCTTGCTTTTGCGATGATCCAGAGAATGTTGGCAATCAGATCTCTAGTTCCTCTGCCTTCTCTAAAGCCAGCTTAAACATCTAGAAGTCCATGTTTCACGTATTGCTAAAGTCTGGTTGGAGAATTTTCAGCATTACTTACCTCATGTGCGAGTTGAGTGTAACTGAGTGGTAGCTTGAGCTTCGATGGCATTGCCTTTCTTGGGCAATTCTACTCAGGAGGCAGCATCACCTTATGCTACAGAGCCACTAGGCTCCCAAACCTTACATAAAAAAAGATGTGCCTGGTCCTGTGGCTGAAAGAATACTGCTGCATTTAAGAAAGACAGAAAGCTCTTTGTAGGGGTTCTGCCTACCCCATCACTTTGCTTTGTAATCTGGGCCATTCTGTTTCTTGGCTGCTTTGCATCTCCTTGAATGGCCCTGAGTGCTCTCTTCCTGCCACTCTGATATCCTTGGGTTCGATTGCCTGGCTTCAATCTGCCAGCCAGGTCAGTTCTGACAGTTTTCATGCAGTGTTGAAACAGTGAGTGCACACAGAGACACAGATACACCCAATGCTAAAAGGAAATTTTCACAGATGCAGAACCATACCTTTGTTTGTCCAGGATAATGGACTTGGATAAGCACCTCTCATTTTCTCTGGTGGTTTTCTTCCATTTACTTGTTAATCAAGTTAGTGTCCTCTTCTATCTATATTGTTTATTCTGGAAGGTTACAAAGTGTTGGGATTTGCTCATGAGGAGGACTGACATTCAAAGTGTTGTGTGGGCTCTTTTGTTGTGTGCCCATTCATGGTGGACAACTGAATGAGTGGTGCTAGTCTGTATTCCTCCAACACACTGACTGGTTCACAGTGCCAGTCACATTGGCATGATTCCATTCCATGCACTTTTATTCCAGCAGCCACACAAGAAATAGCATGGAGCTTTATACAGCACTGATTTTGAGCACCCCATTTCAACAAGCTCTCTCAAAATAATTGTTTGTCAATGCCATGCTCTTATGGTAGGCCCAGTACACACTCAGGCCCAAGACCTTCTGAGAGAGGTGCCCCTGTGCCTCCTAATTGTGAAATAGTCTGTTTGGAGAGGTTTTCACTCCCCCCTCCCCCTATGGTTGTCTCCCTTTAGCAGGGAAATTCCAAATCGAGGCCTCCAAAAGGCCAAAGAGAATGTGACAGGACTGTGTCTGAAGCAATATCATCAAGAAGGTACATATGGATCCAAAGGACCTCTGCTGAAACAAGTCACTGAACGTGAAGTCCAAAAGGTCAGGTGGCTTCCTTTTTTGGCAACACCACAGTTTACTTCTACACACACATACACAGAACCCCCACACAGATCACACCCTGGAGAGCCTGCCTGCCCTGGGCCCACAACTCATGGCTCTATTGTTCAGAAAATGGCATTCCTCTTCCAACTGTTCCAAGAGGGCATGATTCCAGGCCAGGCCTCCCTAACTTACTAAATGCTAAGGTTCTCTTTCTCTTGCCCTCATAAGGCTGTGGTAGAGAGTCTCATGGTGCACATTTCACTCAGGATTACCACAAAAAAATCAGAGATTGTCCTCCAGTGAGAGTTTCAGAACCATCCCTCAAGTGCAGAGAGACATTTTGCCTCTCTGCCATCCACAGCCAAGGATGAGATCCCAGAGAAAGAAAGGAATTTATGTCACAATTTTTGGCTCAAGAAGTGGGATATCTTTGTGATGACTGCTATTCCTTTCGCACTAAGACTGAAAAGCTGAAGGCTCTGAACTGCTCTCAGGAACATCACTGTCCTAGGATGCCTTGATGCAAACAGCCCACCACCATTCAGTTCAAGTTATTTCTGTCTCTCATTCACCCTACACTTTATGACCCCATCAACTGAATCATGCCAGGCTTACCTGTTGATCTAAAACTCCCAGAGCTTGCTCAAATACATCTCCATGAAGTGGTGATGCAATATCTCTCTTGCTGTTATTTGAAAAATGAGGATGCTATCCAAACTTCTCAATTTCTGTCGCCCAATTTTCCTTCTGTCGTCAGTCTTTCCCAGTATCAGAGTGTTTTACAGTGTCTTTCTTCACATCAAGTGGCCAAAATATTGAAGATTCAGCTTCAGCATTTCTCCAAATACTCATAACCAAGTTCTTTTAGGATTCACTCGTTCCTTCTACATGCAATGCAAATCTCAATCGTCTTTTCCAATACGATTGATCACAATATCAGTTCTTCGGTAGTCAGGTTTAAGGTCCAAATCTCACGTCCATACGTGACTACTGGAAAAACCATAGCTTTGACTAGATGGACGTAATGTCTCTGCTTTTTAAAATGCTGTCTATATTTGTATAGCTTTTAGGGCCGCAGTGACCATCTATAGTGATTTTGAAGTCCGAGAAAGCAAAGCCTGTCATGATTTCCACTGTTTCCCCGTCACTTTGCCATGAAGAGTTGGGACCAGATGCCATGAACTTCAGTCATTGAATGTTCAGGTTGAAACCAAAATTTTCACTCTCCAATTTCACTTTCATTAAGAGATTTCTTAGTTTCTCTTCACTTTCTGCCGTAATGGTGGTGTCATCCTATATCTGTGTTTGTTTCTATATCTCCTGAAAAACGGGATCCCAGCTTGTGCTTCATCCAGCTTGGTATTTCACATGACGCAGTCTACATAAGTAAATACGGTGAAAATATATAGCCTGGAGTTGCTACTTTGCCCAACTTGGAACCAGCCCATTGTTCCCCATCCATGATAACTGTTGTTTCATTATCTGCAAAGAAGTTTCTCAGGAGGCATGTCAGGTGGTATGGTATTCCCTTCTCTTGAAGAACTTTCCACACTTTTTCTGTTCCACAAGCCGAAGGTTTTGACCTAGTCAATAAAGCAGTGGATGTGTTTCTTGAACTTGTTTGCTTTTTTGAGCATACAACGGGTTTGGGCAATTTAATCTCTGGTTCCTCTGCCTTTTCTGAATGCAGCTTGAACCTCTGGAAATTCTTCCTTTGCATACTGTTGAAAACGTCCTGGGGAATTCCGTGCATTACTTTTTGCTTTATGTGAGATGAATGCAATCGTGTGTTAGTTCAAAGAGTCTGACATTGCCTTTCTTTGGGAATGCGATGAAAAGTGATCATTTTCAGTCTTGTAGCCACTGCTGAGTTCTCCAAACTTGCCTTCATATTGAGTGCAGCAATTTCACAGCATCATATTTTAGGATTTGAAATATCTCAACTGGATAGCCATTACCTCCACCAGGTTTGTTCTCACTACTGTTTCCTAAAGCCTTCTTGACTATGCATTCTAGGATATCTGGGTCCAGGTGAGTGATGATACCATCGTGCTTTTCAGGGTTGACCATTTTCTTTGTGTTTTAGCCACCTCTTCTATTATTTCTGCTTCTCTTTGTTCCCTAATATGTGTGTCCATTATTGTGCCCTTCATTGCATAAAATGTTCCCCTGGTATATTTAATTTTCTTGAGGAGATCTCTAGTCTTTCTTTTTCTATTGTTTTCCTCTATTTCTTGGCATAGATCAATGAGGACGATTTTCTTACAAGCCATAGCTATTCTTCAAAACTCTGCATTCATATGGGTGTAAATTTCCTGTTCTTTTTTCCCTTCCACTTCTCTCTCTCTTTCTCTCTCTTTTTGTTTCCTTTTCCTCAGCTGTTTTTAAGGCTTCTTCAGGTAACCATTTTGCCTTCTGCATTACTTTCTGTTGGGGATATTCTTCATTGCTTCACTTTGTACAATATCACAAACTTCTGTACAAAGTTCTCTTTCAGATCTAATTCCTGGAATCAATTTGACATTTGCGATTGCACTCAAAAGATATTTTATATACCTGAATGATCAAGGGGTTTTCCCTATTTTCTTCAATGTAAGTACAAATTTTTATCAATATGTGTGGTTAATCTGAGCCACAGTCAACTCCTAGTTTTGTTTTGGCTGACTGTATAGAGATTTGAGCAATACATGAACTGTGAACTTCCAGGTGTTCAAGCTGCTTTTAGGAAAGGGAGAGGAACCAGAGATTACATTGCCAACATTGGCTCAATCACCAAAAAAGCATAAGAGTTCCAGAAAACACATCTATTTCTGCTTTATTGACTATGCCAAAGTCTTTGTCTGTTTGGATCACAATAAATTGTGGAAAATTTTGAAAGAGATGGGGATACCAGGTCACCTGACCTACCTCTTAAGAAACCTATATGCAGATCAGGAATCAACAGTTAAAACCGAACATGAAACAACAGACTAATTCCAAATAGGGAAAGGAATATTTCAAGGCTTTATATTGTCACCTGCTTATTTAACTTCTATGCAGAGTACATCATGAGAAACGCTGGGCTGGAAGAAGCAGGAATCAAGAATGCCGGGAATAATTTCAATAACCTGAGGTATGCAGATGACACCACCCAAATGGCAGAGGGTGAAGAGGAATTGAAAAGTCTCTTGATGAAAGTGAAAGAGGAGAGTAATAAAGTTGGCTTAGAGCTCAACTTTCAGAAAACTAAGATCATGGCATCTGGTCCCATCACTTCATGTAAATAGATGGGGAAACAGTAGACACAGTCTCAGGCTTTTTTTTTGGGGGGGGGCTCTAAAGTCTCTGAAGATGGTGATTGTGGACATGTAAGTAAAAGTCGTTTACCCCTTCTGAAGGAAAGTGATGACTAACCTAGATATTATATTAAAAATGAAAGACATCACTTTGCCAACAAAGGTCCTCTAGTCAAGTCCATTGTTTTTCCAGTGGTCATGTATGGGTGTGAGAGTTAGATGGTGAAGAATGTTGAGTGCAAAAAAATTTATGCTTTTGAACTGTGGTTTTGGAGAGACTCTTGAGAGTCCCTTGGACTGCAAGGAAATTCAACCAGTCCTAAAGGACTGATACTAAAGGCGATCAGTGTTGGGTGATCTGTGAAAGGACTGATGCTAAAGCTGAAAATCTAATACTTTGATCACCTCATGCAAAGAGTTGACTCAATAGACAATATCCTGATGCTGGGACGAATTGGGGGCAGGAGGAGAAGGGGACGATAGAGGATGAGATGGTTGGATGGCCTCACCCACGCAATGAACATGAGTTTCAGTAACTCTAGGAGTTGCTGATTGACAGGGAGAACTGTTGTGCTGCGGTTCATGGGGTCACAAAGACTTGGACATGACTCAGCGACTGAACTGAACTTATCTGAACTGAAAGAGACTCTCTATCCTCAGCTCCATAGTATATTATCAGTTTGATTTTGGTATTGATCATCTGATGATGTGCATGTCTGGAGTCACATCTCGTGTTGTTGGAAGAGGGTGCATCCAATGACAGTAACTTGTTTTGGCAAAACTGTGATAGATTTTTCCCTGGTTTATTTTGTTCCCGAAGACCAAACATGTCTGTTTCTTTAGGGAGTTCTCAATTTCCTACTTTTACATTCCAGTCCCATACGATGAAAATAGCATCTTGTTTTTCATGTGTACATCCTAGAATGTCCTACTGGTAATCACAGACCCACTCAACCTCAGCTTCACCCTGGCCTGCAGCTCAACTTCAACTTTAGCTTTACTGGTCATGACGCAGACTTGGATTACAGTGCTACTGAATTGTTAGCCTTGAAAACAAGCAGAGATGTTTCATTTTTATATTGCAATCAAGTACTGAAATCCACACTGATTTATGGATGAGGGCAGCTTCTTCCATTTCTTCTCTAGGGATTCTTACCCACTTTAGAAGATAAAATGGTCATCTGAATTAAATTTGCCCATTCCATTCAGTTTTAATTCACTGATTGCTGAAACTTTGATCGTCACACTTGTCATCTTCTGTTTGACCACGTAAATTTTACCTTCATCATGGTCCTCACTTTCTAGGTTCCTATGAAATATCATTCTTTACAGCATCAAACTTTACTTTTACACCACTCATATCCACACCTCGGTGTTGTTTCTCCTTTAGCTCCATCTCTTCGTTTTCTCTGGAGTTACTTCCTCACTGAGTTCCAGAAGTATACAGGACACTTACCAACCTGGAGAGTTCATCTTTCAATGTCCTATCTTTTTGGGTTTTCATATCGTTCATGTGTTCTTCAAAGCAAGGATACTTAAGTGGTTTTCCATTCCCTTCGCCAGTTGACCACATTTTGCCAGAATTCTCCACTATGTCCAATCTATCATGCGTGGCCCTACACGGCAGGTATCATAGCTTCATTGAGGTAGACAAGGCTGTGATCCATTTGAACAGTTTGATGAGTTTTCTGTGATTGTGCTTTTCATTCTCTCTGCCCTGTGATGGATAAAGGTAAGAGGCTTATGTAAAATTCCTGATGGGAGAAACTGACTGTGAATGAGCCTCGGTCCAGCTCTGATATATGGGGCCATATTCAGTGGATCTTTAATCCAATATACTCTTGATGGGTGTGGCTGTGTTCAGGCTTTGTTGTCTGAACTGAGCCCAAACTATCATATGGGAAACGAAAGTCATTTGGACCTCTTTCAAAAGCATTTGAGCAAGCACTCTTGTATTCAGGGCCTGAGACACCTCTGCATCCCACTTTCTGCCGGAGACTTATTGACACTCACAAGCAAGTCTGGCTCAGTCTCTTTTAGGGACACTGGTCCTTATTCTTGATTCCTCGTGCACACAAGGTTTTGAGTGTGCCCTCCAACAGTCTGTTTCACTCCTGTGGAAGTTGTATAATCAAATCCCACTGGCCTCCAGAGTCAAATTACCTAGGGTTCTCAGTCCCTTTGCCAGATCCCAGGATTAAGAAAACTGTAGGAGTCCTAGAGCTTCCTTAAATGTATGAAACTTTCTTTGGAATCATTTCCTGCAACTTGTGGATTGTGTGCTAGGTGGCTTTATGTTAGGTTGTAAGGTGACCTTCTGTGAGAGAGCTTATGTCACAAACTGCATGACTCACGTCTGTAGCAGCTGGAGCCTCTCTTCCCTGTCAGGCCATTGCTGACCCATGCCTCTGCAGGATACACTCAATCACTTGAATGCAGTTCTGACTCTGTCTCTGTGCGGTCTCTGGGTATAGGTGCACAAAATGTTTTATCGAGCACTTGAGGCATCGCTGGTATTTATTGATTCTAAATGCAAATTCACCACTGCTACAGTCTTCATGGGGCTTTCCCTTTTCCCTTGGACATCTGTTGTTGTTGTTATTGTTTCTCTTTTTGGTGGGACCCAACATTCTTGTGTCAATGGTCCTTCAGAAACAAACTGTAATTTTGGATTTCGCACAGGAAAAGTTGGGTTCACACCCTTCTACTTTCCCATCTTCTCTCCCTTACAGGCACACACTGCCAAAGGGGGAAATGCCTCCATCCCACATCTGAAATTTTTTCACCATTCTGAGCTGTCAGATGGGCTTGAAGTGCCTGGACAGAGCCAAGGTCACCCTGTATTTTCTAGGATGTGTGTGGTTTCACCACGAAGGATCCTACCTTTTCATGTCATTTGTCTCACATGAAGCTATTGTTGGTCACTCGTAAAGAGAGAGTGTGTTACCTGATTGGCTGATCCGAGGCAGCACTATCCCAGGGCCTTCCCCTAATTTGGAAAAATTCTCCAGTGCAACAGGTTTTCTTTCTATTCCTCCTCCTTTCAGTTTCTACTCTTTCCTGAAGCACCTTCACCTCTTGACACTCTTATTTCCAGTTATAGCCATGTCCACCGTTTCCACAGGCCAGCCTACTTCCCACAGACTGAGGGGTCCACAGGCTATGTTTTAAAAGCCCCACACCACTGGAATTATACTGGATGGATCTTTAACCGTTCCACATCCTCTTGCTGGTACAAACACACATCACCACAGCAGAAACTGTGAGCTTCTTCATGTCTCTTGATGTAAACCCAGATTTGTGAATTCACAGTCCTGACTTGTCACTGGTCATCTTTTCCTTATTCCATGTCTCACAGATGCATGGAGCAGTCTCTTCCAGTCTGTGGATGCCTGGTGCCTCCTTCTGCTTGTTCCATATCTCGTGGTCTGTAACTTTCACCTCTCTGTCATTTGTGATTGGACGCATATCCACAGAGAAAAACACACAAACATTGGAAACAAGCCTACGTGGCTACACACACAAATGTGCAAGGCACACGGAAACATAGGCAAATAGGGAACATGGGTGTTTCTGCAGCTGAAGAACCAGTGCCTTATGTGAAATATAGATATTTCCATATTTCTTATAGAAAAATATCCATTCTGAACTCAATCATGAAGTGTAGAGAAGTCCAAATTCCATAACGGAGACTTCCCCCCAGGTTTTGAAACAGTAAATACGAGTCATTTCCCACTTCATGGAATCCATTCTTTGTTTTGGTATATGTTTTCAGAAATACAACAAACTCTTTACTTCATGAAGAAACAGTGGTGCCCATATTTTCACTTGTGCAATAGAGATAGTTCCAATTACATACTGGTTTTCCATGACTTTAAAAGCAGCGATAAGATTTTCATATCTGAAATATCCAGAACTTTCCACTTGATGTTAGACAACCACCAGAAGGATTCATGTATGAGGTGTAGACTAGTCCACATTTCACATTACAAAAAAAAAAAAAAAAAACAACTGATTCCAGATTTTCTTAAAATGAAGAAAAAAAATGCAATATATCATGGAGTAAAACAAGCATCGCCATATTTGCACGCAAAAATGTAGGTAATTCTCCATTTGAGTTCAATTCAGTCCAGTCTTTCAGTCGTGTTCAACTTTTGCTACCCCATGAACTGCAGCTTGTCATGTTTCCTGTCAATCACCAACTCCCAGAGATTACTCAAACTCATGTCTGTCATGTCGGTGATGCCATCTAACCATCTCATCCTCTGTCGTCCTCTTCTCGTATTGCCTTCAATGTTTCCCAGCATCAGGGTTTTTTTCAATGAGTCAGTTCCTTGCATCAGGGGTCGGGAATATTCGAGTATGTGTGTCAGCACCTGTGCTTCCAATGTATATTCAGGACTGATTTCCTTTAGCCTCCTTGACGTCCAAGAGACTCTCAAGGTTCTTCACCAATGCCACATTTTATTTTATTATTTTTTTTAATTTATATAGTTAAAAGTATTTTTATTAAAAAAGCACAAATGCAAAGAAATGAACAGAGGAAAATTTATGCGTCGAACCTGGACTGGTCACTTATGATAATATACATGCTACAATTCCATTCTCCCCAATCATTCCACCTTCACCCTCTCCCACAGAGTCCCAAAGACTGTTCTAAATGCCTATATCTCTTTTGCAGTCTCTTATACAGGGTTCAGGTTACCATTTTTCTAAATTCCATATATATGCGTTAATATACAGTATTGATGTTCTTCTTTCTGGCTTACTTCACTCTGTATAATAGGCTCCAATTTCATCCACCTCATTAAAACTGATTCAAATGCATTCTTTTTGATGGCTGAGAAATACTCCACTGTGTATATGTACCAAAGCTTTCTTATCCATTCATCTGCAGATGGACATCTAGGTTGCTTCCATGTCCTGGCTATTATAAACAGTGCTGCGATGAACATTGGAGTACATGTTTCTCTTTCAATTCTGGTTTCCTCGGTGTGTATGCCCAGGAGTGCAATTGCTGGATCATATGGCAGTTCTATTTCCAGTTTTCTGAGGAATCTCCACACTGTTCTCCATAGTGGCTGTACTAGTTTGCATTCCCACCAACAGTGTAAGAGGGTTCCCTTCTCTCCACACCCTCTCCAGCATTTATTGCATGTAGACTTTTGGATAGCAGTCATTCTGACTGGTGTGAAATGGTATCTCATTGTGGTTTTGATTTGCATTTCTCTGATGATGAGGGATGTTGAGCATTTTTCCATGTGTTTGTTAGCCATCTTTATGTCTTCTTTGGAGAAATGTCTGTTTAGTTCTTTGGCCCATTTTTTGATTGGGTCACTTAGTTTTCTGGAATTAAGCTGCAGGAGCTGCTTGTGTAATTTGGAGATTAATCCTTTATCAGTTGCTTCATTTGCTATTATGTTCTCCCATTCTGAAGGCTGTCTTTTCACCTTGCTTAGAGTTTCCTCTGCTGTGCAGAAGCTTTTGATTTTAATTAGGTCCCATTTGTTTATTTTTGCTTTTATTTCCAATATTCTGGGAGGTGGGTCTTGGAGGATCCTGCTGTGATTTATGTCGGAGAGTGTTTTGCCTACGTTCTCCTCTAGGAGTTTTATAGTTTCTGGTCTTACATTTAGATCTTTAATCCATTTTGAGTTTATTTTGGTGTATGGTGTTAGGAAGTGTTCTAGTTTCATTCTTTTACAAGTGGCTGACCAGTTTTCCCAGCACCACTTGTTAAAGAGACTGTCTTTTCTCCATTTTATATTCTTGCCTCCTTTGTCGAAGATAAGGTGTCCATAGGAGCGTGGGTTTATCTCTGAGCTTTCTATTTTGTTCCATTGATCTATATTTCTGTCTTTATGCCACTACCATACTATCTTGATGACTGTGGCTTTGTAATATAGCCTGAAGTCCGGCAGGTTAATTCCCCCAGTTCCATTCTTCTTCCTCAAGATTGCTTTGGCTATTCGAGGTTTTTTGTATTTCCATACAAATTGTGAGATTATTTGTTCTAGTTCTGTGAAAAATATTGTTGGTAGCTTGATAGGGATTGCATTGAATGTATAAATTACTTTGGGTAGTATACTCATTTTTACAATATTTATTCTTCCAATCCATGTACACGGTATATTTCTCCATCTATTAGTGTCCTCTTTGATTACTTTCACTAGTGTTTTATAATTTTCTATGTACAAGTCTTTTGTTTCCTTAGGTAGATATATTCCTAAGTATTTAATTGTTTTCGTTGCAACAGTGAATGGAATAGTTTCCTTAATTTCTCTTTCTATTTTCTCATTATTAGTGTATAGGAATGCAAGGGATTTCTGTGTGTTGATTTTATATCCTGCAACTTTACTGTAATCATTGATTAGCTCTAGTAGTTTTCTGGTAGAGTCTCTAGGGTTTTCTGTGTAGCGGATCATGTCATCAGCAAACAGTGAAAGCTTTACTTCTTCTTTTCCAATTTGTATTCCTTTTATGTCTTTTTCTGCTCTGATTGCTGTGGCCAAAACTTCCAGAACTATGTTGAATAGTAGTGGTGAGAGTGGGCACCCTTGTCTTGTTCCTGACTTTAGGGGGAATGCTTTCAGTTTTTCACCATTGAGAATAATGTTTGCTGTGGGTTTGTCATATATAGCTTTTATTATGTTGAGGTATGTCCCTTCAATTCCCACTTTCTGGAGGGTTTTATCAAAAACGGATGTTGAATTTTGTCGAAGGGTTTCTCTGCATCTATTGAGATACTCATATGATTTTTATTTTTCAGTTTGTTAATGTGGTGTATTACGTTGATTGATTTGCGGATATTGAAGAATCCTTGCATTCCTGGGATAAAGCCCACTTGGTCATGATGTATGATCTTCTTAATGTGTTGTTGGATTCTGATTGCTAGAATTTTGTTAAGGATTTTTGCATCTATGTTCATCAGTGATATTGGCCTATAGTTTTCTTTTTTGTGGGGTCTTTACCAGGTTTTGGGATTAGGGTGATGGTGGCCTCATAGAATGAGTTTGAAAGTTTCCCTTCCTCAGCTATTTTCTGGAAGAGTTTGAGTAGAATAGGTGTTAGCTCTTGTCTAAATTTTTGGTAGAATTCAGCTGTGAAGCCGTCTGGACCTGGGCTTTTGTTTGCTGGGAGATTTTTGATTACAGTTTCAATTTCCGTGCTTGTGATGGGTTTTTTTAGATTTTCTATTTCTTCCTGGTTCAGTTTTGGAAAGTTGTACTTTTCTAGGAATTTGTCCATTTCTTCCAGGTTATTCATTTTATTGCCATATAATTGCTGATAGTATTCTCTAATAATCCTTTGTATTATTGTATTATTGTGAAAACACAACAACCCAAAACCTCTGGGACACTGTAAAAGCAGTGCTAAGGGGGAAGTTCATAGCAATACAGGCACACCTCAAGAAACAAGAAAAAAGTCAACTAAATAACCTAACTCTACATCTAAAGCAACTAGAAAAGGAAGAAATCAAGAACCCCAGGGTCAGTAGAAGGAAAGAAATCATAAAAATTAGGGCAGAGATAAATGCAAAAGAAACAAAAGAGACCATAGCAAAAATCAACAAAGCCAAAAGCTGGTTCTTTGAGAAGGTGAATAAAATTGACAAACCACTAGCCAGACTCATCAAGAAACAAAGGGAGAAGAACCAAATCAATAAAATTAGAAATGAAAATGGAGAGATCACAACTGACAACACAGAAATACAATGCCACATTTTAAAGACATCAATTCTTCCATGCTCAGCTGTCTTTACAGTCTAAATCTCACATCCGTAAATTACTGCAGGAGAAACCATCGCTTTGACCAGGTGGACCTTCGCTGGCAAAGCAATCTCTCTGCTTTTCAATATGCTGTCTAAGTAGTTCATAGCTATTAATCCAATTACCAAGTGCCTTTTAATTTTACGGCTACAGTCACAATCTGCAATTATATTAGAGCCCCCCAAAATAAAGTCTATCAGTATTTCCATTGTTTCTCCATTCATATTTTAAGCCTGGATGGCACCATATGTCATGATATTAGCTTTCTGAATGTTGAATTTTAACTCAAAATTTTCACTCTCCTCTTTCATTGTCATCAAGAGGTTCTTTATAACTACATCATCTTCCACCATAAGAGTGATTTCATCAAGTATTTGAGGCTGTTGATATTTCTCGAAGCAATCTTGATTCATGCTTGTGCTTCTTAAAGCCTGGCATTTAGCATGTTGTATACAACATATGAACTATGGGTGGAGGTTTGTGACATTGTACAGGAGACAGGAACCAAGACCATCAGCAAGAAAATGAAAAGCAAAAAAAAAAAACGGCTGTCTGAGAAGACCTTACAAAGATCTGTGAAAAAAAGTGAAGCTAAAAGCAAAGGAGAAAAGGACAGATTTATCCATTTGAATGCACAGTTGCAAAGAATAGCAAGGAGAGTTAAGAAAGCCTTCCTGAGTGATCAACGCAAAGAAATAGATGGGAACAATACAATGGGAAAGACTAGATCCCCTTCAAGAAAATTTGAGATACCAAGGGAATATTTCATGCAAAGAATGTCTCAATAAAGAACAGAAATGGTATGGACCTAATGAAGCAGAAGATATTAAGAAGAGGTGCAACAAATACTCAGAAGAAGTATACAAAAAAGATTTTTTACCACCTATATAATCACGATACTGTGATCACTTATCATCCCCTAGGGCCAGACATTGTGGAATGGGAAGCCAAGTGGGCCTTAGGAAACATCACTGTGAACAAAGCCCGTGGAAGTGACAGAATTTCAGTTGAGGTATTTCAAATCCTAAAAGATGATGCTGTGAAAGTGTTGCACTCAATATGTCAGCAAACGTGGAAAGCTCAGCAGAGACCACAGGACTGGAAAAGGTCAGATTTCATTACAATCCCAAAGAAAGTCAATGCCAAAGATGCTCAAACCTACCGCACAACTGCAGTCATCTCACACACTTGCTAGTAAATAATGCTCAATATTTTCCACGCCAGGATTCAAAAATGGGTGAACCGTGAACTTCCAGAAGTTCAAGGTGGTTTTAGAAAAGGTAGAAGAACCAGAGATCAAACAGCCAACATCTGCTGGATCATCGAAAAAGGAAGAGAGTTCCAGAAAAACATCTATTTCTGCTTTAATCACCATGCAAAAACCTTTGGCTGTGTGGATCTCAAAGAACTATGGACAATTCTGAAAGAGATCGAAACATCAGACCACCAGACTTGCCTCTTGAGAAACTTGTATGCAAATCAGGAATGAATAGTTAGTACTGAATATTGAACAACATCCTGGTTCCAAATAGGAAAATGAACATATCAAGGCTGTACTGTCACCCTGCTTATTTAACTTATTTGCAGAGTACATCATGAGAAGAGCTGGGCTGAAAGAAGCACAGCTGGAATCAAGATTGCTGAGAGAAATATCAATAACCTCAAATATCAATAACCTCACATATACAGGTGACACCACTCATATGGCAGAAACTAAAGAAAAATTAAAGAGTTTCTTGAGTAACGTAATGAGAGTGAACACATTGGCTTAAAGTTCAACTTTTAAAAACTCAGATTATGGCCTCCAGTCCCATCACTTCTGGCAAACAAATGGGGAAAGAGTGGAAAGAATGGCTTCCAATATTTTTTGGGGGGAGGGGGACTCCAAAATCACTGTAGATGTTGATTGTAGCCATGAAACTAAAATGTTTACTCCTTGGAAGGAAAGTTATGACCATCCTAGACAGCATATTAAAAAGCAGAGACCCGATTTTGCCAAAAAAGCTCTGTTTAGTCAAGCTATGGTTTTTTTGCAGTAGTCATGTATGGATGTCTTATTTGGACTTTAAAGAGTGCCAAGAATTGATGCTTTTGAATTATGGTGTTGGAGAAGACTCTTGAGTGTCCATTGGACTGCAAGAATATGCAACCAGCCAATCCTAAAGGAGATGAGTCCTGGATGTTCATTGGAATGACTGATTTTGAAGTTAAAATTCCAATACTTTGGCTAGCCGATGCGAACAACTGACTCAAAGGAAAAGATCCTCACACTGTGAAAGATTGAGGGTAGGAAGAGAAAGGAATGACAGAGGATGAGATGCCTGGATAGCATTATCGACTCAATGGACATAAGTTTGGGTACACTCAAGGAGTTGGTAATGGACAAGCAGGTGTGGCGTTCTGCGGTTCATGGGGTCACAAAGAGTCGGACACGACTAAGTGACTGAAGTGGACATTACATATATTTTAAATAAGCAGGGTGACAATATACACCTTGTCATAATCCTTTCCTTATTTGAAAGCAGTCCATTGCTTTACATCCAGTTGTAACAGTTTCTTCTTGAGTTGCATACAGATTTCCTAGGAGGCAGGTCAATTGATCTGGTATTCCTATCACATTAAGAGTTTTCCATAGTGTCTTGTGATCCACACAGTCAAAACCTTTGATATAAGCATGAGTAGAAGTAGATTTTTGTTAGTTTGTTTGTTCCTGTAGCTCTCTTGTTATCTTGATTATCCCACAGATGTTGGATATTTAATTTCTGGTTCCTCTGCCTTTACGAAATCCAGTTGGAACATCTGGAATTTCATGGTTCATGTACTGTTTCATGGCTTGTAGAATTTTGAACATTACTTTCCTTCCGTTTGAGATGAGGGCAACTGTATGTTTGTATGCACAGTCTTTGGGAGTATCTTTCTATGGGATCGGAATGAATTTTTCAAGGCCTGTGTCCGTTGCTGAGTTTTTCAAATTTGATGGCATATTGAGTGAAGCATTTACATAGCTGTTAAATAACTCAACTAGAATTCCATCAATCCCACTAGCTTTGTTCATATGGATGTTCATAAGGACTGCCTGCCTTCACATTCTAAGATGTCTGGCTCTAGGTGAGTGATCAAAACGTCTTGGTTATCTGGGTAATAAACACCCTTTTATGTATAGTTCTTCAATGTATTGTTGCCACCTCTTCTTAGTATCTTCTGCTTCCATTACGTCCATGAAAATTCTGTACATTATTTTGAACATCTTTGCATGAAATATTCCTTTGGTATCTCTAATTTTCTTGAAGGGATCTTTGGTCTTGCCCATCCTATTATTTTCCTCTATTTCTTTGCTTTGATCACTGAGGAAGCCTTTCTTTTCCTTCCTTCCTCTACTTTGGAACTCTGCCTTAAAATGGGTGTATCTTTCCTTTTCTCCTTTGCTTTCAGCTTCTACTCTTTTCATCTATTGGTAAGTCATCTTTAGAAAGCCATTATGCCTTTTTGTATTTCTTTTTCTTGAGGACGGCTTGGTCACTACTTCTTATACAGAGCCACAAATCTCTGTCTGTATTTCCTCAGTCACACGTTCTATCAGATCTAATCCCTTGAAAATCTTTGTCACTTTCATGTTTAATCCTAAAGGATTTGATTTAGATAATATATGAATAGTCTAGTAGTTTTCCCTCCTTTTCTAATTTAAGTTTGAATTTGGCAATAAGGACTTCATGATCTGAGCCTCAGTTAGCTCTCAGTCCTGTTTTTGTTGACTATGTATAGCATCTCCATCTTCAGCTGCAAAGAAAAGAATCAACCTGATTTCAGTATTGCACATCTGATAATTCCATGTGTAGAGTCTTCTCTTGTGTTGTCGACCAGGGTGCTTGCAATAAGCTGTGTGCTGTCTTGGCAGAGCTCTGTTAACCTTTGACTGGGTTCCTTTGGTACTCGAATGCCAAGTTTGCCTGTTACTCAGGTATCTCTTGACTTTCTACATTTGCATTCCATTCCTCTATGGTGAAAAGGTCACATTTTTGGGGGTGTTAGTTCTAGACCGTCTTATAAGTCTTCATAGAACTGTTCCACTTCAGTTACTTCAGCATAACTGATCAGGACACAGAATTGGATTACTACACTATTGAATGGTTTGTCTTGGAAATGAGCAAAGATCCTTCTGCTTGTTAGACATCTTATGATCTGTCACCTTCATCTCTTCTTCAGCTGTGAAAATACACATATCTACATAGAAAAAAACATAAAAACACAGCTCACAAACTCACATGTGTAGACACACACAAATGTTCAAGGCACAGGAAAACAGGAAAACTGGGAACATAGGTGTTTCTTTAGCTGAAGAACCAGTGCATCATATGAAATATAGAGATTTCCAGTTTTGTTTTTTTTATTGAAAAACATCCATTCTGATCACAAATACGAAATATAGAGAAGTCTAACATCCAAGATGGAAAATTAGCACCTAACTTTTAATACAGTAAATACAGGACATCACACATTTCATGGAAGAAACTCTTTTTTTTGCTATATGTTTGAGAAATGTAAAGATTCTCTACTTTATGAAATAACAGTGGTGTCCAGATTTTCATTTGTGCAATAGAGAAAATTGAAATTTCATACTGGTTCTCCTTATCTTCAGAAAGTCAGTGACAAGATTTTCATATGTGAAATATACATATTTCCTCATTTAATGGTAGAGATCACTAACTGGATTTTCATACATGAGGTGTAGAGAATTCCACATTTCACCTAAGAAAAAGAGCTTCCATGTTTCCATGAATGAAATTTAAAAAATGCCAAGTATCCTGTAGTAAAACCAGCATCACTATATTCACATGTAAAAATGTAGGTGATTCTACATTTGATTTTAGTTCAGTTCAGTCTCTGGATCATGTTCAGCACTTTGCGACACCATGGACTGCAGCAACGCATGCTTCCCTGTCCATCATCAACTCCTGGAGCATACACAAACTCACATCCATCGAGTAAGTGATTCCTCCCAACCATCTCCTACTCTGTTGTCCCCTTGTGCTTCAGTCATCAATGTTTCCAATCATCAAGGTCTCTTCAAATGAGTCAGTTATTCTCATCAGGTGGCCAAATTATTGGAGCTTCACCTTCAAAATCAGTCCTTCCAATGAATATTCAGGATTGATTTCTTTTAGCCTCCTTAAGGCCAAGAGACACTAGTTTTCAGCAAAACTATTTGAAAAGCATCAAGAATTCTGCACTCAGCTATCTTTAGAGTCCAAATCTCACATCGATACATGACTGCTGGAAAAACCATAGCTTTGACTATGTGGGACTTGGTAAAGCAATGTTGCTGCTTTCCAAGATGCTGTCTAGTTTGGTCATAGCTTTCTTCCCAGGAGTACATCTTTTAATTTCGTGGTGCAGTCAACATCAGCAGTAATTTTAGAGCCCCCAAAGTAGAGTCTTTTGCTCTTTCCATTGTTTCTCCCTTTGCTGAGCATTGATTGGATTGGATATCATGGTGTTAGTTCTCTGAAAGTTGAGTTTTTAAGCCAAATTTTTCACTCCTCTCTTTCATTTTCATCAAAAGGCTCTTTAGTTACTCTTTACTTTCTGCCATAAGGGTGATGTCATCTTCTTCACAGAGTTTATTTGTATTTCTCCCAGCAGTATTAATTCAAGCTTGTGCATCATCCAGCTTGGCATTTCACAAGTTTTAAACTGCATAGAGGTTAATTAAGCAGGGTGACAATATGCAGCCTTGGCACAATCTTTTCCTGATTTGAAAGCAGCCTGTTATCCCGTATCCTGTTGCTTCTTGACCTGGATATAGATTTCTCAAGAAGCAGGTCAGATGATCTGGTTTTCCCACCACTTTATTATTATTATTATTATTTTTCACACTTTGTTGTCATCTCCACAGTCACAGGCTTCGGCGTAAAAATGAGGCAGAAGTAGAGGTTTCGGTTTCAGTTTTGCTTTTCCTTTTTGGAGATCTCTTGCTTTTTTAATGATCCTATGGATGTTGGCAATTTGATCTTTCATTCCCCACCCTTGTCTAAACCAAGCTTGAACATGTGGAAGTTCATTGTTCATGTACACTTGAATCTGGATTGGACAATATTGAGCATTGCTTTCTACTGCTTGACATGGGGGCAAATGTGTGGTAGTGTGAACATTCTTTGGGATTTGGCCTTTCTCTGGGATTGGAGTGAAAACTGAACTTTTCCAGTCCTGTGGCAATTGCTGAGTTTTTTTAATTTTCTGTCATATTGAGTGTAGCACTTTCATAGAATCATTTTTAGCCTGTGAAATAACTCTACTAACATTCCATCAGCTCCACTAGTTTTCTCCATATGATGTTTCATAAGGATTACTTTACTTCACATTCCAAGATGTCTGGGTCTAGATGAATGATCACACCATCGAGTTTATCTGGGTATTGAAGATCCTTTTTCTATAGTTCTTCTGTATATTCTTGACACCTCGTCTTGATATATTCTACTTCTGTTAGGTCCGCACTATTTATGTTCTCTATTTTGACCATATTGGCATGAAATGTTCCCTTGGTATCTCTAATTATCTTGAAGAGATCTAGCCTTTTCCATGCCGTTTTTTCCCCTCTGTTTCTTTGGACTGTTCACTGAGGTAGACTTTCTTATCTCTCCTTCCTCTTCTTTGAAACTCTGCACAAATGGATATATCTGTCCTTTTCTCCTTTGTTTTAGCTTCTATTCATTTCTCAGCAATTTGTAAGGTATACTCAGACACCCATTTTGCCTTTTTACATTTCTTTTTCTTGAGGATGGTCTTGATCACTGCCTTTTGCACAATTTCACAAACCTCTGTCTGTAGTTAGTCAGGAACTCTATCAGATCTAATCCCATGGATCTATTTGTCACTTTCACTGTGCAATCATAAGGGATATTATTTAGGTCTCACATCAATAGTATAGTGGTTTCGCTACTTTTTTAAATTTAAATCTGAATTTGGCAATAAAGAATTCATGATCTGAGTCACAATAGATCACAGTCTTATTTTTGCTTACTGTATATAGTTTCTCCATCTTTTGCTGCAAAGAAAAGAATCAATCTGGTTTCAGTTTTGACCATCTGATAATGTCCATGTATAGAATCTTGTCCTGTGTTGCTGGAAGTGAGTGCTTTCAATGAGCAGTGTGTTCCCTTGGCAAAGCTCTATTTCTTTTCACTGGCTCCGTTTTGTGGTCCAAAGCCAAATTTTTCTGTTACACCAGGTATCTCTGGACTTCCTACTTTTGCATTCCATTCCCCTATGATGAAAAGGACATCTTTTATGGTGTAAGTTCTAGAAGTTCTTGTAGGTCTTCACAAAGTTGCACTACATCAGCTTCTTGGATATTACTATTTGTTGCACAGGCATGGATTACTGTGATGTTGACGGGTTTGTTTTGGAATCTAACAGAGATCATTCTGTCGTCTTTGAGATTGCCTCCAAGACTACATTTTGAACTCTTTATTAACTATGACAGCTACTCCATTTTCTGTAAGGGCTTCTTGCCCACAATAGTAGGCATAAAGGTCATCTGAGTTAAAGTCACCCTTTCCAGTCCATTTTAATTCACTGATGCCTAAAATGTCGATTCTCACTCCTGCCATCACCTGTGTGACCCCTTCTGAATGACCTTAATTCACGGACCTAACCTTCCAGGCTTCTATGCAATATTACTCTTTACAGCATCAGAATTCATTCTATCTCCAGTCACATCTGCAACTGGGTTCTCTTTTTACTCTGGTTCCATGCCTTCATTCTTTCTGTGATCTGCTTCATTCTTTCCTCTGCACTGATCTGCTGTAGCATCTTTGTCAACTACCAACCTTGGGAGTTCCTATTTCTGCATGCTATATTTTGCCATTATATGCTGCTCATGTGTTTCTCAAGGCAGGAATACTGAAGAGGTTTTCCATTCCATTCTCCAAGGACCACATTCTGTCAGAACCCTTCACTTTGACCCGGCCATCTTGTGTGGCCCTACATGCCTCGCTCATAGTTTCATTGAGTTAGACAAGGCTATGGAGCAGGTGATCAGTTTGGTTAGTTTGCTGTGATTATGATTTTCATTCTGTCTTCTTGCTGATGGAGAAAGATAAGAGGCTAGTGGAAGCTTCCTGATGGGAGAGTCTAACTGAGGGGAAAACTGGTTCTTATTCAGATGGACAGGTCCATGTTCAGTTGAGTTCAGTTTTGTGGCTCAGTCCTGTTCAAATCTTTGCATCCCCATAAACTGCAGCATGGCAGGACTCCTTATCCATCACCAACTCACTGAGTTTACTCTAACTCATATCCATTGATTCGGTATGCCATCCAACTATATTCTGCTGCCCCTCCTCCACCCACCTTGTTCCTTTCCCAGCAGCAGGGTCTTTTCCAGTGAGCCCATTCTTCACATCAGGTGGCCAAATTATTGGAGTTTCACCTTTAGCCCCAGTCCTTACAAGGAATATTCAGGACTGATATCCTTTAGGACGGTCTGGTTGGATTTCACCTAGGCATCCAAGAGACTCTCAAGAGTCTTCTCCAATACCACAGTTCAGAAGCATTAATTTTCCTGCTCCGATTTCTTTATAGTCCACCTCTCACATGCATACATAACTTCTGGATAAACAACAGCTTTGACTAGATGCACATTTTATGTAAAATTTCTACACAACATTTTCATATCTGAAATAAGCATAGTTCATGGCTTATAAGACAATGTGTTCCCTGGTTTTCACATTTAAGGAGCAAAAATCCCACCTTTCCATGTCCAAAATTCCTCAACAGTTTTTCATACGTCAATTATAGAGTATTCATTACCACCTATTGGAGACTCTGCTTACAATTTTAAATATGAGAGATATGGAGTATTCCTTACTTCAGTTAGAAACATCTGCACTTAGATGTTGAAATATGAAATATACAGAATTCCATGCTTTGAGGAATTACTTTAGTTTGCTTATTTTTCACTTAGGGATAATTATTTTACAGAATTTTGCACAAAAGCATCAATTCTTCCGCGCTCAGATTTCTTCACAGTCCAACTCTCACATCCACACATGACCATTGGAAAAACCATAGCCCTGACTAAACAGACCTTTGTTGGCAAAGTAATGTCTCTGCTTTTTAATATGCTATCTAGGTTGGTGATAACTTTCCTTCCAAGGAGTAAGTCTCTTTTAATTTCATGGCTGCAATAAGCATCTACAGTGATTTTGGAGCCCAAATTATTAAAGTCTGACACTCTTTCCCCTGTTTCTCCATCTATTTATCATGAAGTGAAGGGACCAGATGCCATGATCTTAATGTTCTGAATTTTGCGCTTTAAGCCAACATTTTCACTCTCCTCTTTCAATTTCATCAAGAGTTTTTTTAATTCCTCTTCACTTTCTGCCATAAGGGTGGTGTCATCTGCATATCTGAGGTTTTTATATTTCTCCCAGCAGTCTTGATTTCCGCTTGTACTTCTTCCAGCCCAGTGTTTCTCATGATGTATTCTGCATAAATTAAAAAAGCACAGTGACAATAAACAGTCTTGACATACTCCTTTTCCTGTTTTGAACTGGTCTGTTGTTCCATGTACATCACTAACTGCTCTTTCCTCACCTTCATATAGTTCTCTAAGAGACAGGTCAGGTTGTCTGCTATTCCCATCTCTTCCAAAATTTTTCACAGTTTATTGTGATCCACACAGTCAAAGGCTTTGCATAGTCAATAAGGCAGAAAGAGAGGTTTTTGTCTGGAACTCTCTTGCTTTTCCAATGATCCATCGGAATTTGGCAATTTAATCTCTCTTTCCTCCGACTTTTCTGAAACCAATTTGAACATCTGGAAGTTCACGTTTACTCCTTCTATTTGCAGAGTAGTGATGGAACCAGAGGCCCTTATCTTTGTTTTTATGAATGCTGAATTATCAGCTTGATTTTACACTCTTCTCATTCACCCTCATCAAAAGACTCTTTATTTCTTCTTCACTTTCTATTTGTTTCATAGTTGCCATCTATATATCTGAGGCTGTTGATGTTTCTCCCAAACCTTGATGCCAGCTTGTGATTTACTCATTTATTATTTTAATAGTATACTCTACTTAAGATTCTCATAAGCAGAGTGACAATTTAGAGATTTGTCACTCTCTTTTCCCAGTTTTGAACATTCAATTGTTCCATGTCTGGTCCCAATTCTGGCGGCTTGACTCATTTAAGGATGCTTTCAAGTTTTACTTCCTCAATCATTTTCCAAGTACCCCACCCCTTTTCGTTTTTGGTGTTCTCCATCTAGACACCTAAGTTTCTCATTGTGGGACATTTATCATTGCCCCAGTCAGAGCTTTGCCTGTTTAACTTGTTGTTGTTTTCGTTGCTCATCTCACCGGGCTTCATTTATTTCCTCCTTTCTACCTCCACCTAATTAGTTCTTTCTTGGTCTCAGTTATTCTACTGTTGGTTCCTTCCAGGGTGTTGTTAATCTCAGTTATTGCATGGATTATTGCTCTTTGACTCTTCTTTATTTCTTCTAGATCCATGGTAAACATGTTTATTTCTTCTCATTCCAGTCCTCCAGTGTATTTACTGGCAACTCTACGTATCTTTCAAGATTTTGATCATCTTTACTCTCATTATTCTGAATTATTTTTCAGGAAAATTTCCTAACTCTTCTTTTCTTTGTCTTTGTGGGTTTTTATCATTTACCTTCAGCAGCTGCATATTTCTCTCCCTTTTCATTTTGCTTTGATTACTGTGATTTGGGTCCCCTTTCTGCAGGCCGGAGGGTTATAGCTCCAATATGTTGTGGATCCTGTCCTTTGTGGGTGGGATTGGACCAGTGACTTCTCCAGGTTTAATGCTTCGGATCATTTGTGTCTGTGCACTGGCATGTGGATCTGTGTCTCTTCTCTCTGAAATTCAATAAATTGTCCATGGACAGTGCTTTGGGGTATTTGTGGGTTTGGTATGGCTTAGTGCACCCCCTTTTATAATATTCACCGTTTTGTTTCTGTTTGCTGGAGAATAGGTGTGGTTTCTCTTGTACTGAACTTATCGACTCAAGTGTGGATATTGCTTTCCATGTAGACATGGAAATTCTGGGGTGTGTGCTTGTCCTTTAACGTTCCTTGAGGTAAGGAGTTCGATGTTGCTCTAAAGTTCTGGAATCGATATCCTGGCCTCTGGGTTTCTTTTTCCAGGTTTCAGTAACATCAAAAGTCTACATCCACACAACACAGAAGACAAACCCCAGGTTAATGGTGGCAGAACTCTCCTCATCCAGAAAGTATCAACAGGATGCACAGAATTTCAGACAGCAGAGAAAAGGGAGGAGTGTGAAAGAGGTGCCTAGGAGGAGATAGGGGAGTGTTAAAATGGAAAACAGCAATCAATTAAGGAAACGAATCCATAAATGAAATCAGATCATAAATATTTTGTTACTAAAGTCACAACATTGTTATCAATTTTGGGAAAATAAACATTAAGAAACAAGAAAAATAGTGTAAAAAAAGAAGATGGAGTTTAAATTTATTCTCTCATATATAAAAAATGTGTTTAAAAATAGATTTATATGTGTTTTGTTTGAAAGATAATAATAGTTAATAGAAATAAAAGTTTAGGGTATAATAAAGTCTAAAATAGTTTAAAGTTAAAGAAATCATATGGAAATAGATCGCAGAGTTTCAAAGCAGTTGTGTGATTTCTGGTTTCAATAGAGTGTCAGATAGTCTCTTGTTGAAGCTTGTATTGTCAAAGCTGACTGCTGTTCCTCAGTTGAACAGTCTGGGAATATATTGCTGACTTATTCCATTGAACCTGTCACTTCTGGGTTGGTTTTTGTTTCTTTGTTTATATTTCCTTCTTTTATTTGAAAACCTCTCCATATCTCGTTTTCACCATGAAACGAGGGTGCAGTAGCCTCATATTCGTGCTCACTTGTTCAGTGCTTTGGGGGGTGAGAGGTGGGACACAGAAATCAAATACCATTGGGATATTGGGGGTGGTTGAGGTGGATTGATCACATTGGGCTTTTGAATGACAAATGTGACATGTCCTTTCTGGGTCCACACTGCTCAGATTCCTGGTTGATATATGAGGGCACAGTCCCAAGTGGGCCCTGTGTTACATGCACTTCCCAGCCAATCAGGCAGTCAGGTGCTTGGCAAGGGCCATGACAACGATTGGCTATGTGCTTTGTGCTCTTCCCAAGTCCAAAATCTCGGGTGACTGGTTGGAGGCAAGGCACAGTCCCAGGTCGGCCGTGCATCTTATGCAGCTCTCTGGTCTCAGTCACTCAGTTTGCTGCCTGTGCCAGAGGGCACAGTCTCAAGTGTGCCATGTGTCTCCTCAGGCTAACTGACCCAGGCTGTCATGTCCCTGGCCTACGTGAACTGTCCATGAAGTGAGGAATTCATCATTAGCAACTGTCAGCCAGCTTAGAGCTTGGTAGGGGATGTCTCTGGGGCCAAGATACTAGTAACCTCTTTCCTTCTGCCTCTTGCAGTCGTACACGTTCTTCTCTCAATCTGTGGAGGAAAGGGTCTTAAATGGACACTGGCTTGGTCTCCTTTGGTATTTTCTAGTGCACAATCTTCTGTTCTGTGAGTATGCCATGTTTCAATGTGGCCTTAGAGCCTTCTCACAGGAAAGGTCCTTTCTAAAATTTCTGTCTCCAGTGTCCCCATGGTTTAGGTTTGTGTGTTATCTTAGCTTCGTCACATTGTCCTCAGGGCACTAAAGCCTGCTTTTAACCATAATGTGTTTGATACATCCCAGACCTGCCTTCAATGCCCCATGTATGACAGTGGACGAGAGTATCTGAATCATTCCTTGGCTAGTGATCCGATTTATTGGCATAAGCTGTGTTTTTGTTCTTCCTCTCTCCAGTTCTATTTCTTCCCCGACTGACACCTATGAGAGAGGGTTTCTTATTTTGTGCAAATTTCTCCTCCTTTAAGACTCCTTCTCCAAGAAGAGTCTCGATCCTTAAAAACATTTCCTCCCTTTCATCACTTATTTTTTCTTACCTACTTTTTAAGAGACTGGTTTTCCTTTATCAGTTTCTAGGGCCCATCAACATCAGTCACAAATTGGTTTCTGGAAGGTGTTCCACGTGCAATCTATCCTTTGATGGATTTGTGTGGGAGAAAGTGGACTCAGGCTCCTATTCCTCTAACACAATGAGACCCCCACCGCAACCCTGGAAGATCCATTTTATTAACTGAAATCTTGTTGTTGTTCAGTCACAAAGCCATGTCAGACTCTTTGTGACCCCTTGGACTGCAGCACACAAGGCCTCTCTGCCCCTCACCATCTCCCAGGGTCTACCTGAGATCATGTCCATGAATGGGTGAAATGATACAGCCTTCTCCTCCTCTCTAACCCATTTGTCCTCCTTATTTCATTATTTCCTACGAATCAGGGTCTTTTCTCGTGAGTCAGTTCTTTGCTCAGGTGGTCAAAGCTTTGGAGACTCAGCTTGCGCGTCAGTGATTCAATGCATCTTCAGAGTTGATTTCCTTAATGTTTGACTAGCTTGATCTCATTGCAATTCAGTGGACACTCACAAGTCATCCCAAGCAGAGCACTTTGGTGTTCTTTTCACTTTTTAACACACTTACTAAATTTGTGAAAACTTTGCTTCCAGGAAGCAACTGTCTTCTAATTTTATTGCTGCCATCACCATCACAGTGAATATAGAGCCACAAAAGAGGAAATCTGTCACTGATTCTGCTTTTCCCACCTTTATTTCCCATGAAGTAGTGGGACCAGATACCATGATCTTATTTTGTATAATACTGAGAATTCAAGTGTATTGTTTACCCTGTTTTCCTTTCAACATTGAAAATTATTTTATTCTTTTATCATTGTTTTCCCCTCAATGATTTGGATAAGAAATTATTTTCTAAGAGTGTTCTAAGATGGTCGCTACTCATTATACATAATAGTGCTGGCTTTAATTTTCCTTTTGGAGCATTTCTGTCATGCTTCTGTGACAACTCTGTAAAATGTTGACAAAATGCACAGCCTATATTACATTTCTCTATTAACATAATATATTGAGCCTGTTCATGTTATCTAGTTAGGTTTTCTCTGATGTGGAAACTACAAAAATACAAAGGAGGACAAGAAATAAGGATATAATGTGGAGGGCAGAATGAAGCTGAACCCCTGTGGCATGAAGGGAGAGAAATTTTGATCATCAATGATTTCTATTGAAACATTTCGTACCAGCAGGTTAAAGGGATGAAAGAAAAATGTACATACTGAATTATGGACAAGTGATTTTAATGTACACATCATATAATTTGAATGTTCTGCAGTTCATTTGAGTTCAGATGCTCAGTCATCACCGACTCTTTGCCACCCCATGAATCACAGAATGTCAGGCCTCCTTGTCAATCACCAAGTTGCGCAGTTCACTCAAACACATGTCCATCCAGTCGGTGATGCCATCAAGCCATCTCATTCCCTGTCGTCCCCTTTTCCTCCCACCCCCAATCCTTCCCAGCATCAGAGTCTTTTCCAATGAGTCAACTCTTCGCATGAGGTGGCCAAAGAATTGGAGTTTCAGCTTTAGCATTAGTCCTTCCAAAGAAAACCCAGGATCAATCTCCTTTAGAATGAACTGGTTGGATCTCCTTGCAGTCCAAGGGACTCTCAAGAGTCTTCTCCAGCACCACAGTTCAAAAGCATCAATTCTTTCTTCACAGTCCAACTCTCACATCCATACATGACCATTGGAAAAACTATAGCCTTGACTAGACGGACCTTGTTTGGTAAAGTAATGTCTCTACTCTTTAATATGCTATCTAGGTTGGTCCTAACTTTCCTCCCAAGGAGTAAGCGTCTTTTAATTTCATGGCTACAATCAGAATCCACGATGATTTTGGATCTGACACTTTCCTCTGTAACACGTTTTATTTCCCATGAAGTGATGAGACCAGATGCCATGGTCTTTGTTTTCTGAATGTTGAACTTCAAACCAACTTTTTCACTCTCCTCTTTTGCTTTTGTCAAGAGGCTTTTTAGTTCCTCTTCACTTTCTGCCATAAAGGTCGTATATTCTGCATACCTGAGGTTTTTGATATTTCTCCTGGCAATCTTGAATCCAGCTTGTGCTTCTTCCAGCCCAGCGTTCCTCATGATGTAATCTGCATATAAGTAAAATAAGCAAGGTGGCAATATATAACCTTGACGTACTCCTATTCCTATTTGGAACCAGTCTGTATCTCCAAGTAAATGAGAGTTGTAGTTTTATGTGCTCAAGGTGTCCTCATATGTATGAACCCCATCTCTTACACAAAGAATATTGGAAGATAAGCTCAATTAAGTGATAGTCTTTCAGCAATAGGATCTATATTATTCAGCCAGAAAGTTATTAAGTAGTGTTGGGGTACCCAAACAGTTCATTTAAGACTGGAAGCAAGCAATGATTTTGACCACTCAAATAAAGTTGTTTAAAATTATATTTTGACATATACACATATATACACATATGTGCATGTTTGTATGTATGGGTGTGTGTATAGAGAAATGTACAATGGCTTTAATTCCGTTAGGCAAAGCAGCAATGGAAAAAAATTCAAACCCAAAAGCAGAATGATTCAAAAGTCTATTCGGTTATTGAATATACGTAAATGGAAATACTTCCAAATATGTTTCTTTGGCTACATCTAAAATATGAGGACTCCTTTATATCACTCCTCTCTTTCGTTTTAATAAATATCTACCAATTTTCAAATGTTTGTCCAGGTTTAATGACAAAAATAAACACTTATGGAAATATATATATACATATATATATATACATAATAGATATACAAATATCTATATAAAATAGACAGATATGTTTGCTTAACAGAAAATATTGATACCAAGTTTAGATGTCAGAATTATTTCCAACTCCATGCTCCATCTCATCATGAAAGAGCCAAAGTTGTTGTTGACTCAAACACTCCAAGGACTGGGGATCCTGATTAAAAATCGAACCCGGAACTGGGATTCTCAGTCACATATGATCACGCTCTAAATCCAACACTTTATTTCCTTTCTTGTTCTAATCAGTCCCTTCTTAAGATTGAAAAGTATGAAAACCGAGAGAGAGAAATAGGAGATTCTAGACTTCCTCGTGTTCCAAGAGTAATATTAATCAGAGAAAATAGAAAAGACAGAAACAAAGGAAATTAATCAAGGGATATAGAATAATAATGTTTTAGCCATTAAGCAAAGTCAAGGATCTTTAGTTCATCCTCAAGGGCCATAAATAACATTCTGAGCAATATCCTGTGAACCGTTTTAGAGATACTAAAAATCCCTGCAGATGCTGATTGCAACCATGAAATTAAAAGACGCTTACTCTTTGGAAGGAAAGTTATGAGCAACCTTGATAGTATATTAAAAAGCAGAGACATTACTTTGCCAACCAAGATCTGTTTAGCCAAGGCTATGGTTTTTCCCGTGGTAATGTACAGATATGAGAGTTGGACTGTGAAGAAAGCTGATCCCCAAATAATTGATGCTTTTGAACTGTGGTGTTGGAGAAGACTCTTGAGAGTCCCTTGTACTGCAAGGAGATCCAACCAGTCCATTCTAAAGTAGATCAATCCTGGTTGTTCATTAGAAGGACTGATGCTAAAGCTGAAACTGCAATACTTTGGCTACCTCATGCGACAAGTTGGCTCACTGGAAAAGACTCTGATGCTGGGAAATGTTGGGGGCGGGAGGAGAAGGGGACGACAAAGAATGAGATGGCTAGATGGCATTACCAACTCTGTGGACATGAGTTTGAGTGAACTCTGGGATTTGGTGTTGGAAAGGGAGGCCTGGAGTGCTGTGATTCATGGGGTCGCGGAGAGTCGGACACGACTGAGCGACTGAACTGAACTGAATTGAACTGAAAGCCCCAACCTGGCTGAAATGTAAGTACCTAGACCACAGAGTAGTTAGAACCAGATGGGCAATGATGTTGACTTCCAATATCCTCAGTAACAGGTCACTAGTAGAATGTCCCCAAAGTATATCACACACCCCATGCCCAACCTCACTGTGTCATTAAAATCGTTCCCCTGAAAATATTCGGGGAGTGTGGGTCTTTGATGGACCAGCTGCTAGGACACTTTACTTGGTTCTACAGTAAACTATTTCAGAGAAGTGAGTAATCAAAGTTTAGTTGGGTTGAGTTCAGTTCAGTTCAGTTCAGCCGCTCAGTGGAGTCCGACTCTTTGCGACCCCATGTATCACAGCATGCCAGTCCTCCCTGTCCATCAGTAATTCCCGGAGTTCACTCAGACCTGCCTCCATTGAGTCTGTGATGCCATCCAGCCATCTCATACTCTGTCGTCCCCTTCTCCTCCTGCCCTCAATCCCTCCCAGCATCAGAGTCTTTTCCAGTGAGTCAACTCGTCTCATGAGTTGGCCAAAGAACTGGAGCTTCAGATTGAGCATCAGTCCTTCCAATGGACATCCAGGACTGATCTCTTTTAGAATGGACTGGTTGGATCTCCTTGCAGTCCAAGGGACTCACAAGAGACTTCTCCAGCACCACAGTTCAAAAGCATCAGTTCTTCGGGGATCAGTTTTCTTCACAGTCCAACTCTCACATCCATATATGGCCACTGAAAAGCCATACCCTTGACTAGACGGACTTTTGTTGGCAAAGTAATGTCTCTGTTCTTTAATATGTTATCTAGGTTGGTCATAACTTTCCTCGCAAGAAGTAAGCATCTTTTAATTTCAAAACTACAATCAGCATCCGCAGTGATAAAGTCTGACACTGTTTCCCCATCTATTTCCCATGAAGTGATGGGACCAGATGCCATGATCTTAGTTTTCTGAATGTTGGCTTCAAGCCAACTTATTCACTGTCCTCTTTCACTTTCATCAAGAGGCTTTTTAGTTACTCTTCACTTTCTGCAGTAGGAGTGATGTCATCTGCATATCTGAGGTTATTGATATTTCTCGTGGTAATCTTGATTCCAACCTGTGCTTCTTCCAGCCCAGCATTTCTCATGATGTACTCTGCATAGACGTTAAATAAGCAGGGTGACAATATACAACCTTGAAATACTCCTTTTCCTATGTGGAAGCTGCCTGTTGTTCCATGTCCCGTTTTAACTATTATTTCCTGACCTGAATACAGATTTCTCAAGAGGCAGGGCATTTGGTATTTCCATTTGGTATTTCTGGTATTTCCATCTCTTTCCGAATTTTACAGATTTTATTGTGATCCACACAGTCAAAGGCTTTGGCATAGTCAACGAAGCAGAAATAGATGTTTCTCTACAACTCTCTTGCTTTATCCATGATCCAGAGGATGTTGGCAATTTGACCTCTGGTTCCTCTGCCTTTTCTAAAACCAGTTTGAACATCTGGAAGTTCACGGTTCACATATTACTTAAGCTTGGCTTGGAGAATTTTGAGCATGACTTTATTAGCCTAAGAGATGAGTGCAGTTGTGAGGTCATTTAAGCATTCTTTGGCATTGCCTTTCTTAGGATTGGAATGAAGACTGACCTTTTCCATTCCTGTGGCCACTGTTGAGTTTTCCAAATTTGCTGGATTATTGAGTGTAGCACTTTCACATCATCTTCTTTCAGGGTTTGAAATAGCTCATCTGGAATTCTGTCACCTCCACTAGCTTTGTTCATATTGATGCTTTCTAAGGCCCACTTGACTTCATATTCACTTGACTTCACATTCCAAGATGTCTGGCTTGAAGTCATTGATCACACCATCATGATTATCTTGGTTGTGAAGATCTGTTTTGTACAGTTCTTCTGTGTATTCTTGCCATCTCTTCTTAATATCTGCGGCTTCTCTTAGGTCCCTACAATTTCTGTCCTTTATCGAGCCCATCTTTGCATGAAATGTTCCCTTGGTATCTCTAATATTCTTGAAGAGATCTCTTGTCTTTCCCATTCTGTTGTTTTCATCGATTTCTTTGCATTGATTGTTGAGGAAGGCTTTCTTATTTCTCCTTGTTATTCTTTGGAACTCTTCATTCAGATGCTTATACCTTTTTATTTCTCCTTTGTTTTTCGCTTCTTTTCTTTTCACAGCTATTTGTAAGGCCTCCCCAGACAGCCATTTTGCTTTTTAGCATTTCTTTTCAATGGGGATCGTCTTGGTCCCTGTTTCCTGTACAATGTCATGATCCTCCGTCCATAGTTCATCAGCCACTCTATCTATCAGATGTAGTCCTTTAAATCTATTTCTCCTCTCCACAGTATAATCATAAGGGATTGATTTAAGTCATATCTGAATAGTTTAGTGGTTTTCCCTACTTTCTTCAATTTAAGTCTGAATTTGACAGTAAGGAGTTTATGATCTGAGCCACAGTCAGCTCTGGTCTTGTATTTGCTAACTTTATAGTATTTCTCCACTTTGACTGAAAAGAATACAGTCAATCTGATTTTGGTGTTGACCATCTGGTGATGTCCATGTGTCGAGTCTTCTCTTCTGTTGCTAAAAGAACTTGCTTGCTATGACCAGTGTGTTCTCATGCAAAACTCTATTAGCCTTTGTCCTGTTTAATTCTGTGCTCCCAGGCCAGATTTCCCAGTTACGCCCGGTGTTTCTTAATTCCTATTTTTGCATTCCAGTCCCCTAAAATGAAAAGGACATCTTTTTTAAGCGTTAGTTCTAAAAGGTCTTGTAGGTCTTCACAGAACCGTTCAACTTGGGCTTTTTACGTGTTAATGGTTGGGGCATAGGCTTGAATTACTGTAATATTGAATGGTTTGCGTTGGAAATGAACAGAGATCATTCTGTTCGTTTGGAGATTGCATCCAAGTACAGCATTTCGGAATCTTCTCTTGACCGTGATGACTACTCCATTTCTTCTAAGGGATTCCTGCCCACAGTAGTATATATAATGGTCATCTGAGTTAAATTTACCCATTCCAGTCCATTTTAGTTCACTGATTCCTAGAATGTCTACGTTCAATCTTGCCATCTCTTGTTTGACCACTTCCAATTTGTCTTGATTCATGGACCTATCGTTCCAGGTTCCTATGCAATATTGTTCTTTGCATCATCAGAACCTGCTTATATCACCAGTCACATCCACAACTGGGCATTGCTTTTGCTTTTGCTCCATCCCTTCATTTTTTCTGAAGTTATTTCGCCACTGATCTCCAGTAGCATACTGGAAACCCACCGACCTGGGGAGCTCCTCATTCAGTATCCTATTATTATGCCTTTTCATACTGTTCTTTGGGTTCTCGATGCAAGTATACTGAAGTGAATTGCCATTCCCTTCTCCAGTGGACCACATACTGTTATACCTCTCCCCCATAACCCGCCCATCATGGGTGGCCTTACACAGTATGGCTTAGATTCATTCAGTTAGAGATCAGTGAGAGAAAGCTGTGGTCCATGTGATTAGATCGACTAGCTTTCTATGATCACGATTTCTGTGTGTCTGCCTTCTGATACCCTCTCGCAATTCCTACTATCATATTTGGGTTACTCTTACCTTGGTTGTGGGGTATCTCTTCATGGCTGCTCCAGCAAAGCACAGCCACTGCACCTTACCTTGGACGAGGGGTATCTCCTCACGGCTGCCCCACCTGATCTTGAGTGTGGAGTTGATCCTCACGGCCCTCCTGTGCCAACACAGCCAGTGCCACTTGGATGTGGGATAGCTCCTTTCGGCTGCTGCCCCTGGCCTTGGGCGTGGGGTAGCTCCTCTTGGCCGCTGCCAAGAATCACTTTTATTTCAGAAACCAAATGGATTTACTGATTTGATTTATGCATATAAAAATTCTTTAGGAATGAGATTTTGCAGGCTCATGGTTTTTGTTGTTATTTGTGTAAGGAGCCTGTATTTTAAGTTGATGCTGAAGTATAAACACTGGTTGAACATTGCCCATCAATTTCTAGGAGACCAGTGACGTTGTTATGTCACAGCTACCCTTCACTTGCTAGTAGACAAGTGACTTTGTGATGTCACAGCTACTCTTCCATTGCTAGGAGACCAGTGCATTTTGGAACCACTGTGATGGTCTAGGGAGTTTCCCCCTTAGGCCAGCCAAGCAGCATTTGAATTTGTTGTGTGTAATATCAGAAAAATGAGAAAAGTATCTGAAGAAAGAGTTTTCTGAGATGGCACATATTTCTTCAGAAATTCTTGATGTGCCTCCTAACGATGAATCCACTGGTTCAGAAACCTCCATCAGACCTTTGTATGATTATACACTTTCTGGGGACTTGGTTTTGCCATCTCTTATTGAAGAATATGCTTTTCAGGCTTTGTCTGAGGAAGTTCTGATGAAAAGGCCACGTTACACATTTTTTGTCTCTGAAACAGGTGAGCGGAATGATTTTCTTCCACTCACTTTTCCACAAAAAATGTGGAATATAGTGGAAAGTGATCAATTTCAATCTATTTGGTGGGATGAGAGTGGCACTTGTATAGTGATCAATGAAGAACTCTTCAAGAAAGAAGTCTTGGAAAGAAAGGCGCCTTTCAGAATATTTGAAACCAATAATATGAAAAGTTTAGTTCGACAGCTGAACCTTTATGGGTTTAGTAAAAAGCGACAACCTCTTCAAAGATCTGCTTCACTATCTGACTTTCTGGAAGAAGAAAACAACATCTCTCTTTTGAGCAAGGTATCCCAAATTTTTCACTTATTAGCAATATGTAAGATTAAATCATGTGACCTAGAAATCATGTTACCATATGTAGCTAAAACAGAATTCAAAATTGACATAGCAATTTGTTGAAAAAGCTTTATTGTTTGAAGTTGAGACAGCTGGAGGATACAATATTTGATGTTGAAACAAACTTTCCAATCAACTTGAAACAAGATACGAGTCTTGAAGCTACTTATGGTATTTACTATATATATACAACATATTTTTAGTCGAGGAGCACATTTGTTTCTAACATGTTAGCTGTTAAAACTAATCTGGAGGCCTTTAATTTGATGGAATTTAATTGGTATCGTTGAAGGAATTATTTACTCTTTCCTAATTTTATTTTTTAATTGGAGGCTAATTACTTTACAGTATTGTATTGGCTTTGCCATACATTGACATGAATCTGCCCCAGGTGTACATGTGTTCCCCATCTTGAACCCACTCCCACCTCCCTCCCTCCTCCCTCCCCATCCCATCCCTCTGGTTCATCCCAGTACACCAGCCCCGCACATCCTGTATCATTCATCGAACCTGGAATTGTGATTCATTGCACATATGATAATATACATGTTTCAGTGCCATTCTCCCAAATCATCCCACCCTCGCCCTCTCCTACAGAGTCCAAAAGACTGTTCTACACTTCTGTGTCTCTCTTGCTGTCTCATTTACAGGGTTATTGTTATCACCTTTCTAAATTCCACATATTTGCGTTAGTATACTGTATTGGTGTTTTTCTTTCTGCCTTAATTCACTCTGTATAATAGGCTCCAGTTTCATCCACCTCGTTGGAACTGATTCAGATGTATTTTTCATGGCTGAGCAATACTCCATTGCGCATGTGCACCACAGCTTTCTTATCCATTCGTCTGCAGACGGACACGTAGGTTACCTCCATGTCCTGGCTATTATAAACTGTGCTACAATAAACATTAGAGCACATGTGTCTCTTTCAATTCTGGTTTCCTTGGTGTGTATGCCCAGGAATGTGATTGCTGGGTTCTATGGCAGCTCTATTTCCAGTTTTTGAAGGAATCTCCACACTGTTTTTCATAGTGGTTGTGCTGTTTGCATTCACACCAACAGTATAGGAGGGTTCCCTTTTCTCCACACCCGCTCCAGTATTTATTCTTGTAACTTTGGGATATAAGCCATTCGTACTGGCACAAAATGGTACCTCATTGTCGTTATGATTTGCATTTCTCTGATTATAAGTGATGTTGAGCATCTTTTCATGTGTTTGTTAGCCATCTGTATGAAAGAATAAACTTTTATAGTTTAGCTTTTATGGTAGTTTTACCTTGCTTTATAAAGAAATTAAATAATTGTATCCTTTGACGTTAGTTACAGATCTACTATAATCCAAATTTCCAAAGAGGGTATCCTCAACTTTTAGTAAGAATAAAAAGAAGAGTTGGGATTTAAAATGTGTCTGCAATATCTTCATTAGTTCGAGATTGCAAGAAGAAGCATGTTAAAGAAAGTGTCAACATAGATGATCATAACTCTGATTTTCTTCCTGAAACTAGTGGAGAGAGTACATTTTCAGCCTCCACCACTTTAAGTGTACCTTTCATAGAAAAGCCTCACACCAGTCAAATAGTCGCTAATACAAGAGCTCTAGCTCTGTGTGACTTACCTTCCCCATCATCAATATCAGTTAGCCAAACAGAACAGATTTTGGGAGATCAACCTGCTGTTTTAAATCAGTTGAGCATTTTTAAGTGGCACTCACATAGCAGCTACACTCAGGTAAATGGCCATTTTGAGGACTTGCCTACGACAACTACATCGAATTCTCAGAACCACATCCTATCTCCATTACAGAGCAGTTATTCTAGACTGATGGTGGAGCCTTCTAAGTTTCCAGATAGATATAGTGATATGTCAGCCCATGACAGTCCTTTCCGTGACCTTCAAAAGAGAGGCAATTCGTGGCCCTCAGTACCAAAGATCACTTACACATCTGCCTCCTCTCTTTCAAGTCAACTCATCAAGAATCATCGTTATGTGAAAACCATACTAATTAAAACGGACCTATCAAATAACTGTCAGATTATGGAGCCTAATGAAGATTGAAATTTTTGTTGGGTGATGTCAACAAATACCTACAATTCTTGTATTTGAACAATAAACTTACATGTTCATTTTCATAGTTTCATTTTCTTTTTTCAAACAATGAAAAGAAAAACGAGGCTTAGTTTAATGTCTGGCTATTTTACTGCACTGTTTTATAAACTCTTCAGGACAAGAAAACATTCATTATGCATCCTAGGTCAATGACACCTGATCTAATATTTGTAAGCAAGAAAATGAGAACAAAGAGAAAAGAGGTAATGGATGTAACGTGATTTCTGAAATCATCCTTGCTGAAATGAACGGGTGTCTATATAAGGAGTGTATGGGTGAAGGAAAAGATAGAAATAAAATCAAAGAAATGAAAATGCATAGTATGCACCTTAGTGCATTCACAGTTGCATTATATTCTATTAGATACTGGTAGAGTCTTAAAAGGGTGGACAGCAGGTTATCTTCAGTATAGAAGTTCATTATGTACTTGAAAATATAAAATCATGATCATCAAAATCATGATCAACACTGTACTGTCACTGTGATACCAAAGAAAATATGACATAACCAGTGACTGGCCCATGGTCAGCACAAGATATGCATTTTACAAGTGATATTGTATAGGGTCATTTTTGTTCTGCTGGCCTTAAGTGAAAGCGAAAGTGAAGTAGCTCACTCGTGACCGACGCTTTGCGACCCCTGTGGACTGTAGCCTACCATGCTCCTCCATCCATGGGATTCTCCAGGCAAAGATAATGGAGTGGGTTGCCATTTCCTTCTTCAGGGATCTTCCCGACCCAGGGATTAAACCCGGGTCTCCCACATTGCAGGCAGACGCTTTACTGTCTGAGCCACCAGGGAAGATGCTGTCCTTGAGGCACACCTTTATTTCCTGAAACCAAGATTCCACCCTATATTTCCTAATGCATGTTTAGATGTTGCTTATCGGTTCACACAGAGACATAATAAATTCCTGGTGGTTATTGCAGCACATCAGTGTGATGAACAAGTTCTGTGAAGACATGGTATCTTTTTTCCTTAATAATTTCATTATCTTTCTCTTATACTGTGGTTCCGGAGCTACAATCTCTCAACCTAATTTCAGTCATGCTAAACCCCTTCTCACAATTTTGTCTCAACTCTTTCTCGGGGTTGGAAGGAACTGCCATTCAGGTCTTCCATGTGTTTTGGGTCTACTCTCTTTATGTATCTCTCACATCAGCTAAAATTAGAGCCTGCAAATGATACATTTTAAGTACTTACTAAGTTATCAAAAAAGAAATGTCATAACCAATCAAATGCTGTATACATTATCAACTTACTCCTATAACCGTCAGTTTTATCAAAATTGGCCTTTCCTCTTTAGTGATAACTTTTTCCAAGTTGATAAATATTTGTTATATTTACACGAATGTTAAATGTGGGAATTCAAACTATAAAATGACTGCTGCTATCATGAAGATTACAGTCTATAAGAACCCATTCTAAGCATGTAGTTTCAGGACCCAATACCCTAAAATTCAATAGTAGTTGTGGAGACATGAATAATAATAATAATAAAAGAATCATTAATTTTAATAATCTAGAAAAGTCATGGAGTAAGCAGGGATCAATATCAATGGTTGATCCCTAATATATTTCACAACGAAATACTCTGAACAAAATGTCTGCTTGTTGAACTATCCAGATATCATGAACACTATCTAGAAATCTTTGCAATCTCAAATTTGGGGTCATTCCTTTAGATGTTGGTGGCAACATCAAGTCAGATAACTGTTTTGGGATGGTTACCCACATAGGACAACATCAAGTTAAGTTGACCACTTTCATTCTTGCAGCTAATGAACAGTGAAATCTGTGGAATATCTGTGTAGATAAAGGAGTGGTCAGCAAACACACTTTTTCTTTCACTGAAAAATTACATTCAAGGGGTGAGCATTTTGAAGCAATTGTAAGTGTTATTGAAATTGGTGTCCTTAGTTATGATTTCAAGCCCAAAGTTCAATGCTCTTGTTTTAGATTTCAGTTTTTTTATGAAACTAAAAGACACTTACTCCTTGGAAGGAAAGTTATGATGAATCTAGATAGCATATACAAAGCAGAGACATTACTTTGCCAACCAAGGTCTGGCTAGTCAAGGCTATGGTTTTTCCAGTGGTCATGTATGGATGTGAGAGTTGGACTCTGAAGAAAGCTGATAGCCGAAGACTTGAAGCTTTTGAACTGTGGTGTTGGAGAAGACTCTTGAGAGTCCCGTGGACTGCAAGGAGATCCAACCAGTGCATTCTAAGGGAGATCAGTTCTGAGTGTTCATTGGAATGCTGAAGCTGAAACTCCAATACTTTGGCCACCTCATGCGACGAGTTGACTCACTGGAAAAAACTCAGATGCTGGGAGGGATTTGGGACAGGAGGAGAAGGGGAAGACAGAGAATGAGATGGCTGGATGGCATCACCGACTTGATGGAGATGAGTTTGAGTGAACTTCAGGTTTTGGTGATAGACAGGGAGGCCTGGTATGCTGTGATTCATGGGGTCGCAAAGGGTCAGACAGGAGTGAGCAACTGAACTGACACACTGACTGAGGATGTAGTCCAATTTGCATCCTTTGAGAAATATCACCTTAAAGGTGATTCCATTTGCTATTTCATTTCCATGTACTGAATATTCGTTCTCAGCCCCTTTTACTTTCTTTTCACGTTCTGCTTTGACTGGCAGGTCCTTCTCATAAAGAACAGGAATAATCCACTTAGTCCTCTGTGATAACTTGGAAAAGACATGGACAAGGACACTCAATATATCATGTTGAAAAGCTACTTTTTTTCTTCCCTCCTGAAACAAAATAGTACTAACCTGTACTAACAGCATTAACCTGTACTTCAATTGTCCTACCAAGGGAAACCTGTTTATATGATCCATTCCCTTTGTTATCAATTGCCATATGGCTTTAAAATATCAGTACCTGTCATTCTCCAAAGCTTATAGAAAAAATAGCTCAATACCTTAAGGAAGCATTGTACATGAATTCAATTTCCTTTCCTTTATGTATTTAGTTTATAATTGGTGCCTAAAATTGTAAAACTGAAAACAAAAATTAAGTGAGGTAAATACAGAAGTTTGGGGCAAAAAGTAGAAAAATTGATGGGACAAGGTCAGGGGATGAAATTGGATACTTAAAATATAACAAGCAAGTGTGTCACTGAAGGGCCTAAAGAAGTCAATATGACTTCAATATTGTTACACTAAAACTTTATTCTCATCAAATCACAGAATAGTTTTTCATGCAAATATTCTAAGATCCCATGGGATGTAGATCAATGTTCTATCTTTTGAAACATATTGGTTTAATATGTCCCTAGAGTGAAATCATTTAACTACAAAATAACTTCCAACATTAAGCCTAGAAACAGATAACAGAGAACTCAGTGCATTTCATAGATGTCCTTCAGTGAGTACTTTGGTTTTCTTTTCCTTTCATAATTGTGTTCTGGGCATGTAAGATTGTGACTCTCCTTGTGTGTGTGTGTATGTGTGTGTATCAGATTAAGAATGTGATTGTGAGTGTACATCTGGGTTCTCTTTTGGACGTTTATGTTGGAGATTTTGGCTGAAGAAACGGCTAATTCAATAGTATAAAGAGGCAGAAATTATAATGTCCATTCAAAAGTCTGCTTTAGTATTTTAAAGTACAAGACAAATGGATGAGTCTCAGAGAGTGAAAGCATCTCAGTAATAATCAAGCGACTCCACCCTAAGATACTTAAAATCTATGGCACTCTCACAATCAGCCCAGCAAAGTTGAGAGGGGCCTTAGAAGACTGTGTTGTCTGGCAATAACAAAAACAACCACCTACTAATTAAGCAATACCAGAGAAGCTAAGTAGGTGCGTGGAGTTTCAAACAGGTTTTCTTATAATAGGATACTACAATCCTATTGGAGGTGGCACACTCACCATTATGAATAGCATTCTTAGGGATCAAAGAAACTAATGATGAAATCTGTAATTCTGTTCCCACATGGCAGAAGTGGCCTTCCTCCTTCACAAGGGTATCAGTTAAAATAGACAATTAAATAGAAGGAAGTGATAACATGGCCCACATATTTCGTAGATAAAATCTTCAATATCCAAGCCCTACCACACTGATAAAATAATGACTATATATGAATTCTGGTTTCAGCTCTGTGTGGCAATCATCATATAATGGCACTGAAACATGTATATGATCATATATGCAACAAATCGCCAGTCCAGGTTCGATGCATGATACAGGATGCTCAGGGCTGGTGTACTGGGATAAACCAGAGGAATTGGTTGGGGAGGCAGGTGGGAGTGGGGTTCAAGATGCAGAACACATGTGCACCCGGGGCAGATTCATGTCAATGTATGCCAAAACCAATACAATAATGCAAAGTAATTAGCCTCCAATTAAAATAAATAAATAAAAAGAATGTATGAATATTTGAGATGCACTGATAGTGAAAATCGATTAAGCAAAAATCTTGAGATCTGATTCAAAGAGGAAAACTGTGTACTCCCTGTCTTCTGTTTCATGGGACTTCAGATACATTCACACAGTTCCACAATTCTCAACCCTCATCTGAAGACAAAAACTGTGACACTAAAAGAGGAATGGTCTATGTACAGAGAAGGCAAGTAGCAAAGTTTAAATGGATCCAGTCTCCTACCTACATCCATGCTCAGTAATGTAACCTCTTGTAAGCTTTCCTAAGGGTAACTAGAATACACAAGTCAAAGATGCTTCTCCCAGGATTACAGTGTTTGATTGAGAAGATATGTTTCCTTAACTCTCACCTCATCCTTAAGATCAAATATCAGCCTGTTAACACATCAGAAGATGGGCAGTTCTAGCAGACACTTACAGACAATACCTGCTTCTGCCTAAGACCAAGATTGTAGATCCAAGTGGCTGATGCGGTATGGTTTCTGTCTCAGGATACCACATGACTCCGCAGGAGTTCTCCTTTTCTGGGAAGCTCTCCAAAAACATTGTGAGAAGTACAATGTGAGGGAGGAAAAGAAGTAAACTGACAAGAGCTTTGCTCTTTCTAATTATCCTGAATGTCACTTATCATCCCAGGTACAATGACAGGCTTACCATTCTATCTGAACTATTTCCCAGCACTGCCAAGACTAATTTTTTGATGTAGTTCAGTCACTCACTCTTGTCTAATTCTTTGTGACTACATGTACAGAAAGAATCCGGGGATGGTCTGCCCTTCAAATCTCCCAGAACTTTCTCAAATCCTTGACCTTTGAGTCAGTGATGCTTTGCGGTCATCTCGGCCTCTGTGCTTCCCTACTTCTCCTGTGCTCAATCTTTCCCAGCATCGGTTTCTTCCCAGTGATTTTGCTCTAGGCCTCATGTGGCCGATATACTGGCTCTTCCTGTTCAGCATCAGTCCTTCTGAAACAGTCAGAGACAGTTTCTTTCACGCTTTTCCAGTTTGAACTCCATGCTCACCACGGAACTCTCACACATCTTCTCCAGGCTTTGTTGCAAAACATCAATATTATGGCACTCAGTTCTTCTGGTTCTGCTTATTCCTACACTCGTTCCTCCCGAAAATCAACTTTGACTAGTCAGGTCTTTTTCAGTAAGCTCTCAGCTTTTTAACATGGTGTCTAGATTGGTCACAGCTTTTCATCAATGTGCAAGTTCCTTTAAGTTTCATGGCTGCAGTCAATTCGGCAGTGATATCGGGGGTCAAGAAAAGGAAACCTGTTACTAATTCAATTGTATCCCATCAATATATCTCAAATTGATGGGACCAAATTCCATGAGCTTATTTTTTGTGAGTGTTTGTTTTTATATTGAGTTTTAATCCAGCTTTTCCACTCTCCCCTTTCACCTTCGTCAGAAGGCTCTTTGCTTCCTGGTATATTTCAGCCATTTGTGTGTTATCATCTTATAACTCAGGTTATTCATTCTTCTCACAGTAATTTTGTTTCCAGCTTCAGATTCTTTCAGCAAGTTACTTTCCATGATGCACTCTGCACAGAAGTCAAATGAGCTGGGTAACAATATATGGCCTTGATGTATTTCCTTCCCTATTATGTATTAGTTCATTGTTCCTTGTCCAATTCCAACTGTTGTGTCTTCACCTACATGCACGTTTCCCAGGAAACAGGTAAGGTGGTCCCGTATTCTTATTCCTTTAAGCATGTTCCACAATTTGTTGTGATCCACGCAGTCAAAGGGCTTCCCTGGTGGCTCAGATGCTAAAGCATCTGCCTGCAATGGGGCAGGCACAGTTTTGATCACTGCGTCTAGAAGATGCCCAGCAAAAGGAGATGGTAGGTTACTGTCCATTGGGTCACAAAGAATCAAACACACCTAAATGACCTCATTTTCACACGCAGTCTATGCCAGTAACAGAGACAATAAAGAAAATGTAGATAACTTTATGAAATCCCCTTGCTTTCACTATGATCCAAACTCCAATTAAGGTTTTCCTTAAGATTAAATGACTAACTACACCTCCCTGTTTTGCTTTGCTTTGTTCTGCACTTTTTTCTCTGTCTCTCTCTTTTAAGCTATTATCTACCAGTTATCACATTCCTGGGCCCTTGCCATCTTCCTATACAAGAATTAAATTATGCCCATGCCACTCTCTGACCTTTGATACCCACTTAAAACAGTTAAGTTTCCAGAGCTGAAATAAGGAATCTGTGCTCTGGGAAAATGTCAGGACAGCTTGACAAATAGCTAGATATTTTCAGGGGCTGACTTTTTGAGCCCAATTCCTGTACCACCTCTCATCCTGGAAAGAGCTACAGTTCCTTAGTGAAGTGAAGTCACTCAGTCATGTCTGACTCTTTGCTACCCCGTGGAGTATAGTCCACCAGGCTCCTCTGTCCATGTGATTTTCCAGGCGAGAATACTGGAGTGGGTTGCCATTTTCTTCTCCAGGGGATCTTCCCAACCCAGGGATCAAACCCAGTCTCCCTCATTGCAGGCAGATGCTTTCACATCTGAGCCATTAATCAGATGACAATTCCTCATTAGCACAAATTTCAAGAAAAATAAATGTGATTATTTGCGTGTTCAAAATCAATGATGCAACAATTACGTAACTATGTATGTAACCGCCCATCAAACTGATTAATTCATGTCAGCTATAGTTTGTTGTTTCACCAGCATGCATAAAGGAACTACAGAGCTTACCTAGAAATAAGATCAGAATTTCTGATTTCGCAGAAAATAAGAGGACATTGAGTGCAAATCTCTCTATGGAGGCATGACAAATAATCCTTCTATCAAGACAACACTTCCTCCAGATCATCAAATGGATATTAGCAGAAGATCTTGCTCAATAGTGACGTCTATATGGAAAGCAGACATAACTGAGAAGAATGGAGGGAAGATGGGAGGAGGACGAGAGGAATAGAACCAAGCCTGTGTCTTGCGGTGGGAGATGGAGAATCAGGGAATAGATTGAGGATTCAAGCAAGCGACCTCACTAAACTTAAATTAATTTTGACTGAAAGGAAGCAAAGTGAAGAAGCTGATGAAATATAGTTTGCCTATAGTGAAAATCAAACAGAGAATGTGTGGTGTTGTCCTGCATGCCCCAAATGGCAGGCCAGGTCAACTAGTGTACAAGGGCGTGGAAGATCAAGCATGGGGTTAGAAAGACAACTTGTGAGGGAACTGCTTGACTATGTGGAGATGGAATTATGCAAATGGGATGACAAATTGTGTAGAAAGGAATGCCTTTGAAAAATCCCAAACTGACAAAGAGTGGGACCTTAGTACTCAGTCACACAGAGGATATGGTGACAGCAATGAATTTCCCCCTCCTGCCACATGCTGAGACCTACTATCAGGCAATAGAAAAGGACTAACTAGAACTATCACACATGTTTCTGCCACCACAGGCTAGAAAACTATCCCATGAGGGCCATAATTTTTCTGCCCATGGTCGCTGGCTCCTCTGCAAAACTGACACCACCAGGGTTCCTACAGTCCCAGAAGCTTTACCTCTTGCTCCTGTGCTCACCAAGGCAGGCCCAAGTGTTCCACAGGGGTCTTGGGGACAGCCTTCTCTGGTGACCACACGGAGAGGTTGTTATCAAACTACATCTGAGACTCAGGATCAGGGAAATGAAGGAAAAGGATTGAAAACTTTCCCACCAGCTGAGCAGGCCGCAGATTAAATACATGCAATCAACTCTGCAGATGCTTTCGCTATGGGATAAAAAAGACAATAGATTTTCAACGAATGAAAATACGCAGGCTGTTGCAGCTCTCAGAACAAAGGAGTAATCCCAGTTTAGAGTCTGACCTGTCCTTACTGAAGATCCAGAGTTAAGTTCTGCCCACATTTGGTGAGTTTTCTAGAGAGGTGAATTTGTGCTGTGGCGCATGTTCAGGACCAAAACCCAGGGACCCTAGGTAACATTCATTGTACTTCCGATGTTTTACTATGACGCGTGGTGGTTCACTCTCTGTCTCACTTAAAAGCTTTCTTATTATCCTTGCTTATTTGGTGTTTTAAGATTGTTTATATTGGCATGTATCTATTTGGTGAAGACACCAAATTCCTCTTAGTTGAGTTCCTAAGAAGTAGTCTGTGGCTTCCAGATTCTACATTTTATTGGCTTAAAGCTCTTTGTTGTAATCTATCATGATCCTTTGATATTTCTGTGCTGTTGGTTATAACGTCTCCTTTCTCATGTATAACTTTATTGATTTGAGTGTTCTCCCTTTTTTGTTGATGACTCTGGCTCATGGTTTATGTATTTTCTTTATTCTCTCCAAGAGCCCCCTTTTAGTATTATTGATCTTTGCTATAATTTTCATCTTTTGTTTTTTTCCAGTTCTATCTTCTATGTTATTTTTTTCCCCAAAACCAATTTTTGGTTTTGTGTTTATTCTTCTTTCTCTAATTGGTTTAGTTGAAAGTTTAGTTATATATAAAATATATGTATATATATGTGTGTGTGTGTGTGTAACAGTTTAGCTCAGTCACTCAGTCGTATACGATTCATTGAGACTTCATGAATCAGAACATGCCAGGCGTCCCTGTCCATCACCAGCTCGCAGAGTTCACTCAAGCTCACATCCATTGAGTCAGTGATGTTATCAAGACATCTCATTCTCTTCCTTCCCCTTCTCCTCCTGTCCCCAATTCCCAGCATCAGAGTCTTTTTCAGTGAGTCAACTCTTTGCATGAGTTGGCCAAATTATTGGAGTTTTAGCTTCAGCATCAGTCCTTCCAATGAACAACCAGGACTGATCTCCTTTAGAATGGACTGGTTGGAACTACATGCAGTCCAAGGGATTCTCAAGAGTCTTCTCCAACACCACAATTCAAAATCAGTATTTTCTTTTCCTGATTTCTGTGCCTTTTGTTGATGTTATTTGTTGTTTCTTGTCATTTCTGTTTTAATAAACATATATTTCCTTATTAACTGTGAATTTCTCTTATTCTGTGGGAAAGCTCTTATTATTTTGTCAGAGTTTTTTTCCTTTATTCTTCAGGTGGCACTCTGCTCTGGTGTTGTTTTATGTCTTACAAGATATTTGCTTAGTTCTCTTGATTCTGTGTTCTTCCCTATTGTCATTACTGCTTCTATTATTTTACTTGTGGTTTGATTTTGATTTCTTACCATTTGTCTGTTTTCCTTTGTTCCCCTGTCTAATCTTTTACTATGTGATCTTGGTTCTCTGACTGGAAGTTGGTCCTGATCACCTAGGGCTTCAACAATGTATCATAGACCACCAGATAATTCCCAGCTCTAATGAATATTAATTGGTGAGAGTCTCTATGAAGGCCTCCATCTGAAACGAAGAACCATTCCACCCAAAAGCCTATACTACCCAGAGATGCTGCCTCACACCACACAAAATGTAAGACAGAAACACAAGCCAAATCATTCCCAGATGGACTGTCTAAAGTACACTAAACCCATACACACCTGAAAAAGACTCCTCTGACACGGTCCCACCATAAGAGGGAGAAGCATCAGCTGTGGCTACAAGAATGTAGTTGCCAGTCCCTCCCCCTCCATGGACACACAAACCACTGGACCAAACTTATACATTCACAATACAGACTGGAAGCAAGTACTACCATCCTATACCCCTGGTAGGAAAGACAAGTTACGTAGTAAGCTAAGCAAATATGAAGACCGTAAAATATTTTGCAGGCAAAGAAACAAGGTAAAAATACATATGTCACAATTAAAGAGGAAATAGATATTGTCACTGAAAAAAAAAATTGACAGTAACGATAGGAAAGATGATCAAACCTCTCCGAAAATAAATGGAGATCATGCAAGAAACACTTACGAAGGTCATGGAACAACTAAACAAGAAATGGATGATAGCATAATAACTGCCATATGTGTACTGTAGGCTGTTCCATGCCTTTGTACTGCAGAAGCCAGAACAGCATTGGAAAACAATTATCTTTCAATTTTTAAATGAAGTAGTAGAAGAAAACAAATTTATATAACAATCAGACCTGACAATTCAGTTGATACTGAAGTAGATTTCACCCAAAACCCGCAGAGTGTAGTTTCTTCGCAAGGTCAAAAGAAATATTTCTAAATAAATAAAAACCTGGATCACCAGTCAGGACTTGGTAAATTTAAAATAATCAAAATTATATCAGACTTTTTTTTTTTTTAAACCACGGTGTTATGATTTATATGTCATTCATGGGTGGGGGAGAAAAAAACAAACGAAGCATAAATAACAAAGAAAAAACTGAAAAGCATGAATACATTGAGGTTCATGTATACACCTCTTCATGGCCAAGAAATCATTGAAGAATCAGAGAGAAAATATGTATATATGTGTGTGTGTGTGTGTGTGTGTGTGTGTGTGTGTGTGTGTGTGTAACAGTTCAGCTCAGTCACTCAGTCGTATACGATTCATTGAGACCTCATGAATCAGAACATGCCAGGCCTCCCTGTCCATCGCCAGCTCGCAGAGTTCACTCAAGCTCACATCCATTGTGTCAGTGATGTTATCAAGACATCTCATTCTCTTCCTTCCCCTTCTCCTCCTGTCCCCAATTCCCAGCATCAGAGTCTTTTTCAGTGAGTCAACTCTTTGCATGAGTTGGCCAAATCATTGGAGTTTTAGCTTCAGCATCAGTCCTTCCAATGAACAACCAGGACTGATCTCCTTTAGAATGGACTGGTTGGAACTACATGCAGTCCAAGGGATTCTCAAGAGTCTTCTCCAACACCACAATTCAAAAGCATCAATTCTTTGGCGATCAACTTTCTTCACAGTCCAACTCTCACATCTGTACATGACCACTGGAAAAACCATAGCCTTGAATAAACTGACCTCTGTTGGCAAAGAAATGTCTCTCATTCTATTATGCTATCTAGGTTGCTCATAACTTTCCTTCCAAGGAGTAAACGTCTTTTAATTTCATAGCTGCAATCAGCATCTACAGTGATTTTGGAGGCCCAAAAATAAAAGTCTGACACGGTTTCCACTGTTACCCCATCTTTTTCCCATGAAGTATATATTCATACAAACTAATGGCAATTAAATTGTGATTGCATAAAACTCAATTAGCAGGTTAAAAACTAACTAAACTTTCAAATAAACCAATTAGAGAAAGAAGAATAAACACAAAACCAAAAATTGGTTTTGGGAAAAAAAAAAAAAAACATAGAGGATAGAACTGGAAAAAAAAAAAAAGATGAAAATTGTAGCAACGATCAATAATACTAAAAGGGGGCTCTTGGAGAGAATAAAGAAAATACATAAACCATGAGCCAGAGTCATCAACAAAAAAGGGAGAACACTCAAATTAATAAAGTTATACATGAGAAAGGAGACATTATATCCAACAGCACAGAAATATCAAAGGATCATGATAGATTACAACAAAGAGCTTTAAGCCAATAAAATGTAGAATCTGGAAGCCACAGATACTTCTTAGGAACTCAACTAAGAGGAAACAGAAAATATGAACACAACATTACAACCACTAATATTGATACTGCTATGAAAAATTTGTCAGCTTACAACATTCAAGGTCCAGATATTGTAATAGGCGTTTTATGAACCTTTAATTTAAATGTTAACATATGGGCTTCTTAAACATTTCCAAAATACTACAACGGTAGGAAACCCCACAAACTCATCCTATGAGTACAGCATCACCTGATAGCAAAGACAAAGTTAAGAAAGAAAAGGAAAATTATAGACCAGAATCACATAGACAAACATAGAGGCAAACATCTTCAACAAAATAATACCAAGAAGAATCCAACAACACATTAACAGTATCAAAAAGCTTTAATATTGAGGTTTTCCCCAGATATGCAGATATTCTCCAATAGCTGCATATCAATCCATGAGATACATCATAACAAATTTCAGGATTGAAACCATATGATCACCTCAGTTCTGTTCAGTTCAGTTCAGTTCAGTATCTAAGTCTGTCTGACTCTTCGTGATCCCATGAATCGCAGTACGCCAGGCCTCCCTGTCCATCACCAACTCCCAGAGTTCACTCAACTCATGTCCATTGAGTCGGTGATGCCATCCAGCCATCTCATTCTCTGTCATCCCCTTCTCCTACTGCCCCCAATCCCTCCCAGCATCAAAGTCTTTTCCAGTGAGTCAACACTTCTCATGAATTGGCCAAAGTGTTGGAGTTTCACTGTTAGCATCAGTCCTTCTAATGAATAACCAGTACTGATCTCCTTTAGAATGGACTGGTTGGATCTCCATGCAGTCCAAGGGATTCTCAAGAGTCTTCTCCAACACCACAGTTCAAAAGCATCAATTCTTTGGCGATCAATTTTTTTTCACAGTCCACCTCTCACATCTGTACATGACCACTGGAAAAACCATAGGCTTCACTAGATGGAACTTTGTTGGCAAAGTAATGTCTCTGCTTTTTATTATGCCATCTAGGTTGGTCAAAACTTTCCTTCCAAGGAGTAAGCATCTTTTAATTTCATGGCTGCAATCAGCATCCACAGTGATTTTGGAGCCCAAAACAATAAGTCTGACAAGGTTTCCACTGTTTCCCAATCTATTTTCCATGAAGTACATATTCATAGAAACTAATGACAATGAAATTTTGATTTCATAAAACACATGAAACAGGATAAAACACTAATTAAACTTACAACTAAAGCAATTAGACAGAAGAATAAACAGAAAACCAAAAATTGGTTTTGGGAAAAAAAAAAAAAAAAACAGAAGAGCGGGAGGTGGGGCGGGGAAGAGATGAAAATAATACAAAGATCAATAATACTAAAAGGGGGCTCTTGGAGAGAATAAAGAAAATACATAAAACATGAGTCAGAGCCATCAACAAAAAAAGGAAAACACTCAAATCAATAAAGTCATACATCAGAAAGGACACATTATAACCAACAGCACAGAAATACCAAAAGATCATGATAGATTACTACAAAGAACTTTACGCCAATAAAATGTAGAATCTGGAAACCACAGACTACTTCTTATGAACTCAGCTAAGAGGAACCAGCAAATTTGAACACAACATTACAACCACTAATATTGCTACTGCTATGAAAAATTTGTCAGCTAACAACATTCAAGGTCCAGATGATGTCACAGGTGTTTTATGAACCTTTAAGTTAAATGTTAACATATGGGCTTCTTAAACATTTCCAAAATACTACAACGGTAGGAAACCCCACAAACTCATCCTACGAGTCAGCATCACCTGATAGCAAAGACAACGTTAACACAGAAAAGGAAAATTATAGACCAGTATCACATAGACAAATATAGAGGCAAACATCCTCAACAAAATCATCCCAAGAAGATTCCATCAACACTTTAAAAGTATCGAACAATTTTAATATTGAGGTTTTTCCCCAGATATGCAGACATTCTCCGGTGGCTGTGTGTTAATCCATGAGATGCATCATAACAAATTTCAGGATTAAAACCATATGATCACCTCAGTTCAGTTCAGTTTCTCAGTGTGTCTGACTCTTTGTGATCCCATGAATCAGAGCACGCCAGGCCTCCCGGTCCATCACCAACTCCCGGAGTACACTCCACTCATGTCCATTGAGTCGGTGACGCCATCCAGCCATCTCATCCTCTGTCGTCCCCTTCTCCTACTGCCCCCAATCCCTCCCAGCATCAAAGTATTTTCCACTTTGCATGAGGTGGTCAAAATATCGGAGTTTCAACTTTACCATCAGTCCTTCCAATAAACACCCAGGACTGATCTCCTTACTGGTTGGATCACCTTGCAGTCCAAGGGACTCTCAAGAGTCTTCTCCAACATTACAATTCAAAAGCATCTATTCTTTGGCGATCAGCTTTCTTCACAGTCCACTTCTCACATCTTTACATGACTACTGGAAAAACCATACCCTTGACTAGAAAGACCTTTGTTGGTAAAGTAGTCTCTACTCTTTTAAAATGCTATCAACGCTGGTGGTAACTTTCCTTCCAAGGAGTAAACGTCTTTAAATTTCATGGCTGTGTCCAGCATCTTCAGTGATTCTGTAGCCCCAGAAAGCTCTCACACTGTTTCCACTGTTTCCCCATCAATTTGCTATGAAGTGATGGAAACAGATGCCATGATTTTAGTTTTCTGAATGTTGAGCTTTAAGTCAACTCTTTCCCTGTCCTCTTACACTTTCCTCAAGAGGTGTTTTAGTTCCTCTTCACTTTCTGCCATAAGGGTGGTGTCATCTGCATATCTGCGGTTATTGGTATTTCTCCCAGCAATCTTGATTCCCGCTTCTGGTTCTTCATCCCAGCGTTCCTCGTGATGTACTCTGCATATAACTTAAATAATCAGCGTGACCATATACAGCCTTGACATACTCCTTTTCCTATTTGGAACCAGTCTGTCCCATGTCCAGTTCTGTTGCTTCCTTACCTGCATATAGGTTTCTCAAGAGGCAGGTCAGGTGGTCTGGTATTCCCATCCCTTTCAGAATTTTCTAGCGTTTATTGTGATCCACATAGTCAAAGACTTTGACATAGTCAGTAAAGCAGAAATCAATGTTTTTCTAGAACTCTTTTACTTTTTCCATGATCCAGCGGATGTTGGCAATTTGATCTCTGGTTCCCCTGCATTTTCTAAAACCAGCATGAACATCTGAAAGTTCACCATTCATGCATGCTGAAGCCTGGCTTGTGAATTTTGAGCATGATATTGTTAGCGTGTGAGATGAGTGCAATTGTGCGGTAGTTTGAGCATTCCTTGGTATTGGCTTTGTTTGGGTTTGGAATGAAAACTGATCTTTACCAGTCCTGTGTCCACTTCTGTGTTTTCCAAATTTGCTGGCCTATTGAGTGCAGCACTTTCACAGCATCATCTTTCAGGATTTGACATAGCTTAACTGGAATTTCATCACCTCCACTAGCTTTGTTCATAGTGATGCTTTCCAAGTCCCACTTGACTTCACCTTCCAAGAAATCTGGCTCTAGGTAATTGATCACACCATCGTGATTAACTTGATCTTTTTTGTACAGATCTTCTGCGTATTTTTGCCACCTTTTTTTAATGATCACCTCAATAGGAAAAGAAATGAAACTTTAATAAAATCCAACAAGCATGTGTGATAAAAAATCTTTCAGTAACTGAGCGTAGCAAACATTACCTCAACATAGTAAAGGCATACAAATCCAAACAACTGTGAGGTATCATACAGTATTCTGCATGGTGATCATCATAAAATCGACAGTAGGATGCTTCCTTGATGGTCCAGTGGCTAAGACACTATGATTCCAAATCAGGGGTTCCATGTTTGATCCCTGGTCATGGAACTAGACTCCATATGCAGCATTTAAGGCCTGGTGTAACCAAATAATGAAGCAAATGTGTGTGTGTGTGTGTGTGATGTGTATATTTACATATACATATAAAATACAATTTAAAAATATAATACAAATATAATTAAAATATATAAATAAAATTAAAATAATATAGAAATGTATAATATAAATATAATATGCAAATATTTATATTTTAAATTAACAATCATTTTATATATATACACTGGAGAAGGGAATGGCAAACCACTTCAGTATACTTGCCTTGAGAACCCCAAGAATAAAATAAAATTAAAATAATATACAAATTTATAAATATAATATGCAAATATTTACATTATAAATTAACAAACATTTTAAATATATATATATATATATATACACACACACGCACACACATAAACCTTAAAACAATGAATATAGGAGATGATGTGAAGGAAAGGGAACAGTCTACAGTGTTTTTCAGATCAGTTCATTTCAGTTCAGTCGCTCAGTTGTGTCCGACTCTTTGTGACCCCATGAATCACAGCACACCACTCCTCCCTGTCCATCACCAACTCCCACCAAGATAGAGCAGAGTATGAATATTCTTTAGAAAATTATTAATAAAACTACCATATGTCCAAAATCCCACTGTTTGACATATACAAAGAAGAAGCCACCATTGGAAAAAGAAAAAAAAAAATGTGCATCCCAGTATCCACTGCAATACCATTTACGTTAAACAAGTTATGTAACAATCTAGGTGTCCATCTACTGATGAATGGATAAAGAATGGCACATCCTTAAGGTGGAACATTTCTCATCCAGATAGAGGAAAATCGTGGATTAGTTCTAGAGATACGGATGTATCTAAAGCCTATCATATAGAGTGAAGTAATTTAGAAACAGAAAGTCTAATATTGTAGATTAACGCATATATGTGGAATCTAGAAATCTGGTTCTGAAGAATCTATCTGAAGAGTGGGAAAAGAAATGCATAGTTTAAGAACAGACTTGGACAAAGAAGTGTAAGTAGAGAGTGGCACAATTTGAGCAGGATGCCCTGACATATGTACAATACCAAGTATGGAGTAGTTAGCTGGTGAAAAGCTCCTCCTCAGGGCTCTGGGGTGCCCTGGAGGAGTGGACTGTGGGGTACCAGAGCAGGCTCAAGAACAGGTGGGAGGGCTGCTCAAAAGGGAAGCTCATGTATATATACTGATAGCCGATTTACATTGTGGTACAGCAGGAAGTAACAAACATTGTAAAGCTATTATTCTCCAATTTCAAATTGCTTATTAAATTGAAAAATGAGTCAGTCCTTGGCCAACTTGGGCAAGTGGCAAGAAATGCATCACAGTGCACATGTCAAGTAAAATATGTACCAGCGCATTTGTCAAGTAAAATCTGCACCAAGGACTGCTTTAGTATGTGTGCTGCTACTGCTGCTAAGTCACTTCAGTCGTGTCCGACTCTGTGTGACCCCATAGACGGAAGCCCTCCAGGCTCCCCCGTCCCTGGGATTCTCCAGGCAAGAACACTGCAAACCATAAAGCAAAAACTTAAAATTCCAAGCTAAAATAGAATAAATTCAGACTCTAGACATAAATATTCCTCACTTCATTTGATTGCCATTTTTTTCTTTTATGTTTTTTAATATTTTTAAAATTTATTTAATTGGAGGCTAATTACTTTACATTATTTTATTGGTTTCGCCCTATATTGACATGAATCTGCCCCGGGTGCACATGTGTTCCCCATCGTGAAAGCCCCCCACCTCTCTTCTCATGACATCCCTCTGGTTCAACCCAGTACACCAGCCCCGAGTATCCTGCATCATGCATCGAATGTGGACTGGAGATTTGTTTCACATATGATAATATACATGTTTCAATGCCATTCTCCGAAATCATCCCACCCTCACCCTCTTCCACAGAGGTTCTGGGTTGGATGCACATCTCTGGCCTGAGTCACTCAGGTTCAGGTACTTGGGTTTTGCACAAAGGTGCACACTTGATTGGGCCTGCGTTTTGTGCCCTTCCCTGATCTGAGCAGTTCAGGTGACCAGGTGTTTGGCTAGCACAGTCGCTGCGACTTATGATCTCTGTGGTCCCTGCTGCTGGGTGTTCTGGGTGTACAACCAGTGCACCTTCTCAGGCGTATGTCAACCAGCCAGAAACCCAAGAAGTCATGGCCAGCAATGAAACCTGCCTGCAGTTTGGAATCAGACGCTTTTCTGGGGACACGATTGCCCTCTTCTGGCTCTGACTGCTCTCCCCTGCATGTCTCAGCGGGGGATGGGTTTTCGCAGCTAGTTAATTCTGCTCAGTCCTTTTTTCTGTGAGCGGGTCTGGCGGAGTCTTAGGTTTGGGCTTTTCGCCTTTTCCTGGGGTAGCTATTCCACAGTCTGTTTTTCTGTCTCCAGTTAGCTCTCAGATTGCCCTGAGGCATTCAGGCCGGGTCCTCAATGCAGCCTGCCCCTCCTTGCCCAGCCCCGACTTGCTGTTGGTGGATGTGGGCTTCTGTGTTGCTTCTCTGCTAAGAGTTACCATTGGGTGAGTAATCTGTGGGTTTTGATTGTTTCTTTCTTTTTCCTCCCGGTTATGTTGCCCTCTGAGGTTCCAAGGCTCTCCACAGACTTACAAGTGAGAGTGCTTCCTGGTGTTCAGAAACTTCTTTCTTTTTTATGCCTCCCTTCCCGGGACGGAGCTCCCATAACTACCTCTTTTGTCTCTCTTTTTATCTTATGTTTTTTCCCAACTCTTTAGAAGACAATGGGCTGCTTTTCTGGGTGCCTGATGTCCTCTGCCAGCATTCAGTTGTTTTGTGGAATTTGCTCAGTGTTCAAATGTTCTTTTGATGAATGTATTGGGGAGAAAATGGTCTCCCAATCCTATTCCTCCACCATCTTCTTCCCTCCCTCCATTTGTTTTTTCTTAAAGTAAGGAAGGATTATCAGTTGATGTCACCAATTTATAGAAACATGAATTCCTTCATATTTTAGTACCTATTAGTAAGCCTCTGATATTCAGGACTATCCGAAGTAGGAAATTAGAAATGTAGTTTGAAAGTTGAGGTGCTGTACAAGGATCACTTATTTTAAAATCCTGGAATTTGTTCTACTGATTGGGAAAAATGCCCAGCCAAAAAGTTGAGAATTGTGTTTTCTTCAGCCAGACTTAATCCTGAGGGGGGCTCAGGATTGGGAACATATTTAATCCCATGTCATATTCATATCAATGAAGGGCAAAATCCACTACAATACTTTAATTATACCCCAACTAAAACAAATTTAAAAAAATGTTGTATAATAATATTGAATGCCATTTGTCTCAAAACATTTTTGCTTAAAAGACTTAATTGTCTACTATTAGGATAGCCACGAGTGTTCCTTTATTGCTTATTGCTTGGATGTAATTTTACTTGCACACTTATTCTTTTACTTATTTTTATTTATAATTATTATTTTTTATTGGCCACTAATGACAATATAATATTGGTTTTGCAGTACATTGACATGAATCCGCCCCCGCTGTACATGAGTTACCCTTCTTGAACTCCCCTCTCACATCTCTCCTCCCATTATACTCCCTCCAGCTCAACACAGTGCACCAGCCAAAATCGTCCTACATCCTGCTTCGAACCTGAACTGGTGATTCACTTCACATATGATAATACACATGATTCAATGCCATTCTCCCAAATCATCCCTCTCCCACAGAGTCCAAAGGACTGTTTTATACCTGTGTCTCTTTTGCTGTCTCGTGAATGGGACGACAGAGAATGAGATGGTTGGATGGATTCACCGCCTCGATGGACATGAGTTTGAGTGAATTCCGGGAGTTGGTGATGGACAGGGAGGTATGGCGTGCTGTGATTCATGGGGACACAAAGAGTTGGACATGACTGAGCGACTGAACTGAACTGAAGTGAACTGATACAGGGTTATCGTTACCATATTTCAAAATTCCATATATATTCATGAATACACTGTATTGGTGTTTTTTTTTTTTTTTCTGGCTTACTTCACTATGTATAATAGGCTTCATTTTCATCCACCTCATTAGAACTGATTCAATTGTATTCTTTTTAATGGCTGAGTAATACTCCGTTGTGTATATGTACCAAAGCTTTCTTATCCATTGGTCTGCAGATGGACATCTAGGTTAATTCCATGACCTTGCTATTATAAACCGTGCTGCAATGAACATTGGAATACATGTGTCTCTTTCAGTTCTGGTTTCTAAGTGTGTGTGCCCAGGAATGCGACTGCTGGATTGTATGGCAGTTCTAATTCCAGTTTTTTAAGGAATCTCCACAATGTTCTCTATAGTGGCTATATTAGTGTGCATTCCCACCGACTGTGTAACAGGGTTCCCTTTTCTCCAAACACTTTCCAGCATTTATTGCTTGTAGACTTTTGGATAGCAGCCATTCTGACTGGTGTGCAATGGTACTTCACTGTGATTTTAATTTGTATTTCTCTGATTATGAGGGATGTTGAGCATTTTTCACTTGCTTCATAGCCATCTGTATGACTTCTTTGGATAAATGTCTGTTTAGTTCCTTGTCCCATTTTTTGATTGTGTCTTTTTTTTTTTTTTCTGGAATTGAGCTACAGGAGCTGCTTGTATATTTTGGAGATTAATTATTTTTCAGTTGTTTCAGTGGCTATTATTTTCTCCCATTCTGAAGGCTGTCTTTACATCTTGTTAATGGTTTCCTTTGTTGTGAAGAAGCTTTTAATTTTAATTAGGTCCCATTTGTTTATTTTGCTTTTAGTTCGAATATTCTGGAATGTGAGTCATGGAGGATCCTGCTGTGATTTATATCGGAGAGTGTTTTGCCTATGTTCTCCTCTAGGGTTTTATAGTTTCTGGTCTTATATTTAGTTCTCTAAATCATTTTGTGTTTATTTTTGTGTATGGTGTTAGGAAGTGTTCCAGATTCATTGTTTTACAAGTGCCTGACCAGTTTCCCCATCACCACTTGTTAAAGAGACTGTCTTTTCTCCATTTTATATTCTTGCCTCCTTTATCAAAGATAAGATGTCCATAGGTGCGTGGATTTATCTCTGGGCTTTCTATTTTGTTCCATTGATCTATATTTCTGAATTTATGCCAGTACCATACTGTCTTGATGACTGTGGCTTTGTATTAGAGCCTGAAGTCCAGCAGGTTGATTCCCTCAGTTCCATTCTATTTCAGGATTGCTTTGGCTTTCGAGATTTTTTTGTATTTTCATACAAATTGTGAGATTATATGTTCTAGCTCTGTGAAAAATACAGTTAGTAGCTTGATAGGGATTGCATTCAATGTATAAATTACTTTAAACAGTATGCACATTTTCACAATATTTAACTTCTAATTCACGAACACAGTATATTTCACCATCTATTAGTGTCCTATTTTGTTTTTTTCACCAGTGTCTTACAGTTTTCTATCTATAAGTCTTCTGTTTCTTTAGGTGGATATGCAGGTCAGGAAGCAACAGTTAGACCTGTACATGGAACAACAGACTGGTTTCAAATAGGAAAAGGAGTAAGTCAATGCTGTATATTGTCACCCTGCTTATTTAACTTATAGGCAGAGTACATCATGAGGAACGCTAGATTTTAAGAAGCACAAGCTGGAATCAAACTTGCTGGGAGAAATATCAATAACCTCAGATATGCAGATGACACCACCCTTATGGCAGAAAGTGAAGAGGAACTCAAAGGCCTCTTGATAAAAGTGAAAGAGGAGAGTAGAAAGGTTGGCTTCAAGCTCATCATTCAGAAAACGAATATCATGGCATATGGTCCCATCATTTCATGGGAAATAGATGGGGAAACAGTGGAAACAGTGTCAGACTTCATTTTTGGGGGGCTCCAAAATCACTGCGTATCCTGAATGCAGCCAGGAAATGAAAAGACGCTTACTCCTTGGAAGGAAAGTTATGACCAGCCTAGATAGCATTTTAAAAAAAGAGACATTACTTTGCCAACCAAGGTCCGTCCAGTCAAGGCTAGGTTTTTCCCATTGTCATGTATGGATGTGAGAGTTGGACTGTGATAAAGCAGATCGCCAAAGAATTAATGCCTTTGAACTGTGGTGCTGGAGAAGATTTTTGAGGGCCACTTGGACTGCAAGGAGACCCAAAGAGTCCATTCTAAAGGAGATCAATCCTGGGTGTTCATTGGAAGGACTGATGCTAAAGCTGAAACTCCATTATTTTGGCCACCTCACATGACGAGTTGACTCACTGGAAAACAGTTTGATGCTGGGAGGGATTGAGGGTAGGAGGAGACGGGGACAACAGAGGATGAGATTGCTGGATGGCATCACCGACTCGATGGACATGAGTTTGAGTGAACTCCGGGAGTTGGTGATGGACAGGGAGGCCTGGCGTGCTGTGGTTCATGGGGTCGCAAAGAGTCAGACACGACTGAGCTACTGAACTGAACTGATCCCAAAGTATTTTATTATTTATGTTGCAACAATTTATGGAATAGTTTCCTTAATTTATCTTTCTATTATCTCATTATTAGTGAATAGGAATGCAAGGGATTTCTGTGTGTTGATTTTAAAATTTGCAACTTTACTTTATTCATTGATTAGCCCTAGTATTTTTCTGGTAGAGTCTTTAGGGATTTCTGTGTAGAGGGTCATGTCATTGACGAACTGTGAGGGATTTACATCTTCTTTTCCAGTTTGGATTCCTTTTTATTCTTTTTCTGCTCTGATTGCTGTGACCAAAACTTCCAGAACTATGTTGAGTAGTAGTGGAGAGAGTGGGCACCCTTGTCTTGTTTCTGACTTTAGGGGAAATGCTTTCAGTTTTTCAGCATTGACGATAATGTTTCCTGTGGGTTTGTCATATATAGCTTTAAATATGTTAAGATATGTCCCTTCTATTCCCACCTTCTAGAGGGATTTTATCATAAAGGGGTGTTGAATTTTGTCCAAGGCTTTCTCTGCATCTTTTGAGATAATCATATGGTGTTTTTTTTTTTTTTCCTTTTTGTTAATGTGCTGTATTAGAATGGTTGATTTGCGAATACTGAAGAATTCTTACATTCCTGGGATAAAGCCCACTTGGTCATGATGTATGATATTCTTAATGTGTTATTCGATTCAGATTGCTAGAATTTTGTTAAGGAATGTTGCATCTATGTTCATCAGTGATATTGGCCTGTAGTTTTCTGTTTTTGTGGGATCTTTGCCAGGTTTTGTGATTATGGTGATGGTGGGATCTAGAATGATTTTGGAAGTTTACCTTCATCAGCAATTTTCTGGGAGAGTTTGAGTAGAATAGGTGTTAGCTCTTCTCTAAATTTTTGGTAGAATTCAGTTGTGAAGCCGTCTGGCCCTGGGCTTTTTATTTGCTGGAAGATTTCTAATTACAGCTTCTATTTCCATGCTTGTGATGGGTCTATTAAGATTTTCTATGTCTTCCTGGTTCAGTTTTGGAAGGTTGTACTTTTCTAAGAATTTGTCCATTTCTTCCAAGTTGTCCATTTTATTGCCATATAATTGGTGATAGTAGTGTCTTATGATCCTTTGTATTTCTGTGTTGTCTGTTGTGATCTCTCCCATTTCTTTTCTAATTTAATTGATTTGGGTTTTTTTCTTGTTGTTTTTTGATGACTCTGACTATTGGTTTGTCAATTTTATTTACCCTCTCAAAGAGCCAACTATTGGCTGTGTTGATTTTCGCTATGGTCTCTTTAGTTTCTTTTGCATTTATTTCTGCCCTAATTTTAATGTTTGTTTCCTTGTACTAACCCTGGGCTTCTTCATTTCTTCCTTTTCTATTTGCTTTAGGTGTAGAGATAGGCTATTTAGTTGACTTTTTTCTTATTTCTTGAGGTATGCCTGTAGTGCTATGAACCTCTGCCTAGCACCGCTTTTGCATTGTTCCATAAGTTTTGGGTTGCCGTGTTTTCATTTTCATTCATTTCTATGCACATTTTGATTTCTTTTTTGATTTCTTCTATGATTTGTTGGTTATTCAGCAGTGTGTTTTTCAGCCTCCATATGTTGGCATTTTTAATAATTTTTCTCCTGTAATTGAGATCAAATCTTACTACATTGTGGTCAGAAAAGATGCTTGGAATGATTTCAGTTTTTTTTTTTTTTTTTTTTTTTTTTTACCAAGCCTAGATTTATGGAGCAGGATGTGATCTATCCTGGAAAATGTTCTGTGTGTGTTTGAGAAAAAGGTGAAATTCATTGTTTGGGGGTGAAATGTCTTATAGATATCCATTAGGTCTAACTGGTCTATTGTATCGTTTAAAGTTTGTCTTTCCTTGTTAATTTTCTGTTTAGTTGATCTATCCATAGGTGTGAGTGGGCTATTAAAGTCTTCTACTATTATTGTATTGTTGTTAATTTCCCCTTTCATACTTGCTAGTAATTGTCTTACATATTGTGGTGCTCCTATGTTGGGTGCATATATTTATAATTGCTATATCTTCTTCTTGGATTGATCCTTTGATCATTATGTAATGTCCTTGTTTGTCTCTTTTCACAGCCTTTGTTTTAAAGTCTATTTTTATCCGATATGAGTATTGCTACTCCTGCTTTCTTTAGGTCTCTATTTGAGTGGAATGTCTTTTTCAAGCATTTCACTTTCAGTCTGTTTGTGTCCCTTGATTTGAGGTGGGTCTCTTGCAGACAACATATATAGGGGTCTTGCTTTTGTATCCATTAAGCCAGCCTTTGTTTTTTGTTTGGGACATTCAACCCATTTACATTTAAGATAATTATTGATAAGTGTGACCCCGTTGCAATTTTCTTTATGTTTGGGGTTCGAGTTTATATACCGTTTCTGTGTTTCCTGTCTAGAGATGATCCTTTAGCATTTGTTGGAGAGCTGGATTGGTGATGATGAATTCTCTCAGTTTTTCCTTGTCTGTAAAGCTTTTGATTTCTCCTTCGTATTTGAATGAAATCCTTGATGGGTATAGTAACCTTGGCTGTAGGATATTTTATATCATCACTTTAAGTATGCCTTGCCATTCCCTCCTGGCCTGAAGAGTTTCTGTGGAAAGATAAGCTGTTATTTTTATGGTAAACACTTGTGTGTTATTTGTTGGTTTTCCCTTGTGCTTTTAAAGTTTGTTCTTTGTGTTTGATCTTTGTTAGTTTGATTAATGTTTGTCTTGGAGTATTTCGCCTTAGGTTTATCTTGTTAGGGACTCTCTGTATTTCTTGGAATTGGGTGATTATTTCCTTCCCCATTTAAGGAAGTTTTCAACTATTATCTCCTCAAGTATTCTCTCATGGCCTTTCTTTTTGTCTTTTCTTCTGGGACTTCTATGATTCCAATATTGGGGCATTTAACATTGTCCCAGAGGTCTCAGAGATGGTCCTCATTTCTTTTCAATCATTTTTCTTTTTTCCTCTCTGAATCATTTATTTCTACAATTCTGTCTTCTAGGTCACTTATCAACTGTTTTCTGCCTCCGTTATTCTACTGTTGGTTCCCTCCAGACACTATCTGATCTCATCTATTGCATTATTCATTGTATATTGACTCTTTTCTATTTCTTCAAGATCCTTATTAAACCTTTCTTGCATCTTCTTAATCCTTGTCTCCAGGTTATTTATCTGTAACTCTAGTTTGTTTTCAAGATTTTAAATCATTTTCACTATCAATATTCGAAATTCTTTATCAAGTAGATTCCCTATATCTTACTCTTTTTTTTTTTTTTTTGGTGCACATTTATCCTGTTCCTTTACTTTCTGGATATTTCTCTGCCACTTCGTCTTGCTTATATTGCTCTGTTAGTGGTGCCATTTCCGTCTTCTGGCAGTGTATGGATTTTTCTTTATTGTGTAGTTTCATCGCTGTGTGTGGCCTTGGAAGGGTAGCATGTCAAGTTTTCCTGGTTCGGGAAACTTGTGTCGGTGTTTTGCGGGGTGGAGTTGGAATTCTTCCCTCTGTAGCGCAATGAAGTGTCCAGTAATGAATTATGAGATGTCATTGGGGTTGGAGTGGCTTTGGGCAGCCTTTATATTGAAGATCAGGTCTATTCTCCTGTGTTGCTGGAGAATTAGCTTGGTATGTCTTTCTCTGGAACTTGTTGACCCTTGGGTGGTGCCTGGTTTCAGTGAAGGTATGGAGGAATTTGATGAGCTCTTGTCAATTAATGTTACCTAGAACAGAAGTTCTCTGGTGTTCTCAGGATTTGGACTTAAGCCTCTGCCTCTGGTTTTCAGTCTTATTCTTGCACTAGGCTCAAGACTTCTCCATCTGTCTCTTCCATTTCAGTTCCTTCTGTTTAAGCTTCTTCTGTTTTATGGTTTCTTTGGTGTCTATTTCCTGTCCTGACACAAGGGCGGTGGTAGACACTTTTTTAAGCTCACCTGTTCGGTAGTACTGTGGGGAGGAAGGTAAGCTGCAGACAAATATCAGTGGCATCAGTGGGGAGTGCTTGAAGTGTCTTGGATACACTGGGTTTGCCCCCGCTCACAGCGTGTTTGCTGTCCCAGTCTACACTGCACAGGCTTTAAGTTACTCTACCGGGAAGCTTCCGAGTCCGGCACTGGGTTGGATGTACATTCCTGGTCTAAGCCGCTCAGGTTCTGGTTCTCAGATACTCCACAAATGTGCAGACTTGGTTGGGCCTACGTTTTGTGCCCTTGCCCAGTCTGAGCAGCTCAGGTACCAGGTGTTTGGCCAGCACAGTCGCTGTGACTTATTGCCTCCCCCGTCACTGTTGCTTGGTTTTCCGGGCGTACAATCAGTGCACCTTCTCAGGCGGATATCGACCGGCCAGAACCCAAGAAGTCTTGGTTAGCAAAGAAGCCTTCTTACAGCTTGATATTGGATGCCTCGCTGGAGCTGAGATTGCCCACTTCCAGCTCTGGCTGCCCTTCCCTGCCTGTCTCAGCGTGGGATGGTGGATGGGCTGACCTCACCTGGCTAGCTCTGTTCAGTCCTTTGTTCTATGAGAAAGTCTGGCATTGTCTTAGCTTGGGGCATTTTGCCTTTCACGGGGTAGCTATCTTAAGTTAGCAGACCCTCAGTCTGCTTAGCTATCTTAAGTTAGCTCCTTCAGATTGCCCTCAGTGTTTTCAGGACCGGTCCTTACTCTAAGGGACTCAGCCCGTGCCTACCTTCCCAGTCCCCGCTTGCTAGTTGGGGGTGTGGGCGGCTGCGCTGCTTCTCCCCTGGAGTTACTGCTGAGCATGTAGTCTGTAGATTTTAATTATGTATTTATTTTTCCTCCACGTTATGTTGACCTCTGAGGTTCCAAAGATTGCCACAGATTCACTACTGAGTGTTTCCAGGTGTTTGGAAACTTCTCTGTTTTTTAAGCCTCCCATCTCTTGATGTACCTCCATCCCTCCCTCTTTTGCCTCTCTTTTTAGCATTTATGTTATTTCTTACCTCTTTTCCAAGACAATGGTCTGCTTTTCTGGGTGCCTGATGTCCTCTACCGACATTCAGAAGTTGCTTTGTGGGATTTACTCAGTGTTCAAATGTCCTTTGGATGAATTTGTGACGGAGAAAGTTGTCTCCCCATCATATTCCTCCTCCATCATCCTGTTTCCTCCCTCACACTAATACTTAAAATTTATTCAATTCTAAGCTTTGTTTCTTTCAGAGTCTACAGTTCCCATATTTTTAAAAAAATTCATTAAACCATCTTCTATTATATCACCTTAGTTGTTATTTGTTACTACTCTCTTTAAGTATATTAGAGTGATTTGTAGAAGTAACTCTAGAGATATTGAGTGTCATTGTTCAGTCAAAAAGTTGTCTTCAACTGTTTTTTGACGCCATAGACTGTTGCACAACAGGCCTCTCTATCTTTCATTATCTTCCAGAGTTTGTTCAAATGCATACCTATTGTATTTCTGATACAGTCCAACCATCTCATCATCTATTACTCCCTTCTTCTCCTGCCATCAATCTTAAAAAGCCTCATAGACTTTTCCAGTGAAGGGACACTTTGCATCAGCTGGCCAAAACTGAAGTTTCAACTTCATCATTAGGCGTTCGAATGAATACTTAGGGTTGATTTCCTTTAGGATGAATTGGTTTAATCTCCTTGCAGTCCAAGGGACCCCTAAGAATCTATTTCTTGGGGATTCAGTATCACTGCAGATGGTGATTGTAACCATGAAATTAAAAGACGCTTTCTCCTTGGAAGGAAAGTTACAACCAACCTAGATATCATATTAAAAAGCAGGGGCATTCCTTTGCCAACAAAGGTCCATCTAGGCAAGGCTGTGGTTTACTCAGTGGTCATGTATGAATGTGAGAGTTACACTGTAAGGAAAGCTGAGAGACGAAAATTTGATGCTTTCTAACTGTGGTGTTGGAGAAGACTCTTGAGCGTGCCTTGGACCGCAAGAAGATCCAACCAATCCATCCTAAATGAGATCAGCCCTGGGTGTGCATTGGAATGTCTCATGGTGAAGCTGAAACTCCAATAGTTTATACAGCTGATGCTAAGAGCTGACTCATTGGAAAAGACCCTGATGCTGGGTAAGGTTGAGGGCAGGAGGAGAATAGAATGGCAGAGGATGAGATGTGTGGATGGCATTGCCTATCAATGGACATGAGTTGGGGTTGTCTCTGGGAGTTAGTGTTGGACAGGGAGGCCTGGTGTGCTGCGGTTCGTGGGGTCAAAAAGAGTTGAACACGACTGAGTGAATGAACTGAATTGAAGTTTCTTCGGCAGCAGCACAGTTGAAAGCCATAGAATGTCCTCTCAGTCTTCTTTATATCCCAGATCCTACATCTGCACATGACTACTGGATAAACAACAGGGGTTTGTGAAGTGGAGGCCTTTGTTACCAAGGTGAATGTCTCTTCTAAATACAATGTTTAGGTTTGCATAGAGTTTTCTCCAAGAAGAAATTGTCTTTTACTTTGATGACAGCCCTTCACCAAAGCGGAAAGAATGTGGTCCACTGGAGAATGGAATGAAAAACCACTTCAGTATTCTTGCCTTGAGAACCCAATGAAAACCATGAAAACAAATAGAAAGGACACTGAAAGATGAACCATCGGTAGCTGCCCACTATGCTTCTAGAGGTCAGTGGGTAAATAACTCCAGAAATAATGAAGCAATCGAGTCAAAACAAAATCTACAACCAGTTGTGAACGGGACTGGTGATGGAAGCAGGGTTTGATGCTGTCAAGAGCAATATTGCAAAAGAACCTGGAATGTTAGGTCCATCAATCAAGGCAAATTGGAAGTGGTCAAACAGGAGATGACAAGAGTGAACACTGACATCCTAGGAATCAGTGAACGAAGATGGACTGGAATGGGAGAATTTAACTCACATGACCATTATATCTATTATTGTGGGCAGGAATCGCTTTGAAGAAATGAAGTAGCCATCATAGTCAACAAAAGAGTCCAAAATGCAGTACTTGGGAGCAATATCAAAAACGACAGAATGAACTCTGTTCTTTTCCAAGGCAAACGATTCAATATCATGGTAATCAAAATCTATGCTCTGATCAGTAACACTGAAGAAGCTGAAGTTGAAAGTTCTGTGAAGACCTACAAGACCTTCTAAAACTAACAAAAAAGAAGATGTCCTTTTCAGTATAGGGGACTGGAAAGCAGAAGTAGGAAGTCAAGAAACACCTAGAGTACCAGGCAAATTGGCTGTGAACTACAGAATGAAACAGGGCAAAGGCTAATAGAGTTCTGCCAAGAGAACGCACGGGTCAAGCAAACACCCTCTTCCAACAACACAAGAAAAGACTCTACACATGGACATCACCAGATGGTCGACACTGAAATCAGATTGATTATGTTTTTGTAGCCAAAATAAAGAAGCTCTATACAGTCAGCAAAAACAAGACAGGAAGCTGACTGTGGCTCAGATCCTGAACTCCTTATTGCCAAATTCAGACAGAAGTTGAAGAAACTGGAGGAAACCACTAGACCATTCAAGTATGACCTAAATCAAATCCCTTATAACACTACACTGGAAATGCAAATTAGATTTAAGGTACTAGATTTGATTGACTGAGTGCCTGATGAGCTATGGATGAAGGTACCTGAGAGTGTACAGGAGACAGGGATCATGACCATCCCCAGGTAAAGAAATGCAAAAAAAAAAAAAAAATTAATGGCTCTCTGAGGAGGCCTTATAAATAGCTATGAAAACAAGGGAAACAAAAAGCAAAAGAGAAAAGGAAAGATATATCCATTTGAATTCAAATTTCTAAAGAAAATCAAGGAGAGAAAAGAAAGCCTTCCTCAGGGATCAGTGCAAAAAAAAAAGGGAAACAATAGAATGTTAAAGACGGGAGATCTCTTCAAGAACATTGGAGATCCCAAGAGAACATCTCATTCAAAGAAGGGCTCAATAAAGCACAGAAACGGTAGGGAAAAAACTGAAGCAGAAATTATTAAGAAGCGGTGGTAAGAATACACCGAACTTTACAAAAAAGATCTTCACGACCCAGATAATCACAATGGAGTGATCACTCATCTAGAACCATATATCTTGGAATGTGAAGTCAAGTGGGTCTTAGGAAACATCACTACGAACTAAGCTAGTGTAGATGTTGGAATTTCAGTTGAACTTCTTCAAATCCTGAAAGATGATGCTTTAAAAGCGCTGCACTCAATATGACAGCTAATTTGCAAAATTCAGCAGTGGCCACAAGACTGGAAAAGGGCAATATGTTTTCAATCCCAAAGGAAGGCAATGCCATAGAATGTGCAACCTATCGCACAATTTCGCTCATCTCACACACTAGTAATAGTAAAATAATGCTCTATATTCTCCAAGCCAAGCTTCAGCAATACGTGAACTGTGAACATCCAGATTTTCAACCTGGTTTTAAAAACAGCAGAGGAACCAGAGATCAAATTGCCAACATCTGATGGATCATCGAAAAAGGAAGACAGCTCCAGAAAAGCATCTATGTCTTCTTTACTGACTATGCCAAGCCCCTGACTGCGTGGATCACTATAAAATGTGGAAAATTGGAAAGAGATGGGAATTCCGGACCACCTGACCTGCCTCTTGAGAAACCTATATGCAGGTCACGAAGCAACAGAACTGGATATGGAACAACAGACTGGTTCCAAATAGGAAAAGGAGTACATCAAGGATGTATAGTATCACTCTCCTTATTTAACTTATATGCAGAGGATATCATGAGAGGTGTTGGGCTGGAGTAAGCACAAGCTGGAATCAAGTTTTCTGGGTGAAATATCAATAACCTCAGATAGGCCAATGATACCTCCCTTTCAGCAGAAAGTGAAAAATAACTAAAGAGCCGCATGATGACATTGAAAGAGGATAGGGAAAAATTCGCTTAAATCTCAACATTCAGAAAACTAACATCATGGTATACAGTCCCATTGCTTCATGGCAAAAGGTGGGGAAACAGTGGAAATCGTTACTCACGGTTTCTTAGGCTCCAAGATTGCTGCAGATGGTGATTGCCGCCATAAAATTAAAAGACGCTTACTCCTTGGAAGGAAAGTTATGACCAGCCTAGTCAGCATATCAAAAAGCAGAGGCATTACTTTGCCAACAAAGGTCCATATGGTTTCTCCAGTGGGCATGTATGGATATGAGAGTTGTACTATAAAGAAATCTGAGTGCTGAAGAATTGATGCTTTTGAACTGTGGTGTAGGTGAAGACTCTTGAGAGTCCCTTGGACTGCAGGGAGATCTACCAGTCCATCCTAATGGAGATCAGTCCTGGGTGTTCATTGGAGTGATTGATGTTGAAGATGAAATTGCAATACTTTGGCCACCTGATGCAATTAAGTGACTCACTGGGAAATTTCCTGAGGCTGTGAAATACTGAGGGCAGGAAAGAGAAAGTGATGACAGAGGATAAGATAATTGGATAGCATCACCAACTCAATGGACATGAGTTTGCATAAACTCAAGGAGTTGGTAATGGACAAGGAGGCCTGGTGTGCTGTGGTTAATGGGTCACAAAGAGTCGGATATGACTGAGTGATTGAAGTGAGCATTACATATAATTTAAATAAACAGAGTGACAATATGCAGCCTTGTCATAATCCTTTCCCTAATTGGAAGCAGTCTGTTGTTTTCCATCCAGTTCTCACTGGTGCTTCTTGATCTGCATACAGATTTCCTAAGAGGCAGGTCGGGCGATCTGCTGTGGCTATCACTTTAAGAATTTTCCACCGTTTGTTGTGATACACACAGTCAAAACTTTTGTTATAAACAATGAAGTAGAAGAATATGTTTCTTTGTTTGTTTGTTCCTGGAACTGTCTTGTTATTTTCATGATCCCACGGATTTTGGATATTTGATTTGTGGTTCCTCTTACTGAGAACATAAACACTGGACATACTGATTTATACCTGGAGCCCTGAGGGAAAATCAGTGCCACTTGCTCATGGTCATATTTCCCACCAACACGAAGGTGACACAAGATCTTCAGCATCATTAACGTTTCTATGAAGTTCTGGGAAATGAGTTCTTTAAAAACAAACAAGAAACAGGCAAGAAAACAAAGGTGAAACACTTGAAAACTGACTGGGTTATATACAGAGATTTCTGTCCCACTTCTCTGAGCTCTACTTTGTCTATCTACCTATTTCTCCATCTTTAGCTGTTAAAAGGAGATAAAGAAGGGAAATTCTGTTATTTGTTTAACAAAAAATGAGCTTCACTGAATTATAAGGTAGGTCAGGTTTCGAGGTTTACCTTTTCCTTTAATTTGTATCTGCCTTGCTGTGATCATGAGAGTCCAAAATATTTCAACCATTTCTCATTCACAATGGTATCTTTGGAATTTCAGAAAGATTCACTGGAGCAAAGAGCCTGTATAATATATTTTGTGTTGAAAAAGATGCAAGAAAATCATGGATAATATTTTTATTCATTGTATACATCTAACAGTGGAGTAGGAAATGGCCACAGAAAGCAACTATCTTGTCTGGTAAATCCCATGAGCAGAGGAGCCTGGTGTTCTACATTCCATTTCGTTGCAGAGTTGGACAAGACTGAACATACAAACAAACATGTAACTTAGAGTCAGATGCAATTGTGTTCTATATATTCTCTCATAGGACTTTGTGTCACTCACACTGAAGTGCTTAACATTTTTCTAAATTATCTCTGTGACTTTATTAAAGTCCACTGGCTGTTTCTTTACCTTCAAAAAAAGAGAAAAAGAAGAAGAAATAAATGAAAATGTATCCTATGTGGAGAGTCTTATGCTTCTTTTTCTCCATCCAAGATTTGAAACTTCTTTCCTAGTATATGAAATAAAGACACTGTTTTGACTTGATAGAAATTGGTCTACTGGGACGTTTCTTTCCTATTTGGGAATGATAAACTCTAATTTAAGTTTTCCCTTGTCTAGACCAGTAAGGAGCACAACGGAAAGATCTGGCACTGAAAGGAAATGATAATCTTGATACCCATATATATCTCTTCCTTTCTAGAAACAGGCTGCTTTAGGCATTGAACAGGTCTGTCGTAGAACAAAAGAACTCCAAGAACTTTGCACCTCACATACGTGTGGCTTTGTGTGCTGTCTTTCCCATGCTGTCTCATCATTTTTAAAGTCATATGTGAAAGGGCTTATTAGTTCCATCGTATTACCCACTTCTTTCCATAGCAAGAGTGAGCATATTCCTCATATTCTTTCCCACGAGTTACATGACCTTTACCAAGAATTTTTCAGGAAGGCTGAGACTCCGTTTTCTGATGGCGTTCTCAGTATTAGTGAAGTTTTCCAGGCCTTTTTAGCATATTTGTCTATTTCACACTTTAATGAGATTGATAAGAGGTCATGAGGGTTGTTCAGTTGCCTTCATGAGCAACAGATAAGTACTTATGGAGGCACCTGGTGCTCAGGGGAACATGGAGATGATGTTAGCAAGAAGAAAGGATGGGTTCCACAGTGACATATCTGAAGACCACAGTCACAGTGGGTGAGACTACTCATTGCTACAGTAAAAGAGAAGTGGATGGCAAGGAAGTTATAAGCATTCATCTCATGAGCCTAAGGCAGAAGTTTGAATGTCTGGTTTAGATTTGAGATCAAGCTGATTCATCCCCCACTAGGCTGGGTATCGATGAGTGGATAGAGTCTATGAGAGCTAGCTGAGAGAAAATAATTTTTTTTTTACTGTAATACAAGTGAACTATTTTCGTGGTTACTGAATTCTCATCAGAGCTTCCTCCACACTACTATATCAGTCAGCCATCTCATGGACTCGTCCTTCTGGTTTGTCCCACAGCAGCACTTTTGCATGCCTTGCTTCATGTAATGAGCTTCAACTGGTTATCTGTTCTCCATATGATAATATAAATGTTTCAGTGTTTCATGCTTCAATGCTATTCCTTCCTAGTATCCCACCCTCGCCATATCCCACATAGTCCCAAATTCTTTTCTTTATATAAGTGTCACTTTTATTGTCTCGCTTATGGCATCGTTGTTACTTCTTTCTAAATGTCATATATAAGGTTTCATATACTATGTTGGTGTTTCTCTTTCTGGCTTGCTTCCCTCTGTATAATAGGCTGCAGTTTCATCCACCTCATAGCACTGACTCAAACACGTCCTTTCTTTAATAGCTGAATATTCCATTGTGTATATGACAGCTTCATCCTTAACCATTGATCTTCAAAGTGGACATCAAGGTTGTTTCAATTTCTAAGCTATAGTAAAGAGTGCTGCAATGAACATTGGAGTACATATGTTTCATTGAATTCTAGTTGTCTTGGTCTGTATGCCCAGAAGTGGGATCACTGGGTCATATGGTAATTCTATTTCCGTTTATTATTATTATTTTTTTTTAAGGAATCTCCACACTGTCCTCCATAGTGCCCATACTAGTGTGCCTTCCCACCAACAACGTAAGAATGTTCCCTTTCTCCGCTCCCTTTTCAGCATTGCTGGATTGTAGAGTTTTTTGATGGTAGTTTTTAATGGTAGTTTTTTGACCAGTGTGAAATGGTACCTCACTGCAGTATTGATTTGAGTTTCTCTGATAATGAGTGATGTGGAGCAGATTGTCAGGTGTTTGTTAGACACCTGTATGTATCCTTTGGAGAAATCTCTTTAGATCTTTGTCCCACTTTTTGATTGGATTACTTATTTTTCTGGTATTGAACTGCATGAGCTGCTTGTATATTTTGGAGACTAATTTGATGTCAGTTAATTTTTTTACTATTATTTTCTCCCATTTGGAAGGCTGCCATTTCACCTTGCTTATTGTTTCCTTCATTGTGTAAAACTTTTAAGTTTAATGATGTCCCATGTTTGTTTTTGTTTTTATTTCTGTCACTCAGGAGGGTCACAGAGAATGATACTGTGATTTGTGTTAGAGTCTGTTCTGTCTATGTTTTCCTCTGAGAGTTGTATAGTTTCTAGACTTATGTTTATATGTTTAATCTATTTTAAGTGTATTGTTGTATAGGGTGGTAGAATGTTTTTTAGCACCATTCTTTTACAGTTGTTGACAGTTTTCCCCAGCAGCGCTTTTTAAAGTGGTTTTCTCTCCTCCATTATATATTATTGCCTCTTTTGTCAAAGATAAAGTGTCCATATGTGTGTGGATATATCTCTGGGCTTTCTATATTGTTCCATTGATCTGTATTTTTGTCTTGTGCAGGTACCTTTCTTTCTTGATGACTATAGCTCTGTAGTATAACCTGAAGTCAGGCAGGTTGATCCCACTATATCCATTCTTCTTTTTCAAGATTGCTTTGGCTATTAAAGGTTGAAATTGTTTGTTCTTGTTCTGTGGAAACGACAACAACAACAGCAACAACACTGTTAGATAGTGGTGAACATATTGTGTTTTGGCTAGTGTACTCATTTTCACGTATTGATTCTTCTGATCTAAGAGCCTGACATATTTCTCTGTCTGTTTCTATTATCTTTATTTCTGCAGTATTTTAGGTTTCGATATATAGATTCAGGTCTTTTGTTTCTTTAGGTAAATTTATTCCTAAGTACTTTATACTTCTCTTTTCAATGGAGAATGGGAATTTTTCCCATTAAAATTCTGAAGCATTATCAGTTAATGGGTCAGAGAGTTCTTTAACAGTTTCCTTTCCCTGAGAACCTGGGTATGAACAGTAGGCTTCTTTTGAGCTTGAAAGCTTATTTTCAGGAGGCAGTGGTATATGTCTTTTCAAGGTTTTCTCTAACAGTATGCCATAAAGCAGGTAGCTTCAGTAAATGTTTTCTTATACTTGCAGGATCTAGCCAGTAATAAAAGGGTTACCAGATTTGCTTTCTTCTGAGGCCTCTTTTGGATGGTGACACATCATCACATGGCTTTGACTTCACATATAAATGTCTCTGTGTTTTTTGTGTCTGCTCTCCTTTCCTGATAAAAACCTTGTCCTGTATATCAAAATATCTACCTAAAAACCCTATTGGCAAAAAGGTTCAGAAAGAAATTACACATTGCTCATAATTTTGACTCTGTACAAAGTACAGTAAGTTCAGTTCAGTCACTCAGTCATGTCCGACTTTCTTTGACCCCGTGAATCACAGCATGCCAGGCCTCCCTGTCCATCACCAACTCCTGGAGTTCACTCAAACTCATGTCCATCGAGTCGGTGATGCCATCGGCTTCAAAATACACATTTTGAGAGGACAACATTATTCTACAATATTGATTTTCTTCTTTTCACTTGTTACCAGTCTATAGTAATCTGTCTCTGAGTGTTCACCCCACTAATCAGATCTACCCAATTGAGAATGCAGATTCTTAAGAAAAAGGGGTTCTTTGGGATTAATACAATTATAAACAACACTTAGAGTTTCTTGCCAATCTCCATATCCTCTCCATAAAGGCATTAGTTAAAGAAAAAATTTATTTTGTATAAGTATTAAACCAAACTGTGATGCACATATACAAACTACAAAATTGATGTAAAGTCAAAATACTATATTTTATATATGTATACTAGCAAAATATAATATATGTATAATAGCAAATCAGTTCATTAAAATATTTTCAAAGTTATAAGTATTCTTCAAATAGACCTGATTACATCTGTCACAGTAATTTGGTCCTTAATAAGCTTGATAATCGGGGTAGCCATCAGGTTTTGTTAATTTGTTTTTATTATTATCATTATTTTAAATGTATTTATTTTAATTAGAGGCTGATTAGTTTACAATATTGTATTGGTTTTGCCATACACTGACATGAATTCGCCTCGGGTGTACACAGGTTCCCCATCTTGACCCCACACCCACCTCGCTCCCCATCCCATCCCTCTGATTCATCCCAGTGCACCAGCTAATTTGTTTTATATTAGAAAATGATAAACTTCTCATGTACACATGAGAGAAAGTGGTTTTGAAATGAGGCACTCTCTTATCCACCTAACTGAGACATAAGATGCTACTGCTAATAAATACCTATTATTAGACTGTTATTTCCAAAGATTGGGGTTTAAATACTAGAGGTTTTCATTGCAGAGCAATGCAAGATGTGTGGCTTATGCCTTTAATTACAGCAAACTCCTCAGCTTTCAACACAGCTCACTTAGAGGAAAGGTAAGTGAGGGTTGTGATTAGGTGTTGCAAATATCTTGCTGTCAGATCCTGTTATTGAGCTAAGGTCATGGTCAAGTAATACTGTTTCTGTAAACCTGTACTGAAGCAAATATCAATCCGTAACCTAAAAGGAAATATCCTAAAATGACTTTCATCATCCAACATCCTGGTTACGAGGAGGGTTTCCCTCTGAAGGCTGGTTATCCTGTCTGGGCGCAGGCTCGATCTCAACGTCTGGTCTTGGTTCTCCAATCAGTGCCCAGTCCCAGCTGAAGGGGAAGCTGTCTGTTCTCCGTTTCCTTCTCTTTCCAAGGTTCTCATACATTGTCCAGTCATTTTAATGAGGGAGTCAAGTGCCCGAAACACAGTTGGCCCTCGGTATTCTCATACTATCCAAAAGGGGGCTGGGTGTCATAGACTGTTACCCCTACGGTTTGCCACAACTATTAGGTTATGGAGGTGAGCATCAGACATGTTGGCTACTTCTTCGAACCCTGGTGAAGGCCAGTGAATGGCTCCATCAAAGGATCTGGCCCTCTGAAATACATAGCCTTTTGCCTTTCCTGAAGTTCTGCCTTTCACTACCCGGCCCTAGGGTAGAAGACCTAGAAGGTCCTGAGCAATGGGAGCAATATATATTCTACTACACACCATTGAGAGTGTGACTGTGGTTGGAGTTGCATTTCCAACTTCTCTAATAATCTTGAGCTAAGATCTGCAGATCTATGTCCGTCCTGTCTCTATTAGAACATCTTCCTTGAAGAAATATTTGACCTATGATACAAGTTTGTAACTTGAACAATCGTGCTCAATTTTGAATAAGCTCAGATAACAATTTTCAACTCACTTTTCCTAAATTCACATGTTTTAGCTAAAACCATCAGGTGATTAAAGTTTCTGTTACCTTGTAACTGAAATATTTCACTTACCATCATGTTCTCAATGACAAAAATATTGTAAATGGTGGAACAATTTATTTGTTCACTGCTTGAGGTACAGTTGACTTGTAATATTGCTTTAAGAAATTTTATTTTATAAAAATTGTACAATCTTCTCTTATTTTTTGTAATATATCAAAATGAATGACACTTCTGTGTACATAAATCCCTGAATTTTTAGACTTCCTTCACATTTAGGTCATCAGAGAGCACCAAGTAGAATTCTTTTATTTTCTTTACTCCTTTTTCATAATTTAGTTTAAAAAATTAAGTGGACGGTAATCATAATCGAATATTGGGATGGTTTTTGTAATATACACATACTAATGACCCATAATTATACAAGGAGAAGGTCAATTAGCATTAAAGAAAGCCAGTGCCAAAGAATGTTCACACTACCACACAATTGCAATCATCTTACACACTAGCAAAATAATGATCGAAATTCTCCAGACCAGGCTTCAACAGTACATAAACCATGAATTTCCAGGTGTTCAAGTTTGATTTTTGAAAGGCAGAGGAACCAGAAATCAAATTATCAACAGCTTTTGGATCAGCAACACAGGAAGAGTCCAGAAGAAAAAATTCTACTTCTGCATCATTGACTACACCAAACCTTTGACTACGGGTCACAACAAACTATGGAAAATTCCTCAGGAGATGACAATACCAGACCACCTGACCTGCCTCCTGAAAAATCTGTATGCAGATCAAGACGCAAGTTAGAACTGGAAATGGAAAGACAATCTGAATCCAAAGGGAAAGGAGTACGTCAAGGCTGTATACGGACATGCTGCTTATGTAAATTATATGCAGATTACATCATGAGAAATGCCAGGTTGCATAAACACACCCTGGAATCAAGATAGCCAGGTGAAATATCAATAATCTCTTATCTGGAGATGGAACCAAGTTTATGGCAGAAAGGGAAGACGAACCAAAGAGCCCCTTGATGAAAGTGAAAGTGGAGAGTGAAATAGATGACATAAAACTCAAAATTCAGACAACAATGATCATGGCCACCGATCCCATCACTTCATGGCAAATAGAAGGGGAAACAATGGAAAGAATGAGAGTTTTTTTTTTTTTTTTTGGCCAGGGGTGGGGTTTGGGGAGTGGAGGTGTATTCAAAATCACAGCAGATTGGGAATGCAGCCGTAACATTAAAAGATGCTTTCTCTTTGGAAGAAAAATATGACCAAACGAGACAGAATATCAAACATCAGAGAGATTACTTTCCAAAATATTTCTGTCTAGTCAAAGTTATGGTTTTGCCAGTAGTCATGTAGGGATGGGAGATTTGGACTATAAAGAAAGCCAAAGAATTGATGCTTTTGATTTGTGATGATGGAGAAGTGGTTTGAGAGTCTTTTGAATGGTAAGGAGATCCAAGGAGTCCATCCTAAAGGAAATCAGTCCAGAACATTCATTGGAAGGCCTGATGTTGCAGCTATGACCCAATATTTTGGCCACATGATGTGAAGAACTGATTCATTTTTAAAAGACCTTGATGCTGGGAAAAGTTCAAGGTGGGAGGATAACAGTAGACAGAAGATGAGACGATTGGAGAGCATCGCCGACTTTATGAACATGAGTTTGAGTAAACTCGATGAGTTGGTGATGGACAGCGAGGACTGACATGCTGCAGTGCATAGGGTCACAAAGATTTGTCAATGACTGAGCCACTGAACTGCACTGAACTGAGCTTGGCTCTACCCATCTGAAAAAGAACCAGTTTCCCTTAGTCAGTCGTTCCCATCAGGAAGCTCCCATAAACTCTTGACCTTATCCATCAGAAGTCAGAGCGAATGAAAACCATAATCTCAGAAAGCTAGCCAAATTGATCACATGGGATACAGCCTTGTCTAACGCACTCAGTGAAACTATGTGCCCTGCTTGTAGGGCCACCCAAGATGGACGGGTCATGGTTATGGTTTCTGACAAATTGTGGTCCGTGGAGAAGGGAATGGAAAACCTCAGCAGTATTCCTGCCTGAAGAACTCCATGAGCAGCATGTAAAGGCAAAATATAGCATACTGAAAGACAAACTCCAAGGTTGGTAGCTGCCCAATATGATATGGGAGATCAGTGCAGAGGAAACTCTAAAAAGAATGACGCAATGGAGCCAAAGCCAAAACAGTACCCAGTTGCAGATGTGACTAGTAATGGAAGAACACCCCGATGCTGTGAAGAGCAAGATTGCATAGGAACGTTAAAGGGTAGGTCCATGAATCAAGGAAAATAGGAAGGGGTCAAAACGGCGACATTAAGAGTGAACATTGACATTTTAGGGATCAGTGAACTAAAATGGACAGGAATGGATGAATTTAACTCAGATTACCATTATGTCTACTACAGTGGGAAAGAAACCCTCAGAAGAAACGGAGTAGCCATTATAGTAAACAAAAGAGTCTGGAATGTAGTATTTGGTGGCAATCTGAAAACCGGCAGAATGATCTCTGTTTCTTTCCAAGGGACTCCATTCAATAGCACAGTAAACCAAGTCTGCCCTGACCAGTCATGCTGAAGTAGCTGAATTAGAACGATTCTGTGAAGACCTACAAGACTTTCTAGAAGTAACAGACAAGAAAAATGACTTTTCCATCAAAGGGAAAGGAATGCAAAAGTAGGAAGTCAAGAGATACCAGGGGTAACAGGCAAATTTGGCCTTAGACTACAAAATGAAGTCTTCCAAATGTTAACAGAGATTTGCCAAGAGAACACACTGCTAATGGCAAGCACCATCTTCTGGGAACATGAGAGAATACTAAAAATGTATCTCATAATATGGTTAATACTGAAGTCACATTGACTTTTTCTTCACAGCCAAAGATGCAGAAGATCTGTAGAGTCAGCAAAGCAAGACTGGGAGTGGACAGTGGCTCAGGACATGAATTCCTTATTGCCAAAGCAAAAGTTAAATTGAAGAAAGTAGCGAAAACCACTAGATCATTCAGCTATGTCCTACATGAAATCCCTTATGATTACACGGTGAAACTGACAAGTAGATTCAAAGGATTAGATCTGATACAAAGAATGCCTGATGAACTATTGAGAGAGGATTGTGACATTGTACAATAGGCAGTGATCAAGACCCTCCTCAAGAAAAATACATAAAGGCAAAATGGTTTGCTGAAGATGCCTTACAAATAGATGAGAAAATAAGCTGAATCAAAGGAAAAAATTAAAGATATAACAATCTGAATGTAAAGATCCAAGGAATCGGAAGGAGTGATAAGAAATCACTTTTTCAGTGATTAATGGTAAGAAATAGAGGAAAATAATGGAATGGGAAAGACTAGAGACCACTTCAAGAAACTTAGAGCTACCAAGGAAGCATTTCATGCAGAGATATTCAACATAAAGACAGAAATTGCATGGACCTCAATGAAGCGGAAGATATTAAGAAGAGGTAGCAAAGTTACACAGAAGAACTATATTAACAGAATCTTCATGACCCAGATAACCGCGATGATGTGATCACTCACCTATAGCCAGTCCTCTTGGAATGTGAAGTCAAGCCATCCTTATGAAACTTCACTATGAACAAAACTACTGAAACTGATGAAATTCCAGTTCAGCTATTTCATAGCCTGAAAAATGATCATCTCTAAGTGCTGTATTCAGTATGCAAGGAATTTGGAAAACTAAGCAGTGGCCACCGGACAGGAAACATTCAGTTTTTATTCCATTCCAAAGAAAGGCAATTCCACAAACTGTTCCCACTGGTAAATAGATGGGGAAAGAGTGGAAACAGTGTCAGACTTTATTTTTTGGGCTCCAAAATCACAGTGGATGCTGATTGCAGCCATGAAATTAAAAGACGCTTACTCCTTGGAAGGAAAGTTATGACCAACATTTATAGTATACTAAAAAGCAGAGACATTACTTGGCCATCAAATGTTCGTCTAGTCAAGGCTATAGTTTTTCCAGTGGTCATGTATGGATGTGAGAGTTGGACTGTGAAGAAAGCTGATCTCCAAAGAATTGATGCTTTTGAACTGTGGTGTGGAGAAGACTCTTGTGAGTCCCTTGGACTGCAAGGAGATCCAACCAGTCCATTCTAAAGGAGATCAATCCTGGGTGTTCATTGGAAGGACTGATGCTAAAGCTGAAACTCCAATACTTTGGCCACCTCATGCGACGACTTGACTCACTGGAAAAGACACGGATGCTGGGAGGGATTGGGGCAGGAGGAGATGGGGACAACAGAAAATGAGATGGCTGGATGGCATCACCGACCCGATGGACATGAGTTTGAATGAACTCCGGGAGTTGGTGATGGACAGAGAGTATTGCCTTCCTGTGATTCATGGGGTCGCAAATGTCAGACACGACTGAGAGACTGAACTGAACTGATACTTTTACATTGGAGAAGGAAATGGCAGCCCACTCCAGTATTCTTGCCTGGAGAATTCCAGGGACGGCGGAGCCTGGTGGACTGCCTTCTATGGGGTCGCACAGACTCGGACACGACTGAAGCGACTTAGCAGCAGCAGCATACTTTTACATGCAAATACAGTGATACCAGTATTACTCCATGATACTTGTATTTTTTATTTCACTCTGTGAAAATCTGGATTCTATTTTTCTTATGTGAAATGTGGAATTCTCTATTACTCATGTATGAAAATCTGCATGGTGGTTTTCTGGCATTTAATGTGGAATTCTGTATATTTCCCATATGGAAATCTTGGCACTGGTTCTCTGAAGATATGGAGAACCAGTATGGATTTGGAATGATCTCTCTTGCACAAATGAAATTAGGGCCCCACTGTTTCTTCTTCAAGTTTAGAGTTTATTGTATTTCTCATATATATATCAAAACAGAATTTTGTCCAGGAAATGTGAAATGCTCCTTATTGACTCTATTCAATCCTAGGTGACAATTCTCCACTTTGGAAGTTGCACACCTATATATTTCATATTGGAGATGAGAATGGAGACTTCCCTTGGAGAAATATGGAAATCTCTAAATTTGATATGAAGAACTGGTTTTTCAGCTACAGAAACACTTTTGTTCCCTGTTTGCTATGTTTCCCTGTGCCTCTGAACATTTGTGTGTACATGCGTGGGTAGACATGGCTGTGTTTGTGTGTATTTCTGTATGTGGCTGTGTGTCCAACTACAGCCGAAGTAGAAATGAAGGTGAGAGATCACGAGACATGCAGCAAGCAGAAGGAGGCATGAGGTGTCCACAGAGTGGAGAAGACTGGCCCATGCATCTCTGAGGTGCTCCTGTTCAGCACAGGAATGAGGAAAGGACGGCGAGTGACAATTCAGGAAAGTGGGTCCATAAATCTGGATTTACCTCAAGAGACATAAAGAAACTCACAGTTTGTGCCACGTTGATGTGTGACTTTCTACCAAGAAGCAGATGGGAAGCTTTGAGAACTCACCCAGTGTAAATTCAATGGTGTGAGTATTTTAAAGCATAGCCTTTGGACACTTTAGTCTATGGGAATTGGGGTATCCTCTGGAAATGGTAAGCATGGCTATAACAGGATCCAAGACTTTAAAGAGGTCAAGGTCCTTGCGAAACGAACAGAGACTGGAAGGAGGAGGAAGAGAAAGATAGCCTACTGCGCTAGAGAATTTTTACACATTAGAGGAAGGCCCTGGCCTACTGCTGTTTCAGACCCGTCCATCAGGCAGCATACTCCCTCTCTGATGTGGCCAATGATAGCATCATGTGAGACAAATGACATGATCATATAGACTCCTTCATCGTGAAACCACAGGCATCCTCGGATACAGTGTGTGAGCATGCAATCTACCCGGGTGCTTCTTGCATAACTGGCAGTGTAGAAAGGTGAAGAAAGTGCAGCTGTGGGGTATATGATTTTTCCCCTTTGATAGTGTGTACCTGTGAGGGAGAAAAGATGGCCAAGTAGAAGGGTGTTCACTTATCTTTTCCTGAGTGAGCTCCAAATTTGCAGCTTGCTACTGAATGCTGATGGACAAGAGAATGTCAAGGTCCCACCAAAAAGATGTACACCATGTCCACGGGGGACAGATAAGTCCCAAGAAGACTGTAGGAGGGGTGAAATTGTGTTTAGAAGCAATACTTTTCAGCCACACTCAGAGGACTCACAGAAAACATTTGGTGAACCGATACACAGAGACTGACAGACCCAGAGTCAGACCTGTCTTTCAGTGATTGAGTGTCTCCCGCAGAGGCATGGGTCAGCAGTGGCCTGACAGGGGAGAGGGTCTCTGGCTGCTACAGACCTGGGTCATGCAGTTTATGGCATATGCCCTCTTGGAGGAGTTTGCCATTCAATCCACAATAAAGCCAGCTAGCAGACATCCACAAATTGAAAAATAAATATGCCAAAGAAATTCTCGTACTGTTAAGGAAGTTCTAGGAGCACTGCACACTTCCTCACCTGGGGCTCTGGCAAAGGGATTGAGAACCCCAGAGGAAATTTGACTTTGGAGGTCAGTGGGATTTGATTACAGAACTTCCACAGAACTGAAGCAGACTGATGAAGGGCACAAACAAAACTTTGTGTGAACCAGGAGACAAGAATAAGGAAAAGTGTCCCCACAATAGACTGAGCCAGATTTGCCTGTGAGTGTCGAGGGGTCTCCGGCAGAGGCATGGGCAAAGAGTGGGATGCAGCAGGATGAGGGGCACTGAATACAACAGTGCTTACATAAGCCCTTTTGAAGAAGATCACAATTACTTTCATTACTCATATCGGAGTTTATCCTCAGTTCAAACAACAGGGCTGGAACAAAACAACCCGCACCCCACCCTCCTGCCACTGCAAACAGAAAATCGGATTAAAGATTTACTGAACATGGCCCCACCTATATAAAAACGACTCAGGTTCACTCACAGTCTGTCCCTCCCATCAGAAAGCTTCTTAAGCCTTTTATGCTTATACATTAGAGGGCAGACAGAATGGAAACCACAATCACAGAAAACTAACCAAACTGATGAAGTGGATCACAGTTTTGTCTAATGCAATGAAACTATGAGTCACGCCATGTAGGACTATCCAGGATGGATGGGTCATGATGGAGGGTTCTGACAAAACGTGGGCCAATGTAGAAGTGAATTGCAAATAGCTTCAGTATTTTGCCTTGAAACACCACGAACAGTATGAAAAGGCAAACAGATGGGACACTGAAAGATATACTCCCCAGGTTGGCAGGTGCTAATGTGCTTCTGGAAATCAGTGGAGAAGTAACTCCAAAAATAAAGAAGAGATGAAGTCAGAGCAAAAACAACACCCAGCTGTGGTAGTGACTGGTGATGGAAGTAAAGCCTCACTCTGTACAGAACAATAGTGCACAGGAACTAAGAAAGTTAGGTCCATGACTCAAGTAAACTTGGAATTTGTCAAAAAGGATATATCAATGGTGAATATCAACCTTTCAGGAATCAGTGAATTAAAATTGACTGGAATGGGCAAATTTAATTGAGATGAACATTTTATCTACTACGATGGGTAAGAATTCCTAGAGAAGAAATGGTGTAGCACTCATAGTCAACAAAAGTGTGTGAAATGCAGTTCTTGGGTGCATTCTTAAGAATAGCAGAAAGATCTCTGCTGATTCTCAAGGCACACTATGCAACAGCACAGTAATCCAAATATATGTCCTGACCAGCAATGTTCAAGTAGAAATTGAGCTGAAGGTCAGTGAAAAACTGAAGTTGAGTGGTTCTATGTTCACCAACAGGATCTGCTAGAATTAACAGACACACACACACACATAAAGATATAATTTGCATCATAGGGGACTGGAATGCAAAAGGAGGACATCAGGAGATATTTAGATTCACAGACAATTTTGGCCTTTGCGTACAAAATGAACCAGGACAGTGTCTAACACAGTTTTGCCAAGACAACGCACTGTCATAGGAAACTTTTTTCCAACAACAAATGAGACGACTCTACACACGCACACAGTTCGGTTTAGTTCAGTCGCTCAGTCATGTCCGATTCTCCGCGACCCCATGAATCACAGCACGCCAGACCTCCCTGTCCATCACCAACTCCCGGAGTTCACTCAAACTCATGTCCACAGAGTCAGTAATGTCATCCAGCCATCTCATTCTTGGTCGTCCCCTTCTCCTCCAGCCCCCAACCTTTCACAGCATCAGAGTCTTTTAAGAAAATGGTTAATACCGAAATCAAACTAATTATATGCTTTACAGCTGAAGATGGAGAAGCTCGATGCAGCCACCCAAAACAAAACTGGGAGCTAACTGTGGCTCAGATCATTAGCTCATACTGAAACATTCAGACGTATTTCAACAAAAGTAGGAAAATCCCTAGATCATTCAGGTTGACCTAAGTAAAAGCCATTTTGATTATCATTGGAAACCTAATAGAGTTCCTGGAGAACTAAGGGCAGAAGTTCGTGATATTGTACACGAGCAGCAATGAAGACTATCCCCAAGACAAAGAAATGCACAAAGGCAAAACGGTTTTCTGAAGACACTTTACACTAGCTAAGAAGAAGAAAAAAAGAAAAAGGAGAGAGAGAGAAGTGGAAGTGAAACGAGAATGGCAAAGATACACCTATTTGAATGTTGAATTTTGAAGAATAGCTAGGGCAGGTAAGAAAACCTTCCTCACTAATCAATGCCAAGAAGGGGAGGTTAAAAATATAATCAGATAGACTAGAGGTCGCTTCAAGAAATTTAAAGATACCATGGGAAGATTTCATGCAAAGAAGTACACAATAAAGGTCAGAAATATTAGGGACCTAACAGAAGAAGGAACTATTAAAATGTGTCAAGAATACAGAGAACTCTACAAAGAAACTCTTCATGACCAGATAACCAAGATGGTGTCATCACTCAACTAGATCCATGTCATGATCTTCGTAGACCCGGACCTGGTGAATGCAGTTAACAGAAAAGGATGCAGGGGACAGAAGTCTCGAGTGAAACAAGGGTACTTTTTTTTGCAGAAATACATGCTTATATATCGTCAATAAAATTATTATTCTGCCACCAAAAATAATGAAATTCCACCAGTAGCAACAAAATGTTTAATCCTTTGAGACACTGAAGGGAATCCAAGCAGGTGTCCTCTCCCATAATCCCAGTCGTGAGAACTGCGTTCAGATCTGCTCATCCCTGTTTTGCAGGAACTAAGAATGAACAGAGAGTCCTTGAGAAATGGTACACAAGGGAAGAAAACATATTGGATCCCTTAAAGTTGAACGTCCCCTGACTATTCCCCCTGTTTTATTTTTTCATAATTGGGGGTGACTGCTTATGCTTCTGTGAAAAAGGCACTGACCAATTGGGTTTGCCTGTTTAGGCTGAACATTTTAGTTGAAAGGCATTAGTATACTACAAATATAATCACCATGATAATTATCAGCATTATGGCTCCAGATCCAATACGATGTGTAATGCTTTGATGTCATCCTCAAGTGAGTAGCCCAAATAATTGATCAGCTAGCTGTTCAGCTAAGGTTTCTAAATTTTTGGAAAAGGATGGACTCTTAGAGGAGATTTCAAAGATGTTCTTTTGGAACAATTGTACATTTAAGGAAGCATTTTTATGAATATCTTATAAATGAAATTTGCTTTGTTCACAATTGTAAGCACTATTGTTGAACCAAACAGAAGTAACGCAAAACTGTGTAGAAATACAATCACATTTTAATAATATTTGCATTTTTAAATCTATTAATTGTTCTCTGACCAATTGGATGCCTGCTTTTAATTCTTGTATTTTATCCTGAACGTCCTCATCCGGCTGAGGCTGGGTGGCCCACACAGTATCAGCATCTTTAGTACAAATTTGAATAAAGTTTTGGGTGTGAATTGAGGTTTGTAAAGCAATGCCTGCAACTCTGGCAGTGATGCAAATGGCTATTAGTCCCAAAATGCCAAGAATTAACCACTCAATAAATCGCTTAGATCGTTGGAGTAATTTAGAGAGTAACCGGGAGGCAAGTCCTACCATGGGACCTTCTTCCCAGGGCCGTCGGAGATCTACTTGGCAACCACAGACTGTACCGAGAACGAAGAATCAAAAGGGATTCATTATTTTTAGAGAGAAATAGAGGAATTTAGACAAGTATACAATTTACATTCTATACAAGTCACAGAACATAAAGTCTTATTAAATTGTGAGTTCCCTACGGCTATAACAAAAGGAAGGGGGATGCAAGCTTGTATAAAATATGAATGATTATAACGGAAGGAAGAGTTACTATGACAACGACTGGTCCTTGTGAGATATCAGGTCCATGTTCCAAGTATTTCAGTACATACATCAAGTTTCCAGATGTCCCATTGTTCAGGTCCAATTCATTTATTGAGGATGATTTGAGAGCGAGGAGTTGCCATTTTGCTGTCAAGCCAGGCAAAGAGTCCTATGACATGGAAGTTTTCTATTGAACTGTTGGTAATCTTCCATTCTACTTGAGTAACATAATCACACAGTGTATTATTAAGATCATCTGAGCAGTTAGATAGCCACATTCTATGGGTTCCCCAATCAACAATGGTGTAAATGGCCAGAAAAATTAATTTCCATGATTTAGCTTGATATCTACCCCAGTAAACAGGAATATATGTAGAGTCCTTATATGTAAACCCCTTACATTTCAACTTTTGTCCTTTTCTGAAAGTTTGGGTAGTATTCACATGGTTTTCATAAAAGGACAGGGCAGGAAACAGTCCAAGCAATGAACGGAAATTCTTTTTTGGAGGCAGGATGAAAGCCCACTTTTGTTGACTAACATTAATACAGAATTCTGCTGGGACCATGCATAAAGGAAGGATTTCATAGCCTAGAGAAATGCTTATTAGTCTTCCATCTTGAGAGAGGGCAGGTCAAATCTCCAAGGAGAATACATATGTACTGTGTCATTAGTGGATATGATTGGTTCTGTATCTGTCCATTCTACAACTTGCAATAAAGGAGGCCTAGGTATATTAGTCTAATCAGTTCAGTTCAGTTCAGTGGATCAGTTGTGCCCGACTCTATGCGACCCCATAAACCACAGCACTCCAGGCCTCCCTGTCCATCACCAACTCCCGGAGTTCACTCAAATTCACGTCCACAGAGTCGGTGATGCCATCCAGCCAACTCATTCTCTGTCGTCAACTTCTCCTGCCGCCCCCAACCTTTCCCAGCAACAGAGTCTTTTATAGTGAGTCAACTCGTCACATGAGGTGGCCAAAGTATTGCAGTTTTAGCTTTAGCATCAGTCCTTCCAGGGAACACCCAGGATTGATTTCCTTTAGAATGGACTGGTTGGATCTCCTTGCAGTCCAAGGGACTCAAAAGAGTCTTCTCCAACACCACAGTTCAAAAACATCAATTCTTTGGTGATCAGGTTTCTTCACAGTCCAACACTCACATCCATACATTACCACGGGAAAAACCATAGCCTTGAATAGACGGACCTTGGTTGGCAAAGTAATGTCTCTGCTTTTTAATATACTATCTAGGTTGGTCATAACTTTCCTTCCAAGGAGTAAGCGTCTTTTAATTTCATGGCTGCAATCAGCATCTGCAGTGATTTTGGAGCCCCCCCAAAAAAAGTCTGACACTGTTTCTACTGTTTTTCCATCTATTTCCCATGAAGTGATGGGACCAGATGCCATGATCTTTGTTTTCTGAATGTTGAACTTCAAGCCAACGTTTTCACTCTCCTTTTTCACTTTCATCAAGAGGCTTTTGAGTTCCTCTTCATTTTCTGTCATAAGGGTGGTGTCATCTGCATATTAGAGGTTATTGATATTTCTCCCAGCAATCTTGATCCAGCTTGTGCTTCTTCTGGCCAGTGTTCCTCATGATGTACTCTGAATATAAGTTAAATAAGCAAGGTGACAATATACAGCCTTGACGTACTCCTTTTCCTATTTGGAACCAGTCTGTTGTTCCATGTACAGTTCTGACTGTTGCTTCCTGACCTACATACAGATTTCTCAAGAGGCAGGTCAAGTGATCTGGTATTCCCATCTCTTTCAGAATGTTCCACAGTTTATTGTGATCCCCACAGTCAAAGGCTATGGCATAGTCAATGAAGCAGAAATAGATGTTTTTCTGGAACTCTCTTGCTTTCTCCATGATCCAGCGGATGTTGGCAATTTGATCTCTTGTGCCTCTGCCTTTTCTAAAACCTGCTTGAACATTTGGGAGTTCACGGTTCACATACTGCTGAATCCTGGCTTGGAGAATTTTGATCATGACTTTACTAGCGTGTGAGATGAGTGCAATTGTGCGGTATTTTGAGCATTCTTTGGTATTCCCTTTCTTTGGGATTGGAATGGAGACTAACCTTTTCCAGCCCCGTGGCCACTGCTGAGTTTTCCAAAATTGCTGGCATATTGAGTGCAGCTCTTTCACAGAATCGTCTTTCAAGTTTTGAAGTAGCTCAAGTGGAATTCCATCACCTCCACTAGCTTTGTTCGTAGTGATGCTTCCTAAGGCCCACTTGACTTCACATTCCAAGGTGTCTGGCTCTAGGTCAGTGATCACGTTTTCGTGACTATCTTGGTCATGAAGATTTTTTTGTACAGTTGTTCTGTGTATTCTTGCCACCTTTTCTTAATATCTTCTTCTTCTATTCGGTCCATATCATTTCTGTCCTTTATCGAGCCCATCTTTGCATGAAATGTTCCCTTGGAATCTAATTTTCTTGAAGAGCTCTCTTGTTTTTCCTATTTTGTTTTTTTCCTCTATTTCTTTGCATTGATCACTGAGGAAGGCTTTCTTATCTCTCCTTGCTATTCTTTGGACGTCTGCATTCAGATGCTTATATCTTTCCTTTTCTCTTTTGTTTTTCGCTTCTCTTCTTTTCACAGCTTTTGTAAGGCTTCCTCACACAGCCATTTCGCTTTTTTGCATTTCTTTTCCATGAGGATGGTTTTGGTCCCTGTCTCCTGTACAATGTCATGAACCTCCGTCTAGAGTTCATCAGGCACTCTATCAATCAGATCTAGTCCCTTAAATCTATTTCTCACTTCCACTGTATAATCATACGGGATTTGATTTAGGTTATATCTGAATGGTCTAGTGGTTTTCCCTATATTCTTCATTTTAAGTCTGAATTTGGCAATAAGGAGTTCAGGATGTGAGCCACAGTCAGCTCCTGGTCTTGTTTTTGCTAACTGTATAGACCTTCTCCATATTTCACAGAAGAGAATATAATCAATCTGATTTCGGTATTGACCACCTGGTGATCTCCATGTGTAGAGTGTTCTCTTGTGTTGTTGGACGAGCGTGTTTGCTATGACCAGTGCATTCACTTGACAAAACTCTATTAGCCTTTGCCCTGCTTCATTCCGTGCTCCAAGGCCAAATTTGCCTGTTATTCCAGGTGTTTCTTGACTTCCTCCTTTTACATTCCAGTCCCCTATGATGAAAAGGACATCTTTTTCAGGTGTTAGTTCTAAAAGATCTTATATGTCTTCATAGAACTGTTGAACTTCGGCTTCTTCAGTGTTACCGGTTGGGGCATAGGCATGGATTACTGTAATATTGAATGGTTTGCCTTGGAAACGAAGAGAAATCATTCTGTCATTTTTAAAATTGCATCCAAGAACTGCATTTCAGACTCTTTTGTTGACTATGATGGCTACTCCATTTCTTCTAAGGGATTTCTGCCCACAGTGGTAAATATAATGGTCATCTGAGTTAAATTCACCCATTCCAGTCCTTTTTAGTTCACTGATTCCTAGATTGTCTATCTTCACTCTTGCCATCTCCTGTTTGACCACTTCCAATTTGCCTTGGTTCATGGGCCTAACATTCCAGGTTCCTATGCAATACTGCTCTTTACAGCACCGGACCTTGCTTCTATCACCAGTCACATTCACAACTGGGTATTGGTTTTGCTTTTGCTCCACCCCTTCTTTCCTTCTAGAGTTATTTCTGCACTGATCTCAAGTAACATACTGGACACCTACCGACCAGGGGAATTCCTCTTTCAGTATTGTATCATTTTGCCATTTGATACTGTTCATGGGGCCTAATAAGTGTGATTAATCAAGTCAGCTTCAGCGGCAAAGCCAAAGCAAGCGTAGCGACAAAATTATTCTCAGAATTTCAGGGCATTTCCTTTTCAAAAGCTAGATTTTCAGCGTGATTATTAAGAGTTTTTATCTGTCTCCGAGTATGGAGATCATTAGGTCAATGACGTGAACTTTGGCATTTCTTGGAAATTTTTAAAGCCGCCATGGCTTATACTGGAATGTCCTCCTCCCGGGGATTTCACCTTTTCCTCTCTATCGTAGCTCCTTTGGAGTGGATCTTCCGAAGCAGGAGCCAAATGACTTCGTTGGTCCATCTGGGAAATACAATCATGCCCCTTTCTCGCTAATATTAATTTTCCACATCCGTTGTTTAGTCATCCGTCTTGATACAAAACAGGCAGAGGAAGAAAAGTGTCCTTCAGTTCCTAGAAATGGTTTTCTGCTTTTGTCACAATATCTCCTTGTGGTAAGTTTAAAAAATTTAAAACAAACAGCTGTATTAGTGATAGTTATACGATTAGAGAATACATTGCATTGGATTCTAGATAGCATATTAAAAAACATAGACATTACTTTGCCAACAAAGGTCCGTCAAATCAAGGCTGTGTTTTTTTCAATGGTCATGTATGGGTGTGAGAGTTGGACTGTGAAGAAAGCTGATAGCTGAAAAATTGATGCTTTTGAACTGTGATTTTGGAGAAAAGGCTTGAGAGTCTTTTGGATGGCAAGGATATCCAAGCAGTCCATCCTAAAGGAGATCAGTCCTGGGTGTTCATTGGAAGAACTGTTGCTGAAGATGAAACTACAATATATGGCCACCTCATGCAAAGAGTTGATTCACTGGAAAAGACTCTGGTGCTGGGAGGGATTGTAGGCAGGAGGAGAAGGGGATGACAGAGAATGAGATGGCTGGATGTCCAACTCAATGGACATGGGTTTGAGCGAACCAGTGTACCCCTTTACAACATCGAAGGCAGACTCCTGGAGGCTTTTTAGTAGTTGTATTTTTTTCTGTGTGTTTTTTAGGACAATCAGTTTTGTTTTTGTTTTTTTCCCAATAGCGCTTATCCCCACAAACAAAACACCCTTCATTCCCCTTTTTAAAGGAAGTAAACATTGCGTCAGCTAAAGTTTGCATTTTCTGAGTTTCTCACCCTAAATTACAAGAAGAGCATTTCTAATCTCACGAGTGAGAGTGATGGTTCTCTGACATTCCTGATTTTCATTCTCCATATACAAAGAGATTTTCAAATTGCATTTTGGCCTCCTTTTCGACAGTACCACAGGAGAGAACAACTCCCAGTCTATCTAAAGAATAAAATAAAATTTCCAATATAAGATGCCATAATGTTTAGAAGTTCTTTAGCAAACGGAGAAGGAGGGCTGTACATAGTTACAGCCTTTTTCATTTGTTGTATGTGAGAAAAATCAACGCCTTTGTTTTGAGGCATTAGTTACCCTTGAGCATTACCATTTCTTAACACAGAATAGAGAAAAAGATCATCAGCCTCAGAGACTCGAGTTTGCAAATCCAGTAAATCAGAAAGCCTTTGTCGTAAAAGAGAATGAGTGGAGAGTCTCTTTTCATAAATATGAGTGCATTTTAGGAGCTTATCATTGTCATATATCTATCTATATCTATATATATATCTATATCTATATATATATCTATATCTATATCTATCTATCTATATATATATATATATATTTGGCTTTAGTGTCAAAGAGAGCATCAGAAGTATCAACATCAGATTCATCTTGTCCTCGAATTGGGGGACCTTCGGTTTCGTGTCCATTACAAGAGGAGGAGGAGCGCTTGGGACAGCCAGAACAGGGATGTTGGGAACGTTTTGAAAGATTGTATGTTGCTCTAATTGGGCTTTATGTAAAGTCTCATCATCTAGTTTATATACGTATAATGAGCACTAGCTTTTGACGAATATGGAGGTTGCAGTTAGAATTGCCTTGAAATGAAACTGCTTTAATGAGGGTCCAAAAGCGTCAGAAATTTGTTGGACTATTTACTCCCCATCTTGTGGTTCGTTCAACATTTCCTTTAACCCGGTTTCAAATTTCTAAATCCAAACTGCCTTCACCAGGGAAACACGGATTCTATTCAGCCACTGTTTGGAGATGAGCCTTTATCTGCTGATGTGAAACCAAATGTCGTTGAACCTTAAATAAATGATGACGTAAAGTAGAAAGGTGGTGGGGATTTCCAGCCGTTTCTTTCATAACCCCACACTTACTGACCTCCCCAGGACCTAACAGTCACTCCGTCTGCTTGCCAAGGGTGTTCACCATGTCCCTGTTCGGGCACCAGTTGTCACGGTCAGTGTAGACTGGGATCTGGGGACTGGAGTTGATGAGAAGGAAGCAGGGGACCCAAGTGTTGAGTGAAACAGGGTACTTTATTTGAAGAAACACGTGCATATATATCTTCAGTAAAATGATTACTCAGTCATTACAAACAATGAAATTTCACCAGTTGCAACAAAATGAATAGTCCTTTCCGTACAAAGTCACTGAAAAGAGTCACCGAAGGGAGTCACTGAAGTGAATCCAAGTAGGTGACTTTTCCCATGATCTCAGTCCTGAGAATTGTGTGCAGCTCTGATCGTTCCTGTTTTGCAGGAACTGATTAGGAACAGAGAGTCCTTGAGAAACAGCACACAAAGAAGACAACATATTGGATCCCTTAAAAGTGAATGCATCCTGACAGACCCAGACATCCTGGAATGCAAAATCAAGTAGGCCTTAGGAAACATCAGCAAGAAAAAGCTGTTGGAAGTAGTGAATATCCAGTTGAGTTATGTGTAATTCTAACAGACGATGCTGTGAAAATGCTTCAATTTGCAGGCAAACTTGGAAAACTCAGCAGTGGCCAAAGAACTGCAAAAGATCAGTTCATTCCAATCCCAAAAAAGCTAATGCGAAAGACTGTTTGAACTAATGCACAATAGCACTCATCTCACACAGTCAAAAAATAATGCCTGAATTCTCCAAGGAAGGTTTCAACAAATGAAGAATTTCCAGAGGTTCAAGCTGGATTAGGAAAGGCAGAGCAACCAGAGACTAAATTGCCAACACCCATTGTATGATTGAAAAAGCAAGACAGTTCCAGAAAAACATCTATTTTTCCTTTAATGACTATGCCATAATCATTGACTTGTGGAACATGAAAAACTGGAACATTCTTCAAGAGATGGGAATCCTAGGACACCTGACCTGCTTCCTGAGAAATCTGTATGCAGGTCAAGGAGCAACAGTACCATGGACTTGGAAAAATAAATTGGTTCCAGAGTTGGGGAAAGTGGTACCTCAAGGCTCTATATTGTCACCAGTTTACTCAAACGCAGACTACATCATGTGAAATGCCAGGCAGGATGAAGCACAAGCTGGAATCAAGTTTGCTGGGAGAATTGTCAATAATCCCAGATATGCAGATGATACCACTCTCATGGCAGAAAGTGAAGAGAAAGTAAAAAGCCTCTTGATGAAAGTGAAAGAGAAGATTTGAATAGGTGGTTTAAAACTGACCATTCAATAAATGATCATGGCATCTGGTCCCACCACTTTATGGCAAATAGATCGGGAAACAGTGGAAACAGTGAGAGGCTTTGTTTCCTTGGGCTCCAAAATCACTGTAGATGATGACTGCAGCGCTGAAATTAAAAGACACTTGCTCC